>NW_026534349.1:12913097-13623357 GCF_026225885.1 Hylaeus anthracinus
CACCTCTCCGCGTATCATGTTCTCCTGATACCAGGAGTAAAATTCTGACCAAATTTTGATACATACCATGAATTTCTCGTGCCACCTCTTCGCATATCATGTGCTCCTGATACCAAAATGTCAAATTCAAGCCAGAATTCCGATACGTACCGAAAAATAAGCCCCTTGAATCAGGCAACTTATACTTACATGTATGTCGGGTCGGTTGCCTGCTCTCAGGCGCAAACGTGCCACCTCTTCGCATATCATGTACTCCTGATACCAAAATTCAAAATCGACCAGAATTCCAATACGTACCGAAAAATGGGCCCCTTAAGATAGGCGACCGATACTTACAAGTATGTCGGGCTGGTTGCCTGGTCCCAGGCGCAAACGTGCCACCTCTTCGCATATCATATGCTCCTGATACCAAAATGCAAAATCCGCCAGAATTCCAATACGCACCGAAAAATGGGCCCCTTGAGATAGGCAACCGATACTTACAAGTATGTCGGGCTGGTTGCTTGCTCTCAGGCGCAAACGTGCCACCTCTTCGCATATCATGTGCTCCTGATACCAAAATTCAAAATCGACCAGAATTCCCATACTTACCGAAAGTTGACCCCCTTGAATTAGGCAACCTATACTTACAGGTATGTCGGGCCGGTTGCCTGCTCCCAGGCGCAAACGTGCCATCTCTTCGCATATCATGTGCTCCTGATACCAAAATGTAAAATCGGTCCAGAATTCTAATACTTACCATAGTTTTCTTCGTGCCATTTCTTCGCGTGTCAAGAAATGAAAAGAAGTGTACTAGGAAAATGTGGGAAAGTATCAGAAAACAGTGGGAAAAGGAAATTTTTCTCGAAGCTGTATTTGACGTCATTGTTTCAGAAAAACCTATTAATACTATATTAAAGCCTGATGATTTACTATGAAATGTGAATTCAGAAATGAAAGGTATGTGGTAGGAGAATGATAGGAACATAAATAAAAAATGAATGGGAACGGCAAGGCAAAGTGAAAGATAAGTGACAGGATACTGAATGGTAAATGAATGAAAAATGGGAGAAATGGAAGGAAAATGGAAGACGAGTGTAGATATAATAACAAAACTTCGTTGAAGTACGATTAAAAACTTTATTTTATTTTGGTTTGCTTCGTAATTGGGAAAAATATATATAATGTTGCGTGTACCTGTAGGAACTTTGGGCTACAGATTATGTCTGGGACAATTGTCGTTTGGGTAACATGCTAATTAAAAAAAAATGTGAACTTAGAACGTGTTGATATGTTACCAACGAACAAGTTGTGAAAGAGAGGAAGAGAACAAAGTAGCTTAAACCTATGCTAAGGCTGACGCCTCATTAATTCTAAACTTACACGTTGGTAACAAATGTGGTATAAAATATGGTATTAGGTACGCATTATACGTTTCTCTCTTGCATGAACGACAAAAATACATGAAGGCTGAAATGTCCGTGTGTATCTCGCATAGTGGTCATCAAATGCGATGTCGTTTTATCATAGTATATTCGATATTAAATGAAAAAAAAAAAAGAGACGAAACAAAGTGACAGTATTATAAAAACACTCAAGTCATCTATAACAGATTTTTTTCAATGTATGAAGCTGACCATGAAACGAACTTTACGCATGGCACACGGTTAATCAACTTTTGAAAATCTGACGCTGAACAACCCTGCTAACATGTACAAAATTATATACAGCATCGCGAGATATAGCTTTGTGCTTTGTTTCTCGTTACAAGCGTATGCACCAGCTATTTCTGGTCTGTTTTTTCTTTTCTTTTTTCTTCTCTTTTTTTTTGAAAAAAGTTGAAAATTCTCGACTAGCGTACATTGTACGTTACGCGTTGGTTAAAATCTAAAAAAAAAAGTATCTCATACATGAAGTTGTTGCGAATGTTTATATCCAACATGAATTATATTAGAAATCCCTCGAACAATTTGTCCTTTGGAAGATACACGTTAAATGCTTAATTTCAGCAGGGTTAATACTCTCTCTATTGGTCTCAATGAAGACTCTCGATCGTTCAGTACTGATAACGAATAAAAGCAACGCGGCGATTACAGTAAAGCAACGACCGTTTCAACTCGAACTCCGATATCTTTTCTCGTCTAAACTGTCCAGAAGTTAATGTTTTGCGCTGTTTACTTTGCGATTCTTTCCTTTCGTGAAATAAAACTTATTCATTTACAGATCAAACATATTGAAGATTCTTAAAAATATACACTGTTCTCTTAACGTTCTTCCATTCATCTTATCGTACTCAATACAAGTTATTTTCTTGGCCGTTCCTTTTTGACTAGATTCATTCTCAGTTGAATAGGTATTTAACCCAATAACACGAGTACGAGGTTTAAATTGATACACATTCGTCTTTTTAGCCAGAACAAACTTCGGAGTGTTCGTCCCATGCAGCAACCTGAAATGTATAAGTTTATCAATAATAATCACGCGATCCATGTGGATTAACGATTACATTCGGGAATGTGTTTATAAGAAACGTAGAACAAGGAGAGAAAATAATATAGAATGTCGCATCGTACCTGGCACTCGCGGCTGCAGTACCACTGATTTCCGCAGCCAGCACATACAAATTGTGCAGCACGTTCACGACACCCTTGACATCGTGGAGGACTATCTCTGTCTTCTCTAGCATCCCTTCCACCCGAAGTAATGCGCGTTTCTCTATCTTCGATTACTGCTGATTCTTCTTCAACATCATCCTGTAAATAACGGAAGAAAGAAATAAAACCTTTTTCTGCTAACGATAAAAGTGTGAGTGATGAACTTAATTTTACGCATTAATTTTTTGCAAAGCGGCTTACAATACTGAGATTTACGCGGAAACTCGAGTGGTAACAGAAGCGGCAATCTTTGTTTACGTTAGATTTTTTCGAATCTCAAAACAGTGATAGGTGTATCGACCCCTGAATAAATTCTTAATTCTTTTTATGTATTCCTTCTGGGAAAGTATTGAAATAGGGGTCAGATTTTTAGTTTCAAGTGGTGAATACGCTTCTGACAATATTTTTGTTACGTTTGACGTTTAAAGAAAATAGGATGAAAGTACCACGTGTATTTAATTTTAGAAAAATAAGAATAGAAAGAAAGAAAAGGAAAATTCAAGGAATGACGAAATTTACTGGGATCAAATGGTTGTAATAAATTATAATACTTACGACATGAATTAAATTGTTCGAGTGAGATTGGACCGGAGTATTGACAACAGGTGTTATTGTTATTTCAGTTCGAGCCTAAAAATATACAAGTAAATAGTGTGAATGTTACGATCGATGCTACACTGATTAGCATTATAAATAATAAGTGTTTATGAAAAAGTAAAATACCTTGGAAGAAGATAGAAGGTCGCTGATAGAAACCGGATTAGAGCCTTGATATGCCTGCAAAAGGTGCTGGGTTGCCGCGCTTTGCTGTGGCATGGACGCGGCTGTTGGTGCATTCCTTTCTCTTTCAGGTGCAGTGAGTAATCTAGCTAAAGTAGGTGAAAAAGTTGTAGGTCTTGGAGATTGCGATTTCGTGAGAATTCCATGGAGCAATGAACAGCTCTGCTGAGGTGGAGTATTTGGCGGTGCCGGGGACGGTGCGACGGGATGAAGCGTCACATCCGGGTAATTTTGAGGCGTTTTCACAGGCTCACCTAAGCAATTTTACATTTGCAAAATTAATTACCTTAGCGACATTTAAAAATTGTCGACTAATTTCATTTATGAATTCGAAAACAACATTGATCTTTTTTGAACGTATAGTGCTTCCTTGAAATGATACTTCTCTCATATTTAATCGACCAATTATGGAAATTAACTAGGTATACTATTTCTAAAATAGGTATAAAGCAGATACAAATTTGCTTAAATGTTACTTTTAAAATTACTTGTCTATACATATATACCTTGCTGCTGGCTGAGTTTGGCGAACTGCACAAGCACGTCCTTGAAGCTCATGGAATTATTAGGATCCGACATGTTCGGATTGCTTTTACAAGAATCTGTACTAGATGGCCTTGAATCAACGCTGTGCCCAGTTTCCACCATGGCTCCACCTGCTCCAAGGCTGACATTCACCGAATTTCTCATTCTGCGACCCCTGTATAATTCAAATACACAATTTTAGGAAACATCTATCCGCATAGCATCAAATTGTGATTTTTGATGATTTATATATTTATTAATTCGAATTTAGGGAAAAAGATAATTCAAAGCGAATATTTCGGGAACAAGACATAAAGAAAGAATTTGCTTATAACATGGTGTATATGGTACACTAATATAAGTGATTTCGATATAAGCGATTATCAGTTAGTTTTTGTTTATAACTTGTTATAAATAAAATCTTGTTCAAGTATTAGCTATGTGTACATAATCAGTCTCTTCTGAAATATAACACTCTTCTATTTTGACTTAATTCTGTACGCATTTAATATTTCTATTTTAAGTTGGTACCATGCGAAACAGTCCCCTAAATATAAGACAACTTACAAGATTTACACATCAAATATGTCGTTTTTATCATTTTATGTGAATTAACATACATAGTAACTTCTTTTACATTTTTTAATGAGATAGGAATTCAAAGCATAGACTAGCCAAAAGAAAATTCTACAACTATTCATCGTTTATCTAAGTAATTTTGAAACAAATTCTGAAGAGAATCTTCACTAATAAATCTTCTTTTTTCTCATTTTATGTGAATTAACATACATGGTACCTTCTTTTACGTTTTTTAATAGGATAGGACCTCAAAGCATAGACTAGCCAAAAGAAAATTCTACAACTATTCATCATTTATCTAAGTAATTTTGAAACAAATTCTGAAGAGAATCTTCACTAATAAATCTCCGTTCTATTTCGTCCTTATAACCAATAAAGAGTCGTCGCCTTCCAAAACACGCTAGTTAACGTGTAAATGATTACCTGCGTGGAACTGTTTCAGGGTGCCTCAGCCTGTAATCAGCGATAATAGACCTAACGTCGACGATGGCACCCTGCCGGCCCTCGCCGATCTGTCTGTTTTCTGGACTGAGCGCTTCAGCCTGCTTCCGACCATTTTCTCCTGTCTGTTTGGGAGGGGTTGATTGCCGTTGCGATGCTTGTTTCCCGGTCTTTTCTTTCTTAAAAGCTGGCGAATCGCGAGAGCTCTCCTCGGGCAGATCCTCCTTCGAACCGAAGTTTAATTTTTCTTTGGATACGGGAGTCGTGTTACCGCTGCTCTCCCATTCAGGTCCGAGCGCCAAGCTAGCCGGCGGTAATGTGTCAGCCAGCTGGCCGTTGCCTTCCATGAATCCCATCACTTGCCTCCTTCTTTCGATCCTCAGGTACGCTTCCTCTTTGAGCTTTCTCATGCTCAGGATTTCATTCCATTCCATTTCTTTGGCACGTGCTAACTCGTCTAAGGCCTACGTGAAACAGAGAACAAACATAGTAAATAAAGAGTGATATAGAGAGAACGAACATAGGGCACGTTTACATGGCTTCTAACTTTGACGCAGTGACGCTGATGTTGTAACAGCTTTCGAAAGGGGACTGGGCTGTCGAACTGCTTCAAGGTAAAGTCTGCTTTGGGAATTAATTTCAAGGAAATGAATCTAGGTCCAAACTTTACGTTTTACATAATGTTTATGTGTATCTTAGAAAGTTAATAATTATGTTTTAATTGCCTTTTTCGCGGGTTCAGAAATTATAAATTTCTAGAATAATAGTATCCAAGGAAATATATAAATAAATATTTTTAAAGGACACGTTATAGCGTGCAAAGGGGACTTCTTATTGCAAAAATGAACCTTTACCTGCGCAGTGACGTGTAAACGGACAACGTTGGTCTTTCAATAATTTCCTTGGAACTAACTCCCAAAGAAGATTATTTTTAAATTCTCTCACCTAAATTCCCTCAACACTGATACTACCAAACCCGATAATTTGACCCATGTACTTTGTAGAAAATTATCGTAACATAGAATTAATTTAATTAATAAATTAGTTTGGTCCTCTACCTTTCAATTAGAAAGATATAGTTGTATATACAATAGGTTTGACCTCTGTAATTTTAGTGTTAAGTCTACAGATTCTACGGTCTGCACTGAAACTTTTTTACAGACATTCCTATCCTCTCAGACATTGCTTGTACAAATTCCATTACAAGAAGGGTTGGTCTTAAGGTATTTTCACGACGAAAGGGGTGAACTGATACCGAGCAATGTCGCTCACCTGCACTTCGGCTCGAAGTTGCTCAGCCCTCGCAGCGAGCTCTTCCGCGGTAACTTTTTCACAGCCAACGAGAGACGATATATATTGTTCCCTCTGCTCCAGGCAGGACTTCTTCGGGGCGGAATTCCCGTTCGACGACAACTGCCCGTCCGTTGACTTTCGTTTCCTGCCGCCACCGCCGCCGCCTTCCGTTTCGGATTTCGGGCAACGCGAGGCCACGGACTTCTGCTGCGTTTCCACGGAGGAGAGGGTGGTCTTGGTCGTGGCCTCCGACTCAGAATCGCAGAGGGGTTCCTTTTTTATCGAAGCAGACCGGAGACATTCCACCGTAGCGGGCGCTGCGGCGGTTTCCTCTGGCAGGGCGGCTCCGTTCTGCTGGCTCTGTGGCACCTTCGGCGAAGCCCTCGACGAATCGTCCTCCCTCGTTTTCTCAGCCGAGTCCACCTTCTTCCCGTTTCCAGCGACACCTTCCATCGCGTGCATCTTGTTCAAACTGCAAAAAAACAAATAATATCCATGAGTAAAGCGATTCTTGATCAACTTGAACATTAATTTATATCCAGTAAAAAATGGTAATTGCGCGAGGCTACTTTTAGCAAAATTGATTATACTACCTTTATACAGCGTACAAATACTGCAGATGTTTAATTAATTCTCAATGGGCTGAACAGACTTTAAATTAAGGGGGCAAAATTCACTGTGAACGCACGAAAGAAAGCATATTTTCAATCATTTTTTTCTCAGAAACTATTGCATCAAATTGAATGAATATTTTTTCCTCTTAAAGGTATAATTAAGGAAAGTAATAAAAAAATTTTTTTTTAGTAAAAAATATTTCGTCATTTATTTACAAAATAATATGCAGATGATTTTGGCTCTCCTGGTAATCAGAAACAGAAAATCGAAAAAGTTTATTAAACTATGTCGTCGCACCTTTCGTCGGAACCTCCAAGTAGTTGATATTTTGATTTTTACTTACAATTTCACCCGATTTACGGTACAAAAAGAGTGTTTTTTTTCCCCTTTCACAAGAAACGCTGCCATTTTGTTTATTTTCGATGAAATAAATAAGTGGAGGTTCCGACCATAGGTGTGACGACATAGTTTAATAAACTCTTTCGATTTTCTGTTTCAGATTACCAGAAGAGCCCAAATCACCTGCGCCCGCGGATAACTGTTTTTTTTTTTATTTTTTTTTGGACACATGCATATTATTTTGTAAATAAATGACGAAATATTTTTTACTAAAAAAAAATTTTGTTATTTACTCTCCTTAATCATACCTTTAAGGGGAAAAACATTCATTCAATTTTATGCAATAATTCCTGAGAAAAAAATGATTGAAAATATGCTTCTTTTGTGCGTTCACAGTGAAATGGCCCCTTAAAAACACAAAGACATGTTTTTGTTAAATAGGTGAAAATACATTTTATCTAGTTCCTTAAATACTTGTATTGAAATAAATATCCACGTTATAACTAGATATTTATAAAACTCTAATAGTATATATATATACTAGTAAGTAACCTGAATTGCTCTACACTTTTCTTTGTATAAGAATAACTTGGAAAAATGATTTGTGTAACAAAAAGCACACGATCCAAATATTTTTTTTTAACGCAGCTGCATTTTCCAGAAAATAGTATAGAAAATTAGCAATTAAGTATTATCAAGTAACGCAATTTTGTCTCTATACAATTGTCGAGTCTCGATTAGGTGCTTCGACCTCACAGAGTCTGCGAGTTTTATTTTCTTTTTTTATCATATATCTCCAAAGGTCCTTCATTTTTTTAAATGCACTTTCTGTTAAGTATGCAGTTAAAAAAAATATGGCAACATTAAGTATCTGAAATGATAGAAAATTTGAAATAAATGAATAGATTACACGTCGACAAATGGAAAATTGATTACGGAGCGCAAGCTTGCCAACGATGACACTGATAAAACGATAAGTCTGTTTGTCAAGTTTGCTCTGACCTTGCATAGAAAATAGGTGTCACTGAGCGGAAGGACGAATGAAAAACGGCTTGTATGCGTACGAGTATTATCATCATTTTCATAACATCGTGTGGACAAATGTTTATATCGCCCCTTGCATGAAAAGATGGTGTAATTATACGAGTTTTCCGAAGGACTTTCAATTCCCTGCAAACGAATGCACTTGGGGCTTCAATTCTCCAAAGGCAAGGAAATTTGAAGATGTCGATCAGTTTAGAGTAGATTCGAATAAAACGAATGGAACAATGACACGTCGGAACTATTTCATATATTGGTTCAAGGAAGAAGTTCGTGACGATTCCGTTAAATAGCGCGAAAGTCGCAGAATTTTGATAACACAAATCCAATGATGTCATACTTTAGAACGTTTGAATGGTTATAGAAGTTTATAGAATATTTTGTAGTAAATACGTTGTAACGTTTGTTTATTTAGTCGAAAGTTATTGCATTTTAAAAATGATTCACGATTCTGAAAAAAATGCGTTACACTTAACAATATCACTTCGACCAAGGTGAACAAATTTGTGATTTGTGATATTAGTTTAATAAAGTTCATTTAAATTGTAAGAAAAATCTTGTTTGAATTTTGGTGAAAAAACGCCACGAACTTTTTCCTTGATTCAATATTACGTGTTTTATATAAGTATATTTTTTTTATACTCTTATTATTCTTTTATTACTCTTTCTTAAAAAGTATACAAATTTGACGGTATGATATTTCGTCAATTTCATTTGGCCAGAGAAAAATGATTACGTATAACCGGGGACTACTGTAGTCGTTCATATTTAATGTTATTCAATTCTATAATTTCGTTCAGTCGATCAATATTCGTACTGCAAATTAGTGCGTTAAAAGCAAGGATACTCCCACGACGATGACCCAGGGTGGTCTTCGCAACGTGTGCATGACCGTCCTGCGTTTACCCTCAGCATGAGGCACGCTTACACCCGCACTAGAATAGAAAGTGACCACGCAGTGGGGTTAATGCTTTCACGCCTCCCATGCGTTACACTGGCTGCCTACTTCAATGTGCGTGCGTGCGTGCGTCGTGCGTGTGTGCACAGCAAACGAAATTTCCAACTAAACATTTAGAAAATTTTAATTTTTTAATTTCAGTTCATCTGTAATTTCTTACGCTTCCTGATGGGTTTAAATTCTACACAATTTAGACCGGACAGTTGGGTGACATAAATCTCCAGGTTTATAATGGTTAACGATGGGTTTTCACGAATGAAATCGATGGATAAAATAGTAACTCTTTGGTTACTTGAAAGATCATTTTTAAACGAATGTACATAGCCGATGTATCCTAATATACCAGAATACATCATAAATAAAGAGTAGTAGTACTTTCCATTTAAAATAAATTACGGGGTCTCCCTTTTCCCCTCTAAATAAATAGCTATTTGAATTACGAAATTAAACATTTCGCGGTGAACAAACAAAAATGTAATCGTTGGATAGAGTAAACGCTTCAAACAAATTGCTGTATGTTATTTTTCACTCAGTTACTCGAATAAAGCGTCTACCATATCTGCTGCGAGTTAAATAAATTTCCAACGAAATATTTTCTCTATCGACTCAAGCATCGTTTACATGAAACAATCAAATGCGATTTTATACGACGAAAACACTTCGGTTATTAAAACACAGAGTAATATTACAGGTTATTAAAACACACAGTAAATATTACAGGTTATTAAAACACACGGTAATATTACAGATGCCAAACAGCTAATTTTTTATTTTTCTAAGTTCGTAACATTTTTTGCACAAAGTATTCTTTTCAAAACTGTATATTGGATAATTAGAAAAAAAATAATAATAATAATTATTTATATTATCTTACGTTTCTTAAATACGATAATTAAAGAATGTAATAATTGTCGAAAAATATTCCATTAAGTATGAAACCGAAAGCCATTACGAAAGGGTTAATTTCATACTGCACCATACTACACCATATTTAAATTTCATTACAATCTCTGACATCGAACAATGGAGAATTTACGGCGGAATAATCAAGTTCATGTTTGAATCTCGTTTCTAATTTAATCACAGTTTACCATGGATATCTCTAACGGTATCGCTGCTAAGTTCACGACTGATGCTACTTAGAAGACGTATGTGCGCACTCATTGCCAGAATTGGGATCTGAGAACGTAGAGATAATATCTCCATGACTAGAAACCCTCTAATAAAAGCTATGAAACAACTTTGCTCGATTCTGATTGCTCCCACCCATTCTTCAGCCAAGTAATAAATATTGTCACAGTTTGGCCACACTTCAAAAGTGTTTACAGTGCATGCATAACCTGTGCCTCTAGCGTTATAGTTTGGTAAAAGTTTGTAAGCTATAGCATCATGCTTGAACGCGTTATGAAGTAAAGTGCTCTAAGAGCAGATTCTTAATACTGTATTACACTTCTAAACCATTCTTAAAAAATGTTCCTTTCACGGGGGTATCCTGAATTAGGAGGTCTAAAAAAAGCGGTTTTTCGTGAATTTTTTTAGGATGCAAATACATAATTAATTCTATCGAACTTTTTATCCTATTTTCATACATATTTGAGTAGTCTGTACAAATTTTTTCAACAAGAAATATTCATTTCTTCTAATCAAAAGAAATTTTCATTTTCATACATTTTCCTTCTATGTGAACTAAGAAAACCCCGCAAAAATGGTGAAATGTGAAATTACTGCAAGTTTGAAAAAAATAACGAGTTTGTTTGGGTGAAAAAGAATCACTTTAACTTTTAACTTTTAAACAACTAAAAAAGTTGTTTAAAATTTTTTTTGTATGAATTTTTTTAGTTCACATAGGAGAAAAACGTATGAAAATGAAAATTTCTTTGGTTTTTTTGTGTCAAACCAAACTTACGACCTGCATCTTACGACAGAAGGTTTTAATTGTGAGGTGCTCTACAAATGTGCGTCACAGTCGACTCAATTTCAACATTTCTTGCTGAAGAAATTTGTACAGACTACTCAAATATGTACGAAAATAGGATAAAAAGTTCGATGGAATTAATGATTTCTTTCCTTCCTAAGAAAATTCACGAAAAACCGCTTTTTTAGACCTCTTAATTCAGGATACGCTCTTGAGCCGTTTTTCTCAAGTACGGTATTTACAAATTACTTCCTTTCCACAAACGTGTGTATCAGAAAATTGTTTAGAATACAGATCGTTGTGAAAAAAATTGTCGAGAAACGAAACTGAATAATACTTATTCATTGGAAAAATAATTCGAAACTCCAGCATACAACACTCGATGATTTTTAAATTAAATTTCGCGAAATTAGCTGAAAAACGGCATAACTCAACCTAACCTTTACATTGTTTCGTGACTCTTACTAGAAGGCCTATACGTATATCCTACTCTATAATATCTCTATGTCTGAGAAATTTCGTAGAGTTTCGTTTCTGTGCGAAGTACTTACTCTGTGGTAGAAATTGACTCGACGAACGAAACGTAAACATTGCGCGACCGAATGAACGGGGTTCGCCAAAATTTTCAGCTACGCCTGTGTCTCGTTTGCTACAAGCGACACGGCGCAACGAAGCGCGCTCGTCCGCAAGAAGGGAAGAGGCTGAGAGGGGGAAATTGCCCGCGAGAGAGGGAGACGACACCAGAAAGAGAGGAGGAAAGAGGGAGGGAAACGAAGTTCGTTGCTCCCGCTCGCGTTCACTGCACTTTATAGACGCGGATATAGGTTTCGCGGTACCAATTCTGAAAAGCCCTCGAACTCTTCCTCGAGTCTTCGAACCACTCGATTGGAATAAAAGGATTACTGATCATTTTCCTAATCGGATAGAGCAATGTTATCCGCTAACAAATTTTTAAGAATCAAAGAAACGCCTATATTCAATGGAAGCAAAGATAGTCAAAACAGCTATCAAGTCTGATTTTACCAATTTTTTGTCATATTAAACGCATTACCAACCGATCGAAGGAGATCTACTTTGCTGCATTGTACACATACACAATAAGAGTGTTCATATCGACTGTGTATGATCCAAAATCAAAGACTGTCAGATGCTAGGCAGGAATTAATTTTCAGTAAATCTACAGCGAAAATTAGATTCAAAATAGGTTCAGGGTGAAAATATTTTTTTTTTATAGGTTCATTTCTTCATGAGATATTTAACTTCATTTAAGGAAAAGAAACACGTTTGTGAGATATTTTGTTTCGAAAAATAATTTTTAGTAACAGTATCAAAATACTAAATAGTCCTATTTGACAATTTTAAGTAACTATAATCAATGAAACGTTACTGAATACGTTTCTAACCATAAAGATTATCATTTAAGAATACCGTGTTATTGTGTATCGTGGAAAGAGCATTTATGTTAAAATTTATTTTTTGATTTATATCCAATACTTGTTTCAAGTTTGTCGTGAAAACACCTTTTAGATTATGTTCCGTGGAGTTTATGTTTGCCAACGAAATGTAGAATTCTCGTTGTGACACCCAGTTCTCTGTTATTTCCGTGTACATCTTTCTTTTAAGCGGAAAGTAACAGGTGGTTACTGGTTGTATCGATTTTCGTTTTTAGCATTTTACAGCACGTCCATAGAGTGGATTATTATTTCACGAATATTAAACGAACGAATATTATAAATTTGTAGCAATTTTCAGAACGAATCACGAACGCCGCTTATGAGAAATAAAGCTTCGACTTATCATTAAAAATAATTTAATCTTCACTCCCTACTTTGAATTTTAATGTATAATTCCGCAGCTAGAACGCAATGGTTATAGTGCTGTATAGGAAACGAATCTTTAGAATTTTTATCGGCCACTACAGAGATACTCTATGTATAGACGACAATCAATTAGGAAACCGCAAAGCGATAAGCGTACTTATTTCACTTCCTCTTCGCATAGTTTCAGATATCAACTTAAATCAATTTTTGTGCAAGCTTTTAACATTTTACTTATTCCTTGTCGCTATAGCGATAACGTCCATTAACACAGTTACCAATATTCAGGGCACCGCTTTAAAAAGTATTTCAGAACTCTATTGAACGCTTGTTAAGAGTTCTATATGAAACTTTCCCAAGACAACGGAAAATACGATTTTGACAAAGTAGTCTTAGCGAACAGCAAAAATATACTTCAGAACACATTAGCACCGTAAACTTCTTCGGTGAGCGAAGATACAAAATTTGAGCAAAAAATGAACAAAATTTAATGTTAATTATAAAGAGATACAAAAGAAAATCGCTCGACGCAAGTTCTGGTTTCTTCTTATAAATAATATTAAATTTATTTTTGATTAACAAAGAATTTCTATCAATCATCGAAGAGCACTGAAAGAATCTTTTGGTAGATTTGAACGAACAACGAATTTCAAAAAATGACATTGAAGAACATCGCGCAGTGATTTGAATTTCATCAAGACATTGTACCTTTCACGCTTTCCAAGATCGTGTGAAATAGTAACAGCGCGCTAACTGTTTGACTGTAGCGATAGCGAAAGCGAAGGAGAAAGCGAATCCGGCTGGCAAACGGTAACTAAAAATTTCTGGGCGTGCGAACACGTGCAACACCGAGCAAAAAAGTTTCGTCGCTAAGAAACAGAAAACATCATCGACTCGCTCGTAAACAGAAGGTATTTGCAAAGGTCATTACGGTCAACCCATTCGTTTCCGCAATACGGTTTTCAATGCCAATTTCAGGGCACTTTTTATATTAACCCTCTATAGGCCTGTGAAACTTTCAGATTACATGCTAATATATCGACATTGTACTAAATAATTTTAGTTTTTTTTTTTCACGAGAAAATGTAAACGATTATTTCGAAATTTCATTATATTATTTGCGACTAAATAAATTGCTACGTATTGAACGAAAATATTATTCACTGCATTCAGCAGGTGTAGGCGCGAAGAGGTTAACGAACAATTTTGTCAAATCAAAGTTGGACGAGATATATTACTGTCGGTGCAATTCCAGGTACAGAAAGTATCGGCTGATGTTTTATGTTACTTCATTCCATTACAAGAAAAGCGGACAGAATCATGGCAGGAGTTATGAAAGAGCGGCGAAATTTTCTTTAAATAACCCCACGCGACTAACATTTCCTCGGAACAGTATACCTATCACTGTCACGAATCAGGATGAAATATGAACTACATATAACTGGTTCTTGTGTTGGTCACAGGATATGAACTTTCATAATTACACCCTCAAGGAGTCGAAAACAATTAGCCGCTATCGCATTGGAATTGTTTAATAATTTTCCAGTAACCCTATGGCTGTTTAAAATTCGTCATTTCTACAGGGTGTCAATACTACAACAAATTTCCAACAAAAAATTACTATTAGACATTTACTTTGTGTCGTCTTATTCTCGAGAATTTTTACTTTTAATATTTTTTCTGCCTTTTCGACTTGACGCTCTTTAAACCGTCATAACTCCACCAAATTACAGTGAAAACTTAGAATTAAGTATACCATTCGAAAGAGTGTTAAATTTACCATCTCGCTGATGTCTAACTAAAATTTATTACGTACATTTAACAAGTGAAAAATTAGGTCAAACTTTACATTTAAACGTCATTTTTTCCCTCAAATGCTACTGTAAAATTTTTCTGTTACTATACTATATTGAAAAGTTGAGATTTCGAGGAAGTTTTTCCCGAAGTGTGCCCGTCAAACAACCATGTCTTTGAAACCGAAAAACGGATAGAGAAAAAGTCAAATTTTTTGAAAATTTTGGTTTTGTATCAGGGAGTTGGGAAATTTAACGCTCTTTCGAATGGTATACTTAGTTTTAAGTATACCATTGTAATTTGATGGAGTTATGGCCGTTCAAATACTGTCAAGTCAAAAACGCAGAAAAAAAAATATTAAAAGTAAAAATTCTCGAGAATAAGGCGACACAAAGAAAATGTCCAAGAGTAACTTTTTGTTGGAAATTTGTTGTAAAATTCGTAGACACCTTGTATACGTAAACATAATTTCGTTTTATAATTTCGATTATAATTTTTATCGATGCAAATAACAGTTCGAAAACTATTTTCTATTTGTTATTCGAAATTTTGATCTGAATAAGAATTAAGTCAATTTATCAGTGCAAGAAACCAAAAGGATAAACGTCATCTAGTATCATTTAGGGATATTCGATTCTGAATTGATTTTCTAAAAAATCTTTCCGAGGCTATTATCTATGACTTTACTTAAGAATCAATCTTCGAATCGCGAAAAGGACAAAGTCACTTAATTGAATAAAAAGCTAATAAACTATATATTAGGTATAGAAATTATTTCTGTGCCTTTACACATTCGATTTATTATAATGAATTTATATACATACAAGTCTCAACCAGATGATTATAATAACTTATTTATATCTAACAAGCTACAATTGTATTTAACAATTATTACTATTACTTTTATTATTTATTCATAACTCTGCTTTAAATAGAAACATTTACCCGCCATTTCGTTACACTAAACTATTAACATAGGAATGAATCGCACAGATTGTTTTGAAATTTGATTGTCCAACTATATATACTTCCATAGAATGTGTGACTGAGGGAAGATTAAAACTTGTATGATTTTTCTTTACAAATAAATGGTAAGTTATGAAAGGCACAGAATTAATTTCTACACCTAATAAATATGTAAATTTAACAGTGAAATATTTTGAAGTATACGCGAGACATAGTATCTAGAAAAAGTTTTTCTTCGAATCGATTCCGGGAATCGACATCCCTATTTTCGTCTGTAAAAGATTAACGTACGTACGTTTGACGTATATACCAGAAAACTTCAGCGGTAGACCGTTACGTTTTCCCAAAAGCGTTTCTTCTCGTATAGAGCTTCGCGGGACATCGACTGTTGTGCATATGCAAAAAAGAAAAAAAAAAAGAAGAAGAATGAAAGATAAAACACAAGCTCTCGTTACGAGAAAAACTGTTGACACAGGAACTGAGCGGTACGAACCACGCGTCGTATCCACCGTTCACAGTCCACTTGCACTTTTCACCGAGCGTGGCCGCTCACCGGTCACGACGATCCTTTCTTTCTACGGCCCTTCCGTCTCGGAGACAGCCGGACGTAGTCGATCGCAGCCGATCGTGGCCAATCCTCCGTGCTTAGCGTTTTCTTCACTCCGAGAGACACACTCGGCACTCTCCCTGTCGCAACACCGACGATCCCTTTGCAATGGGTGGCGAGACAGCAAAGGTCACGAAAGGTCATTCGTCTATCGTGAATGAAAAAAAAACTAGCTTTCAGGGAGGAGCGAACGATGTCGCGAATCGAACGAGAATCGAGCCACGGTTACCGCGGTCGGTGGATCGACGACTGGAATCGCGTAACCCTTTTCATCGCTTTCTCCAGAGCCGAGGCAGCTTCTGAAGCCACCGCACGTTTCACGGACGGGAGTTCTATGACCGTTCGAGAACCGTTAGCGTCGGTACACACCACTCCTCGGAACGCGAAGCCAGTTTTCGCGCATTTACGGTTATAGGACGAAGGACGTCTAACCGACTACGGGGCGTGCGAGTACACAGTGAATACCGGTGGAGCACGAACAGAAGTCTAAGCGACGAAGACAGAGATCACGTCGAAACGTACAGATATAGCGAAAGAGAAAGAGAGACGGCGAGAGGGAGAGAGCGGAGTGCAGCAGGTCGGCCAGCTTAGGTGGGGTTGTCGCGGTTAATGCGGTGACTCGACGGGGGGGAGGGGGGGAAGGAGGCGAGCAGATAGAAGCGCGCGCGTGTGCGTCCGCGCCTAGATTGGGCTAGGTTAGGTTAGGTTAAACACTTGCCAAGGGACCTTGTAGCGGCGTCCTACTTCTTCGCAAGCGAACGCGCGCTTTCGTCCTCCGTCCGCTGCTCTTATGTTCTAGTCGAGGTTGCTGTTACTGTTATTGTCATATTCGAACTTTGCGATACCTTTGTACTACGCCGAAACGCAATACTTTCCCTCGTGATATTTTTCAAATTTTATTTATAGATTTGAAAATAAAATATCTTAAAATGGATAAAGATGAACTCTAAAAATCTTTCTTGTGGAAATAAGGAGTTTGCTTTTTACTCTGTGTATATTAATTATAGATCCAAGTTTTCGACTTGAATTAATCGCAAAATAAATTTACTTATTTCAAATAGTAAAAATCTAGGCGACATGTTCATTCCTTGGGCTCAAAGCACTTAATAAAATATTTAATGTTGATCCATGAATAATAAACGATTTATTGGAAATTAAAGTATAGTTTGATTCATCGTGGCACATGGTTCTTAACCCATTAGAGCTATATGATATTAAAGTTGGCTAATTAATTTCCAATAAATCGTTTATTTTTAAATTTGAAATATAGCTTTTCATAAAATAGTTTGATTCATCGTGGCACATGGTTCCTAACCCATTAGCGCTATATGATATTAAAGTTGGCTAATTAAATTTGTAATGAAGTTGTCAATGTATAAAAAAATAATTTTGTCAAAATTTAAAAAATCGTAAAAAACGAATTGCTCAAGTATTAATAATCACATGAACATTAATAGCGAATGTTTCATGTTCAGAATTTTCAACAAAGAATGTAAGCATTTTACAACTAAAGAATTGTTGGAAAGACCTTCTGGAGACTGGTTTGCTATTGATTGCAATTATATTGATAATACCCGTTCGTCTGTCGACGCATAGGACATAGATTATAGGTAATGCCAGGAAAAATAAATCGCCAAGAACGGGTTATGCTTGTTCGTCAAAGTGAGCAACCTATCTTTAATCGCGCGAAGTATATACTCTAGGGCAATGACTGACAACTTGCCGGTCTTTAGGTAAATTATTGCGGCTCCTCGTTACAATCAAATTATTTAAATCACATTTCCATTCAATTTCTTGTAGCTCAAATAAAATGTATGTTGAAAATAATTTTAAAGTAACTTTACCATAAAAATACGGGCTATACTGTACTATAGCTTAGGTAGCAAAAATAATCGAAACACACAAAGATAGAATGTTTGCTAAAATTGTAAATTGGAACAACGATGGGGGTAGAGGTCACCGCGAGCGACATAGTCCACGGAAAGGTCGATTTTAGTCGTGCCTATTATTATTAACATCGAATGGTTACGAGAGAGAAATACACTTGTTTCTTGTTCGAGTATATTGGAAAGGCTTTCACGATGGGGAAAAAGGTTTTGATCCTACAACTGTACATTGTCACACAAATTTAGTTTATTTCTATTATTATACATAGAAATTAATGTTGTGCCTATGCGAATTACTAAGAACATTAGAAAGGGTACACATATATTAATCGATTCACCGCTTCGCTCTCTATCTTCAAAGATATAGCAGTGTAGCTAAGAAATATAAATTTTTGTTTCACTGTTAAATGTCACAAGAATGATATAAATGCAAAAGCGATAATCAGAGTCCTTAATTATTAACAACGTTTTGAAATAAAGAATGTTACACATACATTAATTGATTCATCCCTCCACCCTCTATCTTCAAAGATATAGTACCGTGGCAAAGAAATATAAGTATCGATAGTTTTACTGTTAAATGTCACAAGAATTAAAAACCGCTAAAGCGATAATCAGATTCGTGACTAACGTCCTAGCTTGAGACTGATCCTGAGGTAAACCTAAAGATGATGAGAAATTGTTCAAATTTTCTGGAAATCAGGCACCAATAGAGACGCAAGCATACCAGGAGGGTAAGAAGACGAAGGAAGGAAACCTCTATGCAACTAAGGCTGGCGCTATTATTATTGACATCGAATGGTTACGAGAGAGCGTGTTCTCCCGCCCCGCTCGCGTTCCTCTCGACCTAATTCGCGGACGCTGACGATCGGAGGAGCGTTCTCGCCTGTTCGAGCTGTCCCTGAGCACCAAGGACGCTCTCGAGCGCGTTGGTGAACCACGCAGAGGTTACACCAAAGTCTCCTCGAGACCGAGTAGAGTTTGGTTTTATCCTTAAAAGGATCATTGTTGTCCTCGAGAATAGATTTTTCCATGCTTTCCTTGTGACTAATAAGCTCCTAGTTTGGGGGAAAACTCACAAGAACAATAAATTAGAGACTATAGAAAAAAAAGAAAATGAATTTTAGATAACCTTTTAACCCTTTCGCAGCTGCTGGGACATATGTGTCCTAATAATTTGTGACTCGAGAGTATATTTTATTTATAATTAGCTGAAATAAAAATGAATGACAAAGATCCAGCAAAACACTTTAAGTAATAAATCTTTCGATTTAAGACTTAAGGAATGTAACAATTGACAAAACGTATTCGATTAATGGTGAAATCAAAAGCCACTGTGAAGGGGTTAACCTGCAACAGGTAACGTCATGTTTGCGACAATTGACCAACATATGTGCGTTCATAACACTTAAAGGGTTAAGTCTGTTTTTCTCTACTTAAAACTACGTATTTTAAGCCGATATTCTGGTAAATTCAATTTTGACGAAATTTACCACTAATATTCAAAACCGTGAAGCTTGTCACACGTATTATAAAAATTCCGAACATCATACCATAAACAGTGGTTCGAAGAATAAAAAGATTGCTTAACTTTTGTTTTTTAAACGGCGATGGAGCACAGAATCAAGGACGCTAACGTACCGTTTTGCTTCCTCGCGTCTAATGCAATCATAAGTATTTTTTTAGAGCTTAGTATGCTGTATTAATTAGAGAATAAAATCTCTGTTGGGTAGCGTTAAGGATCCCTTTTCTATTATTTTTCTAATTATAAATAAATACCATTCTTCCTACGTAATCGTTCTTGTACCCCAGTTCGCCTAGTTAGATTTATATTTTTTATTGGAACTGGAACGAATGATGAAACAATCACAGACGACTCTTCATTCGAATAAGAAATCATTAAACTGCGAATGTTTATGCAAATTTCTTTTTATACAGATACACATAAAGAACCGAAATTTGATCGAAAATGTGTTTTAATTTCTATAGATTGTAACATTCATTTTATTGTTGGCGTTTCGTACATTCTTGCATTTATGCAAATTCTCGTACATTTTTCCATAATTCCACTCTGCCATGAATGCATAAACATCCGCACGTGTACATCACAAATAAAACCAACGCGTAGCCGTTCATTCGTGACGTTTATTCGATCAAACAATAAAGCTTGTATTTATTCACCGTGAAATATTAGACGTAGAAATTAATTCTGTGTCTCTGTATTCGTTAATTTATAACTATCAACAAGATATACTCACTCGTAGCTATTTCTACTTAAACTATAGTTACAAAAAAATAAGTAAATAATAAATGATTGAATATAAAGGCATAAAATTAATTTCCACGCCCAATCTTTCATTCTGCAGATAAAATTTCAATTTTTATTCAATAAGCAATAAACAGTTATTTATCATTCTGATATGGTTTTTGCCCATCTTTGCCCGCACAGATATTTTTAATCGGTCAATATTTTACCGGTTATAATTATCGATAAATAGAATGGATTGTCGAAACTTTGAAAAAACATGAAAGTTGAGATGTACAACGACTTGAATTTTAGATGATAACATGACAAGGCTGATTGCATTTGCCCGAACCGAGCCGGTCGTTTCGTCCTTGGCCGCGAAGGCCTTTCTCGGACGCCGTTGTATCGGTCAGAGGTTGAATTAGGTTAATAAAACGATCGCTGGCACACCATTTTGTTAAAATTTCATCACACATTTCCGTGATTCAGCGCGTACAAGTAATACGGGGGGCAAATGTTCGTGTCGACTTCCATCGACCTCGGCGATTTATGATGAATCGATAAATGCAGAATTTAAAAAAAAAAAAAAGAAGGAAAAAAAATTTCTCCGATTCTCCGTGGTACTCTTAATCAACGACTTGTGCAAATATTTCGTAACACTGTGTAGTATCACACTGTATTGCGAACCACGCACAGATACAGACGTGAAAAACATTCGAATATCGTGCCATGTTTGTGAAAAAGTAGTCCGTGTAGCCTCTTCGTTAATTCTCCATAATAAATGAAGTCTTCCTTAAATTTCGTCATGGGCAAAAGTCGATTTCGTCTTGTACAATCAACCGCAAGAATCGCGCGAAACGTATTGAAAGTATACGATTGGAAGTATTCAAATTTTTGGGACCTGAAAAGGATTTCAGATTTTTTAGTAGTAATTTACTCTGTATTATTCAGAATTTCCATAAGTTTAGAGCTAGCTCGGAACTATGGAAATGGTACTATAATGGTTCGAATTGGAGTTTTAAAATTTCTATAGTTTGCCATTTAAAGTGTTATTAAATGTTGATAATTAACGTACTGTTAATTTGGAAATCTGAACTTTAAAGTTAAATTTCCAGAACTTGAGGTGTGTTGTATGTATATAGGCTAATGCTAAACTCCTCCGACTATCAATTGGTGAAATCTGAGTCTATTACTGTAATAAATACATTATCAAAATCACAGTAGAATTTTGAATATTTAGTTCCAAGTTTTTCGAATACTTTCGCGAGCTACTGTATGAATACACGGTGGAAAAGCGTTTATCTAGCCGCAAACCGAATCGTCATCAATTTCGAAGGATAACAAGGTGAACGGACTTGAGTGTATTCGAGAAATCAGCGTCGATAACGATCGATGGATTCATTAATACCGTGAAATTTAAAAACTGTTAGACGCAACAATTGACCTGTACATAATACGGGAGAAATTCCAATAAACAAAAAAAATCGAGTATAAATGTTAACGTGTACTCTTGAGACATTAATAAGTATATCTACAATACCCTATGCAAAAATTCCTTGTGAATAAAGAAAAAAAAGCCAGAAGAGTATTCGACAAATTTTTCACTAAAAATAAATTATGAATGATCCTGAAATATTAATAATTATGTGTGAAATAACCCGTGACAATTCTGTCTTTATGAATCTAAAGAAAAAAAAAATCACCAAATACCTGAAGATCGACGCTCTAGACTAGAATAGCCCCGTAAAAAGATTGCATTTGCCTTCAATAAGTGAAGAGGGTATGGTTAGTAACCCTACCCGGTGGGGTCAGTGGGATTCAAGAGGATGGCCCCGGCAATAAAAATGATTCGCCCGCGTTGGAATTCTTGAAACCAGTCACGTGTTCCCTTCAACGGAGGACCACGATGCAAATGCTTCTTCGGTCAAACCTTGGACGTCCAAGGATGTGCAGAGGAACCAACGAGGATAGCTGTGAAACTCGTCCCGATTCTGCGCTTTTTCCACGTAAGATCACGCGGCGTTCTACGAGAAACGACGACTATATCACAAGGTGGAATGACGAAAGGAGGACGGTCGATTCTCGGCTCGAGGTCGACCGTAGGTCAAATCGCTGTCGCGGAGACGACCCTGGTCGACTGTTTCTGCACCAAAGATGGCCGAGTCGTCCATGATTGTTTTCTGGTCCTTTCCAGACAACCAATTTTCGTCAATTTACGCGACGCAATTTCATCGGAGTCGTCCTGCGAAAGGACGGCGCGATTAAAACGGGCCATCCGTCTCGACTATAGAGATTTCTCTTGCAATTCAAAAAATTGTTATGCACACTCTCTGGGTAAATTATTGCTCGAGGGGAATCCGAACGATTTTTATTAAAGGACTTTTCCAGAATTTCGTGGTAGAAATTATAATGGTAATTTTGTGTATAGCGAGAACAATTTATGTATACTTTATTCGTCGATGTTTTTTAATAGGCTAGAAATATACTTTCCAGACTCAAAGGTAACAAATATTGTGTTCTAGTGGAGTAGAAAAATTAAATGCAAAAGTAAACACAAATAAGTAATTCTTCGTATCCAGAGTTTGTTGTTCACAAGCATTCACATGTTTGTTAATTTTATTCAAATCATTTTCTTAATGATATTTATTTTATTGAAATATAGGTTCGCTTGCAAATTATTAGATGCATTAGGATTGTGAAGTAAAATTTGTCAAATGTAAATTAGTTAAATAAAAGAAGATGAAACTTTTCAATTATAGCAGAATGTTCTCAACGTTAAAACTACCATTATAATTTAAAATTGCCTCAAACATCAAGACTAACAAAAAATAATTTATAAATCTTATAAATGAAGTAGACAGTGTTAAATATGTCTTGCCTTACTGTACCACTATTTAAAATAAAAAAGAACTCAAGACTATCGCCTGTTTCTATTGAATTGAGTATGTAGAATGTCATCGTTGAGAAGTTATAATTTATTTTTAGCTAAACTAGGCGAAGCAAAAGAAATAACTTAATACTGGCAGCTATGGAGGAAGTAGATAATATGCACTTTCGCTGGTATTAGATTTCGAATTTACTACGTATAATAGCAGATTATTATACTATACCAGGGTACATATTTCGAATTATAACACAAGCGATAACGTATATCATACTTCTCAACATCGATAACAAAGATATTTCTTATTGTTTCACTAAGCAACGAACCCTTTTTTAATCGACTTCGAAAAGGAGGAGGTTACTCAATTCGACATGTTTTTTATTTTTTTTTTATATTCTTGGATCCTTGCTTGAATAATTTCAAATATATTAGGTAGAGTGGAAAATAACGTCGTTTCTTTTACATTAAATTCAAAGAAATTTTTAATAAATTTCTATTTTTAATCAATTACGTAATCGCCTTTGTTATCAACAGCCTTTTGCCATTTAGTGTGCAAATTTTCAATGCCATATCGACAAAAATCAACGAGCTGATGAGTGATAAACAAGTATTTAAAATTGCACAAACGACATTACTTTCCAGTACACCTAATATCTAATACAGGATGAAGAATAACAAAAATTTCCAAATTGGTCTTAAAATTAATAAGGAGTATTAAAATAAAAAACCAATAAAGAAATTTAAAATGAACAATAATAAAATAAATAATTTCAAATCGTATTGGAAATCCACTTGCTTCTATTTGAAGTACAGAACAAAGTATTAAATACATAACTTAAACTATATCTACAGGATCAAGAATAATAAAAATGTTCTGGTTTGATTTTAAAACCAATAAGGAGTATTTAATTATCCTTAGTCATAATGCTATACTAAAAGTCTACTTGCTTCTATTCGAAGTACGGAAAAAAAATGTATGTGAGGAAATAAATTGGTATTTAAGTGCAAAGGAGATATAAATCACAAAACGACGAACGCACAGAGAACCGGGTCCAAGCAGATATAAATTATCTGGTTGAAAAAACAAAATTGCTTTTATCAATTGGTTGATTGCAATGTGGGAAGACTGAAATCCTGAAGATATACAGTGTAATCAAAATGGATGGAACAAGATGTTTGAAAAGGCGTTTAGAACGAAAGTAAACGTTGAAGAAGAATTATCTGCACGTGCGTCGTAGGAAGATAAAGACGCAGGATCTCATTGGTCGAACTAGCGCGGTAGGCGAGAGTATTCCCAGAAAGACGTTCCTCCGCATCAAAGACGCGTTCTCCAATTCACCAGTGTTTCACTTACTCAGGAAAATTTTATTTAACGCGATAACCTAGCCTCATGCACGTTGTACTTGCAATTCACCCATTCGAAATCAAGTAAAAAATGCATTGCAGCGAGTCATTATAGTAAAAAAAAAATAACGAATAAAAGATTGTGCTATGGTTTAATACGTTACTTTTCTGGGGGTGTACAATCGTGGTGTAAGTTAATTATTTCTGTTGCTGCTTACACTATTACGATTTTTAAACAAAATTAATTTCATCCGATATCTGATACCTTCTGAATCGTATTTCTAAACAAAATTTAACGAAACTACTTTCTAGTGACTGATATTCAAGGTGAATATATAGGTAATATAAGGTTCATAATACAGATCAGATTGAAGACTTAGGAAGTTGGTAATTTACTGTACCAAAATGACGAGTAAGTATATCTGTATAAATTAGAGTTATAAATGATTGAATATAGAGACACAGAATTAATTTCTACACCTAATATATTAATTATTAACAAATTTAATTAAATACATGTTCCATCTATGATTTTAATGGTAACTTTTACCCTCTGATCATGAATATCAGCCACTACAAAAAGATATGCATATTCTTCAATGCTCTATTCATATGCAAAATTTCATTAAAAAAAAAAAAAGCCGGCGTGTTACAGTTGAGTGATATTCCTCGTAACTGTAATCATGTAATAACTGTTTTGTCCATGTAAAAAATGATGTAACCTTCATTGCCACTGCTTATGCGGTATGAATTTGTGTTTCATAATTGAGAATGAGAATCAAATTTCTAATTAGTAGCATCGTCTGAAATTGTTAACGCGATACCAACAATTTTATTCAGTTTCATGCGTGATTTCGTTACGAGGTCGAAGCAACACGTGACCTTGAAACGTGGCCGAAGAAGACCTTGGAACCAAAAGACCCGAAGAAGAAATCGTGAAAATACGAGCCATCGAGTTTCACCACGGTACTACAGTTTCTGTTGCGCACACTATCCGAGAAACGAGCGAGACTTTCGAATGATCCGCGATTGTGGATCAATGCTCCGTTCCTACCAGAGGTCGCGCTAAAGGTCTTCGGTGGTTGTCGGTCGTCGCGCAAACCAAACGTATCGTAACCACAAGTGTTACCGTTTTAAACGGCCAATTTATTGTTTATTGAGGTAATTGATTGTCAGCGCGAGATAACAATACTGCTATCGTAAAGCTGCGTGATTATGCTTACCGAATACTCGATAATTATCGAATACTACGATTATTGAATAATCAACCACAATTGGTTCCGAAAGATAACAAGTAATCGATTTGCGATTGCGGACTACAAATGAAGGTTACGATCGACGATCAACCTGTCAATTGTGAAAGATTATTACAAAAGTAATCGCAGTACCATTTTGTCTGTTGCAAGAGATGTGGAAACAATGTAATCAGTGTCAGAAAAATTCTAAAGTTTTCCAGTGTATCTCCAACACTATCCATCGCTAATCCGACCAGAGCGGTCGTTTCGTAGAGGACGAAAACGATACACCGCGTAAACACGCACGGGTGACTAATAATACGGATTACCTTCGTTCCTAGACGAGCATATCAATAATACGTGTATACGTTCAAACTGTTTTATACGACCCCTCGAATCCCAAGAAACAAAACAAACCACGCTTCCGAGTTCCCCGTATCCAACCGCGATCGTGCCATGTCATATCGTTAAACAAAAGAAGTGTTCGTTGCGAGAGATAGCGTAGGAAAGGAGATAGAAATTCTTATCGCTTCCGGTACCAGATTCGTCTTGGAATTCCTCCATCGGAAACGTAACGATCCGTGTACCGTGGTTAAAACGACTCACCGTGGCGCGGGTTTGAGACCGAGGGCAAGCAGCACGTCCATGCCCGCCATCTTTTGCTCTTGGTTCACTTGATTGCCGCCGCTCTTGGCACGTTGTTGGTGTTGGTGCTGCTGCTGCTGCCGCCTTTCCGTGGCCGGCTGATGGTGCTGCTGCTTACTGTCGGCCAGTCCGTTGTTGCCGGTCACTTTCTGTCCGGTTAGCATTTTCGCATGGGTGACCTTGAGGAGGGAGCGCTTCGCGTCCTCGACCAGCATCTTGGTGACCGGCTGCACGTTCACCGGCACGCCGATCGTCGGTACAGCGCCACGACGCAGCCTACTGCGCACAGGAAGACCGAGCACAAGGTGCTCCATATCCTTCTCGTAGGAATCGTTGGTGAAGTGGAGGGAGCATATGCGCGCCGTTTTTATGTTGAACGGTATGTCGCCATTCGAGAGGGGCACGCGACCGCACGCGCGCACCCATCGCGAGCGCACTTCCGGTATCTGGGGGAATCGATGGTAGCGGATACGACGACCGCGGGTTCTACGATGACTGTTGCGGCACGTAGCCACGGCGCACTGCGGCATCCTAACCTCTGAATCCGTTGTCTCCTTCCTATCGAACACACGCACACGCACACGCACACTCAAGCCAATAAGCGATAACGTCCCTCTACGACATCCTCGATGATACCGCTTGGTAATTCTATCGTTGCCGATTCCTCTTCATAATTCCACCGCTGACGCACTCACGTTATTCATCGCCGACGAGATACTAAACTGTTCTTTGGATGGCGTAAGCGTATTCTTCGCCCCGGTAAGCAGTCTTCGATTAAACCAGACGCGTCCCAGGCGCAACGACGTATCTCCACCTCGACTTGTATTTTCTCTACGGCGAACGACAGCCGAAACCTATTTTCTTGGTCGCGATACTCGGCGGCAGGTTCGTTTACTTTGGTAGCAAACGCGTGACTAGATGCTTTTCGCCGGGTCGGCTTGCAGGACCATGGGTGACACTTTGATACTCAAAACAGGCGCACGTGGGTGGTACATGGAGGACGCACACAGTTGCGCGGCGGCAAAAACTGGAAACTGTAGATCCACCAGGGTGTTCGATCGCCCTCTTTCGGATCCTCTCGATTTTTTCCTTTTTCTTTTACGTGCGAGACACGTGCGTGGTACGAGCCGAGGAGAAACAAGAGAATTCCTCGTATCTTAAAGGGCGAGCCTCGCCAACGGAAGAGGTTTAATATCAGCGATATCGCGATGGAGCGATACGTGAGAATCTACGAGACGAGTCGCGCGACGGAAGCACTCTTGCGTACTCTCGATGACCGCGGGAGGTCGAAAGGGCATCGGTACCGCCCTGCGTGCGACGCCCTGCGAACTGTGGGCTAGCGATGTAGAAGGGGACCGGCAGGCACACCAAAGAGCGAAAGAGACGCCGTAACAGTCTGGAGGTGGGAGGGAAGCACAGCGACGAAGTCTGGAAAAACGATGTGTGCGTGGGCCTCCCGGCAGACGCCACCACTTTCTCGCGACTCAAATTCAAAACGTCACACGTACACACGCGCCTCGTATAAATCGACCGTCCGTCGCGCACACCCGTGACAGGGAAGGTGGGGGGTTGTAAATTAGAGAGCAACAGCGGGACGGGTCGGAAACGCCGTGTCGCACGCGTCTTTTTCTGCAAACACGTGCGAAAGACGGGGTTCCGCGGTGTCGGCGAAAGGTGTCGCCCCGTGTACTTTTCTCCGTTCGCGACGATCAGCCGCTCTGTGCGCGATCGTTGACGTTGATTGGTAGGCGGACCGTCAAGATGGCGACGGATGACGGTGGCCGTGGTGACGATCGTCGACGAACGTACACGAAAATCGCCGAACGACGGACGCACGACTCGTGGTAGTCACGAGAGAGTCTCACCAAAGGGGCAGCGTTTCTCGCGACCCACGAAAACACGGAAACGCGTCGTTATATCGCCCCGGGAACAGTTCCAACGGTTAAATAGAAATGGTAACCACCGTGTACGCGATGTATCGTTACAAAGGGAACCGTTTATATGTGTATACCGCGCGTGCTAGACAGCGTGCTAACTACTGCACGCGCGCTGCTTCTCCTCCGGACTGGACGATCGGGTCCGGCCGTGGAACAAGAGACAGCCAGTGGCAGCTGCGTGTGCCTCCTCGTGTCTGCGTGAAACCGGTGAACCAATGATCGTGCTCTGGTGTCGTCGCGGCAGGGATGACGGAGAATCGTGGAGGGGGCAGGGTTGGAAAGGAAGAGAGACCAGGGAGACAGGGAAAAAGAGGGAGGAGGTCACCGCTACCGACTAGGGTCCTTCAGGGGTTCGCCACCCCTCGAAGCCACGCGGTCCTCCTCGCCTCTGTTATCCGGTATAACCAACCGCTACCGATCTCCTCTCTCCTCGCCACCCCTAGCTTCTCTCCTTCGGTCACGTTGCGCTTTCTCGACCTGGTCCTCGCCAGGGCGTTAGATTACGCGCTCTTTTTCTCTTCATCCCCACGAACACGACTCTCGCTTTGTCTACGAACGCGCTCGAACCCGCCGCCCGACCATCGCGCGTCGCCTAAACACGCGTTAAAGAGAACTCTCGCAATTTTCGTCGTTCTACCTCCACTCGGAGGAACCATGCTCGAGGAAGAAATATACGCCTGCTCGCAAGGGCGATAGTTTTAACAACGCTAAACCTACCACGAGTTTTCAATTTAGTACCACGTCAAATATTTTTCTATCCAATTCGAAAGTTTTTTCGAACAACGACACCTGTTGTAAATTATAATTATTAGACTAGCGATGAGAATGAAATTTTATTAGCGAGTGTTTTCAGTTACTTGAAAAGGTACCGTTTAAAATCAAATATTGTTTAGAAAGAACAGAATGTACAAGAAATGAGATGACGATATTTTTGATTCTTTTTGAGAAACGAGTACACGAATCAGACTTGTATTTACAAGAGAAGAGCACACGACTTGTAGCTATTGGAACGTAATGTGCGAAACCTCATCAAGTCCTAAGGGTTAATTTATACATACAACTCTTGTTGCAACCCCGATGAAAATTGCGCAACGTATCGTTTTGTGACGATAATGCCCCGACGAAATGTAACGTCCGATGGGAGAACATTTCTAAAAATAGACAAAACGGAGACGTTCGATTTCAGTGCAGAGCATTCAAGATGGAGCCTCCGATCGAACTCCCTTAATGCGTAATAATTCAGCACTTGGTTGTGTATTTTCCCTATTCCAAATAATTTAGTCATCCAAGATATAAATATAGTATTCTATGGTATAATAGCAAAACTGGTCAAATGATTCCTAATATGAACTTCGGTGACCCTAATATGAACAATTTCCTTTGATAATTTAGAAATACTTTCTGTAATAGACCAACTCGGATAAGGCTGATTTTTGTTGCTACATTTGAAAAATATTTTTCGACGCATAGTTTAGGTTTCAGTCATTGTCAACTGGTTCTCTAGAATGACCTTTCCTTCTAGAAAGGCGTTATTAATATACCAAATACACTAACTGAACAACAAAATATCTATAAACATTTCCAAAGACAAATTTTAAATGTTACTGGATGGACATCAGCCGTATCTGATTGTGAGTTAATGAAAACTCCAAATAATGTTGAACACGCCACATTTTTCGAGCAAACCAGTAGTTGTAATGCGAGGTTAAAATTCGCGGTTAATAACAAGCGAAGATAATAATCGTGTAAATTTCAACACAGAAAGAAAGACGCTGAAACGTTTAACGCCCTGGCGAACATGGCGGAAGTCGCCGCGTGGCCAAATGGCGACGGCGGAGAACAAAGAGTCTCGGTCTTGCACGCGTTACGGAATTTCCCATAACTAGACGCAATGAAATAGCAAAAAAAATTTGCAAATAACATGCGTGAAACAATGGGTCGTTACTTTGATAGTATTTTAAGCTCTTGATAATTAGCGTGTATTGTTCCATATAATTGTGGTAAATTTCACTTTCTTCTTTATAAGTATCGCTGCACTTGGTGAATAAGTTAGTTAATTCAATCTGAAAATAGTAATGCACCGTGGTTCGTTATATTTTCTTCGGATTACGACATCTGAAGCTAACTAGTTCGTCATTATTCGCTATGACCCCGGCAAAGAGAAATATAAAGTTGTCGGGGTAACAAGATGTAGTAATTAATGTTGTTAAATATTCGTTAATCTGAATATCGATAATTAAGGCTTTGAAGGTGTCGCAGAATATTTTGAATCGAGCGCTAGAATCTAAAAATTTCGTGCAACTATTTGCCTTCAATGTTCTTCGATTAGATTGAAATTAATTTTCTTTATCAAGGATATTTTACAGAATTTACGCACATAGTATTTTTATAGGGACTTTTCATAACTATTATTTAGCCATTTATTCTTTAGTGGGAGTATTAATTATATGAGTGGTCTATAAATAACCAAGAAGTAATTTCTTTTTTGAACAGAATATTTTTCATGCTTTATCAAAAATGTCTTGTTCTTACAACGAAAGAAAACACGAAGTACTTGATTAAAGTTAAATACTATGGTCAATTGTAAAATCAGACAATAAACGACCACAAATGGTTTATTTCGATGTAGGCAAATAAAGTAATCCATTGAAAAATGGCCAATGGCGCATTTGGCGGTATTCCACGGGCAGCCATTGGCATTTAGAAGGAATTCTACTGCGTCTCGTTGGAGACACTACTTCTCCCCTATTGCCGCTAATCAGGTTCTCATGGCATCTTATGTGGCACAAAGGAAGGAGAACTTGACCCCGTTCGATCGTAACCGAACCGAAACTGTATTGCCGTGCACGATCAATAAGTCAAGCTAATTGTCCGAATGGAAGAAAATTCCATAAACTGACCAAAGATTACGCCAAATCATCGTAATCAAGATTGGTTTGGAGTACAAGAATGCGAATACAACGAGACTGAAGCAGGTGTATTTATTTAAGAAGATGGTGGCGTAGCAGGGCCACCCTTTGGCACGAAGCGAAAGCGACGAAAAAAAAGGGTGGAGATCCCTGGCATCGAGCGAGGAGTCACAAGGGCTGCTGGCACTCGACTACCCTCATCGTTTGCAACACCTTAAATACTTCATACAACGCTACGTTCATTTCGAAAATTACTCGTATAGCTGCTACATTAACGTTCAATTTCGATATTGCCCATTGGCGAACGTTTCTGCATTTCTAAAATTGTATTCTATTCAAAAACAATATATAGAATTTATTGTGATATTTATCAATATTTATTCATTATTCAATGTCCTCTTAAACATTTTATTTCTATCGTTCATTAAGTTTTGTGGTCCTCCCAGATGATAAATAATCATTGAACTGTATGAGACAATAAATTGAAATATATAAGTAAATAATTAAAAGACCAAAAATCATAATAAATATTTTTCGTTCGCTTTTATGCAAGTATTTTTCCAATTTCGTTTCTCAGACTTTATACCTACGCGGCACGATAGAAAAGTCTATTTACAATATCGTTATAAACTTCCTCGAAAACATGGATTTTTCAAATAATTTGTTTTCGTCGACATGGAGCACGGTTATGCACTCCATAATTAATCTGCTTATTCAAATATTTAAGGCGGGTATGCGAAATATTGAATTAATGCACGAATGAATTTATAGAGAATTAAAATTCGCTAATGTTACTCAGAAAAGTAAACTAAAGCAGGGCGCGTTAATGAAATACCACGTTACCAGTGAAGCGTTAAATATCGACGATTTCATGCTACTTCTAATACTTTGTGTGACATAACGTACAATTTATGCGTTATAATGCTGCATAAATATTTATTTTTCCCATTACTGATCTCTAATCGAGAAATGAATATTTTAACAGAAATCAAAATTGCAGTTAAAATATAAGCAAATAAACAACATGGAAAGCCGGTACAAGTGTTATTATTTAGAATTATAAAGCATTCTTTGTTTATTATTCTAAATAATAATGTTTTATTCTAAATTGTGATGGATGATTGAATAATTGCAATTCTAAATAATAATATTTTTCTGCTGACTACCTATGTTGTTTATTTAATTTTCCAACTCATAAGCATCGAATGCAATTTCATTTCGTTAAGACTTTAATCTATCTAGTAGTTATCTAGTAATTATCTAGTAACTATCTAGTAATTATGCCTACCAAGACTCTATTGAAGAGCAAGTTTGATCGCACGAAATATAGATTTCCACGGTACATGATATTGCCGATAAGGAACTAGTCTGTGAATGATCCTCGAGGGCGGACGCAACAAATTAACAGTCTGCTCCAGCAATATTCTGTTCGCCACGTCGGCCATTTTGGTTTGATAATCGAAAGACACGCGTACCAGATAATGAACGTTCCTTCGTGTATTAGTGCGATTAATGGTTTCTAATTGTTTTATTAGTAGTTCAGTAGTCGGCAGATCTCTTGAGTCAGTGTCAGATAAACTGTAAGTAAACGGTTGGTATCGTGTGTTTAGACTGATTCATGTTTTCGTCGTAATGGTTTTCATTATTTGGAACCCATTCGAAGTCAGGCTCAAAAACAGCACTTCGAAATTATGACTTCTTTACACATGTGTCATTAAGTAGGAACATAGCAGGTGTATTTTCTTTTCGAAAGAAAGTCATTGTTCGTTTGAGATACTAAAGTGACCCTGATATTGTCTCTTTATATACTTTATAATTAACAAATAAACAAACTTTATTTTTCTAAGTCATTTGTATGAAGAACAATTTGACCAATTGTATGAATTGAACAATTGTATGATCAAAACTTGTATGAAGAATTTCTTCGTGAAATCCAGATACTTGTTTGAAAAAGAAATGTTATGTTTTTTTATTTCAAATAAACGTTGTGGTCACGAAGATATTGATTGAAGCGAGTGATTTATTTCATGTAACACCGAATAACGCTATGCTAATGACATTATGAGCTCAATTTCTAGTTGCTTGAGTGTTCAATAAAACATATAATAAAAAGGGGAAAACAATTCACCGGATAGTTTCTGTACAATAAATTTCTGAAAACATCTTTCTTTTTGGGGTCGCAATAATGTCGCGCACCTTTAAGGGGAGAAGACATCTTGGACTCGTGAAAATCATAGTTACATTCAACAATTTTTATTTACATGCATTTGAACAGTAAAAAAAATGTTTAGATTTTTTAAATAAAGCTATTATACCCTATAAAACCTGAAATAAAATGCCAAGTATTTTTGTTTTCTTCATGATACAGTGTATCGGTGTTAGCATCGTTATTCTATTTAAAGAATCAATTATAAATTTATAATAAATTATAATTAAATTATAATTAATAAATTGATACAAAGAATAAATTAAAAATTATTCTTTTCTTACTCAGAACATGTATAATAAACCCAAACAAACGAATCCTTTATTGATTAAACTATTTTCAAACAAACATTCTTAAATATAGCATGATTTTCACGCGTTCAAGATGGCTTCCCGCCATCGACTCTTTCATTTCCCATTAGCACTCAAAGCAACGATTGCCGAACAATGTGTCGGTTAATTGGTAAGTTTACCTTACTGGTCGTTATATCTGCCGCGCGATAGAAATAATCCCCCGTTTCGTCATCGAGCGCAAAAACAAAAGGTCTTTTAATAAGGTACGAAGCGTAGATGCTCCAGTTCCAAGGCAAACGCTCGGCAACGCAACAACTTCCCATCACGGTGAGGATCTTTTCCCCTTTGCGATATCGTATAACCAGCGCGACGAGCGTCGAAGTATCTCCCCCACGTTCTCGACGCTCTTTCTCTCCCCCTTCCCTGCCAGCCCTCCCTACGTAAACCCTCCACCGCCGGGGGGCCGACGAAACGATTTTCTCAGAACGCTTCTGCGGAAACTGAGGGCGTTCTGGTACCAGAAGCGGCAGCAGCAACCTCCTAACAGAAACATCTTCGCGGAGATTCTCGACAGTTTTTGCTTCGAATGCGTGCCGACGGCCGCGTCCCTCTATCGAGAGGAGGCGAAGGAGAAGCCATCGAAAAGAGGAGAAGAAGCAGGCACGAAAGGCCGTGCAGGCTTCGGTGTGGTTCACGCGGGCTCTCAAATAAGGACAGACCGATTTCCGGTGGTCTCGCTTCCCCCTCCGAACCTCTGCAGCAACCTGACCCCACTATGAACCGATCGGGGTTCTCTTTCTCTCCTTTCCTCGTTACACCAACGTCACCGAGAAAAGGGAGAGAGGGAGAGAGAAGCCACGGCGTGTCTTCTCCTCGACAATACAGAGCCAGTGGCGCACCCAGAAATCCAGCGACGGGGGTGCATCTGGAAATTAACGCGTTCGAGTTACCGGACTGAGGCTCGTGAAAATTTCCACGGAGTTCAGATTTTTCTTTTCGCGCGACTAGCCTCTCGAGCAATTTTAAGTTTTGAATTATTCTAAATAAAATTGTTGAGTTCATTTTATTTGAAGTATAACGACTCGAAGTACAGTGGGTGTAGAATGTATTCGTACACCGATCAATTTCCCAAAAAACTTTTCTGTGAAATTGTAGTTTCTTAACTTCTTTTTTTATAATCAATGATATTTTACATATTCTCGAAAGTCTCTAAGATAGATATAGTCCAAACAACATTGACTAGTTAATATAATTTGTGAAATTAACAAAAAAATGCGCAAAAGTGGGTAAAAGTATAGAAGCAATAAGTATTTATACGATTCTTATGACGAACCATTTACAGTAGAGTTTGTAACGTAAACACATTAGTTTATTGCTCCGTGCGAATTAGAAAACATCAAATTTCCAGTAAAGTACTTTTAAACAGTTGCGCGAATACTTATTGCTTCAACATTTCTATCGATTAATTGTTTTTTTCTTGTTAATTTCGCAACTTACATAAATAGCTACTTTTTTGTAATCTATCTATTCTAGAGATTTCAGAGAATATGTAGAATGTCATTGTTTATAAAAAAATAAGATAATAAATTACAATTTTATACAGTTTTTTTGGAAATTGATCGGTGTACGAATACTTTCTACACCCACTGTATAAGTATGGGAGTACATGCTGTCTCATTTGAGAATTACAGAAATTAATTCTGATAGCGAGGTGTCAAAGAAGATACATCTGGAAGTCTGTGTTAAATTGATCACTTTGAACGTTTACTTAAATTGTAATATTTTTAGTTGCATTTAATGGTCCTTATACATACAAAATGGTAATCAATAGAAATATATCTGACTTGTTGGAAATATAACAATATAACAATTTAAAAGAATGTTGAAAGTGGTTTTATTTAGGGAACCCACCCCTGTATATTTAATTGAAAACAAATTGAAATCAACTTAAGGGTGTTGGTACTTGGTACCAAAATTTGAAAGTTGTGATATCAACAGCTAGTGAATTATTATGAATTATTACAAATTCAAGTTCTGTGGTACCAATAAGGGTTAGTCTGGTGTCTCCAAATGAAAATTCAGGGTTATTTTTTCTATTGCTTTTTTATGATGAAATAACTAAGCCAAAATAATTATTTAAATTAATTTACTTTTATCCCCACACGAAAACTTTCACCATTTAAAAAATTAATATTTGTAACAGGGAGTGTGTAATGTGTCCCCCTCCCAGCACCCCTCCTGGATGCACCACTGTGCAGAACCGTTCCTCTCTCTCGGATCTTCGTTACTAGAACGTGTTTCGCCTCGTTCTCTTTTAGAAGCTAGAGCGACGACTATGCTGTCCCGCTCCCTCTCAAGGTAGAGCCTATGTATTCGTCTTCGTCCACGTCGGTCCTCGTCGATGACGCCCGTCTTAACAGGGCAGGCTGTGTGCGGGCGCTCTGGCACAGCTGCCACAGGAGGGAAATAAGCCGAGGCGGCTCCGACTCTGGGGCCACCAGACCCTGCTGCCTGGAGAACGACCAAGAAGGATGCGCAGCTGCGACTCTCTTTTGCCCGTTTTACACGCCAACTCGAAGCCGCAGGTCGAAAAATTTCCTTCGTGGGACGAATCGGACTTGGTATCGTGGGCTGGGTCGCGCCACACCATTTCAGCGCTTCCGTTGCTTTCCTGGTCGCCATTGACGCGTTTATTGCCACGTGTACCGTTTTCGGTGAACTTTCCGAACCTTTTCCCATTAGCAAGTACGGTACGGTGAAGTAATTTGTCACAACGTAGAAGTGAGTTGTTTCTTTGTTTCTGGTACACCTATTGGTCCAGGTTTGCGCACGTGTTTTTCCATATCACATTTAAGGTCGATTCAGACTATACGACAACGGACCGGCAACGACACGACAAAACATTAAAACACGCGTTTTAATGGAACTATTCACACTGAACAGACACCGACTTGAACGTTCCGTCAACGGGAATAGTGTGAATAGTTCCATTAAAACGCGTGTTTTAATGTTTTGTCGTGTCGGTTCCGGTACGTGTCGTTGCCGGAACGTGACGGTCCGTGTCGTATAGTCTGAATCGACCTTTATCCTTAACTTGGACAAATTTCTAAATTCTCACGTTCTGATGCTTCGCATTATTTCTTAACTTCTTCCATTACATTCCTTTACATGTTTGTTGGGGCCCACTGGGCCCCTGTATAGCTCGGGTACCTCGGAATCGCTAAGCCCGTACTGTAGCTACAATTAAACATAGCTAGAGCCCCTGAGGTCGTAGGAATCAGTTTTCAGTTGCGCTAGATTTGTTACGTTGTTACTTTGTAATGAGCTGCTTGGGTATTTCTACTGTTGTGGCGAAATCGAACTAGGTCAATTTGGACCCAGTATTCTCTGCCAGAATTCGAATAGATACAGTTCAGTCACTGATGAAACTGCAATCTTTCTTTCCTTTAGTGTTTAGTTTATTCATCTCTTTAATTTTTATTTTAACAATAATTTCTTTACTACAGATTTTTTTATTAAACTCCAATATAGAGGTTTAACCGGATGATAACGTTTGCAATAATAATTTAGCATTCGTAATTTTTTTCCATGATTTCTTCTTATTCTATAACCATAGCTTCATCCTGTTCTATATTCGAACATCCTGCGTGTCGTTCTTACTTCAATAATAAGTTATCACTGATAATTTATCGGTACCCATTTAAACAAAAAAAAAAAATTATCGGAAATTGTAGCTTAACGTATCAAGATAAACATCTGATAGGAAAGTTTGTTCTTGGAATTCTAGATAAGGAATTTGACCGCGGGTCCAAAATGACCCGGTTCCGCCTTGCGTCCTAGCGTCGAACCTTTCGCCATCGGACGGTTAATCTGCCCAGCTGTTATCTGCTGGACGGAAATATATGCCGATAGGGCCGTGTGCCCATTCGCAGCCGGGGTTTCAACTCACATCAATGTTGTTCTTCTCGAATGACGACTCTGTCGTCGAATCGATACTTTACCTTCAACAATTCCTCGAACCAAGGTCTAAAACATCTATAAACCCTCGGAGGCTTTAGATAATGAACATATAGTATCCAAGTAAATTTTGTGATACGTATTTGAAATTTCTGTTAGTTTACTATTAGGTGTAGAAATTAATTCTCTGTCTTCACAATTAATTAATTATAACTCTAAACGGATATATTTACCCCCCATGTTGTTACATTAAAGTATTAACACAGATGCCAATATTTTATTAATAATAATTTTGCAATATTATTCAAGCAAAAAATTATACGATTAAACGTAACTCAATGTCAAAAATATAAAGATATATGCTTTAATTCATTTTAATTTAATACGTATAAATATCGTTCAGTTTTCAAACATTTAAAACCTTTATTTGTTAATAATAGTCGTTTGCTTGAAAGAGAATTACACTTTTCTTTGTATTGAGTTTAATAAATCTAATCGTAACCATTGTAGGTTCTGAAGATGATTTAAGAAATAGAAAGGTAAATAATAGCTTCACGGGGACTACAAAATTGTAAGCCTATAATAAAAATGGTTGTTCATCGTTTTATTCTGTTAAATTCAACGCGAGGCAACTGATAACCGTGCACTCTATTGTTGCAGGGGTGACAATAATTATACCGCCGTAGAGAATGTGCATCGAGGTTAGGTTTTAATAACAACACTTTAACTGTGTCTCGTCTCTCAGGTGCATGCGTACTTCCTGTTTTATTTTCTTTGTATCCAGGTATCTGTACCTCGACGTTTGCGTCATAAGGACGTTAAATAAATAAAATAAAAATGTTCTGCTTGGGCTGACATCGTAATCGGAACTCGGTACGTCCGCTGGTAACGCGCTTGGCACCCGCGAGCATGAACATTGCACGCGCACGCGTATTCCATGCACAACGCACGCGCATCCCGACGCATCCATTGAGCACGCGGTAGATCGAAAAATGTTTCTTCTCGAGCCAGGTCGTTGAAATGACCAGAGATCTTTTCAGCATCCCTTCAATAATATCTCTCCAATGATGGCAAAATCATGATACTCGTATTTTACACGTTTAAAGAACTTTGAAGTTACAATCAGTAGGTCTAATGCACCTTAATACAAATCTTCGTTAATGTACTTTAAGTAATAAAGTATTTGTGATTTGTTTACATGGTCTCTGAAGGAATAGTGAATAAAGGAATTATTTCTATGGTAATTACAGCAATAAAATGAGACAGTTTTAACGAAATAAGGAAAAGGAATACTATAGATAATTTTAAACAAGTTCTTTTAGGGGTGCGATCACCTAGGAAAATATTGAAGCTACAAGCTCTATATTTTTAAAAAAAACAAGTACTTTTATCAACGTTTCGACTTCGAAATTTCGAATCACCTTCAAAAAACCTACAAATGTAGGAGATAAGTTTGCAAATTTAATTTGATAAAGGTGTAGAATTATCTTGAAGTATAAAAAATTGTAATAGAATCAAAATAACATCGCCGAGTCGTAGATCTTAGTACTACTAAATTATTAATCGATTGGTAGTACAGATTACAAATTTTCCGTCTGTATGGAATTCTACGATATGGTTAAAATTGTCTTCGAGTTTAAAATCGTGTTTACTGTTGATTATGATCGGGGCGACGCGACTCACGCGAGGGAAGTGGTACGTCAACGAAGAAAGTGACTCAGTGGCCGAAGTATTCACAAGCAAGAAAATATATCTGCGTTACCATAGAAAAAAGACATGACGTCACGGGTCGCACGGTGCGATGCCCGACCGAGAACCATCATCGTCTTCGTCGACGATGGTAAGGGAGACAATTCCCCGAAACGACACGCTGGGTTCCCGGATTTTAGGTTTCGTTGTCCTAGCGGCCTCCACTCCAAAATGGCGGATCGGGTGTTCAAAACCGAACAACAAGGCCCACGGGTGGGCCAGCTGGGCCCTGCGTTTACAAGAGAAAGCCTATACCTGTCCGCCTCCGATTTTCATGAAATTTTGTTCATGACTTGGTTCATTGGTTCAACCTTGCTCAACTATGCTATATTTCGTTCCTACTATTTTTCGAGAGGAAGCGAGTAGGCACCTCTTGGACTAAAGGCACTCATTTTATTCGAGCATAATTGTTCAATTAAACATAATTGTTCAAAACTTTAACGACTTATTAAAAAGTACGAAAGGTACTGCAAATTGATTTGAATGAAACAGACGAATATTCTGGGTAGGTCAATCTTTCTTATGTAAATGAATTTCGAATTATTATCTGACATGTTTTTTTTTTTTATTCTTAGGACCCTTTCTCGTATTTTGACTTACTTTTGTTAAGAATGATACTGTTCAACTAATTCATACCTACGGTCGGTCTCATAAATATTCGTACTCTCTGTGTCTATTGAAGAAATTTGTCTAAATTAAATGGCAAATGTGATGTTCCCAAATAAATTGTATGTTATAAATATATACGCGTGTAAAGTTTATTCATGTACGTATTTGTTAAGAAACATTGAAACTTGGAAACATGAAACCTATCATTTAATTTAGACTTTCAACAGATACATACGTATAGGACTGACTGTATATACTAACTTATACTAATTCTAAACGATCTAATCGATTCCAAACATTGTTTAACTCAAAAGACGTAAGAATCTTTAAAATGTTAACTTTGAAAAGGTTGTACAAACATTTTGAAAATCGAACTTTGAAGAGTGGTTTCAACCCTTAAACTCGAGCTAAAACAGCTGAAAAAAGCTTCTACAAGCTTACAAAGTTTCATTCAAATCGGAACCGATTCCCTTGGCGCCCTTGTTAGACGCTATTAATCATTCGACTAACCTGTTCGAACTAATTACGTACTAATAAACTATCGCGTAACTGTAGACTCTTCAAATAATTAATGACGTCACGTTTAACTCTTTGGGGCACGGCGGGATTAAAAAAGTGTCCCACCTTTGTGATGGACCGTAATGCATGGTGGGACATTTTTAATCCCATCTCGAAATTTTCCAATAGCTGCATGTGTATAGGTTTATATTTCGTCTTATTTACGTAAAGCAGTTGGTAATATATTCATTCAATGTTACAAATGTATGCACTTATGTTGGCAACCTTCAACATGCTAATACCGGTTCAACAATTGTTGTAAGCGGAAGATTTATTGCGATAATATTTCTTTCCTGGTTGTATGTGATGTGCGCTTTGTAGTACAAAAAAAAAAAGGGAAGTTCGAACACGATGGTCTTGTACTGCGTGCAAAGTGCCTCTGTGTTTAGGGAAAAATATGTGCTTTAGTAAGTACCATTCATGAACCTATGTAGCACGGTGGGACTATTTGAGTCCCGCCCTCTAACAACAAATTCGATTAAATAATTGTTATTTTATTATTTTATGTTATTTTATATTATTTTGTTATTATATTTATTTTGTTACATTACGTGATACCTTTATTAAAACTTTATTTACCGGGAGCCTATTTATAGGCTTTTCAATTGCAGTATTTAGCTATTCGAATTCATTTACTGTGTTTGATGGCTGTCTACTTACAATGTTCAGTGTTTGGAAACAGACTTTGCTTTTTCAATGTACCTAGTAACAGTATGGAGAAATTATTGTCAGTCTAGATTGGCATATGCTACGGTAGAAAATTCTTGTTTGGATTAAAGACTGTATCTAAATAGCCCGGTAGATAAAGTGTTAATAAATATATAACAATTTTGTTTGATTTAAAACGCAATAAAATTCCTGTGCAACATGGGTCTATTTTATGACCTGAATTCCTGTGCCGCAAAGAGTTAAGGCATAATCTGTCAGAACGTCTGGTACATGAGTAGATCCGAGACGAATTCTGCCAAAAATATCATCGATACCGCAACAAAATATTCCTTTTTAATATATCAAGAGTTTCGAAGACGTACATTCGTCGGTCTCCGAAAGTTCTACCAACGCGGTCTCTTTTTCCGAGCTAGTTGGACCCTTCGAAGGAGAAGCATCGGTTCTCCAGCCCCGAGCAGGCCAGAAAACCAAGGAGCCAGAAGAAAGGACCGACGTGGCGGAATATTGATGACGGAAACGGCGGAAAGGTGGGGACCCCGATGGGCTCACCTGGCCTTCCCGAGATTTTTCATCGTCTTTCAGGTCGGTCCTCGGCTCGTTTCCCGACCTCTTCGGCCGCTTATTACGGCCAAGCCTAAGGGATGGTATCTTTGGTACACGGCCGTGCTCTAGGTGGTTCACCCCACTCTCTTAAGGGTCAACCACCCCACTCGTGTGGTTCTTCCTATCTTCGTCTCGCTTTAACAGTGGCTGACAGTGAGGCTCAAGCGAGAGGGGCCGAGAGAGAAGGGGAGACACCCTTCATCCTTGAGGCGGGGTCCCGGCCACCCCGCTGCTAGGTTCGCTAGGATCAATACCCGCCATCCGAACCGAAGTCCAAGCCACCCTCTCTTTGCCTGCGCTGCCTGCCTCTGGCTGTGCCTGCCGGCCTGCCAAAACCTGCCCCCGGTCCGTCTGCCCGAGTCTCCGGAGAATTCGAGTGGCTTCACGAATCCGTCGACGTCGGATGCCACCCGAGTCGCGTGTAGAAACGGCCAAGTCTCGCGGATTACGCGACTCTTCGGCGCAGTGGTTCTTGAGAAGTCAGACCGCTCTCAGAGGTTCGCAAAGTCGGTTCCTATTCGCGATTCTCGCTTTGTTCGGTCGAGTGCTAGGCTTCGAGACGGGCTACCACTTGGTCCCGCGTTGGGAACTCGGAGAAATGAAGATATGGAATTTTTTTCCGTTGAGCATGTTTCTTTGTTGGGAGGTTTCTAACGCTTTAGTTGGAGAGGTATTCAGGATTAGTTTATAGGTGAGAAGGGAACTTTCTATGTTAAGAGAGGATGAGATAACATTTTGTATATTGTTACTGGGTATATTCCAAGGATATATTTTCATCGAGGCTGGGATGTAAATCTTAAACAATGGTGCCCAACTACTTGGGATATGGCGACCTTCGAATAACCTCGAGGGATGCAAATTCCGTTTCTATGTAAAGCAAAGGGCATATGCTATTAGAATATTAAAACGTAACTATAGGTAAATTATAAAAAAAACTGGTTCGACTGTATATAATATGGTGACCTTCAAATAACCTTGAAGTATAGAAATTCCGTTTGTACGTAAAGAAAACGGCACCCACTATAAGAATATTAAAACAAATTAATATTGAAGAATACTCTGCCCACGAATAATTTGGAAATTTTGCCTCCTAGTGATCTAATGTTTTGAAGCGTAGAAGTACCCTAAGTCCTCAAAAACAACGTGGATATCTTTGATACGAAAATTACGTGCTCTAGAAAATAAAAATGTGCGTATAAGAATACATGCACTTTACAATGTATCTATTGATTTTCAATTTGCATTGAGTAATATGTGGGACCGCAACACGAAATCAATATGTTGAAGAGATACATATTGATTTCTTTCTAAGCAACTTTCATACAGTACGTAATCTTCTTTTTCGCCGTTTTAATTTTATCGAATCAAGTGGATCAACGTAATCCCTAATTAAATCCAACCAGCTGTTGCTGCAACTGGACATTTAGATTCAGACGGTGTAACGTAACGTTACACTTCTATAGGACGAAGTGAAAACGTTGATAGGGTGGAACGGGATGGATTGAAAACGTCGACTTTTGATAACGGAATTGAAATAGTTCTGGGGGCAATTGCGCGAAGAAGAAATTCGAATTAAAAAGAGCTTAAAGTGATGTTTAAAAATTGCAATTTGTTGTAGAAATTAAGATTCTTTGTCGAGATGGGGAAAATAAGGTAAGCTTTGAACTTTTAAGTTAGATATATGCTTTTAAAACTTGTTGACTCACCTGTAATATTAAGGGTCTTAACAATTTTGCGCAAAAAAAACATTTTTTGCAACTGTAATAAAATTACACTGTAACATGTATCGCGAGTGTCCTGATTTTTTGATACATTTGAAAATGCTGCACATTTTTCTAAAATCTTTTAATTCAATGCTAATGCTATTAGAACACTTGAAAAATTGAATCTAGTACTGCCTCTTTATTTTTTTGTTTCTCTAGAGCTCCTACATGAAAATCCATGAAACTAATTTCACACGAAATAAATTTTTTACCAAACTGCTGTCAATACTAAAACGGCAATTTAGGTGCGTGTGTAGAACACCCCGAAGTGTTTTTCAAAATTGCTTCAGATTTTTTTTAGTCACGTTGTTCTTTTACTATAAATATATATAACTATAAAATATAGAAAAATCAGTATGCCCATACTACATCGTTGAATTTTCAAAATTTAGCTCCAGACTTGCAATGAATGATGTAAAAGGCTCCCGGATACTGATTTTCAACAAAATTCATAGAAGAGGAAAATTCCTAACTCAAAGATTAATGTCTGTCCCGCTAAATATTTTAGAAAATGGTAAATTGAAAATGAGTAACTGGCGTTCACGCCGAGCAAGTGCTGAGCAGATGCATGGTCGTGTAGTTACGTCGCTAGTAATGTATAAAGTATGACTACCCGATCGGTTGGTACCAAGTTATGTTTAATTCATCTTTCCTTTGTCCCCGTTACCAGGTACAAAGCCGACGTTTTCGACGCGCTGAAGAGTCGCTTTGGGTACCGAAGAGTAGTGTTCCAAAACGTTACGCTGGCAGATTGCTTGCGCAATTTCCAGAAATTTTAATATTGATACTTGAAACTGCAGTTTCGTGAAACATTCGAATTAGAAGATTTCATTGGTCATGTTCGAGAACTTAAGACTCGATGAAAAGCATACTACTATGAAATAACATCAACATATTTAATCCATTCACTGATAGGTAGGCTGTTTTCATGTCTAAACTAGCTGCGAATTTCCATGCTTCTCCGACTTCCTCGAAGTTTTCTTTCATGATTTCGCGACCTTTCATCGAAGTTTCTAAACTGGTTGCGAATTTTCATTCTCCTCCTATTCGTGTTTACATCATACATTTGCGTCCTGACATTTTGAATACTAAAAACGATAATGTAAAATAAATGATAAATTGTTTTACATACATTATGCATTATTTTTACGCGATTTGTTTGCGCTCTGACATTTTGCTTAATGAAAACGTTAAATGAGTAATAAATTACTGCAATTATGAACATAACTAATGTTTGTGTTTAACGAAATGAAATTCAGAAATTAAAATCCGTTTACGTTCCCCTCGTAAAGTTGACAGAACCTGTCATATCGCGTTTAGGGATCCCTGGTACATTCTAATCGATTCCCTGCGTCTATTTAAATAGGCACTGGTCCATATCTGGTTTTATATTCAAGTCTGACCGGTACTGAAATGTTCAAAATACCGTCTGTTGTCTCCGCATCGAAGTTAAGTAAAAACTGAGGCGTCCATATTATTTTATAAAAAGAAATTTGAGCTTTTCTCTTACTAATCTCCCAAATGTGGACCTTAGTTCTCATACTAATCTTTCAAATGTGGACCTTAGTTCCCGTACTAATCTTCTAAAGGATTGCAATTGCAAAGGAATACCTTGGATCAATAAAAAGAATAAAAATTACGTCTACCAAGCGACCTCGAGCGAGCAAATTTCTCATATTAAATTTCCAAATGTGGTCCATAGTTCTCACGCTAATCCTTTAAACCACAGAAAATTACATTTCTCCTAAAATTTGGAATATCTTAGATAAACCAATAAAAAGAATAATGAGAATTACGTCTACCAAGCGAGCCCAATCAAGTTTAAACCTATTCGCGATGCAAAAGACTCGATTTTAAATGAAATTATATAGGACCACGAACTTGAAGAGCTCGAATCAGATCAAAAGTGATACCCGAGATTTCGATATCTTTCGACATTGCCTTTTAAATTCTTTCATATCAAATTGAATGCCAGAGATACCTAATCGTATCAGTCCCATCGCTACAGAATGTGCGTCATCAATACCATTCTATCAATAGGAACGCCTCGATCCTAACCTGCATCTGTGGTAGTAGGAACGAAATTGTGCTAACCAAGTGTAACTCACGAATTCGAGTCGAAGCCATTTTTCATGTTTCATTTCGAGTGATTCGAATGGGACACGTAGTTTAACGAGTCGAATTAGTTTCGATCGTTGTACTTAGAATGTACAGAATGTTCGTTTGGCACAGCTGCAAGGGAAAGGAAACGACAGTTGATGAAGTAAACATCGCTGTAGTCTTGTTTTAACCCTTTGCATTCCTAAGTCCAGGTGTATCGAGCAGATATTTAGAAGCATCCTGCTACAAGTAATAAAATAACTAATATTTCCATTAAACTGTGTTAACACTAAACCTACCACGACTATATATATCTATAAAATCGATGTACAACTGTTTCACGTGTTATTGAGTTTAGCATCACACGAAGTATCTCTGCACCCAATTGAAAGAAGTGTCTTTAAGATCAGTCATTTGATCGATCACGGTAGAAATGGGTACCAATGAAATATGGGTAGCCTTAATGTTAACTTATGTATGGTTATGTTTAGTTAACGAAATTTTAACTCGAGAGTCTACGAGAAAGAACTGCTTCAAGTTGACTATCGATGTACGACCTAAGATTGCTTGGAGTGCAAAGAATTAAAAAAGCGCTACCACCTACCAAAACCTCTGACTCGTTTAATTGGAAGTAGATCTACTATTCAACATCCATCAACATCAAGGCAAGGCTCTGAACTAGCAGAGAGAATAAGATTCGTTAAAGGTGCAGATTACAAAGCTCCTCCATCTACTTCAGCCTTCCTACCATAATTATAAGCGAAGGACTATTTAAAGGTTAGTCCCGCTGTACTGTGTCATTTCTTTTTATTTTTTATTTGTACTATAGAATTTTTGTTAAGCCTAGCGTTGCCAGGTGCTTAAGCATTGAAGATACTTTAATGGTACTTTGGGAAGGACGTTTATAAAAATTTCTTTCGTACTGTTTAGTCCATCTATATTATTACAATTGGCCACCAGTGATCAACTCCCTGTATTAATCCTAAAACTACCAAGTTGGTTTCTACTTCAAATTTCTTTCTATAGCCACTCAATTATTGACAATGTTTTCACTCCAATTTTCAGGGACAATTATTGTAATACTTATAATAGGTAAATATATTGACTTTGGTATGGAAGACGAGAGGGTAAGAGGGTGGGTAAGGAAAATTGAGAAGAGAAAGGAAAGAAGCGGGCACTAAAAATTAAAATAAAAAGAGACCAAAGTTAACGTTAAGGGTAGTTTAAGGCTTCGATGTATTTAGATTAAGGATTATTAATTTTAAGTTTAGTATGTAAGATATTGAGTACGGTGGTATGAGTGAGGGTGTAAATGGTTTAGTGGATTGTAATCCAAGTCCATTTCGTGGCTTAAAAGCTGTATTGTATAAAAACTATATCTATCCATCTATTGACTTTGGTAGTTTCAGTGTTAACGACGTACCCCTGTGCACGCTAAACACCATCCCCTACCCGCCACCTTTAAAAACTTCCACTCCTACGGATCATCGACGCCACTAATCGCAATATCAAACGCAACATTCATCGATAATTCAAAGCCTCAACCTTGCATCCCCCTCCGACTCGTCAAAGTCGAAGGAGTCGAAGCTCCACCTGCAGCCGAGCGAATCAAACGGATAGTTCCTCGGCAATTTTCGGATCGCTGATCGATTGGTTCGTCGAGATGCATCGAATACAACCCACGGGGCTAGACGCGTCTTTTTCACCGTGGAATCAGAAGGGGTTGAAAGGGAAGACCGTTCGCTTTGCACGATGGAGCCCAAAACGCGTCTCGCGGCGCGTTCTTCCTTCCTCTCGTTATTGCTACAAACGCGAGAGCGCGAGAGGGGTCAGAGCTCGTTTGAAGGGCGGATTCGCGAAGGGGGATATCCAGGAGGGAGATGGCCGCGGTGGTGAGACACACGTACACAGGGGCTGGCAGGCACGCCTGAGGGTGGTGGTATTGCACGATGGGAACGGATAGTAACCGACCCGGGGCTTGGATCACCGGATGACGTCATGCCCTGGCGTTACCAGGATACCAAAGATCAAAGACCAATGAAAACGTCACCTTCTCGCGGGGTACCTATCCGAGCCACAGAGTCGACTAAACAATACGTTTCTTTTTAAACGACTTCGAAAAAAGGAGGAGGTTACCAGCTCCGATCCCCATGTATGCTTTGGTTATGTTTATGGATAACTTCGTAACGACTGAACCTAAGGGAGGAAGCTTAGACCCGTGAACAACTATATTCAACAATTTTTTTTCGGAAAACAATTGACGTAAGGGTGGAAAGCACATTAGGAGGTCAAATGGTAAGTATTTTTCAAGATATTTTTGTCTACAGAGAAAAATATATCCAATGTTTTTCAATTCATTTTCCACGGTACTCTTTGAGATATCGCTTTTTTTTTTTTTTTTTAAATTGTATTAATACACTACGAATTTTATACATTTATGATGTGAAGTAATACAAAAGACATTCGAAGAAATATACATAATGTAAGTTGGATACAATCTACGTACAAATTAATATAATAATATCGTTCTTTCATTTCGCTTAAATGTACATACCTTAGCACGTATTTATTATATTAGCTTGTATCATGAATGTATCAATCAGCATTTTTAACCGACTTCGAAAAAGGAGAAGGTTACTCAATTCGATATGTCTATATATATATATTTTTTTTAATCACTACATTAATAATCTAATCGAACTATAATATCGTATTTGCAATTTTTCTATACAATTTGACCATTACAGAATCAAACAAAATTATTTCATTCCTTTCAGCGCTTTTTTTTTTTTGGAAGTCAGTTAAATTTCTGGTTTTCGTTTCTTACTTCCTCCAAGTGGAATCGCACGAAGCTGCCGGTTGTACTTATGGTAATGATGACCCCCGTCTTTGTTCTTGATCTCTATCTGACCGAGCACGAGGAGAGACCCGCAAGGATATGATACCGTGATTGCGTGGCTTCGATCGCTGATATTTTATTTATACCCGCCACCAGATATCGAAACAAGGATACCGGCGCAGGAGACACTCCGTGGACGAATAATCTATGATAATTATTCGTGAGAGACTTTACTCCGCCTTATTGGATCCGTTGCGTTTAACTTTCGACCCTTGGAATGACCTGCATCGCCGTTCTGGCTTGTGGGGATCTTTATGGAACCAGGAGATCCCTCGGGAAATGCTCTGCACGAATGATTTATTTTTTTTTGGTAGGAAGACATCGTGGTCTGGTGTCTTGAATTATTCTTTTAGGTGGATTCGGTGGCATAGACTAGATGGAAGCGATACTATTATCTCGATTGTCTATGGATACTGGGAGCAATTCGATGTTGAAATAGAGAAGAGGTTATGGCACAGCATTTCAGTGATCAGGAAGGACCTAGAGATCACTTACATTTTAAGGTTAAAGTATTTCTGAAAATAAGAATATTAAAATCAAAGATACATCTGAAAGTAGAAATGTCAAAGTTGAAGATTTATACGCTTAGAGTATTCTAGTATTTAACAAAATTTTCATTGAAATAAGTATGGAATGTACTACTCTTCATTTAGGATATATTAGTCACACTCATCGACGAGGCTTATTTAGCAGATCTCGCCGTGAACGTGACGCTATTAATTGGTCGAAGTCTCCCATTACTCGATAGTTTAGTGGAACATGATTAGTTTGAACAGATTGGTCAAATGATTAATAGTGTCACGGTTAAGGCAGGATCTGCTGGATCAGTGGTCGGTATCCTATGACCCGCAGGTTATACGATGGCTTACGATGATGTAACCATTGACCCATCGACCAGATGCAGCATCAGAAATATCACAAGGATTAAATAAAATTTGTTGCATTAGTTTCGGCTGAGAAACAAAGTCTTAAAACATTTGTATTTGTACCAATTACTATTTTACTTTTTTTCTTTTTTTTTTTTTTTTTTTTGGACAATCTCACTTTCTGAAATAACTACAATTGTAACATTCCTGTTTTTAGAAGTAGCTTTAACGTCGACATTTCTACTTTCAGAGATAACTTCAACTTTAATATTCGTAGTTTCAGAAATAGTTCAGGTTTAATAGTCGTATTTGTAGAGATAAATTGAATTACATACATGATTGAATAACACTTCGATCCCTTAGAAATTTCATAACTTCTACTGTAATATCTTTCGGAAACCTACATTTACAAATTTCAACTTTAACATTTTTATTTTCAGAAATAACGGCACCTTTAACGTACCTACTTTCAGAAATAACTTCGGCATTCCTACTTTCTCGAGCAATTTCAACCACACTAACCTACTCTGCGACAGGTCCTGGATACCGATAGTATTGATGCGATACTATTCCTAGGACTATCAGCATGAACATACAGGGTGGCCATAAAGTTCCCACCCATGTACAGGTTGCCCATAAAATACCTATCTATATACACAGTCCCTGTAATGTCACTATATACAGGGTGTTCATCCAGTTCCTACTTACATAGAAGGTGATCGTCAAGTCTCTACGTATATATAGGATATCCTATAAGTCCTCCACAGTGTTGAGAAACTTGATATCTTTATATAAGGTACCCGTAAAGTTTCTAATACAGAGTGATCATAAAATTCCTGTCTACATAAAATCAGTGATGGGCAAAACCCTAGGCTTCGAATAAATCTGAAGTTTGTCGATTTGTTTGTCTCGTTTCCTTTATTTGGAAAATGTTCAAAAGAAGAAGCCTAGAGTTTTGCCCATCTCTGCATAAAATGTATCCGTTTAGTTTCTATCTATATACAGGGTATCCACAAGATTCCAACCTATATACAATATGTCAAAAAAGCTCACATCTACGTAGTGTCTTCATAAAATATCTATCTACAGATTAGTTATCAAGATCTTGTCTACATATATAGCACCTAAAAGTTTGTATCTATTTAAAGAGCGTTCATACATTTCATATGTATCTAGAATTAATTACCACAGTATACAAAAATGCTATTGGTCCCTGGATTGGATACATTAAACGAGTTCCACGTATCCGAACAAATTGAAACGATGGAAGCGGGGGATTCCAACGAATCCACGTATTTTGCGGCCTACGGGAGCCGACTTTGACCTTTCCACATCCGTACAGGTCGAAAGCGAGGTCAGTCGGGCCGGGGTGGACGTTCCTTCCAATTTCGATCCCGACCCGGGGATCAGAAAGGACTTTAATTGTAATTGAGAAAACGGTACTTTCGGTACCGTTCTGGGTTCTACGTTTTCTTCGGAGTATTATATTGCAACGTACGAAGTGGTTCGAGCGGTTTACGATCGCCTACCTGCTAGCTGGGACAACGACGCGAAAGAGAATTTATATTGTTACCGTGGCGCACGGGAATTATTTTCAATACAACGTTTGGAAACAAATTAGAAAACGAATTGTCTAGCCTTATTCGCATCTTTATTTGCTCTGTGTTCAATCTATATTTATAAATCTAAGTCCTCCGAGTCTTTACCCTGATCTCGATTTCAGTCTATTTTCTTGGAAAGGGTATGGAAAAGGTTTAGTTATGAAACTTCATTTGTGGATGGTTTATTATTAAGAGAAAGTAGGTGTTCGATTTTCTTTTTAGACGCAACTTTAAAGAGAAAATAAATGGTGTAAAATACCGAGCAAAAATTACGAGTGTATTCGATAATTACAATAATTGCATAAGAATAACAATAAGTAAAATTCTACGGCTACAAAAGTTCGTATAGATGCTTTGCAATGGCCGTCAGGTTGAGACTTGCGTCACGTGTATCGATACATTGTAACAGAGATCAGGGTGAAGACTTAGAAGACACAGAGTTATAAATACATACAAATTGAACACAGAGGAACAGAATAAATTTCTACACCTAATGCATAAACTACAATCTCGCCACAATTTTGTCAAATATCCATTGTCTACAAATAATTTTGACTCGTGCGTACTCCATCAAGCATCAGAGTCACCCAATGCGTATCATTGTTTTCGAGAAAATTAAATTTGTTCGAGAGATCGTAAAAGCTGCTTTGCCTTTGGTACGGGAATTAATGTTAAAGCGCGGGCCAATCGTTACAAATAATTTGCTGCGAACCCTTTGTCAGAAAATTCACGCGTATACGAGCAAGAGGACCATTCGAACCGATCAATGCAATTAGAGTTATTGCGAGTACCTCTAGCGAGAAAAATACAACGAAGTTGCATTCAGAATGTGCCGAGGCCTTCGAAACACGAAGCTTTGAAATCCCGCCGAGCTGACCGCGGGGAACGTCTTATCCCTCCAATAAACAAAGCATTTCCATGGCCTCAGGTACCAAAACCTTCAAGGCCGTGCAGGAAACCTGCTTGAACCGGCGAACTACGGACCCAGATACCTACGAACTTCCAGGAAACGGCCGTTATACCGTCGAAGAAGGGACCTCGAGGTTAGCTAGGTACACTCGAACAGACAACAGAGACCCTAAACGCGGATTGCTCTCAACCATCGTGCTGGTACCACCAGGACGCGCCTAAAATATCTAGGATGGGCTTATAAACAGGAACTGGCGCGCACAAACAACTCTGATCGCATAGCTATCTCTTTGGAAACACTTGGGAGATCCGTGTTTATTTTTGAGAAAAAGATATATTTTAGCATTATCTCGTAAAGAAGGTACAAGTATAGGGTTGAATCACGAAAGTACTTGTGCTTTGTTCCGATCGAAAAATGAAGATATATTTTTGTCACGGGTGAACATCTAGCTTAATCCTTTGCGGTTTAGATTTTTTGAGTTTGGTGCATCGTTGTTGAGTCTTACTCGACAGAAGAGTGCGGAGGGGTAATGAATCGTATGCGTTGCTTCATTGAATATCATTGGTTATAAGGAACCTTTTTAGTTTTGAAGAAAGGGTATTGATAAGGGTGGCTCTTGATCTCAAAGTCTAATTGGGAACGTTTTTTAATAGATGCTCGAAATAACCATGGATTCGAGAAATAAATTTTGGAGAGGTAGGCTATTAATCCTTTGCACTCGGATGTCCTCTATGAGTGGACGTCGTAAGTCTAGCAAATTTTGTTAGTGGTTATGTAAAATAAATTTCTGCTAGGACAAATTTTGTTAAAATGCATGTGTTCTTGAGGTTTTCTTCAAAATAAACATATTAACATATCGATGCGTCCACTATAATACGACGAAGACAGAAGAAGGATAACAAAGAAAGAAAAATATTTCCCCATTAACACCTTATCTACCAAGGGCCTATTTATAGGTTTTTGTAACTATCTACAGGAACCTATTAATTCTACTGTTAGTTGTCTACTGACAATGCTCAGTTTGAGAAACAATTTATGAATACGCTTCATAGTGGTGCGCTATGACTTTGATACATTTAGTAACCAGTACGCAGAAATTAATATCAGCTCAGAATAACATATACTAATTTTTACAAATCCTTTCTTAAAACATATCCTATTTCTAAATGGGCCGATAGATAAAGCGTTAACGATCATTCCAATACACACAGCATCAAAGTAACCATCTCCAAGCTCCAAGCTCTGTTAAGGGGTTAGTCGCAGTCAGGAAAATGGAAACGGACAGTTTCTTGTGTGTGTTTTTTTTTAAGGTATTAAATAATAATTTTTCTGAATGAAACGTAAATATATTACAAAGTATGTCTTAAAGAACTGTAAAAGAATTTTTGTTTTAAAAAAAGGTTAATTCGTTTCTTCGTAACAGACGATGGCGTGGGTGGCCACTTGGTTTGCGGTGAGCAAGATTTCTTCAAACTGGTGCACCTGAAAACAAAACTAAAAGTAGATTTAGAAAATATATTAGACTAACGAGTCCCTGATCGAAGGATTTTTTATTTTCTTGTATATTTCTTTTTTTATCCCGTATTGAATCGCTTAATTTTAGTGAAAAAATTGAAGATCAACTTCAAATGTACGCCATCTTGTTTTAAATTAATCTTTTCCAATATCCTTCGTTCAGGGACCCGCTAGACTAATCTATTTTCGAAATCAACCTTTGTCTTTGTTTCCAGGTAAACCAGTGCAGAGAAATACTTGCTCACCGCAAACCTATGTTTTTAAATAGGTTTATGTTTTATGACGATATAAATTAAACGTTTCTTAAAACAAAAAATGTTTTTTATTTCTTTAAAACACGCTTTATAATATATACTTAATTCTTACTTCTGCAAATTATTATTTAATAACAAAAAAAAAAAAAAAAAAAAAATCACAAAGAAATATCGTTTTTCCTCTTCCTGACTGCGACTAACCCCTTAAACCCAAACATAGTACAACAGCAACGCTTTCTCCATCTCAAGGAAACAAGTCGAGCTCGAATTCACGATGCAGGGACCAAGTGTATGCACGGGTCACCAAAAATACCCACGAAGGATACGCAATACCCGTGAGCGTGCAACGACGCGACGCTCGCAGGCGTACGCGTGCGTCCGCCTACGCGTCGTCGTCAGGGGTACGCATACACGAATAAGGAAGCATGAGCGAGTGTCGACGCAGTCGCAAGGATCGTCAGCCCGACATCTGGCTACGGTCCTTCGCCCGAGGGACCGAGGGACAAAGAAGACCTTCCCCTTTTCTTAGGGGGGCCTTGGGCTGGATTATATCGTAGGTTCCTTGCTCCAACGAACGCACGCACGCACGCACGCACGCACGCAACCACGCACATCGATGGCGTGTATCTGGTACCGGGCAAGCTCTTCAGAGTGGTTGCTCGACGTTGGTCTGCAGGCACACGTAACGACCCCACCGGTACCGTTTCTATGGTACCGTTCGCAGGGATTAACGCCCCTCCCGCTCTCGCAGACCGCTCCACTTTCATCCGGGCCGCGGGGTGAGACCAGCCTTGGCCTGGGACCAGACCTCGGATGCCGGCGTTCTTTCGACAGCCGCTTACGCGAACTTTAAATATTATAATTACCGGGGTCTACCAAGACAAACTACACTGTGTCATCCCTCGAGTTCCTGCCACTTAGGTGTTCTGGTATCGAGGGGTTACGACACTAAAATTGAATGGGGAAAAATCAAACTTTCTGAGTTAAATTTTTGTAGAAGATGTTGAGCGCTCGATCGAAGGCTTCTATTACTATAAGGAAGCACGACATTAAAATTTTTTTTTTTTAACCGTTTGAGTGCTGAAGAATTTTCTTGTGTACGCGTATGTTCCTCGTACGTATCGAAGCGCGAGAGAGCTTCGCCGCAGTCAAACGGTTAAATTGATTTTTTGTTACCTTTTTCGGAAGATACGCATTTCAAGAATCTCGTGTCAAAAGAAATGATCAAAATTACTAGAGTTACAGCCTTGAGTGTGAAACCGTGTTAACAGCCCGATCGAAGGCTACTGAAACTGTAAACGTATTTATCTCTAAACATTTTTCAACCTGGTTAACAGCTTCTGAGAAAACTATGCGTTCGATCGATACGATCCAAGTCACATTCTCCGAAGAAAACTAGTCTCTATGACCTGACGTAGCTGTTCATCTTCGAATTGTTTTTTTTTTCTTCTAAATCAATCTATCGCATAGATTCATAAATAACTTTCGTTGCAGGTAACATATTACCATGCTGCCAAGAACCCTCTACACCGTAACAATTTTTAATTTGCCTTTTAAATGGGGAACAAGCGATAAGGAACGATAACGATTACATAATTAATTAAAATTTGTTATTTAATAATATATTTGAAAATAAATTGTAAGTTTAAAAATGAAAGTTTTTTTATGAATCAACCCGATAGTTCAATACTAAACCTACCAACCCAAGTAACATATAATTTCATATACAAATTAATGTATAAAAATGTTACAATAAAATGTGAGTGGTTTTTAAATAACAGATATAATTTCAAAGTTTGTTTAGCAAATATTTAAACTCCGCGAATGAAAGGACTGTATAAACTGCTCTTCTATTTATGAAAGAAGAGTACTCTTGCGCCATGGAACCTCTCAATGGCCGTTCAACGCGTCCACGAGGCCGTGGAACCTTTTGTGCAAGCAGAATTTGTCTTCCGAACGACTGAGAAGCTTCCAGGAAGTTTCCGGCCGTGAGTCAAACTAAACTTCGACCAGGAATTATAAAAGCTTTTGTGAATTCCTACTTTTGTTGATACAAACGATTAAGTACACGTATAGAAGGAAAATAATAAAGTACTGTTCGGGGAGTTTTCAAATTTCAGAAGGAATTTATAACTTTAATATAATCAAATTATAGAACTGTAAATAGCAACATGTGATGTAAAAATATCGAGACCATTTTGAAAATATTCTCTATATGAGAAAATTCATAGGCATTTTAAAATCATATATATATATACGTATAGTAACTATGTATATTCAAGAAATAACGATTCAAGCAATCCTACTAATCAAAAGTGAATACCACTTTTCATTAAAAAGATTAGTTCTTCGGTATACATATATACATGTACAGTGACTAAAAGAGGTGCATGCATAAGCGAAACACGAAGAGACGACTTATGTTCGGGCACAAGATTTCCGAGTAAGCAATCAATTCGAAGAAGTGCAATTCCAAGCGCCCAAGGGGTTAACGACCAAACTCGATTGACGCTCTTTTTGTTATTTCTCGCCGTAACGATACCATACGCGCGAAGACCGATCGGTATTACCGTGCAGATAAACCGCGGCCACGTACGTATTTGTCAAAGGAAAAAGAAATCGTAGAAATAATCGTGATCGTCGAAAAAGAAGAGGGCAGAGCAAAGGCGAGGACGTTTACTTCTGTTCCGTGGTAACAAGGTAAACGAAAAGGAAAGGAGGCGGCAGAAATAGTCATCCTGTTATCGACACTACTGCGTTGCTTATCGTTCTACGGTCAATATTTCTCTCCCCGTTTTTTCCTTCCTCTCCCACTTCCCTGATTCCACGTTGTTAGAGCGCGTTTGCGCGCTCGTCAGTGCTCCTCTTATCCCCGACTTTATCGGCCGATAACGCCAATCTTGGATGGGATCGACGATTGAAGATGAGAGGAAAAAAAAAAAGAAAAGAAGCAGAGACCCGACGCTTATGTGGATGTATGTACTTTTCGCCCGATCGAATTTGTCGTTGCCGAGTGAGCGGCCGTTCTCCAGGCGGAGAACGTGCTAGGGAACGACCGCAACCTCGTTACAAAGACGATTCTCTTCGCAAGGTGTCCCAACTCTTCGATACATGCATTCGTTTCGAAACAGACACGTATGTACGCGTTTCCCTAGATCCTCGAAGCTCGTGCGAAATAATACCGTGAATTGAAAAATTCTCGAACCGAAATATCATTCGAATTGATGCTCGAGATGTGGAGAACATAATTATTAATTAAGTACAAGTACTTAACTATTTGAAGATTATTCAAGTACTTGAACGTTCGAATATTATTTAAGTACTTGACTAATCGAACATCATCCAAATATGAACTATTCAAATATATACTATTTATTAAAAGTCTAAAAAATAAAGTCGTGTTTGAATTCATTTTCACTGGGAGAAACTCACCAAGATAATATTCTGGTGAAGATACATGGAGAAATATAAAAATTGAAATTTTGTTGGTTATGTTTCTTAAGTCACACAATACAAAGATACAAATATAAAATGAGAAAAGTACGGAGAAAATGAACAAAAGTTGTAAGAGACCATTTGTATGCACATTTAAACATATTTCTATAATTTTATGTAGGGCATATTTGTAATAACTGTGTGACAGTTGAGGAGATACTTCATGTACACAGATAGGCACAAAACTTGTCCTGATGTCACAGATGCATATATGGCATGCCAGCGCGTTTCGACTTCCAATTGGTAACATATGAGTCACCAATGTTATTCTTCCAAATGAAAAAATTCATGCCTCTGTGACAAATTTTGTATTTTTGTATGTATGTAATACATGGGAGAATAAAGATTGCTCATTTACTCTATAGATTCAAAATTATACCCATTATTTCTTTAGAAAGTTCATTCTTGTCTTATTTTATCCTTATTTCAACTATCCTAAGTGGTAGTAACGACGATGATGAATAGTACTAGCTTCAAGCTGAAGTGATTGAATATTGTTTCCCATTCACTATAAGTTTATACTTTAAAATATCAATTGTAATGTTTCTATAATGGTGAATATTCACATATATTTATTTTTACATCATAGATTGCTATCATATTCATTCAAGCATATCATTTTCTAAGCGGTATATTTGGTTAAATATTAAATTGTCTCAACATGTATAATTTTGTATTTAAAATTTATAATGTAGCCACAACTAAATGTGCAAAATTCTTTGCTGTAGCATTAAGTGATGAAAAGTACTTAAACACAAATTTAAGTGAAAGTTTGTATAAAAAGTTATAAAACAGTACTTACCACTTAATGCTCCTTTTGATGATGTTACTAACAATTCTTTGAGATTTCCTAGTTGGTAAAGCAAGAATATCGTTACTTTTCTTCTTCCTCGTCCTTTTCTCCCTCATATTTTTCTTCTCATTTACAACTTCATGAATAGGAGTTTCCTCTTCTTCGTCTTCTTCTTCTGCAACTAATTTTTCAGCTTTAGCAGAATTTTGAACCCATTCTGCTACGTGATCTTGAACTTTGTGATCAGTCGATAAGGCAGATTCTGCCCTTAGTTCTTCATTAATGAGTTCGCTAACAGTTGTGGGTGGCCCTACTATTCCAACTTCCATATGTTCTATTATCTCTACAGAATTCATTGTTTCTGAACCACATCTCATTTGTTTAACTTCATCTTCCACAGGGACATTTGTTTCAATGCTAACAATCTCCTTCGCCATACTCTCTTTTTTTGATTTTTCATCCACATTTTCCTTAGTTTCTTCATCACTGCTGTTACCATCTTTTTTCAAATCTTTGGACTCTGTGTCAGATTCACGAACACTAATTGAACTTTGATTATCGTGCACCGCTTTCAATAGTTCATTCAGCGTCTGTTCCTCTTGTGGAATACAACTCGCAACATGTGCATCTTCAGCCTTTGCAACTGCATCATCAAGTTGTTTAGGTTTCTCTGATTTGTCTGCAACTTCCCTCTGTTTTGAGTTTGATGTTACTGTTTCTTCAGAGAAAATTTCAGAATATTTTTCATTTTCAGGTGAATTTTTCTCAATTTCCTTTGAATCTTCAAGATGTGTGTCCTTCTTCTGCTCTTTCACATTAATAGCATCGATTATCTTAAAGTCTTTTTCACAGGAATCATTTTCTTCCGATGTATTTTCATTAGAAATATCTACCACTTGCTTCTCTACATCTTCCATTTCATTTGTGGATGTAGTTGTATCATTTAATGTTTCTTTAATGTCCAATGTTTTCTTAAAATCATTATTTTCTATTTTACTTTCTGCCATTTTTATGTTGATTTACCTCAGAGACACGTTTGTAATATGTTAACATGCATAAACATTTTCCAAATTGAAGATTCTTCTAAATATTCTGAACCTAATATTATCATGTTACCATACGAGTATGTTTCAACATACTTCACAAGTCTAAATCAAAAGTTCCTCTTCTTGAAATAATACATTATTCATTTGTATTCTTCATTCTTACCCTGCAAACAAAATTTAGTATATTAGTATTATGAATATTGTTATAAATAACATTTCAAACAATTTCCACATAATACACCATTATTATCGACAGACGGTCGGTAAAGGCGACCTAAGTCGGTAAAAGATTTATCTATCACTTTAAGGTTAGAATTATTTTACATTTTAGAAAATAGTTTTATACGAACGTGTAAGAACGATATTTTACTATATATTGCAAATACACCATATATCTTTTTCGTTAATACAAATTTCGTGCAAATTTACACACTTCGCTGTCAGTTGACAATCAAAATTATGTAAAAATTCACACCGTTAGACAATTTCCAATCAATTATTCGCATTATCGTATTACAATCGATCAATAGCTTTTAATGAAATAACTTTCTGCATAAATGATGTCTCAACATCTGTGTCACCATTTCTATTTGCAGAAATTCAAATTCACGAGATTTGTATGGACAATAAATTGAAAAATTGAATTTAAAATGTCAGAGTTTATGCTAAGAAAATCGCAGTACATTCATATACTCTCTTTATTGTGCTTTATCAATTAATGCTAATATATGACAAAAAGGTTAAGAGAATTGCGTCTTACATATTTCGAATTACCTTCGACTGTACGTTCTCACTATAAAACGACGGATGCACTTTGTAGAACGATATCGAATGTACTTTCGAATAAACCGTGATATTTGTTCGACTCACAAGTTACTCAATGACACCATCAAAGTTTAACATTATTGGCCGACACACGTTCATAACCTCACTTATTTGCCTTTGACAATTCGAGTGCGACAGTGAAGCGACGTACCGTAGAAACGAAACAATAATATCGTATGCCAAGTTTAAACAGCTATAAACAACGTCGAAACGAAAAAATTGAATCTAACGTACATAAAATACTACGCACTGCAAGAGTTTATAAAGCCACAGGGACGTGTCAATCAACTCTGTTGTCTCCTCTTTCTTTCTCTCTCTTTTCTTCTTTCGATCTCAAAGAGTAGTATTATTTTCTCATTATAGGTAACGGTCACGAAAACAATACAATCGAAATAATAATGTAATATGCTTGGTAGAAGTTTTCACGGTACCGAGGTAAAATGAGAACACGACCCCGTGGTGCGTAAGGCTAGTGACCTCTACCACTTTCAAGTGTGCGTCTACGTGTGCATGAATGTGTCCTGTGCGTCATGCATTATAGTAACGTCGATGTGCTTACTCTGACTTATTACGATCGTATGCATCGTGGACAATCACGATTCAAATGTCACGAAAGTTGTACATTTCGTTGGAAACAATGTCGCGATAGAACATGGGACTATCGTTGCTCGCACTATCGTATTTCTGCCGCATCATGTGCCATTTCATGCGGACAACGTCTTCGCGGATTTTTTTGTTTCGACCAATCAAACGCGTTCGCACGTTTCTTTGACAGCGACGTCTTTTGACCACTATCGGCACGAGTATCACTCGACACGAAACTTGATCGAACGTTATTACACGCTAATTGCGTCGAAAAGCCAACCTAAAAGTTTATCACGGTAGAAAAATTCTATGAACTCGCGACACACACTAGCGCCGGGACTATTTTTTGTTTGCGGCCAAGTCGCGCGCGCGTGTTTCCAACAAAATGGCCGCCAGCATAATGCAACCACAGAGTAGTTTAATAGAGGCGAAACTCTTGTCGGGAACCTTTGATGTTCGTATCCCCGCACTTTCAGATTAGGCTTGGCGGGCTTGGCTAAGGAAATTAAACCGATGACTCTCAATGTCGCCCAGTCTAAAATGTATCTATGCTAGTGTCATTAATTGTAGTTTTATCAAATAAAATTGCCTTAATAAGAAAGCTTACTAAATAATTAATAAAGTACATCTCATTAAGTCAGATTTTGGCTATGAAGTTAGAAGCTTCGACAAAAATGTTCTAAATAAGGCTCTGCTATATCTTTATCACGGATACAGAATGTTCACATGGCTAAGTATACCCATAAGCTTTAGTGTAAGAAAAGTCACAATCCATTTTATCTATTGTCTTACATTCAGACGAGTACTCCTTCAGATGTCTCTAAGAATGATGTAAGATCTTTAGTAAAGATTTTTTCCAGACGTCTAGATTCATCACTTTTGAACGGTTAGTACATAAAAGAGAAAAAAGAGACACTGGTGAAACGTGTAAAGCGCGCAATATTTAAAACGCAATATTACAAAAAGAAATTTCTTCTAAGTAGTTCATTAAATACACAAATAATTTTCCAACTAGTATACAACCTGCTAGGAAAACATTTATCCGTTTCAATTAAATTTTAAGAAAGAAGATTCTGTGCAATCATTAATTGCAAAAATCGGCGATATTACACATGTACATAAAAAAATAATTGATTGATAGTCTAAATTCTTCTGTAACTTCATGTTAACTACACCATACTTCAATTTCATCTCTGATATCAAAAGCAGACAGTGGAAAATTTATAATCACGGTTTACCACAGAGTATTCTTACAGAGTTACAGAGATGAAACTTTGTTATTTTTTAGGTTCCGGTTAGGAGGGAGTATCACTCTGAATACAGTTATGATACCTTATCAATATCGATAGTAAACTGTGATTAAATGAAACGAGATTCAAACACAGATTAGGCCATTGCATCGTAAATTTTTCATTACCTGTTTAGAGCTCGTCCTAATGCAAACATACGAAGATACCAACATCAATGCTTTCAACAAGAGATTCGCTTCTGTAGATTACTCTGCATCACGATATGCACTAGTATTGGGACTGTGTACTTTTTGTTTGCGGCCAATCACACGCGATGATTCTCGCAAAATGGCCGCCAAGAATGTAACGAGAAACTCATCATTCGAATTAGTTTATTTTCTGTTCTTTCTATTATTTTCGAACGTTTTTGGTAAATTATAATGTACGCATGCAAGGTTAGATATTCGCAGCGTGATTAAATATAAATTGTTCGTTTTATACTGAAACTAAGTACAACTTGTGGGAACCAATGATCTCGCGATAACTTTTCGCGACGGCGGGAATTTCAAATTCGGCGAAACAAATGCATTTTTGTAGACGTCGTGATTTCTTTAAAGCAGTTGTTTGTATAATGAAAATCTTTTTATACATGATGTATCAGAGCTTCTTACTAAATATTCTAACAATAATTATAAAATTGCTTTTTGAAAATAGTTATACAAACTTGTATAAATAGTAATAGTATTATTACGATCATAGATGTTATTAGTTAATACATAACGAAGAAATTCTAACGCAATTGTAAATTTTTTAATTGTTTTGTATGTTAATTCATATTTTTACATATTTGTTTAACTCACCTTACATAATTTTGAATTAAATATCTAATATAATATTTTTTATATTTGATTCGTTGATTTAGATTTTTAATTTTTTATTATGCTAAATTTGTTTCCTGAATGTAATGTTTATTTATTTCGTTTTAATGTTATTTCACATTCATGGTCTCTGGTAGATAAATTTTATATTGAATTTTAAATTGTTTAAAAGTAACAGAAAATTAATTCAGTTAATTCAATAATTAATTAAAGTACCTGCATCTTAAAAAAGAACATCAATATAAAAAAATCAGTTAAGTAAATAAACAATATGTTCAGAGAAGAAATTAAGCATGCTAAATTGAATTTGTTTATATAACAAAAAAGAGAAAAACAGTTTACGTCAAGTGAAAAACAAGCGTTGTACATCATTTTCTTGATGCAAGAACAAATTAAAAGTTGCAAATTTGTTTCACAGCATTTACATAGCACTGCATAGTTAGAAGGAGACTAAAAGAATAATATTTGCATAGTATTTTATACGTACAAAGAACTCGTAAGAGTTTGGTTCATGAAATTTGTAATAAAATGTATAAGATAAATTTACACTCTTGTTTTTCCACGTAGAGGAACTACAAATGCACAAAAAACGAATTGTTACCGTTTGACTAAAATAAATTACATAGATCAATAACAACTTGTAAATATATTAGGATGAGACTTCTACTAAATAAATATTAATAGAAATAATATTAAGGATCGTGCAGATGTTTTTCGAGAAAAGATGCAACGTTGCATTGGTCTCATATATTTACAGATTATTTATGATTTATAATCAATAATGTCGTACAATATATATCAACAAAATAATGTTTTAGTCGTTCTTATATAGCTAATAAAATCTAAAGGCTAAACAGTCAAGGTTGATCTAAAAATTGGCTCCGCTCTCTCCACCGCGAATCATTCATTCGTGGATTCCCCACTCTTTTCTTTTTTTATCTTTGTTACCTAACAATAAATAAACAAACAAGTACAAATCTATACATTCCACGTGTCACGTGGTAGTGTGGAGTAGTGATGATAATTAATATTATGAACCACGATCGCAGTGAACACGATGTCGAGCAGTCTCTTCTCAGTCTCTATCTAAATGCTTCTTAAGAATAATTGTTCGATTAGAAATACTTGAGACAATTCTTCGTTATAGGAAAAACCAAGGACTTTCTGATAGTACAATGAACAACGTCCGAAGAACTTTTTTTCCACAAATTTTTTAAAGAAGTTATTCGAACAAAAGTGAAACATGGTTCGTCCATGTTGCAAGAAATATCTCTTTAAGTTTATTCCTATGACTAAAGTGCACGGTTTTTGAAGACAAGACTATTTTTATGTAGAAAGAGCTCAATTTTTGTTAAAGGAAACAAGCAAGGGAAAATTACTTAAATTGGACCATTTTGGATATTGTAAATATTTCCAACAAATCAAAAATATTCTTATTGAAGTGAGATATTAAAGTGTAATATACAGGGTGTCCTATATCGAGTTTTACAAATTAGTTTCTTAGTGACTGATGAAGATATCGACTTCATTTTTCCTACAGTTAAATGGTACATGAGCTATGCGAATAACGAAAATTTAATAGTACCTACCATTTAAATAAATTTATTCTCCCTTTTCTCCCCGATAGTCACCCACAAACAAATTCTGTTGCACATTATAGGATTAGCCCCCTTTTCTATTTATCTCTAGAAAAAATAAAGTCGTTATCTTCGTTAGTTTCCAAGTGCAAAATACACAAAAACCATTTTGAACTTAATAAATACATCGTAATTCAAGAAAATGACTAAAGTAATTGTGTTGCAGAGGTCTCGTTAAGGGGACTACTATCTAAAATGTTCACTCTGTTAGCAGATGAATTCCGGAAGGGTTCCATTTCAAATCCGGAAAATTGAGGATTATATGTCTGCATCGGTCTTGACGCATATAGCTGGTAATGGTCTAAGTTTGATACAAATGTGCGATATGGTGGTCATCTCACCGCTCACGCATTCATAAATCTTGCAGAGACAACATATTGACCTCGGACCTATTCCGCTTGGGCGACAATAGGAGAATTTTATTCGTTATCCTCAAAAAATAGCGTAAAATCACATCCGCATTATAAACCTGGTCTGTTAAGGATTCCGTTTGAATCGTTAACAGTAGTCCAATTTATGCAACCTTCCCCTAAATATCAGAATCCTTTCTCCTAATAAAAAATATATATTTAGTATCGGTAGGTGTCTTTTTCCAGGAAAGCAAATGTACGTTTTCGAAGCGTCTCTTTATATGAAGATTTCTCCTTTCGGAAGAAATTACGAATACATTTCATCGTCGTGGTAATTAGTGACGTGTATGGTATCGAGTACATTCTACCTGAACTCGTTAAGAATGCTCGTTAATAACGCTCGCAACGCATTGAATTATTTAACACGTCCTCGTCTGACTTTATGTGACATAGGGCATTTCCATTGTCCATAACTCACGGAAAAGTACGACCCGTCCAGCAAAGATCATTGATACGCGGCAACCTGTTAACTGCAAATCGGGAACGTATAATCGGACATCAAATGCACCATCTATTTCGAATACGCGTGTTAATAGTATACAATTCCGTTATGAAACCCCGTCACGTACAAATGTTTGAGGTCTCCGTTCTGTTATGTACGTCGCAGCCGTGTATGTTATTCGAATTCTCTTTGATAACGATCGACTTTCTCGATACTTGCCAACCTGTCATTTGCGAATTTATAATGTGCCCGAATGAAAGAATAATGCCCGACGTAGAAAACGATTGATGAATATTTACTCGCGTCGTGTTTCTCTGTCACGCCAATCCTATATTATCTTTCAATTCGTTTCGAAGAATGAATATTAAGCTACCGATGCAAATTTATTGTAATTTTCGGACGACTCTATAACACTGCTTGGAAAATTTCTCGTTCCAACGGATCAGCTCGGAGTGAATTAATCGGTTTTCGTTAATGGCGGAGTACGACGAAAGTGAAAGCCATCTCGCAATCCATTCGCATTATAAATACTTGACTAAATTAAGTACTCAACGTCATCGTAATATATTATAGTTGCAAAAGAACAGTTTTAAGGTAGTTTAATTACAACGCTGGTATTTCTATTACGAGCAAATATAGCTGAATTCATTTTAATGTCATTTGTAAATTGTCTGTAACTAATGTAATTAAACGAGAAGCTCTGAGTGCACCAGCAAATTTTCAAAGTTGTGTTATATTTCTACCGAAATACGTTTAATTATTAATATATCACACGAACGTGATTATTATTCCTACTCGATGTTTCTTAAACAATGTCAATTCGCAAACGTTTGACAATTACCGGAAAACGCTAATTATGTTATTTTTCATAGATTCGCTCGATCGTGCATACCTCGTTATACGGTACGTCTGTGTGTTCTATGTATAGAATATGTAAAATATTTTTTCTACCTAAAAGATCTACCTATACGTTTGTCCCGTGCTTTTTGCTCGCCGAAATACATTTTTCGCCTTCCTTTAACTCTATCGAATAGCACCTATTTTCGTCGTTTCAGACGCGCATGGTCATGCTTCTTTCTTCCTTCGATACGTGGTCGTGGTAGGGGAACAGAGATGGGCATAATTTTTATGTAGATCAAAATCTCGAGTATGTAACAAATAAAAGATGGACCATTGTAGGCCACTTTATTCATTATTCGTTAAACAAAAATTATAATTTGAGAATGAAATGAAATTCATTACAGAAGTAATGTACTTTGAATCGCAGAATGAAATGTAATCCGTTACAGAAATAATGTAATTTGAATCAGAAAATAAAATGATAACTCATTACTGGACTGCGGATCTTTATGCAAAATAAAATCTTCGCGAACGTGCCTACAAAAATTGAACTTACGTAAGAATTCATTTTGTCCTGCGAATATTATAATACAAACTTTACTTTCAATATTTTTTTATATTATTACATACTGTGCGCATTTTGTAATTTGTTGTATATTCGAATTTCCTATAAATCCATAAAAATCCGCAGTCTACTCGTTACAGAATGAAATGCAATTCGTTTCGCAATGAATAAATATAGATCTAACTATTCAGTTGAATAACCCCCGAATAAATTGCTACGTGTCCAGGCTATATTCGTCGTTTAGTGTTCTAATGGAGTTTGCCCATCTCTGCATAGAAAGTGTCAACCTATTCGGTGCAATGGACGTGTTTACAAGTACAGCAGATTAAATGCTTCAAACGCCATGGACGTGTTTACATGACTTCTAAATTGACCACTGCCAGACGCCACGGGCGTGTTTACTCGCCCGATTGATTTTTGGACGACGCTCGTTGCGTGTTTTCAACCAGGGTTGTCAACTGTTCTTCTCTAGAATCAAGGATAATCCTTTTTCCAGTTCTTTCTGGCTTTGTCTTCTTTTTCTCATCGAAAAGAACAGAATTATATTAAAATCAATTGTTGTAAGAATTTGATGTTTTAGAAGTAATTTTTTCATTTTTTTTGTGGAAATACTAAAAGCAGAAAATGACAGACAAGCATAACCTCGTGTTAATATGTTGGTAATATTAGGCCATTTGGTAGCTGGTTTACTATAAATCATTGGCCAGGATGTCAGCAAAATGGCAATATACGTAGTTTAATATGTATAGCATAAAAGTAGTTTATTCTAGACTGATTATCAAATGGCGTAATGTTATAAATGTATTATAAAAAGATTATGCTTGCCTATCATTCTTCACGTTAATTTAATACAACTATTACAGTAAAAGACACCAAATTCCATAAGAAATGTCACATTCTGGGAACCGCTGTTACTGGTTTAATCCGCTGAAAACTATTCAAATCTGTGCGCGCCATAGATGTCGAAACATTCCACTCACGCAAGACACATTCGTCAAGACTATCGAGCACCGAAATGGTTAACCTTAATCTTGCTTGTCGGAGTCGAGTTTACAAGTACAAATTGAATGAATAATATATGAGAAAATTAACAGTCCAGAAAAGGTCGATTCTAAAAATAATATCTGCGATTTAATTATGAAGTAAAACTCTAACGCATGAAAGGGGAAGGAGCCGCGTAGGGGAGTCCCACGCCGTTCTTTCCCCACTCCATGGTCAGGCCCGCGATAATCCCTCGATAAAACGTCACAAATTGGGTCTGCTGTTACTATTATATCGTGTGCTGATTGTATTTCAGCCCTCTGTTATCTAGATCGGACACAGAGCGTCAATACCGGTCATCTATTAATGAAAATTAGAATTTATATATTTTGTATAATATCTTATCAAGAGTTCATTATCGATGAATTTTTGGGCCCTTTCTGATTAAAACGAGTCCAAACACCACCTTATTCAAGCTATTTTTAAATATAGATTATTGCTAATTTTTGTTTAATATAAATTAAAAACAGTCCGAATCAGGTTGTGTTTCGACTGATTTTTGTCAGGAGGATCTCATCGATCTATCGATAAAACTTTAATAGGACAATTTTAATTTTCTTAAATTTTATTTATTAAGCCACAAAGCTAACTGAGTCGAAGAGTGGCTCGCTAGAATTAAAGATAAACAGCGATGAAGATGATTCGTGTCATCATATCGAGGGAGAAATTTGTCGTTATAGCGAGGGAACACTGCATAGGGAAAATTCAGTGTCTTTTATTGTTTATACATAAAGATTACTTTGTTCTTCGTAAAAAGTTGATGTTTTCTAAAAGTATTATCGTTCGCAGATTTTATTACGAACGACGGACAACTTACAGTAGTAGTGAAACTACTATGTCGACGCTGAATGATAATTATTTACAAAGTGGAGTTTATGATATGTTCAATTAATTCTTTAAACCGGCTATTTGACCTCTCTACGTTTTCGTTTGAATATTCAGAAGTATATTCTTCTCATCTTGACCAAGTTGATAAGCAACGCTACTAGGAAATTTAATCCTACAAATACAAGTAAATCAATAAATAAATAAATAAATCAAGTAATTCGTCTATAATTGTTTCGATGTTCTCAACAATTTGGTAAGAAATGACTTCACAATTATTGTTAATTTTTTTAACGGATTTTCTTCACGCTTCTGAAGTTACTTAATTGACGTGGCGATGACGATTCATCGTTTTTCTGGTTTCTCTAGGCGCTGTTTTTGTCGATCGTTAACTATGCGTCCAGCTGTGTAATTTACTTAACTACTTTTTCTGTCGGTTTTAATTAATGTTTCACAGATTGCGCATGGTATCTATGTAATCAATATTCTTACGTGTTTATCTTCACGTCCTCGTTCGATAACCTTTAACATGCGTTTAAGTAAATTACAATGAAGAATATTGTAATAAACGGGTGATCACGGTACAGTTTCAACCTCAACGGATGTAGGCTATAAAAATTGATTTGACCTAATTAGTTGTAGCTATATTAAGTCCTTCGTGACCAACGATACGAAAGCTCCGCTGCTATCGATTTCCAAGCACGACACTTTCAAAATGATATCGTTTTAATGTATCACATTACAAATCTAAATAAACCTTCGTAGCGGAGACAAACGTTGACCACTTTTCTCTTTTTTTTTTTTTTTTAACGAGCACTGTACTCTATAGTCTACGATCGCTTGTAATACTTTCCGCTCGAATCACTTTAGAAATTCGCAACGTCGTTCCTAATTTACATAAATAATAGCAGTACGATTACAGAATTGCACTTTTTGGGTGTAAACTCGACTTAGACGTAGGATTTGTTCATCCGCTTTGAAAAGTTATTGCACTTATGTATTATCGTATGCTTTATCGTTTGCCACACTTGCTCGACAAAATAATTACCTATAATACGAACAGAATATTATAACAACGGTCGAGTAACAATAATATCTAGTTTAATCGTCGAAACAAGAATTCTTGGAGACTACAAGAACGACGAACTGAAATACAGAACTCAATCTCTATAAACAACTTTGATAGTAAGCAATCACTAACGAGAACCATCCCGTTCATTGAAAACAACCATTGCACGCATAAATAAAATCGATTCTGTCCCTTCGTGTCAATGAAAAAAATGATTCTGGTTGTAACAATGATTCATCTTCGGTGATCGAAATTATATCGAAGATCAATTGATAAAAGTGTTGAGGAAAATAATTACACATTTAATAACCAAAATTACGGGGTAAACATTCTTCAACTCTATGCGTAACAGCTAAGTCGTACTAAAAAGTGAAGTCGACGATTGATATACTCCGAAAAACTTGAAAATTTATAAAAATAAAGTGCCCGTGAACCTAATCATGTTGTTATTTTTCATGGGAGTTAAACGAATGGATTCAGGGATAAAAACACCTCTTCGAAGTAAAACTCTTTTTCTTATTTTTCCTATTTCTGAAACCACAAGATAATATTGAAGTTTTGATAGATTGTAATGGCGTGATGAACGATTTATAAAAAGAATGTAGTTCCAATGGAAGATAGAAAAATGCAATCAGGTTCACGTATACCTTATGTCTATCGTGTTTCAAATTTTTTGGAGTTCAGTTGTCGAACATTTCTTGCAAGCGTAAGATCGCACGAACGAACAAAAATTACTTAAAACATAACGCTCTTACTGTGTTTCAAAGATAACGCACGCCATTATGCAGTCCACCCATGCCAACGGATACATACCGTACAGTCTGCATCGGGATTCTATGAAATCCATTTATGATACATTGCACTTCGCACAGCAAGATAAACATGTGAGTCTTATTTACATTCCCTTTTCGATTTACACTCTATCTCTACCAGAACCTTAATATTCTATCTCTTTACGGGTAAATACCTTCTGCTACTCGCTACACCAGATTGATCTACTTCTTCTAAAGGAACGAGTGAGTCAGACACCATCTTGCCACTTTACAAGGATAGAGATCGAGCCTCGAAATCCAATTTCTTCTAAGCCAGCAATACTTTGTCTATTATTCGCATTGGAAACAGTATAGGAAAACTGAAACATCGTAGCGGTTCCATGGCAGGTCAGGCCATAAGTTCGAGTTTGTGTCCAATGTTTACTCGCCATTGATTTATATGCTTTATTGCTTTATTGGTAGTTTATTACTGTTGTTTTTCTCATTTTTTAAATTAACGAAGTTTGTTCTTTTGTTGTTAGAAAAGAACTAACAAACTAGTGGTAAAACAAGGGAGTGAAGCAACTGTTTATAATACCGTCCTTGTTTGTTTGATTGATTTATTTTTAAGCTATGAAATTGCAATTCTGTTTCATAGTCTTTCGAAAAATGTTTAGTAAAAAGAACCTATGGATCGACCTGACAGAATTGACACGATGATTTGGAAATAAATTTTTCGATGAGAATCGCAACATTAAATTTTCAAATGCCTTATTGGATGTGATATAGAAACATTCGTCTCGTCACAACGTTTTGTATTGCATCTTTGCCTTAGTGTTGGTACATAAACCCCTACCGATTACTGTGAACCTCGAAGAGACATGTGATTGGTGTACAATTTTGTAACGTTTAAAAAAGTTATTCAAAATTATATGTTTGAAAGTTTATCTTGGAAATAATCGTGGGAATAAAAAACTATACTTGAAACATACAGCTGAGGGCATAATTAAGCGATGAAATAGTAAAAATGGTTATTATTTAAATGTAATCGAAACGAATATTCAACTTGTAATTGAAATTGATATAGTAATATAGTTTATTATTATACTTTGAATACTTACACTTTTAACTTTTGTATATTTAGTCAAAGCTTGATGTAAGTTGACTTCTTTGAATTTTGAACTTCTTTAATCTTCTTACCTGCCATAAAAGAAATACTGTATAATATTTCATGTAGACAAATAGTGTCAAAACGTATAAATAGTATACGTTTTTCTTACGATATTATTTGGTTCTACCGTTTCATAAACATTATTCCGGATTTTGATGATTTTAAACAAAATTTAAATTTTCATGTCTGTTTTGATCCATGCCTGCTTGGATGAAACTTGAATAATAACCATTTTCATTCCTCGCCCACTTACAATTCATGACGTCCCAGACTGTAGGTCAAGAGTGAATGCATAGTCATGTAATCGCAATGGAGTCTCGCGAAAATAAGTCTCGAAGAGCACTGAGGTCGTTCGCGTAAAAGGTTTGTGGACAAACAGACTGGTAATCGAAATTCTCCAGCAGAGATGGGCAAAATATTTTAATAATAGACGACAAAGAAGAACGCAATAGCAGGATTATCAGGTCCTATCACAGGGTATGAGACTCGGTAAAGAGTAATATTAATGTTTTTTGTCCTGGATCTGCTTGTCAGAGTCATGGGTAAGGCTTATTTAGATATTCCATACATGCATCCTAAATTCGACGCTAGTGATCAATGGACAAAATCTGATCGAATCAGTTATGTCCCAATGAACTGCCAAGTAATTTGAAACTGTTCCACCTACTAATAGCATTACTTCACAGGCAGGCTTTGTTAGATAAGCTTTATCGATGAGTTCACCTAGCAGATCCAGAACGAAACACGTTAATATCGCTGTTTATAGCATAACATATGACTTATTATTAGACTGCGGATGCTTATGCACTTATGGCAAGTGGAAATGTGGGAAAATAGGGTATGTATCGATATAAGGATGTGCATGAATGAAAAAATACATAAAATATCAAGAACAAAATACATGTTAAATTGTTGGGAAAATAAGACATACTTACTTTCATTAAAATCTCAATCCTTTAACTGAATCTGTACAAATCTAAATTTGCATAAATATCTGCAGTCTACTTATTGTACATACATTTCTGTCTGACATATTACATTCGAGACCTCTAAACAGATGCAAAGGCTTTTAAAAAATAAGTGGTCTTCCTATCTTTTAGCATCACTCACCAATTCACTAAACATTTGGTAAATTGGTCGACATTCGACTCCTTTAGATGTCAACTAATACTTTTACTCGCGCAATATTAAATACTTTCCCCAATGGTAATATTAGCCAAGGTACAAGTAATAACACGTTAAATATTCAAGTAACGCAATACGTATTCCCAATGCTGTATATTGATTTGTTAGCGTCGGCCTCGTCTATACGAGCTAGCAGATGTAGACGTCGACGTTGGTTCGTTCTACTATTATACAATTTCATTTTACAATTCAAATCCTACTTTTCGAATGAAGGGTATCTTTTGCTCGTGCATTCGAGATTTTATCTAGATAAGAGTTTTTGCCCATCTCCAGCTCTCCAACAGAGAAAATCACGAACGGGTAAGAGCTCTCCGCAACCGAGACGAACACAGAGAGGAACCGTTGCAACAAAGATGATCAAAGCGAAGAGTTCTGACGAACGGAATCACGACGAATACGCCCGGAGTGGATGTTGAATGTGTTGGAACCGTTGGTCTCCATCGTTGAAGGCTCTTTCCGTGTTTCCATCGTCTCGATGGGGTCTTCCCAGAGATTCTTTCGAGACGCGACCGCAAAAGTAGTCGACGCCGATACGTTTTCCTTCGCTAGAGGGAATCCTTTCTCCTCGTAACCGGGGGAGAATACTCGAGCTTGTGGCCAGGGTCACGGTCACCGTGGTCAAGATGCTAAAGTGGTCCTATGCCAGGAGGCATGCTGGTGCTGGTGCTGGTGCTGATGCTGGTGTTGATGCTGATGTGGTTGCTGGTGGTGGTACTGGTGTTGCTGCCTCTTCTGGCTGTAAACCAAGAACAGAAATTGCGCGATTACTCTCATGGCGTCCACTGAATTTCGGGATGGAAGTCGGGGGTTCGCGATGCGTGGGCGTTCCACGGCTAATAAGATCATCTTAAGGGGACCAGTCACGAGCCGCATGGCGCGTTTAATCTCTTTGGCAACGTATCGCAAGCTCTGCTATTTCGAACTTTTCCTTCTTGTCAATTGTGATAACTAGACTGCGGATCTTTATACAAAATACAATCTTCGCGAACGTGCCTACAAAAATTAAAGCTAAATAGGAATTTATTTTATTCTGTAAATATTATGACATGAATTTTACTTTCAATTTTTTTTTTATATTCTTGCATATTGTTTGCATTCTGTAGGGTCTTGCACATTCAAATTTTCTATAAATGCATAAAGATCCGCAGTCTAGTGATAACTAAACGCAGAAAATACATATGTGAGATGGAATTTTATTCTCTCTTCTCTCTTCTGGATTTTTGTTAGAATTATTCATTTACTTGACTTGACTTCAGTTTCGACTACATTAAAATATCTCATTTGTACTTGATGATAGGAAAAATGTTTTGAATTCTTTGTTTGAAAGGAGATAAATGATGAGTTAATCATTTTCTTCGAGATTGTATCGTTGAAGGTTTTATTAAATTAAATTTTAATTTTATTTAATTTAAATTTAAATTTCCAATTGGTATTCAAATGAGTATCGAGATATAGAAAGAAAAATGTCACGTTGAGGAAAATGTATTTAAATATTGTAGAGGGAGATTTTAACACTGAAAACATACTACGCCAAATACATTAATTCATTTGTTTAATCAACATGGTACATACCCTAACCCTAATCGGTACATTTTTAACAAATATAAAAAGAAATCGCAGCTATACAAAAATACTACCAACATTCGAAAATTATCACTCATGGTAAAATACCACAAAACTATTTGAAAACGAAACGAAAAGACATTATATCTACGAATCGATCACTCCCACCGCCTGGAAGTCACGCGAGCAAGGGTTAATGAAATAATAGGTGCGAGAATAGTCCGTGCAATTAGAGCCACGCTTATCGGGCGATCAATTGGAAATGATTCGATTAAAGCGAAGTGGAAAAAGATGCCGTCGTTTCTTCATTTACCGACGTCATAAAACGGCGACAAGGGGGAAAAGGGGATTCGATGCTCGAGGAATTAAACATTCAACGCACGTGTCGGCGTCGCGACGATGTACGCCAGTTATAACAATAATGCTTCGTGAAGTTTCACGGTCCGTAATATTGACGTAAATGAGATTACGCCGGTGAATCGTAATTGCATCGAAATGCAAATTAACCCGGGCTCGGCAATAGTCGGTAATTACACGACTCCGCGTTTCGAAGCCTCCGATTCGGATTTTGTTCGTCGTTCCCCACGTTTCCACGGTGTATCGTGGAAAACGAGACGCGGTGGTGTTCATTTTGTTCACGGGATTGAAGCTGCTTTTTTTTCTCTTTTTTTTTCCCATTGGTATTAACCACTGGATGAATCTGTCAACGTGTCCCCTGGTGCGTTCCGTTTCTGACTAACCGAATTATTTTCATATCTCGGCCGCGGGCAGCGAGACTAAATTAGAAAAATGCGGTCAAATTTCGATATTTTTCTTGGAGGACCGAGGAAACTGCGGCGGAACTTTTTCAACGGGTTCTGGTGGAAACAGTTGATACTTAATTATTAAGATATTAATTGGTAGACTGCAGATATTTATGTATTCATGACAAATGTAATTATACAAAAATATCTCGACTGCAAGTAACGAGACTAAATTAGAAAAATGCGGTCAAATTTCGGTATTTTTCTTGGAGGACTGGGGAAATCACGGGAAATCACTTTTCGGAGGACTGGGAAAATCACGGTGAAACTTTGTCAACCATAGATATATTATATTATGTATAATATACCTATCAATCTACGCATTCCCTTTTATGTAATTGCACAATCGGTTTGCTGTTAGTATTTTGGTCACACGAAAATGCTCTACTGATTGGCCTATACATAGATAGAGTAGAGAAGACAGACTTCCAGCTATACAACGTTGACGAAAAAGAGAAAGAAAACTACGGTACCCCTGCCAGCTTTTGGTGATCAGCGCATTTTCAAAACATTTTTATTTTAATGATAAATGGTTATCATTTATGCTTTCAATAATTACATATATATTTTACATTTACACGAATAAAAGCACAGAGTAGATAGGGTACTGCGGTTTCTTTTCTCTTTCTGACAATAGGACATTTCCACTTACAGGCAGGCTTATTTATATCTTCTCTGTTCTACATATTTATAATATCCATATGTTTTCAATAGGTTTTGCTGGAAACAGTTCACGTTTATTATTATTTATTACGTTACTGATTGGTAGACTGCGAATATTTGGGCAAACTCGTATTTTTATAGATTCAGATAAAGAATTCAGACTTAAATGAAAGTATATATATCTTTTCTTCTAATTTATATAATTTTGCGTTCGTGCACATCCTCATACATTTTATCACATATTCACTTCCCATAAATGGATAAATACCCGCAGTCTACTTATCTCTGAATGTTTCTAATGTCGTTGTTGATTTGTTGCCGATTAAATGGAACAGGAGACCTTCGAGAAGGCAAGGAGAAACGTACAAAGCGAAATATTGTTCGGTCTCACTATAATTGTTCCTTCTCGCGATCGAATCACTCGACAGGGAGTCATTTATGTTGAATGAAAAACTTCGAGCCGCAGCGTGCCTTCGATCCAGAGTTCATATTTCATAACTGATGTACCAGCTCGAAAGAGAAAAAGAACCGAGATATACAGTACTGTGCAAAAGTCTTAGGCCATCGTATAAAGTTTGCATTATACTTAAATAAATTTATGTTAATGAAATGAATATAATGTATATTTATTATTGCGTTTTAAATCGTAAGAAATTATTTAAAAGATTCAGATGAAAACGAAACATTGAAAGTTACGACTTGGCCATAAAAAAGTCCCAATTTAAATATTATTGAACATGTCTGGAATTATTTGAACAAAGCTCGAAGAAAAAGAGATTCAAGAAATGCAGACGTACTGTTTGAGGTGTTATCACGAACCAAATAGCAAAACATTTCGAGTGAAATAATTACAAAACTAAACGAAAATTGTTCAAGAAGAATCGATACTGTCACGAAGGTAAAAGGAGTGCTAAATATTAAATTGAATTTATATTATTTTTATCTAATTTTGGTAAATACACTGTGCAACAACATTGGTGAAGTAAAATATATAACCTAAATCTATTTGCACTCTTTCTTTAGCGTTAGAAATATAAAAGATGTGATATACAGCGAGTGATCTAAGACTTTTGCACAGTACTATACATAGAAGGCTGCCGCAGTAAAGGCTGCTTGTCTTTATTTCGCTCCTGTATGTATTTGTTGGTTACATAAATTATCGACGCAGTAAAGACGAAAGCGGGCTGACGTGTTCGTCGTGAATTTCTTTCGCGGGCATTAAAAGTCATATGTAGTTGTGCAGAGTAAATCATGAAACCAGTTACGAGTCAATATTCTCAGCGGCGAGTGAAAATATCGCAAAAATTCGCAGTCGGTAATTTAATAAGAGGGAACGCGTCGTTCGTGATGTACAGGGTGAGGCACTCGAGGAAGGCTATCTGAATAACTCGTTTAGTTTGATGATTTTTAATGGGAGTATACGATCTGAACGTCGGTAGTCTTTTTGCGGGTGTAGACATAAAGAAGATATGACGAGCTGAAACCAATAACGGGGAGTTAAGTTTTTGAAAATATTCACTTGTGTCGCTAAATGAAGACAGAAACGACTTGCATTCCTTTGGATTTCACCCTTTTATGGAAAGATAACTTATACTTTCTTTCTAATTTTTTGTGTATTAGTAGATAGAATATATATAATTATATAAGATATACAATTTCATATATTATATATAGATTTCGATATGTACATATATACAAATTATTATATGTTATATATATTTGAATGGGATTATCTGGATTTTTACTTTTTGCACGATGAGCTTTAAGATGGAGATGATTAAAAACTTTCACTGGTTAAGTCAGACTTCTTTATGATCTATTATCAGCTTTGGATCTTTGAAAAAACTTATAAAAAGAGTTTTTCTTTGTCAGTGGCAACAACATAAGATAAGAGAAATTGGAAATAAAAGAGTTTTAAAAATTGGAGCAACTAAATTTTCTTCTATCGCCTATGTTTAAATTAATTTTATTCCCAGTTAATAAGGTTTCTTTAAATTATTCAATGTCAAAATTAATTCACTGTTAAATAAATTTGAAAAAGGTTCCAGGTAGACGAATGCGTCACTATTAAAATATTTAATATTGATCACTACAGTAAGCAATGGATATAGAGTTTAAATGAAATCATTTAAATCGAATTAAAATGATTAGAAGACCGATAGTGTTTTTATCGGAAGCAATTTTAAAATATACTAAAAGTATAATTCTACTCTTGAAGGGGTGAAAGGTGAAACTTGAGAAACTGATACACGGTACACGATTGTCGAATCGATTACTATCAAAGACAATGAGTAAATATGTAAACATTGAATTTAAGGATGATATACAGGGTGTATCGTAAAATGTGGCCCACTTCGGTAGTGGATGGGGAACGAACAAAAACAATGAAAGAGATTCATATAAATGTGTGCCCCAGATGGTTTTGTTAGCAAGTCATAGTAATTTTCGTCTCCTAGAAATGCGCAGTTGCCCACCTTCACAGGAAGTGCTCGAAATGGCCACCTTCGACCCTAATGAGAGCCTGTTATCATCGTGTCATAGCGTTTCTCTATGCTTCGTCAATTTTAGATAATATTCGCTTTCGTTACCAGTCATCGTGTATATGTACATATCGATGAAGTATTTCAATACTAGCAATGGGTGTTGAACAGTCAATTGTTTTTAAGTGGCCTCGAAACGTACAAAACCAGCAGATTTCAAACTGGGAAACGAGCAGGCCTGGCAATGGAGAATCGTTCGTTCAAGAACTGTCTGGATACTCCACTAAAAGTGGTGCGCCGCCATGCGCAAAACACGTGCAATTACTTGACAAGAAAAATTATCCAATTATTAAATTACTTTAAACAACACGATGATTGGAATCAGTCGCTGGGAAAATTTGATATCAACCAGGAAAATGGCGTTAAAGCCAGCTATGAGTAGTTCCAACAATGGCTGTTAATCGCTACTTTTTTTGTGACAAGAAGTTGCTTTTGCATCCACTTATGGCAAGTTTCGATGCTTTTCTCTAACCCGTATCAAATTTCTAAGTAAAAAACACTCATTTCCATTAGAGGCCGTTGAAATTCACTATCTTCCAAACATTATTTTCTAGAGACTAATTTAATATCCGAGTAGGGTCTGCTAGACATACCGATTAATTACTATTCTAAAATAAACACAATATTTAACTCATATCCTATTTTCAAGCTTATATCTTTTGTTGCCTCAATAAAATGAAATTCGATATAAAAATGTTCTAGATTCGTCGTTTTCTGTAGGTAGTGCTTTCAAACTCAATTTTATTCTTGGCCTTCATACAGGAACAATGTGACATCGCTGTCGATTGCAAATATTCGTTTAAAAGCTCTGCCTCTCCTCCCCAATTAATTCATAATATCGAGATGCACCTGAGCTATTCCTGAAGCAGTAGTCTTCGCGGTGAGTTAAAAACAAATTGCGCAAGAGAATGCGCGTGGAGAATGATAAATTGAGAATTAATAAATTTCATTTCATACAAGTTATAGGACACAACGATCCATTCATAAACACGCTGTTGTTTCGGTAAGCTCATAAGATTCACAAAGTAACGGATAAAGTAATGGATATCATCAAGCCGATTAGCGCCTGGCGAAGAGAACGCGGAAAATGTAATTATATTATTACTAACCTTAAAATTTAATTTCATACAAGTTATACGATACAACAATTCATTCATAAACATGCTGTTGTTTTGGTAAGCACGTAAGATTCACAAAGTAACGGACATCAAGCGGATCAGCGACTGATGAAGTGGGCGCGGAAGAGTTGAAAGGAAACCGTGAAAATTCCGCGGATCGCCAGGGTTTAACAATTGGAAGTGGCATCGTAAGGAGTGTTTCTTTAGTTTTGCATGGCTGAAAATTTTCGAGTGCCATACTAGGGCTGTCTGACAGTACGGCTGTTAGTACCAGCTCGAAGAGTACCGGTACTCCGCTCGTAACGACTCTTCGAAACGAGGAGGATCGATCGAGGTGCCAGTGGTCCGCACGTGCGCAGAACATCGGCTCCTCTCGCACCCTTTTCCTCACCGGCTTTTCCAGTGGCGGATCTAAGTCTATGTGAACCTACAGCTAATCAACCCTTTCAGCTCGACGAAATTTTCGTTGCGAGCAAACTAGCAACTACCAATCGTCAATTAGCAACTAGAAACTTGACCTTCTTACAGGAAATATAAAATAATCTTATACACGAATTAATTCATAAAACTGTGGTATTTTAATCACTTCAGGGACATATTCTTAATGGATTTTTGTTTGGTTTAATCGAATACACACAAACCAAAGGCATCTTTATCTATAAACGATTATGACGTACGAATATGCTGTCTCATTTTAATATTGTATGGTTTTTAATTCTGAGAGGTATTGTGATCAAAGTAATTGTACCTTTAATATAAAACCAAAGGACCAAACATGTTGTCCATATACCTCAAGAAGTTAATATTCTATATATATAGAAATATATATATTATATAGTTATTATATAGTAAGTGTTAGTAAGTATTATATAGTAAGTGTTTAATATTTAATTCTGTATGTGTTCTATTATAATATCTTCTATTTTATGTATGTTTACGTCTTTAATAAAGTTTTTAGAGTTAAATGTTAATGAAAAATTCTAGTTAAAAAAAAGCACATCGATTATGTATAATATACAATTCTGTATAACAATAATATATAATTTTGTATAATTTTTATTTGTAAAATTATATATAATGGTAGTAGAATTAAAAAAAATTAACAAATAACGAGCATTTAGGTTCTCGAAATTGAAGCTTCGATAGTATTATGGTACATTCACCCCTGGATTTTTGAATAAGATTAGGACAATTTTACTAATCGCATCACTTTCGAAGCTTAAACAAGATGTTCTTTTACAATTCTGTACAGTAATAAAATTAAAAAATAACGGGTGCTCGAAGTTAAAGCTTCAATAGTATCTTCAATAGTATATGTATAGTCTGTATCTAATATTAAATAGTTATTAAGGTCAGCTGTAATAGCGTACAGTTATTAAAAAAATCAACAACCAAGGAGTTTTTTTTGGGACCCGAGGCTTTCTTAATTCTACGCTAAAGCCACCCCTGAGGGTTTTCCTTTTCTCTCTTTGCAACTTTTCTTTTACCTATCTTTATCATCGTTCCCTCTTCCTCCTTGGACCCCTTCTTGCCAACGTTTATCCCTTTTCCTTCATCTTTCTTTTACCACACTTGCGTATTTCCATCTTCGTCTGTTATGTCACGTTATTACCTATTCCCTTTCGCGTCGCTTCCCTCCCTCCCTTCCTTCCTCCCTCCCTCCCTCCCTCCTGATGACGTTTCAGTGCCACCGCCACCGTCGCGCCACATCGAGGTGAACCAACGAACCCACCCTTCTCCTATGTACCGCACCACCCACGCACCTATATACAAACCGTTCACGTGCGTACGCTGCCACATAGGCGTACATGTAAAATTCGATGCATAAGTCGGTCTGGTTACGCGTGCACCTATCTACTACGCTGCGCTAGCAATGGAGTCGAGTGTGACTCGAGTAGGTCGAGCTAGTTAAAGCAAAATCGTTGGAATTATTTCGAATTGTGTTAAATCATATTTTGAAAGATTAATTTGAATGATTTTGAGGTTTCGACACCATTGCAGCTAGGCTCTCCAAGCGTTAAATGGTACGGTGATAAGGAGAGAGAGGTTGCGTGTAAAAGTCTTACATTTGTTCGTCCTTTGTATTTTTTTAATTAACTTCCCGATTTATAGGGAAGTTATTGTATTTGCCTCTAAAATGAAAAATCGATTTTTTAGCAGATCTCCGTGTTTCAAAGTTATTGGAGTAATTTTAGACTATTTTTAACAAATTGTTTGTGTTCGCGTCTGTGTGTGCGTATATATGTATGTATGTAAAGATGTGTATCAATCTAACTTAGAGCTGATTAGATTTTGTTCTAATACGGTCCGGTAGTTTTTTAGTTTTTTTAAGAAAACTTAACTCAATAACGCAATCTAGATGGGAGAATATAAATTTATGAGCGAATAACTAAACGGAAATAATATGTATACATATATTGTTATTGTTACATTTGTATGCATATGTATAACACATGTATATATACATACAGGATGCTCCAAAAGTATAGAAACAGTCAAATATTTACAAAATGGAACATTTGTGAGAGAAATGGTTTAGAGAAATGTTTTAGGATTTCAAAAATTCTATTGAACGATCGTGTCCGTTTGACCTTCAAAGGACCTGTCAAAGTCACGTCAAGGTCAACATGATTTTTTTAATGGAACACCTCATTTTTTATCATGCACTGTGAAAGCTGGCTATGAGACCTTTTCAAAACACTAGTTCCAGACATTTTGTTTACTCGGGATATATGGCGCTGTAATCAGAAATCGGGAAGTTCTTTGTGTGGCCCGTAAAGGGTCGCACACAAAATAAATACGAATAGTTATATGAATTAAGCGAGCAAGAACAACCCCACTCGCGAGCTCGCGAAGCGAACGAGCAACTATAACCAGCTAGTTCTTCATTTATATTAGTTTGTCTTTGCATTTGCTTAGATACCTCTCTTCGTCATTTTCTGGCATCCCTGATGGGGATGGTTGTTAGGAGTTGGGGCCCACTGGCCCTCGCGTAGCTCGGGTGCCTCGGGATTGCTAAACCCGTACCGTGGCTACAATTAAACATAGCCACAGCCCCTGAGGACTCTGCTGATAAGGGGACAGGAAGAAGATAGCTGTAATGCTGACGAAACATCGGAGTAGCTTACTCGAAGGATATGGTTTACTCTTGGTAGCCTCAGTTAACCCTTAAATGGACGATTTTTTTTTCCTAGTTGTCAAAATTACAAAAAAATAAAAGAAGGTCGATTTTATCTGTGATGTTTAGTATGTTGTTTAAAAACAACATTGTCCATTTAAGGGTTAATATCAACTATGAAGAACTGGGCTATGGAAGTCTCAGATAATCTAATTATAGTTAAAATTTTTAATTTTGTTATCGCATGATATTCAAGCAAATTAACAAGTTAGAGTTTGATTTTTATTTAATTAAGTTCCATAGCAGAGTATTTATTTGTTGTAGATCTTGAATCATTTGTATCTTGAAATCAAAACGGGATGGAGGTTTCTTGTATCAGAATGACAATTCTAGATATTAAATTTGCATGGTCGTAAAAAGCATAGTTCGAATTTTATTTATAATATTATTGTTTTTATATTCTATGAATAAATACATTACGGTTATATGGTTATATAACTTTCATCGCTACAATTAACAATGAAGTAATGATCACTTTTAAATGTATATGGTGAAAGTTCAAAGAATGTTATTATTTATCACCTTGGTTAGTGTTGATCCGCTACCAAGCACGTCTATTTCATGATTGAATCTATGGAATTAAATTGTTATGGATCTAAGTTATCCAGCATTCGTTCATTGTCCAAGGGTTAAATTTCATCGTTGCATCAAGTCCGTTTTATCTCGTGTTACGTGTTGTAAGCGTCATTCACATGTAAACAACGCTGATACGAGGCCGACGAGCGAATGTTTTCAATGTGCCACGCTTGCGAATCTACGAGAACTGAAATCGAGTAAAAGCGACGTTCTTGCGCACGTGTCACGCGTTCGTCGACCCTTCTCAAAAAATATATATGTATGTATATTATTGGCATATGTCATAAGTCGTCGTGTATTTTTTTTTATCAAATTTAAATATTTCTGACGAACTGAAACATTTAGAGGACATGCCATACAACGTTTAAAAGAGAATTGTTTGCTCTTCCCAGTAGTCTTTTTAGTATTGTGCTTGATTTAAAATTCATTAATGTTTAGGCTGTAAAGATGTCGAGTATATAGAAATTACCATTTTTGACAACTTCTTTTTGTGTTTAATCGAGAGTCAAAAGCCTGATTAGGACACTTATTCTGAGTAACGGTAGGATGCAATCATTATTCGACAAAAAATAGATTCCTAAGTCTAAAAATTTATAAAGTTTAAATCAAGATTAAACCTAAAAATACTATTGCGTAGAGTAAACATTTTTCTCTCTTCAACGGTATATACCATTTTTCCTAAACTATTTAATATATAAAAAAACACTCCAATTTATGACACAATCTGATACCTATAGCGCTGGTTTAAAATATTGATTCTCATAGTATGATTATCCTATCTTGATCTCAAAATGTAAGTGATTCAAGATCAAAAACAAATAAATACTGTGTTACGGAGCGTAATTGAATAAAAGTTATCTCCTGTAACAATCCTTACCTATCGAACTCTGATGAGACTATATACAGGGTGTTCAACAAAAAAAAGCATTCAATATTTATATGGCGCATAGGGCACACTGTACTAAGTAAAAAAACTTTAGTAAACATAGGTCCAAAGGTCAACCGTTTCTGAGATATAAATATTTTTGTTTGCTAGTATCATGATTGACTTACTTGCTTCCATCGCATGCGATGTTTATGTCAGTGTTTATAAATTGCGTTCTGAATGCTTCCATTCAAGTGCCGACAATTTCGTCGGTTTCATTTCTTCAATTTCGTGTACAGAAATGAGCGGCGGACACGTGGAAAATCTTCTATAAATATCGAAAATCCAATAGTAAGTCAATCATGATACTAGCAAACAAAAATATTTATATCTCAGAAACGGTTGACCTTTGGACCTATGTTTACTAAAGCTTTTTTACTCGGTACAGTGTGCCCTATGCGCCATATAAATATTGAATGCTTTTTTTTTTGAACACTCTGTATAAATATATACTGTATAAATATATATATGTATAGACAATATTATATATATAAATACTAACAAGTAAGAAAGGTGAAGATAATTTTCATTTGCGACATTAAACCCTCTCGAGTACGATGGCCGCGTTAGGAATTATGACGTCAGAGAGGATATACGTATTTTGCAAGTCATTTGACCTTCGTACGTGCGCGTGTCTCATGGACGTTGAACTTTTCCACTGAATGCCCCTTCAGATTTCACTCTGATAAGGGATCGGAGAATTTCATAAGTTTTATAGAAAGTCGTTCGTTCACTTTTACTCGAGCTATACGTGGAAGAAGATTATTGAATTTCTCGAGGGTGGGTGTATTGAACAAAATATATTAATACTCTGCCTTTCGATGACGCAGATATTTACAATACAATATTTATTCTCGATGAATGACATAATTGATGTTTTTCGATTTAGAATAACATTTAAATTGAATAATGTAAATGAAAATTGTGGCAAAACTGATTCAAGATATTGATTGTTGTTTTCTTTGTTTTTATTTTATTGAATATCAAATGTGTAATATTTTCATTGTAATGAAAATACCGCTGTATGTCCTCGGGTCTTTGTTAACATTGGAAAAACATTTTGAAAATACGAGTTTAATTTACTATATATATATGAGATTTAAATAATGGAAGGTATGACATTTTTTCTTTGTTAAAGAATTTAACATATCGATTCTACCACGAGATGCTTAAGAGTACGGAATTTATTTTGCTCGAGAAGTTTTTCATGAAAAGTATAATTTTATGTAGTATTTTAAATGTAAAAAAAATGTTAATACATAATATATCTTTCATCCTTAATTTTCAATCGAGTTTCCTCAATTACTTAGAAACAAGATTCTTAAAATTACTATCGAGTAAGAATCATAAGCAACTGGCCAAAGTTTGGAAGTGCTCTAGTAACCTTGAGGATGAATAAATGTCACGCGTCTGGAAACGCTTCCTTTCCGAGTAATAAATGCGTTTTGTTCGCGACACAGTGTTGCGAGAATGCCTAGAAAGTTCACAAAGGTTTATTCGTGGAATGGATAGTATTCGACGCACAGATTCATTGTTACTTAACACATTGTCAAGGTAACTTATCTGATCGCAATAAATAGGCATTCTTTAACAACGACCCGAAGTAAATATCTTTAACCTTTTCAGGTATTCTTGCAGCATTATACCGCAAACGAAACGTGTTTAGAACTCGGAAAGGAAGTACAGCAGAGGTGGAACAGCGACGGATAAATAAAGAAACAAGTTTATACAAACATATGTCCGTTATGACCTTGTTTTCGAGTTAGAGCTTCTTTTGTTTACCAACAACTATTTTCCCGAGTAAACAAAGAATAATTTGATAGCAATTTGTTTACGTGTAAAGTTAGAAGGACAAAGTTTTAGTAAATTGTAAACAAACTTATATTTTGTTCCCAGTAAAAATAAATGTTTAATCATGAATTTTTCATTTCGATGAAAAGAGTGTGCTTTATGTTTCTCAAATTATTTTGCTGTTCCAAAAAATGTAACTGAATTAATAAAATTAAGATATTTATGTGAATTTGAATAATTACGACGATATTTATTTACTTTCAATGCAAAAGTTCGGTCAAATATTAACCTGCACATTTTAGATTATAAATGAATGAATTTTTGTATGAAATATATACAGATAAGAATACGCAATAATATTGTTTTTAAGGCTCTTAGATCTTTATTCCCATCTTTCTCATGATCTTTTATGTTTCATACTAATTATCACAAAAAATAATAAGTACATGATAACATGTGCTAAATCAGGGAAAATTAATACAATAATTCATGTTTAAAATGAGAATTATCTTATATTCCAATAATTAAATAACAGATATGCAAATATGCATCTCATGCATGAACTTACGAAGCCCAATGCAATCAGAGCTGGATTCTTATATGCGAAAGAATTCCCCAACCGAAATATGTATAAATAAATATCTTTTCTATATTTTTGGTGTCCTGAGTGTACCTTCAATGTACTTTATACATAATAATAGACAATACATATCCTCTCACATTTTCATTCTGAAAAAAAAAACAAAGGGAAATAGTTTGTACGAATTCATTTAATTCTTTAATATGGAATCTACTTTCCATAACAGTAATTGAAATACTATCATGTAAACATTGATTCTTGTATTTTCATAAAATTCTATTTTACGTTTATAATTTATATTTTTTTTTTTTTATTGATATATCCCTTTTGCTCCATTTCAATTTTTTTTAATTCTTGAAGATATTAGGTTGTCCTAAAAGTTTCTTTCGTGAGTTGCATTCAAGTATTTTCTGTGGCAGTGTTTATATAAATAGACAATCCAATTTTTTAGATATCGATGCTGTAACAGTAATGGAGCGAAATGAATTGTACACAATTTTGTAATGTAACATAAAACATAAAATATTGTGTACGAATTGATTATTAATAAAACGAAAGAAACTTTTGGGACAACCTAATAGTTTAGCAATAGGAATTGAGAACTTTAAAGTAATGTTACGTCTTGTTAAGACGTCCCAAAATGTTTACTTTAAACACGGTTGAATTTAGATTTCTCTCTAGAAAGGTTACCAATCCGTTCCACCTAGTTGTGGGAAGTCAAACATTTTATAAGGTTATTTTGTACACGTGTACACGCGAATCGTCGATCCAGGATAAGTATCCCTCGTTTTCGTAGTACGAATCACGATGGAAAGGGGTGAAATACATTTGCGAGAAGAGTGCCACGTGGCGGCACTGGCGACACGTGCATTGTGTCCACTGACCTTCTAATGTTGTAGAATGAAAAGGGAAGAAATCAAAATTTACCCTATTTCGTGTTATTCGTGGATTTATGACGACAAATTGGCTTAGCCGTTCAGAATATTTCCTTTCATATACAGGTTGTTTAATATCTGATTTAACGCTTTAACTTCTTGAAGGACGAATTACTTCATTAGAAATAAACAAAAATTCCAGTTAATGTTTACCTATGACACCAATCAATCTCGTGTCGATGTTCATGTACTACGTCATTGGAAAATGTAATTATAAATATTTGCTTGGGCTTCTAATGACTATTTTCACACGAACCTGTATTTTATTAAATTAGACGTTACCACGAAAATGGTTTTAATCAAAATAATTTATCAGGTACTGCGTGAATATTTTATTCATTCATATGTAGAGTGCGAATTTAAGGTATACTTATGCAAGATATTAATATTACTACATTAATATTATTCCGTTTTACTAATATTGTTATATTATTTTATGAAACATATTTTGCACACATTTGGTACATGATTTCCATATTGTGGTATACCATAATTGTATAAACCTTATTCACTTCTCAAGTGGAATATTTCAATGCTGTTAACGAAAGCTTCGTAAACAATGAATTACAAATGAGAAAAATGAATATTCATCAAATTCTCCATACACCACGAACATCTTTCTTGATTAGAGTAACATGAGATTAGCACTTCGGCGTACTACAATACCCTGACACGTAATGCTCTTATCAAGGGACCGAACTGAAATAACTCAGAGAAAACTAGGAGACAGTATTTATTAGAATAGTAAACAACGTCGTACCAAAGATATATGGCAATGTCTCTAAGCAACCTAATGGAATCAGTTACAAATAGCAAATTTTTGTTGTAAATACTCAAACAGTAATTATAGCGTGAACAAGTATAGTTTACTTAAATCGATTATTCTCTTCAATATGATCCTATTGCACGATAAACTAAAAAATAAGAAAAATATTTATGTGGAAAATTATTAATAATAGACCAAAAATGAGTATTATATGTAAGTGCTACAAGAAGAAACTTTTAGTTTAATGTAATTCAACATTTACTCAGTTCTTCCTGTTTGAATGTTACAAAGACGAATAAATATTTTCTATACTTCGACTTTATTATGTAATACCACTGTTTTGAAAAGAATCATACGTTAACGATAAAAACGTTTACATGAAAATAAACTATGTCTGTTTAGATTTTAATAGCTATAGTTAATCGATGTACGATTACATATGCGTTAAGGAAATTTAAAATTGTGCGTTAACAGAAAGTTTTCTACGTTCAAAGTAGCTATCAATCAAGTAAATATTAGCTGGTACTGGTCAACACGATAACGACACTTAAACAATCACTGCTGGATATAAAATAATAATAAAAAGAAACAGTACATGTCTGTATAATATTAGCATCGATAGCAAGACATGGTAGTTGTAGTTTATAGAAGAATTCATAACGAAGAATTCTTAATTAATACTCTATTATAAAGGAATATGTAAAAAGCATCAGCTCAAAATAAGCTCATGTGTGCGAAGTTAGCTCCGCACTTTTCGAATTTTTGATTTTTTTAAATTGTGCTACATTGTGCTACGTTTGTGCCGTATTGTGCCGTAAACCGCAACTCTGTAAGTCAAAGCGTACTCAAGAAAATATAACAAAACAACATCTTTGATAGCCCGGCACTTTTCGAATTTTCAGTTTTTCTTTTTTGTGCCGTATTGCGCTATATTTGTGCCGAATTGTGTCGTAAATAAGAGATCGATAACATCAATGACAATCAAGAAAAGAAATAAAACCAATATTACACTAGCCCCGCACTTTTGCCGAAACAAACTTTTTTTTTCTATAGAAAGATGCGTACTAACTCGTGCTACATTGTGCCATTGATAGAAACTCGTTATCTCTACTCATTTCGCAGATAAAAAAATGTTGAATTTTAAGGAATAAAAAATTTAATACTCGCACAATTTGCGAACGGCGACAGATAATCGAATTTTGCAAGTTGTGCCAAATTGTGCTACTTACGATACACGAGACGTATGCGTTAAAAATTGAGATTAGTTCGAGGGTCGAGAAAAATTAACAAAAAACGGTGGGGGTTATTAAAAATTTGGATATTTCCGAATTTTCATTGATTGTGCCGGATTGTGCTAGACCAGCACAACAACTTTTCCTGATTACAAAATCTCGCCAGATCGCCAGATATCCCAGCGTTGGCAAAGTTAGGAATCGGACGTTAAGCTCGATCATTTTTAGGAAAGCGTTAGAGGGCGATATTACCCTCCAAAATTTCGCCCTTAAACTTGAGTGACCGCTGGTAAAAATTACGTATCCCTTATTTTTAGCTGCTCCAGAAACCCGCTGACGTTCGTCGCGGATGAAATAGTCTTTCGCAAACGGAGCAAGTCTCGCGTGGGAGTAGTCCGCAATTAAAGGGTTAAGCGCTGAAATGCTAGACGTGCAATTCTTGCGTGGACGAGCGAATGAGAATAGCGGAGAAGCTCGGCGTCTTTATCAGCAAACCACATCGACGTTATCCGGCCGAAACCACGTTAGCAAGAATTCCAAGGCGTTTGCATTGTACAGAGGTTGACACAAGGTTCGTGATACGACGCGATTTTTCAGATCTGTGGAACAGTCAATGAAACGACTTCATGAAACTTATCTTTTTGCTTGTGGGGCCTACTTTTGAATACTTTATGCGATGTCTATTTTTAGAAGGATATTGCGAGAGGAAAATATCGTATACGAAACTATATTTCTATTTGGATAATGAGTTCTCCAAAGGGAACTTTATGATTTACTTTTTTAACCAAATTCGAACAGTATACAATATTTACGATTTTACAATACATTTATATTAATGTTATCCGCCACAGTTACATGAACAGACGTATTTTGTTATTAAAAAACAAAATCATTAAGCTTTTTTTGGAAAATTTTTTACATTTGTTTATGAATGAAACGATTTTGTTTTTAAATCAAACGCAAATGGTGTAGAATATATATCCGATTTATATAATATTTTGTATTTATATTGATTTATATTATATTAGTATATCGACGATGATTACGCTGCCAAGTGTATTTCGTTATTAAAAAACGGGAGCCTTAAGCATCTTTCGGAACGATATTTTACATTTATTCATGAATAGAATAAATAAAGCATTAACAGCTTCGATAAACATTGTAAAATTTGTATTTTGTGTGAATGGGTATTATCAAATTTTAGAATTATGCCTTACCCTGTAAAAAGGCTCATTCTTCTAAATATTAAAATAAATTTTATACATTTTAAATAAAATAATCTTAAGCACTTGAAAAAAATAAATTTTTCTCATTTGCTAATGGTTACTCAATTACTTAATTGTTCAACTCTCACTTTCTCTACTATCAAGAGGACCTAATTATTACATAGTTCAAGATTTTAAAGACCTCTAATTAGGCCATGTGTCATATAATATTCATCAAAATAAACAATGATGTATTTATAAAAATGACGAGAGGTTGCAAATAATTATTGAAAAAAAAAAAGAACGACTTAAAAAGGATGGATTTTTCGATAATTACCTGGTACCATTTTGTAGAGGTAAACAAAGAGATGCAACTTTCAGTGGGAATTTTTTTCGATCTCTCTTCATCATTATGAAAATATTCCATGAGAAAGAAAAACCTGCGTTTTTACTGCTGGTATACAGTTTCAAAATTGTCAGGTTTGCAAATGTCTCTCGCTAGGCAGTTATACGAGAACAAAGACTTTTTATTGAATTTTTTAAAGGAATTACTCTAGGGAAATGAAAATGTTTCGATGAAATTAATTGGATTAAGGCGAACTATTTTTGATTTAATTAAACAGGAATCTAAATAGGTATCTGATTCTGATACAGACCATTTTAGAGATTAATCTGCATTCATTTTTGTGCCTGAATATTTAAAAATTATTTTTCCAAGAGTTCTGATTATTGGATTTTTTGGAGGTTTATACATTTTTCAAGTACGTTTATGTGAGTTACTATATTACTTTTAGAATTCACACATTTTCCAATTTCGAAAGTAAGTTTGCATTAATTTTCATAGCCGAGTATTTAAACATTATTTTCCTCGATGTTTAAATAATTATATTATGTTTTGGATTTATAAATGTTTCAAGTACGTTTATGTTGAGCTTACATATTTCATGTAATTTTTATTATTTGAACTCGAGTGGTATTACTCCGACTATGCCTTGAAACAAATTTTTCCCACCATATAGCGTACACGAAGATTCATCGAAGCATCGTACACAACGAACACGATGAACGCGAGCAGACATTTATCTAACTAATAAAAGTACCGGACGCGTAAACAACGAAACAAACTAATCCATTTTAACTGGTAGATCGACAAATTGCCTTCAAGTGCGAGCTGAACCATTTAAAACGTGAGAAACAGATTGGAGCATTGACCAGAGTCTATGAACTGTACGTGCCGGGCAGAATCCACCCACCTAGCTACAGGAACACATTGTCTATATGTACAGCTATAGTATATCATACGAACATCGATCCGTGAGAGCGGTCTCATGGGTCTTGGCAATGTATAAATCTCGGCGCCCCAAAGTGGCTATCACGTGCTACGGTATGTCTGGTTTCCTGAAATTCAGGGTTCGATTGGATCAATTAGAGCCCATCACGCAGCAGATTTATACACAGAAAGAAAATTGATCACAATACAAAAAGAAACCGAAGGAACTTCGATTTCTTCTATTTCATTTTTCTCGTACTTAGTATCAAGCTCGAATGTAAAGGGAGATCGAGGACATTTTGATTCCTTTGATCTCTCTTCGGGTTTCCACTCGCAGCAACCTCCACGTAGTGAGATCTGGTAATCGGTATTACTTGCAACGAAAGATTGTTCGAACGATCCTTCGGCACGAGTAATAACGAGCTAATGGCTGCAAACTTGCAATAAGATTTTTAGATATTAAAAAGGGGTGCGTGGAATGCCACCCGTTGGACCTGTAACTTCTCAGACCCATTGATGAAATTTTATTCATCCTTCCCAGTTATTTAGAAAATGATGCAAGGACTCTCTCGTATTCATATTCTCTTTCTTACTTCATTCTGCGTGGAAATTTGACGCAAACGTTAATTTGGCCTGCCGTCGTATAAGAAGTTACACTTCAAAAATGTTGAATATAACTGTAATTTTCATCAATTTTCTAGTCCAAAGTGGTTTTCTCCCTTAAGGGGTTAGTCGCAATCAGGAAAATGGAAACGGACAGTTTCTTGTGTTTTTTTTTTAGGTAGGTATTAAATAATAATTTTTATTAATGAAATGTAAATATGCTACAAAGTATGTTTTAAAGAACTATAAAAGAATTTTTGTTTTAAAAAAAGGTTAATTCATTTCGTCATAACAGACGACGGCGTGGGTGGCCACTTGGTTTGCGGTGAGAAAGATTTCTTCAAACTGATGCACCTGAAAACCAAACTAAAGGTAGATTTAGAAAATATATTAGACTAACGGGTCCCTGATCGAAGGATTTTTTATTTTCTTGTATAATTTATTTTTTTATCCTGTATCGAATCTCTTAATTTTAGCGAAGAAATTGAAGATCAACTTCAAATGTACGCCATCTTGTTTTAAATTAATATTTTCCAAAATCCTTCGTTCAGGGACCCGCTAGACTAATCTATTTTCGAAATCTACCTTTGTCTTTGTTTTCAGGTAAACCGGTGTAGAGAAATCTTGCTCACCGCAAACCTAAGATTTTATATCATCGTCTACGTCATCGGCGGTTATGATGATACAATTAAACGTTTCTTAAAACAAAAACTGTTTTTTTAGTTCTTTAAAACACGATTTATAATATAATTAATTATTACTTATGCAAATTATTATTTAATAACTAAAAAAAAATCACAAAGAAATGTCGTTTTTCCTCTTCCCGACTTCGACTAACCCCTTAATCATTTTTATAACCACTTCGTTGGGTGCTGGATAAACTCATAACTTCGTAAAAAGCACTGCAAGCAACGGGTGCTCCAGAAATAGAGCCAAGTCGTCCTGAATGCCAATGGCGTCATTAAAACTAGATCGTGTACTTTCTTGCGACCACTGACCGAGATTCATGCTCCCGCATCCCGTGCCTGCTGTAATTCGAGTGCCTTCTCGTAATCCGTGTGCTTTTAAACCGACTTCAGGTGTCCCCGCTCCTCGTGTCCTCGAGTCGGGTATCTCGAGTATCGACAAGTATCTCACGTATATCTCGCGTAACTCGAGTATCGTCTCCTCTCTTTGTAGGGTACGTTCTGCCCAGTAGTACGCGCTGCCCGTTCAAGTAGTTCAGACAGCATTTGCTACCAGCTACGTAACACTTCAGCCGCACTCCAGTCTGCGTACCTTCACGCACGTATCTACGGTTTTTTTTTTATTTGATTTCATTAGCGAAACAGTTGTCGTTCGTGGAACTTACGATGTTGCATCGGGAAGGATTCGAGTCGTTTTCTTCGTGAAAAGTCCTTTTCATGGCGCGAGTCCTTTTTCAACGACAATAGGGGCAATCTAATACGATGTTTTCATTGGGATACAATTTATAATCGAAGCAATGGAGAATTTATATAGTATTTTGTGGATAGGAAATTAGGTAGTACTTTGACTGTAATGAAACTTCATTTACGGTCATCAAGGATATATATTTTTTTTAACTAGTATTTAGAAAATGATCGTATTATATACACCTGCATGAATTTAATTTTGCAGAAACATAAAATAGGTATATCAATATTTATCAATAATTTTGAAACCATTTAAATGCAGAAATATTTCCATACAAGGTAAAATGGACTTACAACACATTCAAAGTAAAAATATTCGCAACTTTGTCTACTAGGTAATTTTCTATTGAGAAAGTGATAGGGATTTTTAAGAGCTTGAATTGTAAATTGTTTCCCAATAGAAAGATCATATTAGATTGCAGCTACTTTTATCGGTAACTAAATTTTTTTCAAAAATGGACATACTATGGACATGTTGAAAGAAACCGTCTAAGCAATTTTTAACTTTATTTAATTGGAATCACAAACACTTTGTTGACAACTTCATTATAACGAAGGATTGTATTTCGCGCGTCTTCCTTGAGATCATAATTGTAGTACCTCTCATTGTCCTCAGTGTCGTCACAAATTTTAAAGCTTAGGGAAAAATTGTTTCCCTATACTCCGCAGTCTCGTACGCCGTTCGCGCGTCCGCGACCAACTTCATTCTTTCGCTTTGTGTCAGTGTCTTTACACGTAGACTGAGTAACGAATTACAGAATATTATATTATGGGACGAAAAGGTAGGAAGAGGACGTCGTCGATGGATGAGGATAAGGAGAACGACAGACTCTATCGAAAAATTCGTAGACTAGAGGAGAAATTGCATCGAAGGAAGGATGATCAGCGTAAGTCGGGAGGTAACTCCACTTCTTTGGTCCGTGGGATAAGAGACTCTTCGAAACAGAATTTTGTAAATTCTTGTTTCGAGTACTGCATCGACATCCGTCGATTCTGCCAGCGGCTGTGTCGTTGTGCAGAGTGCTTTCGCTCTTACCAAACGCACATCTTTCGTGTGACGAAAGAAAACAGTACATAAATTTAGGACAGCCGGGGTTTGTAACCTTTAAACGCGTCTTGGAGACGTGTGTGGCTTGTTTCATCAAACTTCACGTTGTTGATACAAAATGGAATAGACAGGTTATTGGAACTCGATTCGATGGTTTTCAGGTAAAAGTTCGGGATTACGTGTAGTCGCTCACGCCATCGCCATAGTTCGAGACACTCGCTGAATCCTGAGATACCTCGGTCAGTATCTCGAGGATGCTCATCAGGATGTCGACGCTCATCGAGTTGTTCGAGAGATAATTTCGATTGTAGAGTTTTTGGTAGATCACGCTCTAGTTCTCGATGCACATCGAGACAGTCGTCTGTTTCTCGGTCAACAAAATCGAGTCAATCATCGTGTATCTGTGAGATACCGGTTTCGAGGACCGCGAAGGACAGCGAGATTAAAGAATCTTCGGCGGTCGAAACGGCAGAAGTTCCCGAACATGAAGTAGAGTTACAAGAGGAAATTTCGAACGTGTTTGGGACGCGCCTCGAGGCAGATAAGAAAACCGCCGCTGCGGTGCACAAGGACGTAGCTCTCCGGTGGTCGGAGGTTTTGAAAAAAAGTCTGCCGGAAGAGGAGGTCAAGGCTCTGTTGGGGAAATACCCACCGCCAGAAAATTGCTTTTTTATCGGGGTACCGAAACTAAACACCGAAATTATGGTTTCGGTACAAGAAAGCGTTATTAAAAGAGATCACCGTATTTGTTGAGAAGCAAGAACGCATCGCCGCATGTCTAGCAGCGTTGGGTAAAGCGATCTCGATATCATCGAAGTTGGACAGTTCTCAGAAACTTGAGTTGCTGGAAAAATTAAGCGATATGGGGAGACTTCTCGAATCGGTGCACCGAGAGGATTCTCTGGCTCGTAAAGGGCTTATTCTAGCGAGTTTGAATTCGTCCTTGAAGAACACTCTCTCCGACACTTCGGTCGATGAGTGGCTTTTTGGTACGGATTTAGAAGAAAAAATAAAGACGGCTAAGAATTTAGAACGAACATCAAAGGATTTGAGACCTGTAAGAAAACTTCCGCAACAGAGTAATGCACGAAAGAAGACAAAAAACTGGAAGGGCCCACCACGTCAACCGACGTTCAACAAATATCTAACAACGTCGAGCGGGCGTCATCATGCAGCATCCAACAAGACGGAGACAAAGTCTGCATACCGCAAAGGATCGAGTCATCAATACAGGGGACGTCGTTAATCTCATCGGAAGATGTAGGTAAACCAGCAGGGCGGTTAAGATTATTTGGTAAGGCTTGGTCAAAGGTAACCAAAGACTCGATGATCCATAAATGGGTTCAGGGTTTTGTGATACCCTTCACGTCGTATCCGAGACAAGACCGGCCTCCGATCGAACCCACATGGTCCAACCACGAACATGGTTTAATCGAAAAACAAATTAATAAATTAATCTCTAATGGCGCTATCGAAAAATGCTCTACGTCAAAAGGACAATTTTTGTCGAATATATTTTTAATTCCTAAGCCGGATAGTACATTCAGAATGATACTAAATCTTAAGAGTCTTAACGAGTTCATTCACGTTGAGCATTTTAAAATCGAAAACTGGAAGGTAGCAAAGAAATTAATTTGTTGCAATAATTTTATGGCAACGATAGACTTTAAAGGACGGCTACTATTTGGTTCCAATCGAAAAGAAGTTCAGAAAATTTTTACAATCAAACTCTAAGCAGGTGGATAAAGAGCGTTTTGGCTAAAAGTGGCATAAATGTTAACACGTTTTTGGCTTATAGTACGCGACACGCTGCAACATCAGCGGCAAAAAGACAAGGTGCGAACATTGATGTAATACGGAAAACGGCAGGTTGGTCGAAAGATTCCGAAACTTTCGCTCGTTTTTATGATCGTTGCGTTTCTTCAGAAACTGGACGATTTGCAGAGGCGGTGTTAGAATGTTGAGTCCTTTTACGAAAGGCAATTATTTTTAAAAGAATAGCATTGTATCTTGTTTTGAAAGTTCCTGGTTTGTTTATTTAAAAAAAAAAAAAAAAGAAAAATATTGGTAAAACACACATAAATATATGTTATCGTGTCAATTTGTTGCCGTAACTAACTTTAAACAACTACAATTATGATCTCAAGGAAGAGGCGCGAAATACAATTAATGATTAAACGAACTTACCAAGTGAAGTTCAATCATGATTGTATGATGCGCCTCTTCCGAAGAGATCAGTCCCTCCCTCCCATGCATCTCGAGGGAGATACCCGTAATAATGGTTACAGCAAGGCTTTCAAGAATGAAGTTGGTCGCGAACGGCGTACGAGACTGCGGAGTATAGGGAAACAATTTTTCCCTAAGCTTTAAAATTTGTGGCGACACTGAGGACGATAAGAGGTACTACAATTATGATCTCAAGGAAGAGGCGCATCATACAATCATGACTGAACTTCACTTGGTAAGTTCGTTTAATCATTAATTTTAACGCACACTATACGACGTGGAACTGTTTTGGTATTGACCTCAACGGTGACAGATTCTTACAAGCTATCATCAACAATAATCTTTTTCTCCACAACCTAAATTTATTCACCCATATAGATTTCTATCAGAATGAGATCGATATTTGACTTTTTATTCCGTGTGTTTCTAGATTTCTACCCTGATTTTGTCAGCAATATTCATGGAAGATAGAATGAGATCGATATTTGACTTTTTATTCCATCTTCCATGAATATTGCTGACAAAATCAGGATAGAAACACACGGTACGGTACGGTTTTTACGGTACCGTACGGTTACGTCTAAAAAAGCGGTTTTTCGTGAATTTTTTAAGGATGGAAAAAAATAATTAATTCCATCGATCTTTTTATTCTATTTTCGTACGTATTTGTGTAGTCTGTACAAATTTTTTCAACAAGAAATATTCAAATTGAGTCGACTGTGACGCACGTTTGTAGGGCACCTCACTATTGAAACATCCTATCGGCGGGAAAGATGCAGTCATAATTTTGGTTTGACGCAAAAAAAAACCAAAAGAAATGTTCATTTTCATACATTTTTCTTCTACGTAAACTAAGAAAAACCCGCAAAAATGGTGAAATGTGAAATTACTGCAAGTTTGAAAAAAAGACCGAGTTTGTTTGGGTGAAAAGAATCACTGTAACTTGATAAAAAAGTTGTTTAAAATTTTTTTTGTATGAATTTTTTTTAGTTCACATAGAAGGAAAATATGTTTCTGTTCGTAAGATTTGTGAAATTTTTTACATATCAACGAGAAATTTTCACAGGACTAACGGAGTCAGTCAGATATATTTACAAGAGCATCCCTCGGGGAGGTATCCTTAGTAGAGCTCCCATTTATACGTGTACACATGTAACACGTCAAGTCGCGTAGAAATCCATGTAGTGTAAATATCCGTATCCATATTACACGGATACACGTGTATTACACGGTTATTCACGTTTTTCACGTGTAAAGAAGCACGGAATGTATTAATTACACGTAAACGTTTAAACCGGATACACGTGACACGTGTACACGTACGTGTTTTAGCCGAGAGCTAAAGAATAAGATGAACTTCTTTTCATTAACGATCAACTATTACCTACACGATTACTTTAATTCTTCTTTGATCGAGCTGAGGAAGTACAAACGTACTTAAAGAATTTATGTAATTGAGAGGGAACCTTGGATTCTATCGATCGAGACAGCACAAGGCACGTTCGAACCGATTCCTTTGAAGGTATTGTATTGCTTCTATTTATCAACCCGTTTCTAAACGGATGTTCGCGTCGATAATGTACAAATGCAACATTGGAGCCATAAATAAATGAAAATCGTTCCTTCCTGTTACCATCGACACGCTTTCTGCACAGTCAGATTTGAAACGCCCATTTTAATGATGGGCGTGAACTTTCCTACTGTTGAGCCGGGGTCTTTTTGGACCCAAGTTCATAATTGTCTCGCATTTTGTCTACGTGACATGATTGACTCTTTTTAAATATCGTCAGCAAGTTTTATAAATGTAGAGAAATGTTTTATTTCTAATGAAGTTCTACATGTATAAATTCACAAATATATTTATTTGTTATCGATTGAAAGAGGCTGTACAAAGACATGTACATTTTTAAAGATTTATCAAATGCATTGAGAGGGACTTTCGAAAAGTAGTCAATAATGCTGTACGGATACAGTATAATAAAATGCTTGATACGACTACAAAAGATATAATTTCGTCTAACACAAGCATAAACGAGAGCTGCAAAGCTTATAATAACGAATATCACTTGTTACTTTAGAACACGTTAAGAGGGAAAATGTACTATCGAAAATGTCTAGATTTGATTCACAGTAATACAAATCGTACTACCAAAGGGAAACTAATATAATTCAAATTATAAACTGTTATAAATCTTGTAGAAGACTTTTAATTTTCAGAACTACGGAATTACCTCCGAGTTAGTTAATAGAAAACCACGAGTTACGACACAAGAGAATCGTCAAAAAAAGCCGCGTGGAAAAGGAAGAAAGAAACGAAATGAAAATTGAAGGAAAACAAAAATATGCAGCACGAGATAGGAGCAGAAGTTCGGGGAGAGGTGAAACGAAGAAGAGGAATTTGAAGAGGCTCGAGTAAGCGGAGAATGAAAATATGAAGAGGGAAAATGGAGGAAGAATATAGAGATCGTGATGAAGAGAGAGATAGAGACAAGTTTTTGCTACCTTTTTCTTTTCGTTTGGCTTCTCTCCTTCTCTGTCACTCTCTCTTGTTCTCCCTTTCTGTGGTATAAACGTGGGCGTGGACGTAGACGAGGTATGCCTTCAGGGCCGACGAGCATCGACCGATCCAACTGGACTTATCGTAAATCGTGGCCAATCTCGCGATTGTTCGGTAACTAACAGACACCTCCGCGTGATTTTTCAACGAGCGGCTCTTAAATTTCTATACAAAGGTTCGAGAAACACGAAAATTAGCCAAATAGTTGCCAATTATACGACCTTACTAAGTTCGCAGAAGCAAAGTAGCATAAGCAGGGACGGCGCCACTATGAAACCAACGAGGCTTGGCTCATACAAGAGGCACTACAGAGTTTCTTATTCGTTGGTTTTTTAATGTAACCACTATTTGAATGCATGAAAGAACAATTTGGTTATTGAAAAATGGCGGGGCTGGTGTAAATGAACTCTTGACTGTATTTAATACTCATTATCTGAAAAATTACTGTTAACAATAATTAATTTACTTATTCGTAACATACGTGAGTATCACATAATGGTTAAGATATGTACATGAACGTTCATTGTACTATTGCTCCATTGTATAATTCTTCAAGTTCAAACAGGAGAAATTAATTAATCAATTATACTTGAATATATTAGTAGATTATTATCTACCTATTTTAATTGCCTCTGTATCCATTTAAATTGCCCACAATTACCTTAATTTAAATTACAACAATAAAAGAAGTTATGCTAAGCTTCGTGGCTGACCAAAAGGAAACTTTTTGTTATTTTTATTCTATTACCTGATTATATCATAATTAATTTTTTGGGCTTCAACTGGCAAAATGTACGATGTTCATTTTGTATTTCTCGTTATAGTGTAACCCAATTATAGTCTAACCAAAAACAGTGTTTCGTAAACCTTCTTTTTCCATAAACTCCCTTAATTAATTAAAGACAATTCTTGGAGGACCCACTACAATACACTTAAATCCTTATTGATTTGAATAGAGATTGAAACTGTTTTTCACGGATTCTTTATTAGGTGCAGAAATTAATTCTGTGCCATTATATTCAATCATTTATAAATGTAGCTTGAATAAAATATTTACTCGTCGTTTTGTTATGTTAAATTATCAATCTTCTGAATCCTCAACCTAATCTTCACTACAATGTATCTGTGTATATACAAGGTTCAATAAACAATAAATTTTGTAGCCTTAAAGGTTGATCGAAGTATGAATCTTATATATAAATAAATAGTAAGTGTACCTTGGGAAGGCACAGAATTAATTTCTGCACTTAACATTTAAAACGTGTAAGAATCTGTTGCTTCGCAGCTACCTAGTCGAAATAAACGAATATGATTAAATAACTGGCCAAATTATATAAATTTCGGTTTCAATTTACACGTATTCAGAGGATCTTCCGTTTAAATCAGGAGATAGGTGTACTTTCATAATTTGCTACTCCATTACCGGAGGAAAATAGGGACGAACGATTTATCGGTAATGCGTTTCACACCGTGGCGAAGCAGAAACGTAAATCGTGATATGCTCAATCTGTCGTATCGAGACACAAATGATTTTCGTATTTGTCGTCGTAGAACGACATGGCACAGGCAAAACGTTAAAACGAGCTCTGATTTTAATTTCCTACAACTCCCCCCGTTGGTGGCCTGCGGCTTTCGAATTCCCGTCGGTGCGATCGATGGACGCTCGTGTCGTCACATGAGAACCCTCCTTTAATACCTCTCCCTCTCATTAAAGCCGTCCGCTCATCGCTAGCGCGGAGTGTAGCATCCTAATGCTATTTACACAAGTGCTCCGCGCCGAAGCGAAAGGGAGTTGGAAACTGTTCCTCGCGTTTCAACCGCCGTACCAACGCGTTACGATAAAGTACTCATTTGCATCGCGTACCTTGGCAAATTCTACATGTACATTCGTCTTTTGGGTAATTGAATGCGTTGGAAGCCGAAAGCCACTTCATTTGGTTTGATAAGAGATACACAAATACCTAACGAAAAAACAATACGACTTTCCATTTAAAAGAATTTAAGGGAGACTTTGTTTTACCTCAACAGTCGCTCCAAAAAAATGACTGCAGACTTGAACGTTAGCTCCGGTGTACCATTTAATTACAGTCAACATTAATAATCGATATCTTTGTCAGATTCAGAGAAAACTTGTAACATTTAAACGCATTTATAAGACCTCCCTTCAAAAAAAGAAATGATTGTAGACTTAAAGAATTAAGCTCCACAGTACCATTTAATTATATTGTTTAGTATTAATATTAATATACAGGATGTCCTGTACAAAGTGTTTTCTGAGAAGCGGTATTTATTATCTGTTACGTAGGAAAACTTTACGATACTGAATAATATTTAACAATTTATGGATAGTTACACAGTTGTAACGAAAAATTAGAATTTTTTAAATTGTTCATATTCATAAGTACCAATACTCCAAATAAATATCGCAAACGTTCGAGTCTTCTTTGGTAAGCCAGTTTAATACAATATTTAATTTTCCTTTGACAAATCGAATCGCGCCGATAAGAATATTACAGTTAAAAGTTCTTAAAGTTTACCGTAATTTTCGTTCTAGAGCGCTAAATTGTGGCCAACGATAAGGAAATTTTTACAACCAAGCAACTAATGGTATCTCAAGGACGCGAACTGAGGTCGTATCGTGTTTCCAGTTCGTTCTTTCTGCGCGGCGATTAAAGTCTAAATAAAAGTCTCTGCCAGCCACGGATCCCATTATTGTCTCGACAATGAAGGTAATTTTAACGAGTACGATATAATAAGGAGTAATGGGAACAATAGAAGAATCGAGGGAGATAATAACTTATACCGAACCATAGGTAATGACTCTTCCATAAAAGTGAAGTAAAACTTGGAAGCTCGAAAATTGTTCCCATTAGATTTTAATTAACGTCCCAGACCTCGTTTAAAAACGAGCTGCCTTTTTAACAGCGTCATGCTCCCCCAGTTTATTAATTATAAATGGTATCTCGGTATTAAACGTATGCCGAATAACATAAATAAGAATTAGATAAATTTTCCTTAATGGCGAGGAGAAAATAATTGTGAAGTACATCTCAATACTTGCGTATAACGGTTATTACTGCATTTTTATAGTAGACATTGACTTTAAATTACAAGAGAAACTTTCCCCTTGGTCGTACTAATTTTTCAGGTTTTCATAAATAACGAGCATCAATTTCCTCTCTGAAACAGTATAAGAAATGAATTTCTGCTGAAGTAAGTTTTACAAACATCTCGAGGAACGTGTTTAAAGTTTTCAGTGGACGTAACAGGATTCTCCATTATACTTATTCTTAGTTATTTATATCAAGGTCGCGCAATGCATCATGTTCTTCTTTAAAATGATCTTATTGCTGCATGATGTCACTCTGAAAGTTCTGTTGGTTGCTTTTGTCATGTATATCATTATCGCAACATAAAAATTCTGTTCGGTACACAAGCAGTTTATGGCAACAACAACCACGTCAGTTGGGCCACTTTAGAATTTTCAAACATTGAAATATTTCTAACAAATGGATTGAAACTATTTTTTCGAAATTATTCGAACGCATTAAATTATTATAGGACTCTAACGATTTCAAAATTGGTGTCATTATTTTTCACTCCGTGCATATTTAATTTAAAAATCGATTTCAATCAACTACCAGTCATTTTTTAGATAATATTTAGAAAATATGAATTCCTACGTGATTTTCGACGCTGAATTCAATAGCGTGTAATACAATTTAAAAAATAAATTCTGCAAATCATCAGATCGTGAAATCCATACCTTTATTTATGCAGTACTCTCCGAAGAGTACGTAAACAAAATTTGATACAAATAGCTTTAGTTTAAAAGGAGTTATTTCAATTTTAAATCGAATAATTTAATATTTACCTTGAATGTTAGGTAGCGTTCGTAACATAAGAACACGTATTTTCAAAATTTCATCTAGCACATCGTTGATACTTGATTTTTACACAAATGCACTCTTTTAAGCATCATCTATTATTATACTCTTCTACATTTCATATTGTCATTGCAAATCAAAAGAGGGTGTTAAAAAATGGCCAATTCTAAGGTAGCTAAGGTGCCTAAATAAATTATCAAGCATCATTCTTTAGGTTTCGGAACATTATAAACTCGCGATTATATATCGCAATAGAAATGTTATTAAAAACACTGATGAAGTAGATAGTGCATATGAAAAATTGGGAATCATTGCTTTCAGCTGATCGTACTTCGAAGTAACTGGATGAAATATAAAAATGTAAACGCTATTTTATAGACAAGAGTCCATGTTTATATTGCACGCAGAGGAAGTTCACATGAATATAAAAGATTGATGCGTTAATAATTTAGGTGTCTTAGTTAGCCAAAAAATCGACATTTTAATCCTCCCTTGGCACTTTTGACTCCTCCGTTCTGCGTCATACCTTTCTCTAACATTTCATACAGAAAGTAATTGTAAGTGACAGATATATTTTCATGAAACATTTCAGAGAAGAAGAGGGGCCGGCGGAGTAATTACCCCGAGGCCTCGATAGGTCTAGATCCGTCGCTGACCCGATTTCTACGTGTCCTAACATTTATCGGCAAAGGTATGTATTACAATTAAACGAACATAAGTAGAAAGGCGAGAACGGCGGGAGAGTTTGAGCGCGAGCCACGGTATCTTCATCAGTCCTTCGAGCTGGGACGAAGACTATGAATTTGAAATATCTGTTTGCGCAACGACGGCTACGTAGACAACGAACCTAGGGCGAAACGCGGAGCCACGACCCACTTTCGTGTCGTGCCAATTGCCCGATCGTAGAACACACAGCCCTAATTAGAGAAGTCTCGATCACCAATTAGACGTCACGCGTTACCAAACAGAATTCGACCACCGCCGCTGGAGAACATGGCGGAACCAAACCTGGAAACGTGATTTCGCGTAACGCTGGCGTCCCGTTGGCTATCTTATCTCTCTAGGTACCACCTACGAATATTCTATTTCGGTCACTCTAAATTGTCGTCCGTGAAAATTAGTATGGCAGACGTTCAACGTTGAATAAATCGCGTCGAGCCGGCTGCGTGATCTACTTTGGTCTCGGTGTTCTCGCAAGGACTAGAAAGTTCAGAAATTCGGACTCTTCGTCTCGGGACGGATCATCGGACCTACTGGTTGAATCGAGTCCCATTTCCCTTTACCGATTATTCCAGCCCACTCAACTGACACGTCTGACTTGTACTTGTTTACTATCAGTTACATCAAAGTCTAAGTAACGAAAATGTATAAACAACATGTCTTACAAAGATTATTCGCAATTTTTTATTTCTTTTTTGTTTCCTTTTCTCTTATGTAAACATGATACCATTCACTGTAGCCAATGACTATTCGGAATGTATCTAATATTTGTCCACACTTCAAAATTCACAAAACATGTACGTACGTAGTATTAAACATATTTATATATACATATGTACATATTCAAGTAAATGTAGATGGTGGAACTCTATTTCTCTTCACCGATTATTTCAACTTACACATTGTCAATCACAAAAACCCTGTATCATTAAGGTATAATTAATGAAAGAGTAGGAATTAATACTTTAATTACCCGCTTATTTATAAAGACTCTAGATCATAGAAGAGACCTTTACACATTAGTGTACACGTACATGTATATTGATCTAAGGTGATGTTAACTTCTGTGTATATCAATGCAGAAGATGGTCGTTTTAAGATGATGATTTAGAAATTCTTAACTACCTCGGTACGTTAAGAAATATGTCGTAAGTACAAGCAAAGTAAGCGCAATCAACCTTCCGTATGATTCAGCTTCAAATTTGCTGTCCGCACCTATTCGGTCTACATTCAATATTTGGCTGTAATATCGTAACAAAGCGTTTATAAACAAACTTCATATAACATTTTTTTTCTTGTTTTCACTTGTAGATCATGGTCCTACAATCTTGCTTGAAAAGTAGGAAACGCCTTGTATATTAACTTCAAGGGCTGTCCTTTAAATTTCCCCTATTTTCTATTAACTTTTTACACTCGAGAGGTGACTCTCAGTCACCATTACGTTTCACGCAGCAAATCTACCTAATGTTTCTTTAGGTTTAATTTCTATGGAGCTCGAAGTGTCGATAAAATGATTGTCGGCGAGGTAAAGGTGACTTTACTCTCAGATCTAGATATCTTAAAATTCATGGCAAAAGAATGCTAAGAAACATCTCGAGTTGCTGGAAGATACCAGAAAAAAAGACCTCGAGTGCAAAGGGTTAAAATATATATCTAAATCTCGAAGGAAAATTCTTGAATTTTGTCCATGACAACTGCGCGAGTCCTTCCAAAAGAAAACGCGCTTTGTCCTAATCTTGAAACACTCCCTTTTACTCTATTCCTGCTCGTCGTACCGCATTGTTCGCGTCACCAGCCCGTCCAAAGGATACAATAAACACGCCGATGGAGGTTGATTCAAGCGAATCCTCGAATTTCAATGCTTCCAGCTAATTGGCATCACGAGGAAGCGCGTCGGTCATGCTCTGTCCGCTCTACGTTGGCGGTAGCGCATGAGTTTACCACGTTCGGTCTCGTTTGAATATTTAACGGCGGTCGTGTATGCACGTCGATCGGCTCGTTATAAGCGGAATGACAGGAGCTGGAGACTGCGAGATACACAACGCCGTCGTCGCGTCGGTATTAAAATGCAAATGATCGCACTCTCGACGACCGTGCTTCGTATCACGGCGTTACTCTTTGTCGGCGATCGTTCGCAAAAAGTCCCCCGACACCACCTTTCTTGTTCTGTATGCATCGTGTATCGCGAATCTTTCTACGGATACGCATAGAAATGTAATCGACCGAGGATATCGAAGGCTGTGACTGCTAGCGATGGAATCGATCCAATGACATACTCATTAGTGTCGATACGCTTCGATTCGCAAGCAGTCTGGCCGAGTTATCGAACAGGTATTATAAGCTGTCATCGGTTGGGAGGTAAGATCTACTTTAAACGTCAAGCATCATTGAAACCCCAATGGGATGTCGGATATTATATGTAGCGTGCATGTTACGCCCGTTTTAAAGCGGTACGCATCAATTTCTGGAGACGCGATTCTAGGGTGTCAAACAGGTGAAGTAATTTGTTATTTGTAATAATAAGATGTACATTGAATATCAAGTACTATTGAGATTCTAATGAGCCATAGCGCTGAGAGAATTTCTCAAGGTATCACGCAGGTGTCATAGAAATTCACTTATGATATTAATAAAACGCAATTCAAATGTCAAGTACTATTGAGATTCTAATGAGCCTCGCTGCTTAGAGTATTCAAATATGTTGTAGCAGGCATAGCAAACTCATTTTTACTTGATACGTATCAGTTCCCAAGTAGTGGGTTGTGGAATCAAACTAATATTAAAAAATATTATCATTGGTTCTCAGAAAAATACACTTTTGAAACAGCAAGTAGGATTCAATGGGACACATAACTGGAAACTATACGATTAATTTAATATTCGAACGTACTCTATACATATACATAGTAAGGAGTCCATTCTGTCCTGATCCGTATCAATTCCCTAGATATTTATCAGAACACGAGGCTGAGTCTATCTGAATATTTTATAGCGTATATACATAACAAACTCATTCTAAACCAATATGTGCTCATTCCCAAGCAGTGTATCGAATTTCAAGCAGATGAAATATGTCGTTATTATGATCCATAAGGATTACTAAAATCCGTTAAGATATTACTGATAATAACATGCATTTTAAATATCAAATCCTATTGAAACTCCAACACCTTGTCCACTGGAATTGTATTTATTACATTGTTAATTCCAGTGTCTACCTACTGCGATCTATTGTCTGTGTTGTTGGTTGTCCACTCACAGTACTCAATCTGAGAAAACAGACAGAGCATTTAATATACTTTCTAAGCGTATAGACAACTTAATGTCAGTCTACATTAGTATACAGGGTATCCCTAATTTATGTGTCGAAACTTTGGCAACATGTAGGGCACCGATAAGAAAAAAAATCCTTCAGAGATTTGCTCGTTTTTGCTCTGTTTTAGAGAAAATCGCGAAAAAGAAAACAAAAAAGTTTTCGTCTTTGCTTTCATTTATTTACACTCACTTCTTCTGTTACCACTTATTTAATACAGGCACCGTTAAAAGAAATGATGACCTCTTGCTCCAAGGCATGCATTGCATCTACTAGTATCGCTTGAATTGCATTTGACGTTGCTCCCGGGATATTTGCTGCACTGCAGCCACGATTCGGCTTCTCAGTTGAAACAAATTTACAGGATAAGATTAAGTGTTTACGTTTGTGCGGAACTCTGAAGCAGAAAATTGATTTGATACCAATCAACTCGAGAGAATAATTAAACTCGAGAGCAATGTCAAGCTGCAATTCAAGCGGTAACCAGTAAATAGTATGCATTGGAGCAAGACGTCGTCTTTTTTTTTTTGGACAGTGTCTGCATTAAATAAGCGATAACAAAGTAACTGAATAAGTAACTGTAAATAAATGAGAGAAAAGACGAAAACTTTTTTGTTTCCTTTCTCGCGATTTTCTCCAAAACGGAGCAAAAACGAGCAAATCTCTAAAGAATATTTTTTCTTAGTTTGTCGGTGCCCTGCATGCTCCTAAACTTTTGACACTTAAATTAGGGACACCCTGTATACTAATGTAGAAAGTCCTTAGCTAAGTCGCAAATACTTTCTAAATAGAACGGTAGCTAAACTGTTAAGAGGACATAGAGTTTCAACTATTTCAATGATATACTTATGCATAATACATAAACGTACACTACGTTAATTAAAAACATTATATCGAACTGATTCTGGCTTAACACGTTCTATTTCCCGAGCAGTGAGCTAGTTTACACCTGGCGTATCAAATTCGTGTCAATGGTTGCAGCTGGAGTTAATGGAGCTGGTAACTTTCTAGTAGAAGGGCAGAAATAACTGTGGCAAGTATACTTGATACGAAATTGATATGGCCGATGTAAATTAGCTTAGCGAGCAGAATTATCAAACAGTTTGAAATAAGCTGACACAGGTATTGGCAAGATACTACAGATAAATTACTGTGTCTTCTTCAACAAGTAGTTCTCCTACATAAAATGCAACTCCCGAAGAAAATTAAAAGTCAAAACATGGAAGCTTTAAGTTAATGCCTATACAGCAAAAGGCACACATTGATTTTGTCACCTGTTATCGATCAAACAAAAAAAAAAAAAAAAAAACTAATAAAAGAATTCCTATTTTACTCGAAGAATTACCGATCTAGTTTGATGTTGACTTCACGTTCTATCACGTTTGATAAATTGCAATTGCCATTAAACAGGTATTAAACTAGATGCAATTGATAGGTACCGATAGGATAATCGTGTCTGAGTAAATTGCTACTCGTCTGAAGACATTAACCGAGGCTCTCAGGTGTTAAACGTGTCGTTTAGGCATTATATCAAACTATGATACCAGCACAGTTCCATTATCATTTTATTCTAATCATTTTGTTTTACCTATTCTGGTTTTAAATATACGATAAATAGAGAAACACGTAACTTTTAATTCTAATCTAAGTAGAAATATATATAAGGGATATTTTCACCTTGAAGAAATGAATTTCTGCCGATAATAAAAACAGCTCAATAGCTTTTCTTAAAGGCACCAATAATAGTGCACAATTTTTAAATGAATTGGAATTTTCGGATTGACAAACTTCCCCTCTAAGAGTGTTTGATCGCTGGTTCACGTTTCAATTCCATCACTAGCGAGTGGGTAGATCGAAATTTAATTGTCCTTGGTGGAACAACCACGGAACGAGCGAGGCGAGCTAGAATCGAATGGTGAAAGTGGCAAGGGCAAGATGCTCGTAGAGTTAAACGCCCTGGCAGTTGTTCTTTCGCTTTAATTCAGCGATTGATCGTGTAATTGCTATCGATGTGTCCTCGAGCGGCGAACAAATACTCGATTCCGTATTTATAAATTAATTACGGTACTCCGAACTGTTGGAACGATGTACAGCCCACGACAATACGAGAGCGAACCTTCGAACTCTCGTGGAATCTTTATTTCGCAATGTTTTTGTAAATAAATATCTATCACGCCTGACATGCATCGAACATGGTATCAAATTGTGCTTCTACAAGAGTATAAAATTAGAAGAAAGTAATACGGTGTAAACAAATTATAATACATCCTTTTGAATTTAGTTTTGAATTTAGTATGTAGTACAAGTAAAAGAGGAATGTTTATGAACTTATTGTTAATTTTCTAATAATTTATCTGAACTGCTTCATATTCTTTGGAAAAGATTTGTATAGTCGTATAAATTGTACCATAATCACATTATGCTTTATCTGTATTAACGATTTAGAAATGAAATTTAGATCATCTGTGATTGAACATCAGACGTGATGGGATATATTTTATACATAGTATGGGATAATATTTTGCATAGTTTGTATAATACGATTTTGGACAGTACGGTTTTAGGCTTTTAAAGGCTAATAAAACAAAGAAAAAAAAAAAACAATGCCAACTACGTCGTTCAAATACTATTCACGATTGAAACTATCTCTACTTATCTTTACTGTACCGTTGATTTACTACTATTAAAATAATTATCTTTGCTACCTTATTCATGACGCACTGTTAATTTGTCAGTGTAATACTAATCTTAAACACTATTGTTACATAAGCTGCTTGCAGAGGTGGGCAAAATTTTATTCAACTAATAGACAACGAGTAAAACCACCGTGTAACGATTTATTTGCAAGGTTCATTTGATTCATTAGTTATTAGAATAACTTCTTATTCGTTAAACGGTAAAGTACAACTTTTGTTATATCAATATCGAATCACCTTTCATTCGTTATTCGAAATGTTTGTTTGGATAGTAATTTTGCTCAACTGTGTTATTCAAATAACAGATAACGAATAAAAACGCCACATACCGATTCATTTGGAAGATTTATACGATCCATTGGATATTTAAATAACCTGTCATTCGTTCAACGTGGAATGCAATTTCTATTGAACAAATATTAAATCATCTTTCATTTGTTATTCGAAAGTTTTCACTGGAGAATAATTGTGCCCATCTGTGCATGCCTTAAGAAGCAATATGCTAGAGGATTATTGTCGTGGTCCCAACATCCTTCATTTAACTGGCAACGCCGCGTCCGCAAGTTGATTCTGCTTCTAGATGCAGATTCAAGATGCAGTGAGAGGTTAATCCATGGACTCTCAATTTTATATGGTTTTCATGATGTTTTTTACCCTCTCTTTTCCCCCTATTTCGCATTAATTACAGTCGCCGTCGTCGTCGTACGGGCCAGACGTATTTCATTTCAGCATATTTCATATGATATTTCCCCCCCCACTCCACCCTCGTTTGCATACCAGAAGGTAAATAAAATGACCGTGAATAATTATCTTTATCGAATAACATCTCAGAGGGGTAGGAAAGAGAATTTTCCTGAAAAGCGTTCCATTCACGAATACACGTAAGACAATGTCACAATGGCCACCGCGCTTTCGGCCATTGAAATCCTTACACGCGTATATTCACCGTTACATATAATACTTAACGCGGCGAAAAAGTTTCAGTGCGCTTGCATTTCATTAAGACATCGACCGAAAGACATGTACGCGCAACGGTGAATAGATGCCTGGAACAAAGCATTTGGCAAAATAAAAGTCTACTGTTTCAATACCGGGAACACAAGCTGATATTTCTGATATAAAAGGTTCTTTTCCAAGTCTCGAGTAAAATAAAGGACACTTAACGGAAACGTGCTTCGTGTCGATTTCTTAGCATGAAATATTTCTTTGCGTGGCGATGCACGTTGCGCCTTGCGGTAATATTAAGTGCGACAGAATATCGCGAAACTTCGTATCCGCTTGAATAAATGATGCATTTCTCGGAGATAAGCGAAATTTATCTCGAATAATAGAGAAATAATGGACACACCGTATGAGAGATTTATTATTTAACGTTTGTTCCATCGAATGATTACTGAAATCAGCTTTTAATTCATTATGGTTGAGTATAATTTTAGTTGAGAACTCAGACTGGCAATTTTCATTGAACAAATAATGAATCGAAAGTTTTATTTAAATAAAAAGATAATTTCATAGCTTTTTTTTTTATAATTTGAACTGTAATTTTTATGAAACAACCAGAAGAAGATACTGATACTTGATTATTTTTTTGATTCCTTCTTGGAAATTTTGTTCGAAATGAAAGTATAATTTCATTTCATTCTGTAGATTGTAATTTTTAAAGAACAAATAAACGATCAGGAGTCTTTTATTTTTATTAATATATTACGATTCTTCGAGATTTTGAAAATTTCGTAAGAAACGTAAGTTGTACCGTAGGGTGAGTCACCTAAGACTTATCCTTCAAATATCTCCGTTGCTTTGTATAAAACAAAGATATGTTTCCAAAGGAAAATGTTTGATTCGGAGGTGGACATACTATAAGAGACAAAAAAAAAAGTAATTTCAAGGTCATAGTTTTAGAGATTTCAAGCTCATTGACGTTTCTTTTTTAAACATGATGGGGTATTTTCATTATTATAATCTTGTAGCTCTGATAAAAAGACAAATTCAAACATGTAGAATATGTTCACATTCGGATGGCCTTGTGAAGAGTTATTCTTATAAACTCATATTTCAATTTGCACAATCAACAAAGTATAGTATATACATTTGAATTTGTCTTTTTATCAGCTACTAATATAACAACAACAAAAAAAACGACAATAACCTTGAAATCTACAAATATATAACCTTGATAGTATGTCTCCCTCCTAACTAGACAGTTTCCTCTTCAGACATATATCTTCGTATCATTAAAAGCAAAATAAACATTTAAAGCACAACTCTCAGATGACTCACACTGTATATTCTTATTGATTTATCGATTCATTCTTGATTTTGTTCGATATCGAATACTCATAGAAATATTATAGACAGAGCAGGGAAGAACATACATCTGCCTGTAAATGGAAATGTCCCAGCGTTAAAAACAGAAAAAAACCGCGTTACCCTATCAATTTCTGTGCTTTCATTAATACGTACGTATAGTAATTGTTAAAAGTATAAACGATAACCATTTATCATTGACATAAAAATGATGTAAACATGCGTTGATAGCTGTTGTGTAGCTGGAAGTCTGGCTCCACTACTCTATCTATAATATCTCTATGCGAATACCTCGTGCAAAATAATACGATAATTGAAATATTCAAATGTTACCTGCCGAAAAGGGGATGCCAGAGTTGCGAGTCGTCGGGCGAGCTGGCCGTGGAGCTCACTTCCGGTTCCTGCTTGAGTAATCCGCTTCGTACCCTGAGCAACGGTGGATAAGGGCTGGTACGCCGGCTGCTGGACAGATCGATGGGCGCCGGCATTAGCGTGCCGATCGGTTTGCAGCTGAGTTTCGGTCTCGTTTGCGAGACGTTTCTCGTTCCATTACTCGCGTGACCGGTTCCTTTGTTAGTGCCGTTGTTGATTCTCGGATTCGACTGTCGTGACCTGGAGACTGGACCTTCGCCGTGGTCGAGGACGTGCTGGAGATGAGCCAGGGATATCACCAGTAAATCTGGATCTCTCAGGAGATCGGGCCTGTTCAATGCCTCTGGTAATCTCAGTTCTGGTCTGGACGCCAACAGTTTCGGGATTTCGGTGGCTGGAGCTGCGGCGAGACCGGGCAGGTAATCCCTAGGTACCAGAAGTGGATCGGGTATCAGATGCCCTGACGTCTCGATCAACTCTCGTAGTTGACTAGCAGGATCGAGCAGCTTGTCGGTGCTACTGGACGTGGCACAGGCTTCCTCCATCGCGTGTATTCGATGCTTACCGGAGGATTTCTGATAGGAAGTCGATTGGTTTTTCTGCCTATTGGTGGACCACTCGGCAGACATCGGTCTCTTAACTGCAGCGCGATCCGTCGCCAAGTACGTGCTATGGATATCACCGCTGGACATCGGTCTACCAGAGTTCCTCGCCTCTAGGCTCTGAACGCTCAATCGTTCTTGGAAGCTTCTATTTCCCTTTCGCGCGGTTTTCTCGGCATCCTTGGGATTTATATCCGAGCGAACGGCACGATGATCGCTGGGTACCTGATCGCAACGACTCGATATCTCCTTCTGCTTCTCGTAGTCCCTCGCTTCCAGTTGATTCGGCGACGACAGGATGCTTTTCAGGGTTAGATCGCTTTTCGCGTCCTCCGAACAGGACACGGAACAGGGAGGACTAGGTAGCAACCTCTCGAGGTACGCGGACGAGGGCCTCCTGGAAGCTGGGGAACACGGAATTCCACTCGGCTGCGGTGATACAACCGTGCCACGAGTTCGAAGTTCCTCGAGAACTTGCTCGTCGAAGTGTTCTACATCCTGATATTTGCATTTCGCTTGAGCCTCGCTGTTTCTGCTCGAGCTGATACCCTGGGCCTGATTTTTCCCGCTCTCCATGGGAGTTTTCCGACCGTCCGAATTTCCTATGGTTTGCCTTTGGAAATAATCGCGATCGGATTCGTAAGCTAGCGAGTCGGCTTTCTGGCGTCTCAGATCCTCCAAAACTTGAGAGTCGCAGTCGTCCTCGTCTTCTTCGATGTCCCTCTCGTCGTCGTCCTCCTCGTGAGGGAATCGGTCCAGATTCGATTCGTGTTTGGTGAAATTCACGGTACTCTCCGGAGACTCGACTCTAGCCTTCGTACTCGAGGAAATCGGATGGGTGGCGACAGCGTGAGGATTTCTGTATCGATAGCTGGGTATGATGATCGACAGACCGGGCAGATTCTTCGGGGAAGTTCTCTGCTGGGTCTCTGTCGCGGAATCGGCGTTCTTCAAGAGCCTCTCGGCGCATTCCGCTTGGGAATCCGGCGATCTGCTCGACGACGACGCTTTCGAGGCTGGCCTCGTCGCAGGTACCACCACGTTTTTCACGCTCTCCGGCGTGTGTGTTCTGGTTATAGAGACAGATAGACCTGGGGTGTTCCTCAGGGCGTTTAAAATCTTCGAGCTATCGTTATAGTCTATTTTGATCGGTTCCCCAGGTTCGTCGGGTCGCTCCTCCTCTGCTTCCAACGGGGCGTCGTCGAATATCGCCACCATATTCTGATACTTGGGGTGAGAGTTTGATTTACACTTCGGTCGAAGGCCACCGTCCGCTTCGGCGATTTTGCACGACTTCGAGTTCGAGTCCGAGGCATTCTTTACTGAAACGACCACGACGTTCTCCTCGACGGGAGGATTTTTCTCTTCCTCGTTCTCACCATCGTAGTTTCCAAGAATCTTCTCCTCGTGAATCTCAATTTTGTCGCTGGCAAGAGCGTCGTCGGGTTTATCGGTGTTCTCGTGCTGATAATTGGAAATTAAATTCGCCCTCGAGCGATCGTTATCGTTACTCAAATTCGAGTCTTTGATTTTACACTCGGTGGAGCTGCCATGATGGTTCCCGTTGAGAACCACATAGGTTTTCGTCGAGTCGACTGGCAAATCAGCGCAGGGTGTATCGGTAGCTAGAACCGGAGAGGCTGTGGCGTCTATCATATTCAATATGTCCTGAATGCCCGCCTTGTTCAAGCGTCGTCTTTTCTCGCTATCTACGACTGGTTTCTTTTCAACGGCGATAACATCATCCTCGTTTTGCCTCTTCTCGCCGTTTCCTTGCCTCTGAAGGACATTCTGATGAACGCCTTCGGGCAATTGAGAAAAGTGTAGCTGTTCCAGCACCACTCGCGGCTGGAACAGTTTGTCTTTTTGCAGCTTTTCAAGGTTACTTCTTCCGTTGCATCTGGCCAAGTCTTTCTCGAACCTATACTCTTCCATTTCGTCTTCGTTTTCGTCGTCGTCATCGTCGTCGTCGTCGTCGTCGTCCTCCTCCTCCTCCTCCTCGGAACACGACGCTTCTTGTCGTTCCTCGTCCCACGTTGGCGCAACCCCGCTGTTATCTCGCATTTTATCCAATGGAAAGCCATAATCGCGTCGATGGTGGCTAGTTCGATCGATCTCATCGTAACTCCTTTTCTTTCCAACACCGTCCCTGGTGACCAAACCATTGGTCCGTCCATTTGTCAATTCTTTCGCGGAGATATGTTGAAGATTCAGCGTCGCCCGACCTGGTCGTTTCTCGTTCCCTTTTCCGTCGTTCGTGTCGGACGAATTCGAAGAGTTTGCGCTGCTCGTCTTTTGGGAGGCGACTCCGAAACCGACCGAGTACATGTTGGACGCTGTTCGCGGTATTGAACGCCATCCTTGCGCCGTCTTCGTCAGCTTGATGCGATTCCTTTTGTCGTAATCCTCGCATCTGACCTCGACGATCCTCTGCTCGCGCTGCGACGCCCACAGAAAAATCGGATTCACTTTCGGCCGTTTCTCTTCCGGCTCCGTCGACTCCTCTTCCCTAGGTTGCTTCTGGTGTTTCTGATGATGGTGATGATGATGATGACGTCTTTGACGACGGGGCGCTGTGCCCCGTGCAGGGGCCCCGCTCATCACTCCATCCAACGAGCTGTTGTTACTCTGCCACTCGTCCACCGAGACTACTTCTTCTGGCAGCGAATCGTGGCCCACCAACCGTTTTTATAAATCTCCAACGAACGCGTTATCCGAACGACGGCTAAACTACTCCCTGTGCGCGAGCAATTCAAACGTTACGCGCGATTACATTCTTCGTCGAGCGTATTTTGCGATACTCGTGGCGCACGTTTGAACGAAGGGATCGGCTCGAACGCACCGCGGTTAAGTCTCGACTCACCGTGAAGTCAATTTCTCACCGTTCACTAACAAACAAGTCAGTTTCGAGAAAGCAACGATCGATCTTAAGGGCATTGACATTGTCGACCCAGCACTTCCGCGAGTCGGATGCACCGGACACATAGGCCACGCTCTCCTCTTCCTCGACGCGTACCGTCGTTGACCACCGATATTCCGTCCCGCCGTTTCCCTTCTTCTCTCTTTCTCTCTATCTGTCGCCTATCCACGGGACGAGGATCCCGCGAGTTCCACGAGTTCGTCGACACGGGCCAAAGAGGTTAGTGGTTCCTGCGGAGATAATACCACGGCGCAGTCAAGGTGGTTCGCCGATCGCGGAGGTCGTCGACGTTCAGTTGGCTATCGAACCGTGACACGACGCGGGGGAGCGGGGCGGATGATCAGCGGCACGATCGTCGATTTTCATCGTGTGGCATCTATAACGTCGATTTGCATCGAGCTTGCGGCGTCGACTCCGTCGAGCTTACGGCTGGCAGCACTGAGTGTGTTCGACCCATCGAGCTTCTCTCGAATCGTTCGCTTTCCTCTCTCCGCTCTGCTGTACTCGGTCTTTGCACTAATGCGGTGGTCGTTCGGTCTCGCCCCAAATTTTTCACCGCGAAACTTCTTTGAAACCTCTTTCCCCGGCTCTCTCGGTTCCCCGCTCCGAAAAGTCCTTCGTCGACGCTTCGTCCTCGCGAGAAAAGCCACCGATTGGAACCTCTCGAACCGCACTTTTTTTTTTATCCTTGACCCTGCGCGAATCGTTAACGACGGGAACCGTGGACGGCGAAGAATTGTCACCGATGACATAAGACTGAGAGAACTATTCACCGGTTACATGTTGTTACGCACGGAGTCACTGTCTGGGAGCTACTGTCGGTGCCTCCTAGTTGCCTTCCACTTCGTCGCCGCCGCCCCCGCTCCACGGAATCGCGTGTCAGGGTCGGAACTATTCGCGGAGCCCTCGGCTTAATACGTTCAACGACGACTATGATCCCCGTGAAAATTTCTACCCGAGTAAAATTATGTTTCCACGCGACGTTTATAAAGTAATTTTTTCCGATGGTAATTATAAGACTGCGGATGTTTATGCAAATTCATATTTTTATATACATAGATGAAGAACAGAAATTTGTATTAACCTCTTGAGGAACGTAGGACACGTATGTGTACGTTTGATTTTACATAAAAATTACCATTATTTACGGTTATAATGCTTTTTAGAATTAAAAAATAATCGACACTAAAGCGAGTGTAAATCTACGGATAACAATTGCTTTGATTGTAGGTATAGATTTGATTAAAGCAAAACAAAAATTCATTTTTTTGTCCCTCGAGAGGTTGAATATTTATGTGTTTCTGTACATCCTTGTATATTTAGATTTGTTGTAAATGCATAAATATCTGCAGTCTGGTAATTAAGATCATATTAGTTATTCCCATACTGTAGGGTTAACAACGCGAAACAGAATTTTCTGTGTATGAACTATTATAGTCTGATAGAAAAAACGGAGCAACTTATTTTTGATAAATGAAAAGAAAATGAAAAGAAAATGAAAAGAAAATGAAAACAAATGATGTCTTTAGAATATGTAATAGAATATCGAGCCACGTAATTGGACTTTGAAAATTTTGATCTTCCTTCCAATGGAGATATCTATGACATCCCAGTATTCTTTGAACTTTAACACGACTGGCTGCTAGACTATGCTAATGAATGTTTCTACTAGGGTAACATATTTTTTTTTTATCGTCATTCAACAGAAATATTTTTAATACTCATATGTATCAGTCTAATATCATAATATCATAAACTGAAACTATTTAAAATAAAGTTCTAAAATTGATTGACTCGTATTGTAACTGCTGTATCGAACTCAGCCATCAAGAAATATAAGAAAAGGCTTTTAGCAATCAGTTAAATTGTATTTGATATTCAGTTTTTTACGGTAATTCATTTGCGATAATGGATATTGTAATTTTATGCTTTGCAACTACATTATACGAGCTTATTTATACATGCAGAGTGGATAAATGCGTCCCAAGTTATTTATAAAGTAAAGTGTGTATCCACATTTTCAACGGTAGATTCTGTCTTCGAAATTCTTTGAGTGGAAAGTTCACTTGGCAGTGAAATGTCACTCGATATTAGGATAATTAATCATTAATTGTGAATATCCCATTTTCTTCATTTAATCAGCAGTCAAACACACGTGCGCGTTATTTCACTCTTCAGCTCTATTTCTTTCTTAATTCTTATTTGAACCATTTCCATTATATTTAATAATAAAACTTCTTTACAATATGTTTACGTCGACTTATATTAATAATAAAACTAATATTCATCAGTTTTGACTCTTAATATTGTTACAGTTACAATACAAGTCTTTAGTAACAAATAGTCTGCAAATTTGATATATTTTAAATATATCAAACATTATATAATTATAATATATCAATATGTTTTATTCAATTCCATATTGATTATAATTAAAATTAATGTATTAATTACATATTGCATATAATTAAAAACAAATTCTAAACAAATTCTGGAAAACTCTTTAAGATATCCAAAACTACTACCATCTTAACTACGTATTTATTTGCTACAGTCGTGTAAATGAAAATGTACAGTTGCCTTCAGTTTTACACTCGATCGTCTACCGCAAGGTCTAGAAAGGCAAAACAAAAAAAAAAAAAATAACTCCGTTTCGAGAAATTCGTCGAAATAATTAAAAAGTGTACAGAGAAAGATAGTAGATATACTTGTTACTATTTGAAGAGTCAAAGTTTACGTTATATTGTTTTAGATTTTTGCGAATTTCCGGGCGAGAGAACTGCTAGCGACGGTACTGTGCGTTCTTACCCCTTACCCCGAGATAGCTAGCTCGCGACCGGAGCAGCGACCATGGAAAGAGACCGAAAGAACAACAGACAGAGATGGAGGGAGAGGAAGAGAATGGGATAACCTGCGTGTATATACTGGTATACAGAGTGTACCGAAGGTAACTTCGATTGCAATGGTATCAACGATTTTACCAGCGTTAACACGGCGCGAATTTAACCGCGCCTTATTAGCGATATTTCTTTAGCTAATATTACTCGCGTTACCCCTCGCCGGAGGTGGGCGAAACGATTGGTATAGCAATTTATTCGCGATTAATACGTTACTCGTTTACTCGAGCGAGCAATTTTACGTTTAGTCTCGGCTATTTCTATTTTCATCTTTTTTTTTTAATATTTCATTTTATAATTCAAATTCAAGTAAGGGATGAATAGTTTGTTATCCTTCGTTTGTTATTTAAAATATTTTTCTAAATAAGAATTTTGCCTATCTGTAACTTCATGACACATTTAATATACTTCTAAGGAAAATTAAACTTAATACTTGAGAATCGAACATCAAATTAATGGGACGGGTAATTAGAACAAGATTTATTATTTAGTAAATTTCCATTCGAATATTGGATAACGAATAAAACCAAACGTATACCAATCTATCCAATTGAACATTTACGAGCATAACTTTTTTATGTAGTTACAGATATAACACCACGATACAATTTTTATTCTTATTTCTATTCTACGTGTGGTATTAGATATAATACCGCTGTATAATTCAAATTCTACTTTTTATTGTATATGTGGCAGTAGATGTGATATTATTGTATAATTCAAATTCTAATTTATACTCTATACATGATATTAGATATATTACCATTCAATAATTCAAATTTTAATTTTACATTCTGTATATGGAATTAGATACGATAACATTCTACAACTGAATTCTAATTTTTGTTCGAGTCTGTAACTGGTTCATCCCTTACTCGTCATTGTTGATTTTTATCTAGCCAACAATCGTGCTCTTGCATAACGGTTATCGTTAACTATTTTCGGTAGCGAATCAATACTTGGTCAATTCGAAGTGTGAGCAGTATTTTAGCACGTCAATATGTTTTACAGAACGGTGCTTACGTCAGACGAGCGAGAAAACGAATATTTTTGGTATTTTCTGGACGAGAGATTTACCCGTGTCACCGACGAGGAACTAGTTTTCGATAAACGAGCACCTCCTTGTTAAGTGGCTCCACGAAGGGGGCCGAAATCGTAGTCACCCTATATCCTCGTGGAGGGACGGAGAGGACCGATCAAAGTGGGAGGGAGAGGCTCGACTGCGACGAGGGATCGGTGGAACCGAGAGAGAGAAATATTTTTATTAAAAAGGGGGAAGGCGACCTAATGGAGGGAGAGAGACAAATACACGGCGCAGTACACCGTGTCGGATGCTGATGCTGCATTAAGCCCCGTTTGCACTTCCGCCCTACCATTCGCGGGCTTCGATCCATCGGTATGGCGAATTGTTTCCAACGATTTCAATTTTACACGATATTCACGGTGACTGAGAGAGATGAGAACTGAAATCGGAGGTTGGGAAAAATTTCATTCGAATAATAGGTGACGAACAGAATTACCATAAAGCAATTTACTTGAGACGCTTATTCGATCAAAAAATTATTCAAATGACCTTTCGTTCATTCCACGTCAAATTTGATACCTATCGTTTTATAATTCAGAAGGGAAGTTTTATCGCACAGGTGAGGGGTCGAACGGTATTCTCTTATTCGTATGTTTGAAACTTTTATCAGGACAAGAATTTTGACCAGGTTTGATCGAAACTAGCGTCACTTCTTGTTGGATTTTTCTAAGTACGACATCATTCTACACAGTATTGTAATAAAACTTCTTTTAATTTAGAAAAAGGAGGACCAAAACCAATCTCGTACTTTGAAACTCTGAGACTCGATCGAAATTTTAATTAAACTTAGACTGACTTCAGATAACATCCTTACTTATTTAATTTGTTTTCGCAGAAGAAATAATTGAGAATTGAAAAATTAATTGATGAAATTAATAAAGGATAAAATAACGTATCGTTCAACTCTCTGATCTAGTTAGAAACTTGAAATTTTCATTCCGCCTTTATGATCAGTGTAATAGACCAAGTAATCGAATAAAAATCGTTTTAATTTCGATATTGATAGTATTGATCGTTATCGATGAAGTAATGAATAGTCCGGAATCTTGCATTTGAAGTATAATGGGATCAGCTTGATCTCATGAACACCAATTACGCAGAGGCAGATAACAGTCATGCTTGTCTACGTGTCAGAATCGTGGAACACGATACAATTTAAAACATTCTCCTAGTCGCGAAAGGACTTCACAAAGGAAACTTTCCTGTAATGACAAACATCTGGTAGAGAAACCGACGTTAAAGAAGTGACTCAATTTAAAAAAATATTTTTTTGTAAGTTCCAACAAAACTGTTTTCCATCACTGACGAGATCATAAATATCAATTGATAAATATATAGTATATGTATATATGTATATAGTATATAGTATATTAGTATATTTATCAATATGTATATATAGTATATGTATATATGTATATATGTATATAGTATATAGTATATAGTATATTAGTATAGTATATTATAGTATAGTATATGTATTATATAGTATATATATATTTCTATATATATACTATATTTACTATATATATATATATTTTTGTATAGCATATAGTATATACTATATACTATAAAATTGATGTAATTGACGATAAATAAATCAATTTAAATTATATTATACAGGATGTCCCACGTAACACTTTTCACGATTTTTCAAGTACTTGCGATAATCTGACAAAAAATATTTTAAACAAATGTTTTTTTTTCATTACAATGTATAGCCAATCGAAAACTAATCAACATTTGTTGAAAATATTGTTTTCTCAGATTATCGCAAGTACTTGAAAAATCGTGAAAAGTGTTACGTGTGATACCCTGTATAATAATTGTTGATTCAACAAATCAATTTCGATTAGAGCATATAATATTTTTTGATTCAATAAATACTGAATTACGCAATGGCTATCCCATTCGATTCTCTTTTCAAATCATAACTATCAAATATTTTCCAAAACTAAAAAAATGATCAACAATTAAGATATAATCAACTAGCTCCATAAAAAACGATTTCAATCCCAAGAAAAGGTTGGCCATGCAGAGTTGTATGAAACTCGCGAACCATGAAGGAATAATGAAGCGAAAGGTACAATGGAAAAAAAAAATGAATCTTTTTCTGGACTATCGACTCGGGAATATTCCACAGTAAACGATACCGACTACGGATTTATGGTAGTAACAATAAGGAAAAGTTCCGGTATTAAAAAAGAGACCATTCATTTTTTTCTGATGAACTATAGTTAGCGACACAAAATAAAAATATATTAAATATTTTTTACTACGGACAAATGTAGTTTGATAAATATCCAAAATGGAAGAACACCACAATTTGTGGTAAAAGGAAAGAAAATTATAAAAAAAAAAAAATATACGGTAATGCATAGTGCAAATAAAACATAAAAAACCGCGGAAACGAAATAAAACAAATATAAGAGAATACAAAGCTTATAACCCAAAAGTAGTGGTACATGATTTTATAACCCCACCAAATTCATGAATCCTACTTAAAATTATCTACTTCAACATCTCACCTACAAAATTAATTCTTTCAATTCCCCAGTCCTATTAAGCATACACATATAGCTAATTTGGCGTTCAACATGTTGATTCTTCCAAGCTGTTCGATTTTCCCCCGATTATACTTCATTTGATTGTTTTCTACATTTTTTAATACACGCAAAAAGATAAATTTCGATTGAGAATTGCCCCGCAATCGTTTTTCTCTCGGTGACTTCGACTTCCAGCGACTCGGCTGCCCCAACGGACGGTGTTCAGCCCAGACAGCTTTTATCGGAAGAAGAGCTAGTCTTTCTCATGTTTGCTCGCGACTCGTGGCAAACACGAGGTGCACCAGCAAGGTCACGTGATGGACTTCGTCCAGGACGAGACGAGGGAACGTACATAGAAGGGAGACGTCACTGACCGTGGACGCATGCGAGACTCGCGACAATTTTGTCCAACGACATGCCAGTAACTCCGTGCATCGGCAGATAAAAGGGAAGAATGCGGCCCCGGTGAACTTTGATTCGAGGAAGACGCGCCTTTTACCACTTCCTAATCAACCTTTTCTCCGGATGGACAAGAGTAACGCGATGAAACCGCGCAAAGTAACTCAATGGACAACCTTATTTGCGGGTAACTAATACAGACATACTTTTCAAATATCGTGATCGACATAAATATTTCCAAGTCTGAGGTAAATTGTTGAATTGCATTGTAACGAATTGGTTCTAAAAAGTAAAAAAATATACAATATTTAAGAAATAGTGTCCTATGTTGAGCATATTGTGATTATACAGGGTGTCCCAAAAATGTTGAAGGTCCTTGAAAGAGGTGGTTCGGGAGGTGATTTGAAACAACTTTTTCCTTTGCAAGAATGTCGAATGGGGCTTCGTTAAATAGATATTAATAAAAAGAGCCGACCAATCAGAGCGCGCGGATACAGTTGGAGCGGCCGCGGTAGCGAAGGCTACGCGCTGAGCGGCCGCGTCAATATTCTTCGATGCACGTCGAGTTACTTGTTCGCGTACGAGAGCGGCTACCTAGCGCGTAGCCATCGCTATCGCGGCCGCTCCAACAGTATACGCGCGCTCTGATTGGTCAGTGTTTTCCGTTAATATCTCCTCAACGAAGCCTCGGACAACAATTTCGCTAAGGAAAAAGTTGTTTCAAATCACCCCCTGAACCACCCTTTTCAAGGACCTCCGACATTTTTGGGACACCCTGTATAATAATTATTGATTTGCCCAAACGCTACGTATCACTATTCCTTAAACATATTTCATTGAAAACTCGAGTATAACTAATTACTAATTACTATACATAGTAATATATTAATACACAAAATTTATTAAAATAAAAATGATAATTTTGAAAAGATTCATAGATTTAATTCTATTATATTTGTACAATATAAACAAAAAAAATAGTAATTATATTATTTACTTTGAATAGTATAAAATCATCTTTACTACTAATACTGTACAGTATTTTGCATAAATTAATTACACAGCGTATAACCCACAAAACCTGCGAGCCTGTAGGTGCCCTATATGCGAACTAAACGAATTGTTATACGATATGTTATTGTTTACGTCGCGGAATAGATAAAAAATATTTTGAGACAACTGCGTACCTTCTATATTTTTGTCCATCGTAAGAAAGAAAATAAAAAAAAAAAATCAATGTTTCCACCCTCATGCGTCATTAGCGTTGCTAACAACTGAATCACATGAATGGTTTCTGCTAAGTAATCCGAGGGAGTGTACAGGCATCGAAATACATACCAGGCAAGCGAGTCTAAATTCTGATACTGAATAAAAGATGTTATTCAGACGATAAGTTAAATAAAAATCAAATAATCTAACGTGTTAGAAATTCATAAATAGTACGTTCTGTTCATCTATTCGGTTCTTAATTACAGGTTTGAAGCAGGTACAAAAAAAAAAATGTACAGATTCAATTTAAACGTATTTCAAAAGTGGTAATTTCAAAATAGATACGTTCATATAAATGAAAGATTTGGTAAAAATTTGTATTAAATATATAATACATTTTACTTTAGGGATGTAAACCTGTAATTACTCGAATAAATCAATAATAAATAATTATTTTCTCCAATTATAAAGGCCACGGTATACTGGTGAACCGTATCAATTATTTGAAGAAGAAATAATTACAATTAATTAAAAGTATTAAACATAATGCATGCAATAATGCATTCACAATCGATATATGAGAGTGTATTGAATAATAATGTACTGTTTGAATTGGACAGAAACGAATAATATATGAAGGTATTAAATCTAAAGATCTGTCATTCTATGTATAACAATTTCAATAAAATAGTAAATTATACGTACAAGTATCTACATTATCGACTGAGTTTTTTAAGTCACGTACTAACGAATGGTTTTCGATCTTTCTTACCAGAGAGCGCAATAGTTCCATTCATGCATTCATTTATTTAAAGTGCGTAACTTATTATGCAAAGTTATTGCACTACTGCTTACTTATTACTAGCTTATTTCCATTCTTCTTATCACCGTCTTACATGACTCCTGCCATTGTTTTAATACTGTTTGCAGTATCTCTTACTTCTCATCTATTAGGGCCCGCTGGCTCCCCTCTAGCTAGGGTACCTCGGGGTTGCTAAGCCCGTACTGTAGCTAGAAAGACCGCTACAGTCCCTGAGGGCCGCAATAGTTCCCAATTGTCGTTGCTATATCAAATAAATTTTATGAATATTTCGAGGATTTGATTAGAAATAATAAAAAAATTAAAAACTCTTTACACGTAATAGATATCAAGAAATGTGAACGATCAATCATTCGAACGTTTATAAACGTGTCAAACGATAGATTTGAGTTAATATAAAAGCTAATACCCTAATTAACTTTCACACGACTGTTATTATCTCTCAATATCTTGTACACGGTAAAATATCTGCTGTTTTACAATTAATTTCAAGTATGAGGGCAAATCATTACTGATTACTGAATTTTCAAACGAGCGATCAAAGATATCTTTCATTAAATCTTGTGACAAATTTTAACTCTTATCTCGCTTCTTTTAAGTACATTTTGTAAATATCATCTATATTATTTTAATCGTTAATAGAATCGAAGCATCGAACATATGATAAATAACACATTAATTTTTATAAATGGCGAATAAAATAACCTAAATTTCTCTGTTACGTTTAGTAGCTGAATAATTCAATGCAGTCATTGGGGTACTTCGATCTATTTAAGAATTACACATTGTCGAAAAAATCTACTTTACTATATGACAAATGTACATTTTCGCTCAAAATTGATTATCAAAATGTAGAATAATTTTCGATATGAATTACAAAAAAAAAGAAAAGAAAAGAAAAGAAATAATAGAAAAATAATCAAGTAGCTAAAAACAATTCGAAAGGCAAGCGTAAACCCTGTAGCTAAGCTTGAACCGATTCGTCATCTATAATTTACAACGACCAGTGCAAATAGAACGAAATACTCACTGATCTGGCATTTGACTGCTACTTCCTCGTCGCTACAGGTGGTCTGGTGGAATCTCCTTCTGGGTTTCAGACACCCACGTGCTCGTGGACGTCATTGGATTTTCTCTGGTCCGAGTCATTCCCTTTCCTTGTCAGAATTCGTGACGCCAACGCAAATTAACTCTCGTCCCGTGGGCGTGGAGAAGTTCGTTGCGTCCATTGCTAAATTTGTAGTTTCAGCGTTCAAGTACGTGAAAGTCGAAGCTCCTGAATGCTTTATGTGGAAACGCGGTCATTCGAAGCGCCATTAGATGGGCAGCCGCTAAGCACGTGAACAGTAAATTCAACGACACCAGTTCCATCCTCTTGTAACTTGTAATTCAGCATCACTTTTAATGTTTTGTCCACATTGAGTAAATTAATCCAATTTGATGCACAGAGAGAGAGAGAGAAAAACACGATAAAATTATTCATAAAAGTTATATATGGGGTATGTTCACAAGCCGGCGCATGATGCCCATGAGCTTTCAACACGAATGTTCTTTTTCTCTCGATTAAAACGCGGAGTAAGACATAATATGTTGTTTAGTATTAATTGCTTTTTATGGGAGTTTCAAAAAAATCCAAGATCACTTCTTTTTGCGAGTTTTACCTCTTTTCCATCCTTGATATGTGGAATATTAATTTCGACGACCTTTAGTAACATAGAAACGAAAAAGGAAAGCTAAAAAGTAGAAGTAACGAAATCCTAACATTCTTAAAAAATGATTACTGACAGGCTATGGCCCTGTCGGCATTGACAATTTCCACGAAATCGACCAAACACCACCTGGCCTTTCATAAAAAATGTCCGGCATTATTTACATTTCCCAGAATTAGATTTATCACCTTTACGATATTATTTTGTCCGTCTGACTTTTTCTCGTGTCGAATACACGGAAACAAGTTTTCGCAGCAAAAAAATGGCCAATGTATACAAGTATGTTTGTCCGTAACGAACTGCCATCCAATAAAATTGTACGATGCACTATTCGTAAATTTACAAATCTAAATATTTGATATGCTGTGAATGTCAGTTTCTGGAAAAACATGCCGACTCGCTATGACACTTCTTTTGCCCAAAGTTTAGCTACATCTTTTTGGTGCTGGAATATATTTATTATTGCAACACCTCCAAATAAAACCGTCTGGTTTGTACGAAACGAAAAGAAAATAAACAACTGGAGGATTATGAACAAGACCGTTTCGCGCGTCGTACATAATAACATACTGCTTTGCGTTCGGTATGATCCTCAAAACACGAGGAACATCTACAAACTACTGTTTCAGATATTAATTGACAAAGTTGAAGGATATGCACAAGGCGTACACCACATAAACAAAATATTTCAAATATCAATAAAATTAAATATAATAAATGAATAAAGAACAAAGACCAACAATCTTTGTTGTATCGAGTTAAAATATCGTAAAAGGTTATAAATTAGCAGCAAGATGCAAATATAATAATCAATTTGAATTGCAATTCTCAGAAACACGTATTAAACAATGTACGTCGACTTACTTTAAGACCGATGTAAATTTTAACGTAAGCATTTGCTGTGTAGTTAAATGCATAAGTTCAGATCTAGGAACCTACATACCTTGAATTTTGTCCACCTATTCTGAACTGCAATTTGTTCGTTTCTTCAAAATTAGCGTCTTTTTGTTCTCAAATGTCAAGTCTTTTTAAATACTACATTTGTATTTCGTTTAAAATTGTGACTTGATCTAGATACATTATCTTTTTTAATCTGAAATGCTCTTGTTATTTGTTAGTTTATCACGTTTAGTCTTACTGAAGTTATAATATTTGTCCAGACAGTGCACGCCTTATGCACACGCTTCAATATACTAATTATAAGAATTCAATCACAACCCTCAGCTTTCGAAGAAACTGTCTTATCGCCACACAGAAGTATTCAATTTTTTTCTAAACACTCACATTGACGTCAGAAATTGTTTCTACCGATGGACATCGCATATGCAGCATACATGAATTACTTCGGAATTTAATTGCATAATGCAACAATTATTGGCCACGGCAGTCGAACGATAACTTTTAAAAATCGAGAGACGCTCGACCGATCACGTTTTTACAAACAGCACATGTTTATGGTCGCATCGTTCGTTTTCCAAATACCTTTTTGTTTACCTTCTCTTTCAACTGTATCCTTCTACATAAGTGCAACGAAAATTCTTTGAAACGTATTGGCCATATGCATAGATTTTGTAAGATGGCTCTAGAAAACGATATATTGGCACTTTTCAACGAACAGTTTTTAAGATTTGATATAATTGGTCATCCTGGGTCAACCTGTACCTAAACAAATTAATAACAGACGGTGGTCCTTAACGTAACCTCGTTTTTAATTACTTTAAAAACGTAGAGATGTTTATAATTTGATAAAAGTCAGCATAAATGATTGGCGAAAAATGAAAACGGTTCCTGTAATCTCTAACTTTCCTTGTGAAATTCGGAATGGGTAACAAATGACCGTGCTTCGTAAACCTAGAGTTAATAAGGTTATTCAGGTAAAAAATCTACAAAACTTATGCACATACCTAATATTTTAGTTATTCGAAGCAACGAAGCTAGAAAAACGAATTGTATATAAGATTTTTCGGAACTAGACAACGAGGTTGAAAGCGATTTATTCGCGACAGTTTGAATATCTATGAATCGGTAACTATAGTGTTAATGATGTAAAATGAAAATATATTGAACATTTTTTTACTATGAACAATTACAGCGTGATAAGCACACAAAATACAAGAACACCTCAATTTTTTTATAAAGGAAAAGAAAATTATAACAAAAAAGTAAGATAAAGTAAAAATATAATTGACACTGAATATGTAGCGCAAAAAAAATATAAAAAAACGCGGGAATCATGTTTATTTTTTACACATATATTTCTATAAATTTTGCTCGTAATCTGGTAAAATATTAGTTTGATAAAAAATCAGTCCATATTTAACCGTTTTAACGTAAAAAAGATAAAAAGTTTCGAAAATGATTTATAACTTTGGAATAAATCGATCGATTTCGTTCTATAAAATGTAGATATAGTTATGGTACATCTATAAAAAAAAATTAAGAGCTATCGGATCTGATAAAATTATCTAAAAAAAAAATTGTTTGTATACATTTTTTTAAACATTTGTATGCTTCTAGAGTAGTTACCATATTTTTCGTGCGAAATTTTTGGGTGCTACTTTGCAACATACGTATATGACGCGATTTATTCTCGATAGTTATTCGATTGGACAGTTGCTCAAATTATTTGTATAGTTGTGTATCAGTCTATCAATTATCTGTAATGTACCCACCTATATTTCGAGATAGACACTATCTATTTAAATCAATACCTAAATCTATAAATTTCGACTTTATTTCTGTACTCGTAAATGCCTCGCGCGTAATCCGTATTTGAGCCTTGTAAACCTTGAATCATCGTTTTCCTATTCCGGGAATATTCCAGAAACTCACTTTTATCCTTCTTCTCTACTTCCCACTCCTAGTAAAAAAACCCACTGCATTTTCCTCCGCGATAAAAAAAAACAGACTATAAATTCCGAAACGTACAAACATACATATATTTTCGACTGCCAGTATTATTAAATCCAAGTTTTGAAACCTAGAAATGTAATTCGAAGTTCGTTATTCGTTGCGTTCGTTACACATGTATCTGTTAGGACCTTTTAAAAAATGTGGTTCATCTAAAAGTATCAACTAAAGCGTTAATAAAATCACGCATAATTTGTGGAATAAGACACGATCGTATATCTTTAATCCGATTAATAATTCCAGATGAAAATTTTGCATTGATTATGTGCAATATATACACACACGTAACGAGCTGGTAGAACTCGCAATGTTTTGATGATCTTACGTCAGCAGATTAATTGTTTTTGAGATATACTGTTCTTTAGTTTGCAAGCCAAACAACACATTGTGTACCTAAACGTACGGAACAATGACTGATAACTCGGGACTGTATGATTTATACACAACCAGACTGAAATAAATGAATACGTCTTGTTTTTCAATCAACCTTTCTTTTTCATGCATTCAGTAGCTTCAAAGTTTCGTTTGATTAATTTTGATGCTTTCAAGAAATTATGATTTCGTCTGTTTTATTGTTTTTTCTGACCTCAGTGATTTTCTTTGTATTCTTTTAACCACTGTGTCAATTTAAAATAGCACCTTACGTTTATTCAAATGTGAAAACGATGAATGTTTATTTTATTAATGGACATGTAACCGGTGACGAGAGATGTATGTATGTACGTGCATATCACTCACAAAATGTGTGACCGTATAAAGTATTATGTATATAAACTAAGGAACTGATGATACCAGTGCTCGTTGATTCATGAACTTGTGTTTACTAATAGAAACACCGTTTAGTAGCATGATGTTAATTTTAATGAAACTTTACGCACGGATTGTTTGTCCAGGAATATAAACATTGTTGTATAGGCTAATATTCACGTAGAAGAGATAAAAATTAATTAAAGCTGTGCATGAAATATCTAGTTGGTAAAATTTCTTAAACAATGTTAGGAGTAGAAGAAAGTTTTATGTGAAAAGTATCATTTTTATAAATCAATAACACGGTGCAACCAATCCACTTTTATAAATCTTTCTTTTACAGCATATTTCTGTTCAATAATCACATATTTCTCATTTCAGTTTCAATGCAAATTAATTACAACTGTCTTACTATTAAACTATTAAAATTTCATTCCTCGACGTTAAAGATTTTAGTATTAAATATAAGAAAGCTCATCAAAATTATTTTTTAATATTTCAATAATTAAGAATATATAAAGTGCATTTGCATACATTTTATATGGTTAATAAGGTTGTAAAGGCAGAAACTGCTAAAGTAATATTTATGAAATATTGGGGTAATATTTCTTTGTAATTAGTTCAGTTTGAAATAAACTGAGGCTTCTATTACGTGACCTGCATATATAAGTATTTCCCAAAATGGTGGGGTTTTATGTGACATTGTGTAATAATTCTGTTTGTCATAATTCATAATTCAACGTGGTTATGTAACAACCTTCTAAAACTGTACACACCTAGGCAGTTATAACGATGAACTCGAGAATAATCAGTCTCCTGCTTGTGGCGTTTTCTAAATTTATCTTTGATGAATAATGTCTTCGATGTAATGTAAACTTCGAAAATCACGGCTCGATGGCGTTCCATTCCTAATTTGGATTTTTCAAACACAAATTCCAATTAAAATTACAAAATATCAAAACACTAAATGAATTCCTAGAATGTAACAAGACTGGAAAAAAGAAATTCTTATAATTTTGGTAGATGTTGGAACTGTAGTAAATTTATACATTTAAGTTTTTGGCTGTTAGAACAATATTTTGACTAATTTTCTTTCAACGTAAGAATTTTATTCCTCCAATTACAAGGCATTCTCTGAGAGAGTTCCTAATTAATTGTTCCTAATTAATTCATTCGTGTTTAGGAAGTTATACTTATTTAATGTTTTACACATTTAGTACGAAGGACCACTAATTTCGATTTTGCTGCACTATTCATACATGTATCCATTTTAGAAGCCTTTTTGAAATCTACAGTTTGGTAACTCTCTCGGAGACTCCAAGTTGGAGTAGCTCCAGCCAATATCTTTATTAGGATTGGTTTACAATTATACTTTAGCCTGAAAATTACTCACACCAGAAGTCGTTCGGTTAAATTAATGAAGTAGGACCAATAAACAAATCTATTTAAAAAATTAAATTATTACAAGTTGGTTTTGGAATTAAATTTGCCTCTGTTTCTGATTCCTTTCGAATTAGAGTCCGGCCTTTGTTCGTCTTTCCGGTTGCACTACGGGGGGTCCTACGAGCTGCAAACAATCATATAAATCAAGGAATAAGATATGCGCGTAGTTTGGTTCGCGGATCGACAGAACAACGAGTTCGAAGAAACGCCAGGAGAAACTAACAATTCGCAGAAAGGTATTTGTATCAAAGTTCAAGATTCGAGTTTCACCGTGACGTGCAACTATATTTGCGGTTGTACCTCATGCCTACGTCATATCAACGGGCGGTGATAAAAAAATTTCTTCGATGTTACGTCACGTTTTCGATATCAGTCGAAGGTATTTTTAATGGAGACAGACAGTGTAATCCTGATCGATTCCACGAACTCGCTGAATTTTACGGTTACGTCGCGAAAGACGTTCATTGAGCGTGTGTTTTCGCATTTCGCATAATTTTATCGTACTACGAACGAGTAATTGTGCCTTATACTGCTTTCCATTCTCATTCCATTGATTTACTTCGTGCACGTTGATTATCTGCTAAAACACACACGTGTTATCGTTTAGAAAATTACATTCCTCAAATATGTTTTCCAACAAATATGTAGAGGATTAAACATGTAGAGTAAATCTTTATTATTCTCAGCAAATATTCTTAGGCCGTTTGCTTTTAGACTTCTCTTTGTTTGGTTGTAAGAGTAAATTCAGTAGTTGGCTATACAAAATTTCTTTCCTGAATATGAATTGCACTCATCCCACGATATCTACTGTCTGTAATTCATAATTAAATTATGATAACGGTATTTATTATATGTAATTGATAAATACTAGATACTTGATATCAATTACCAACTTCAGATCCTGATAGATCCGTATGAATCATACAGGAAGTTCATCGGATTTAATCGTTAACTTCTTGAGAAAATGAACCAATTTCAAGTGACGTGATCACTTTCGAGTAACTGATGTGCAACAAAGATTACATTTTTATACAAAAGGAATTATACAGTAATGTAGCCATGAATGTATAATACAGTCACGGCGTTTTTCAGAATTGTAATACTCAACTATCCAAAAGGAACATGTTAGTTCTAGTTAAGGAACATTCACTCAATAGGGAATTTATTATTAAATTTCACGTCATGCATTATTTTTGAATTTATTCAAGAGCATTTGAAGTTTTAGAACTAAAATGTTAATTTTGTACCATTATGTTGGCCAATGTAAAATCTAAAATACAAACGTGTATAAATTCTAAATATTTGGTGGCAATTTTGTTGTGAAAGACTCGTATTAACTACAAGTAATACTAGATTAAACTATTAAGATATATACATATAAATATTTGTCTGTTTACTCTCCAGAATTCGAAGTAAAAATATTTTGTTACTATAGATATTTAATTGACAGTAAAGTCCAATGTAAGCCAGTAGAATATTATAATTTAAAGTCGATTTTTCCGATTTATATTATAATATAGTGTCAGACGACAAAATTGTAGAGTCAAATTAAATATATCTGTAAGAACGCAAACAACGAATAAACATAGATATTTGTGGACAAACAATGCACTGATTAATTCCATGAAACAAAACGTACAAAATGTTGAAATTATAAACACATTTTTTTGTTATTCGGATTTAAAGTCGCACTTGGAGTCATCAGCGACCAGTTACTATTAGTTGCGTGGTTGTTCTTAAATATTTGACCAGGTGTACGCGTCTTTGAGTAGTTGCATTATCTTGTTCTACACGTCTTTTGTTTCAACGTTACACCGTAACATTCAGCTACACTTATTACTATCAATTGGTTACTCGTTGCGTTCCTTCTGTTAGTTTTATTTTATTAATCAAGTATACTATACTGGGAGTACAAAACTATTTTTTAACAAAAACATAGTTGTTTAACATAATTACGTTCAATTTAAGTTTCAGTTCCACTTATTCACATACATTTCCACTCGTTCAACATAAACATAATTCCTAACTCAAATTAAAATTTGTAATAAGCATATGTATAGTAATAATTCGATTATGAATGTTTACGCAAATGTGAATAAACGAAATTCGAGTACCGCAATAATAATAATAAAATATGTATAATTTATATATGTAATGTAGTATAACGTAAAGTAGTATAATAAAGATATATATATATATATATATAATAATTTTAATGAAGACAATATTGAAGTAGAACGTTGTACAAAATAAATCTTTTCTGAAACATAAAAATAATTTTTGTCATAAAATACCACCAAAGTAGCTGCCTTAATCACATCTGAATGCACTTATTAGAAAACAAAAGCAGAGAATTAAATATTTTATGTAATATATCCTATGTGTTACACGTATTATATCGAACTTGAACGGTTCATTCAAGAGCAATCGCGGGAAATATGATTGCGACAGCTGTCTGCTGAATCTTCTTGAGGATGTATGCATCGTACAGGTAATCGTGCAGCGATAGATAAAAGCACTCGTGCTTCAACGAGTATGGTCAGTGTGTTCTCGGACGTCGATCGGTGAACCACGTGAATTTTGTTCAGAATCGCTTCTGTCGTTACACGATTCCTTGAACATTCGATTAAGAATAACGTAATAGTTAAAAACCGTAGTGAAAAGTTTCAACCTGTTCGTCTTCGTCATCGAGTTCACTTGCATCGGATCCCTGTGAAAAGTATTCCTTATCTCTGGAATTCGTGAAGGTGATTTATTGGATTTTACCGCAGTTTAATATCGGTGATGATGAAATCGCAAGAATGTTTGATGTTACTTTTAACAGTGGTGCATATGGAACCTAAATATATAATATAATAATATAGTAGATATACTGTAGTAAAGATATGAATAAACGCGAGCGAATGAAATAAGAGTAAAGGAATGTCTTGTGTTCTACACGCTATACATGTATATTCTATTTCAGATATTTTATATATATATATATATATATATATATATACTTATCCCAAAAATCTATAGTAGATATGCTATAGTATTATAGGTTTGAAAGGTGAAAAATTATTCACGGCTGAAGGTCAGGAATGGGCAAAATTTGCATCGAATATTACGTGACTGACAGTTTCAATATCAGAGGCAGTGTCTCTGATCTAACATATACATTTGATCTGTTTTGACAAATATAATTTTTTACTGCTCTGAGAGATTCAATAAATATAACAGCGACCAATAATTTTATCGATGATACCGTGTAAAACAAAGTAGAATGAATTGTTTATCGTTATAAACTTCATTTATGAATCAACGCAATTGTTCGTATTTCATTCTTTACATGAAACTTTCATGTGAATATTGCCATTGCATTCATCTACGCTGAAGGCCGTACCGCTTTTAAACGGTTTCAATGGACTCCGTGCATTCTTTATTTTGTGAACGAATGTGCCATGAATAATATTCGATTCAGGACGATCGAAGATCCGGTACAAAAGTTTATGGGTTTCGTCGAAATAGCGGTAATTTGTAGGTCAACGGCAACATTCATTCATCAGACGACTTACTTTCGTTCTGAGACGATGTGAATATTCCTCGATATTTTTTATGTCAAATCTTGCGTTTTAATTGTCCGTATTTAAATCATTCGATCTTCTACTTGTGTAGCTACTTGTAATAGCTATAAACGTCGAATTGAGAGTCTTTACATTTTAGACCTTCGAAAAATGGATCATCTGTGAACATTTTTTCGACGAAAAGTACAAGCTTGATCATCCTCAAACTTGGCATCAATCTTTATCCGTTATTTAAAACGTCCTTACCTTTTTATAGTTAAACAATCAACGTGTAGTGTCGCCTCTATAACTTCACGCGCAACCATTGCATTGTAGGATAAAGTGAGGAATAGCTGCGCGAAAAAAAATTCAAAGGAAAATTTTGTTTGTTAATATTTAAAGGTATCCCAAGAAGATTGAAAATAAAATTTGCTTATAAAAGTCGAGATTTTTCTTTAAGCTGAACAAACGGAAGTCTTTGAATTATAAAGTAACATGTATCATATTACATTATAAATAACCCCTGAAATGTCTATTTAGAATCTACATAGAAGATTTTCTGAAACTTCAGAATACAAATAAAATATTATCTCGATCTGTCAATCGAACAAAAATAACGTGTAAAATGAAACAAAGGATTGATTAGACATTATTGAAACATTATTATTGTACACCCGACAACGTTAATTAAATTGTCTTGTTCCATGTACCTAGAGTCAAAAAATGCACGTAGATAGAAATTTTAAGCACCCCCTAAAAAGCAAGAAAATAAAAATTGACGAATGCAGCTGTAAAAAAAGAAAGTTCTATTTTTGAGGTATCTAAAGTGAAAAGACTACTTCAATAAGTCCATGGATCTATTGATTTATGAATAGTAGCTTTTGAGAAATTAACGGATGCAAAATCCGGAAACATAGGAACACTGATTTGAAGGCTATAAAATGCCAATGGATTAATCAGATAACTTATCGTATATGTTGCAGGTTTCATTTAAAAGGCATTCGCGCCGTATGCAACTACTCCTCGAAGAGGTTGAAACGTCTTATCGTCACCGACATCCATGACTTGACTAGATTTCTATTATCTCACGCATCGATAGCGAGTAAATAATCAACGAAGCAGTTATAAACTGATAGAGCTTGGGTGTTTCAAGGAAATATCTCTATAAATACGTCGAATCTCCGGCAAGCAACGCAGGAGAAACTTCTTCATCGGATTGCCACGAATCTTTGTGAAGTTCAGGAAACGGAATCGACCTTGGCTGTACAACCAGAATCAAGGAAACCTAAATTCGCGAGAATTATTCCCAAAATCATACCCTTGGCGCGAAAACTATAATCTCTGGTAAAATCGAAGAAGAATACGTAAAAAACAGACGCTTAATTCGCAAAGAGGTTGTGGATGATAGAAGATGTTGCTGATGATTCGAGTGGTTCAGACTTTCCATTTCGATTTCTCTGCGGTTATTGACACGTGATACTTGAGAATCTTCGCGGACAAAGCTACACTAATACGACGCAAGTTGAACTCTTGAGAAGTTTGTTAACAAGATAATACGGATAAAGGGACACAGGAAGCTGAGGAATCCGCTTTGCGAACGTTTCAGGAACGTTATAACAATTTTATGACAGTTTTCGCAGATCCTATAAAAAGATTTCGGGGAAACATGTCTGGAAACACGCAGAAACTTTTCATATTGCTGCTCCATATTCTTTGCAACCTGGGCATTTGCATCGCCCATGAGAACAATGAAACAACTATACACTTCTTCCCTTTGGTATGTATAAGTATAACGTAGTAATGAGATCGGTAAACGAAAAAATAAAATATAGATTTAAACATAGCGACATTATTGCCAAGTGACAAGTAAATATCCGATATAAGTCTTTATATATGTTACATAGTTTACATGCTTTTCATAAAAATATGTTAATTTATATAGAAATGATAAGTAATCATCTATGGTACATGTACTATTACAAATGTTACAATATAATTTATACACCCTGAATATAAGTGGTGGAAAGAAAACGAGAAAACGCTTCCTTTTGTATTAAAATCATCAAAGTGCTCGAGATAGACCAGTCACTTTTTCACTCGCTGAAACTCAAAAATTTTAAATAAAATAATGAAAACAAATTAGTTTTTCTTCTTGACAACACAAATGTTTTCTATGCAACATTATAACTAGAATGTCACTAATACACGATTAAATAATAGCAAGATTTCAAAAAGAATTATTAATTAAAGTTAAATTAAGGGTGTTCATACGTGCAGTTGATTAGTCTACAAAATATTCAAATATTCGAGTAATTGAATTATATTTAAATGAAATCATTCAGCAGATGGAACATTTGAATACAGATAAAACTCAACAAGCAATCTCAGCTCTGACAGAAGTCCAACCATAATGATAAATAACAATTTCTAAAATTACGTCCAGAAATTCCGAACGTCCATTTCACTCTTATCACGACGATTTTCTAAATTCTATTGCACATTTTCTCACAGCGTGTGCGTTATAACGTATTTCATTACATCTCTGAGAAGAAACCTAATTAACATATTCATCGGTTTTGAAATTTCAATCTAAGGGAAAAACACACAATTGCGTATTCGTTGTTACAAAGTGCGATAAATATAGGCTCGTGTATGTTTCCAAGATTATTTTTAGAGATCTCGCTATCCATTTACCTCTATCTTTGATACCATTCGAATTTCCGATTTACGTCTGGTTCTAAAAATGAACTCCGTCGATTATCGACTCACCCAGTCAGAGACTGTTAACGATTATGCAACTATCGTCAAACGAGGCAAAGAGGAAAAACCTCGACTTTCATTACTATGTATGATTTAATTAGCACTGCTCGATGCAAATACTAAGCTTGATATTAATGTGTCTACTCGTTAAGTATCGACTTCAGTTCTGATGCTATGCGATTTCGTAAGCTAATGGTTCTTGGAGTTGGAAAACTTTCGATTAATTATCTTTCGCGTAACTTTCTCTAGTTGAGGTAAATTAAATCAGATTAAATTTTCAAGTAAATTACTCTTCTCTTTGGTAAAATATCTATTAGGTATTAACAAAATTTACGATGAAAGGATTAACAAATTTACAATTTTCATTTTCTCTAGTACAATTGCATCAAATTGATTCGTAATACACGTTACATATCATAAGAAAGATTGTAACCACCTATCGTTAGTATTTTCGGTTATGCGAGCCGGAGAGGAAGTGACCGAAAGAGCCTCGCGTCCCTTTTGGGCACGTGGCTTGTAATCACCTAACTTACAACGAACTAGTTAATTATACACGATCGAGTGAGAAGCAAAATATGGAGGGATGAAAAAAGGATACATATCAGTTTTTCATAATTCTCATACTTGGCCAAATAGGCCAAGTTAAAACCTGATATATTTGGCTCAATATGATAGTTAAAGCGAATATCGCTTAATTTCCAGTCCCTTTAGTCGCTATATGTTTGGTTTTAACATTCATACTTTTATTGGAATATTTTGGCAGCCATATGGTTACTTGTCATAATATCTGACATCTGATGTAACAATAATACAAACTATCGAAAATCAGGTTATTCCATAATTATAATTATAATATTGTGATGTGATATTTCACATCAAGTTGACGTAAAATCCGTCATTGAACTTAAAAAGTGAACTTGATTTTACTTTGGAATCACGCTTTTTTATTCATTTCTGTTATACCTGGTACGTGGATTGAGGAATCTAGAACTTCTAGATTAGACTAGACTAGAAGAGCGTGTCAAAGAATAAAGAAGCCACTTGATGTGAATGAAACTCAGCTATCAGTTCTTTTATCAATGGATGGTGAAGCTGAAACCCTAGTAAGCTCCTTCTTATAGCCATCACTGCTATCGATGCATTATCTGTATGATTTTAGAGTCTGAAGTGTTAGAAAATGTTGCACTGAAATTTGATAACCAATTGAAAATGGTGACATCAATGTTACATTTTAAGAATGTTTTGAAACAGAAATGCAATATGTTCAGAACTAAAGAGACGTACTTATTTGTTTTTATTTTTATGCAACTCTATTGTTAAGTTGAACATGCTCGGGAGCACCTAGACAATATGTAATCAATGAAATTATGGTGGAGCCATGATCTATATTTCACACCTGTCACCAGAGATCCAACGACGTCATTTTGACATTCGAATGACGTCGAAAAATTGGTCAATATGAAAGTACTAATTGGCATCAAAGACTACGTCTCATTTGACTTCAAGTTGACGTCACTCTGACGTCAAAAAAAAAAAAAAATGACTACAGTCTAGCAGACCAAAATGTATTACGAAGTATTATAATGAGCAAAACTATGTTTATTTTGTTTACAATGTCCAAATTGGTGCAGATAATACTCCTACCTATAACATTACCTTTTAGAAGACAATGGAAATATTAACGGAAAATACTTTACTTTTATAGTATTCGAAAATAATCTCATATTAAGTATTAAGATGTCGTAGGAGCATTAAGCTTGTACTAATAACTGGAAATTTATGTCTTATTTGAAACATTACGATCTCTCTTGCTGAGTTAAGTTTATTATAATACTAGCGAGTTGTTATGATATCGATGTCACGAATTCTCAATCGTTGCTCTTCCATGCATCCTGTAACAATAACTCACAAATTGCAAGTTTCAAGGTGTATAATTGTTCCAGCAAATGAGCGAGATGCCAAGATAACCCAGCAGAATATTTCAAGGAAACTGAACTCATGAATATTTGAACATTCCAATGTACACTTTGTACTTCTTCTGTGTTTACATTTTCTGGTTACAGATTTTGACCAAGAATTTTTATAAATTCCTATAGAAATATAGAAGGAATAGATATAGAATATAGAAGGAATAGATGTACATATTAATTCGAATAACAGATAAACTCCGTGCAATCACGTATAGATCTTCGGATAAGGCTACTCTTAAAATGACTTCCGTTAGAGCTGAATTTTAAATTTTTTGATTTCATTTCTGATTCGATTAATTCAATTACCATGAAACAGTTTCCCATAGAGTTGAGCAACTAATTACATTGTGATTAGGTTTAAAATTGGTTAATGTAAATAATGATAATGTAGATAATGATTATCGAGTAATCGATTAATCCAGCTCTTTTCGCTTTCACGCGATATAATTTACTATTATAAATTGTGAAAATGACTTAATATCAAAACTCGAAACGTGTCAAATAGTTTCGAGACTGCCAAATATTGCCCTTTGGAACTCGATCGTTTCAAATTTCTTGTTATCTATGTCTATTGTGTTATACTGAATATTATACGACTAAGATTTGTATGAAAGCATTGTGTACCATAATTTTGCAGGAGAACATGACGATGATACCAGATGAATACAAGAATTTATCAAGGGTTGGAAAGTGTTGCCCGCCGGGCGAAGTTTTTATTAAAAATGGAGAAGATAAAGAAGGGTACTGCTCCGTTCCTCGATTACAGCTCAACCAAAGCTTTTCGCCTTCCTTCAGTGATTTCAACAGAACTGGCTATTGGATTCCTGCTCAGAAGCATAGCGAGTTCGTTGTAATCTTTGGAGAACCTTGTAAACATAAAAGGTGACAATTTCAAAATTTAATTTCTCTCGTTTCGATAAAATATCCTTATCTCGCCGATTTAATACAAATTACCCTCTTGAGATTCGAGTCGATGATCTCCTTCTCGAGGTCGATCCAAGTAGTTATCATTTTTTTTTGTTCTATTCCCATGTTTAAACATTTGGAATGTTCTATAAAAGCACAGGAGAATTTCAAAAATAGAGACTGTACAGTAATAAAATATCGTTCCATTCCTGACTTATTGGATTGATCCTTCAGAGCAATTGAAAATTATGCTAAATTATTTGATATTTTTAAATTAAATTTGGAGATGAATCGTCACCGAACTCTCCCTTTTTTAACGGCATGATTGTAGACTTATTAATCACTCCAATCGCTACAATCTTTGGCATTCCAAGATAAAGTCTTCCTCGATTCACTTGTTTTGGATGGATTGGATCGTACTTCTGATATCACAATAAATAACATATTTTTGGTTGCGCCCTTGTGATGCTATTTCGATTGTTTGTTTAAAGCTATACTGTTTGCTGTAGTGGACTATCACTATTATGTAGTTTGGTTTTAAGAATAGACCGTCAGTGTATACGTGCGCCTGGTTAGGGTAATGGTTCTTAATATTTTTAAGCGCAAGGCGCGGTTAGGATAGGATTTTCAATCTTTTCGACTCGAAGCCCAATTCTACATCGTTAATAATTATAGTAACAATTCAAGAGAACGTATCAAAAATTGATCGAGCTACCTTATTACGTAGCATCTTCACGTGAAATATTCTATATAAAAAGAAAAAGAAACGATTTTATATTGATTATGATTGAACGGTTATCACAGGTACATCCTAAATCCGTGGAATCAAAACGATATCCATCATTTATTAATAAATGGATCTGTGTTTATACCGGATGAAGAGCCGTTAATGTTGATGCCCGGAGTTAATTACTGCATGGAAATTGTTGAATCATTTGGACTCATGACTTTCGTATGCTACGAAGGTAAGCATAAAAATCTGCCATTGTGACATTGACTGCTATGTTGGTCATTCGCCACCACTATGAACTTATTCTTGAAATGTTTACTACTAAAGTTTTTCACTTGGTAACTTCTAAATCTAGTTACCAATGCTAGAAATGTTATTAAATAACAATGAGTCAATTAACTATCGAATCCCTCTAGTTTTCATGGTATAGTTTGGATGGATGTCAAGGACGTTCCTAGCCATGGTAAACTTGCGCGGTATTCAACGCGATAACTAAACTGCGGATGTTGATGCGAAATTCATATTTTCAGAAATATCGAAAAAGAATTGTATTTTAAATGAAAGTTTGTCTCATCTTCCAAACGGCATAAAATCTATATAATTGTCGGTATTTTATATATTTTTACATTTGCACGCATTTTTATAGATTCACAGATGTTTTCATTCGCCATAAAGGCACAAACATCCGCGATGTCTAGTAATAACTTCGTTAGGTCAGAGTTGGTTAATCTTTTCCACTTGCTACTTTTTTACAAGATGAAATTGTCAACGACCCTCTTCTATGAAATATAGTTACTACGAATTCAACCATAGCGTACAATCGCAATAAGAGGATTGGCAATTTAAAGAAACACTTAAAACGTAATGCTTGAGATAAGCACATTTTTCGTGTAAAAGCAAGGATAAGATCATTTGTACTTTTTATGTTCAACGTTTTAAACAGAGCTAGCAATTCAAAGACCACCGATTTAACTCATAGATAATTGTCTCAAAAATCGAAAGTGCAATGAAATTAATTTGTCCTGCATCGTCGATTTTTGCATTAACATCGATACTAACTGTTTCAGACCTTACAACCATCGCATCGCCGCAATACAGTATTTACTCCGTGGGTCTTTTAATATCCGTGCCATTCTTAGTCCTCACTGTCGTGGTCTACTCCATCACTCCAAAGTTAAGAAACATCTACGGAAGACTATTGTGCCGTTACTGCGGATGCCTAGCAGTAGCGTTTACTACATTAGCGATAACACAACTAAGGGGTTCGCATATGTCGCAGATGGCGTGTACCAGTTTAGGTAAGATCGCATTCATGAAATGCATCTCTTACGTTACTAGCGATTTTTCATTAAAAAAAAAAAAAAAAAAAAAAAAAAATTGTGAACGAATCTCATATGTTTTCGCGTAACGTGCTCTTGTAATATTTTCAAGAAATTATTAAAATTGACTTCAAAAAAAGTTAGAGAGTGCTTCGTGTAGGATAAAAAAATATTTTTTGTACGATGTGTAAACGCTTCGTTCTTCTTGGCTACGATAGAAACAATCTTACATGTATGTGAAAAATACTGGGTAAATAATATTGTAAAAGAATATAACTTAACATTGTTATTAAGAGATGAAGAAGGCTAGAAGAAGTAAACGATTGCATGTATTACGTTTTGTATCTTCTACGAAGCAACATTTTCTAACTTTAATGTTGTGACAACAATTTCGCAGAACAGAGAACCTTTTCTTCTTACTGTGTTTAGCACACTTTATGGTATATTATAAAGTGGCACGATGCAACGAGTGATTCCTTTCGAAGATAGGCCAGTGGTCATGTGGGACCGATTAAAAAGCAATTTGCTTTTTCAGGGTTCGTCATCCAGTTCTCCTTCGTTGCCTGTTTCTTCTGGCTAAATGCGATGTGCATCGAAATGTGGTCACTGGTGCGTAGTCACGTGGATCGTGAAACCTACAAGAGAATGCAGCCCAGAACCATATTCCTTTATTACTCTTTATGGTGTTGGTGTCCCTCGGTGATATTTACCTTCGTTTTGATAATTGCGGACCTTACCCCGGCAATACCTGACACGTATACGAGACCTAACATCGTCAAAAACAGTTGCTGGTTAAAATGTAAGTAAAATTGAATTTTCTTTTCTTAATCTTTCACCGATAAAATTATACAGGAAGTCCCATAATTATTCCTGCCCCCTTCGTCTATTGAAGAAATTTGTATAAATTAAACGATAAGATTGATATTTTCAAATAAATTTGTCATTATAAATATACGTATAAAGTTTACATCTGCATATATTTATAACGAAACATTTATTTGAAAACATCAATCTTACCATTTAATTTAGACTTTTTTCAATAGACATACAGAGTACGAATACTTATGAGACTAAGACTACGTATGTTAGAATAAATTCGTGATTTATTTGATAGTGGCAGAAAATGACAGAAAATTGTTTGCAACTTTATGAAGAATGTTCTGCTTCTACTATTAAATACATCTCTAATTTATTCAGATTAACATATAATACAGAACTATGATATGGTTTATGGCTTGTTACGTCAACACAAACAATATGATGGCTATCAATCGATGTGACTAACAATCTCAAACGAGAAATTATTAGCGCAACATTTCGGAGAACGTTACTTGGATACAGGAAGATGGCTTCCTAAAACACATTTAGTGACATCATGTTTCACTCGTGTTAAAACTCATTAGCTCTGCTCTCTTATTAGGTACAAATCTATGCAATTTCAAATGATCATGTATTATTCATTTATTTCCAACGAACTTATTGGCAATTCAATACTCGTATTTATTTGATAATATTATTTTATGTTTTGAACGACAGAGCGACAATAATTATTTAGTTTTATTGAGTAAACGAGGAAGGTTGAAGAAATTTATTTAATTTTAATTTTACAGTGTAATTTCACATTTTGTTTATTTATTCACGGCAAGTTTTAATCCATCGAATAATTTTACACTTGTTTTTCCAAGTCGCAAACATGATTGGCATTTGCGTACGCTATTCTTCGCCAACTAATGTTTGCTCTGCTCTTGTGTTTTCTTTATACGATTCAAACTGCTAGGTGTCGCCGTTAGTAAAAGTAAACATTAGTTGACGAAGAGCATAGTACGCGGAAGATGCCATTTGTTTGCGATTCATAGAAACAATTATAAAATGATTGCTCTACGAATAATTAAAGCTTAAAGAGACATTCAAATATGTTCACATTTTTTAATTTCTATTATTCTGTACAACAACACCAACTTCGAGATTACTGATTCTATCTTTCCTCACATATTCAACAAAACTAAATAATTCACGCATTCTGGGACTTTCATAGATTTTTATGTAATAAGACAGCAAAACTGAGGAATCTTAATGCGGATGAAGAATGTTGCCATCATACCTTGCAAATTTTTTGTTTCCAAGATTTAAATATATATACTTTAATCTAAAACAAAGCGTAAGTTTACAAAGAATTATTTAAAATACAACAAATCTCCGAAAGTATCTTTTTTCTTGGCTGTGTAAATACAACAAACAAATGATTCTGCTAGAAGACGCGAATTTTGATTTTTATCTATGAACATTCCTGAAGATCTGCCGGACTTTGGCCAATTTTAAATACTTCTTCTTAACAAACAGAAAATTATATATTAAATTCAATACTTGTACTGTATTACGCTTTGTTTGGAATTAAAATATGTATTTAAATCTTGAGAAAAGATTCTTCGATTTTTGCTACAATTGCATACCACCCCGTCCTCCCTTTAACCCTTCACGTTGACCAATAATCATCATCGTTAATTCTTTCGATCATCTTACAGCCGACGACGAAGTATTGACAGTCTTCTACCTGTTGACCGGACTGCTTCTTTTCGGGAATATAATTCTCTTCGTTAAAATGTTCATCAAACTGAAGAAACACCAGCAGAAGGTTGATGCAAGTATCCTGTCGAGAAATGATGAGTCCGATCATCAAGATATGAAATATTTGAGACGCCTGTCGATAATGGCGTGCATTAGCGCGTTCATCTGCTTCTTGATGACCTTCAATTGGATGTCGGAGCTGATATACTGGCTTGTGATCAGACATTCGTTCGCCTGGACGAGTTTCGACATCGTGAACGCTTTTCAAGGCGTCCTTATCTTCGGCTTGTTTGTGCTACGAACACCTCAGAGGCACTACGCTTGGTACAGGATACAACAGATACGCGGCATCGATGCTGCGAAACCAAAAACGGAAGACATGGTGACGTATTTGTTTCCAAAAGAATTGAAATCAATTTCAACGGTTTAAGTGCGCACGATGAAGAGACGTTGCTATTACCTCAAGTTGCTTCAAAGTTCCTACGAAGAGACATACAATTCCAGTGTGACTTCGCCATTAAAGCATCGTGACGAGTTATGAAAACTCGACAATTTCGATGAATCTGCTTTAATCCGCAAAGATGGTACAAAATTATTGCTCTGCAATATTGCAGGTATATTCACAATATTGCAGCAGCATGTTTGCGCAACATTATTCTGAAAATATTTTAAAAATATTCTGACAATATTACAAGACCTTCAAGTATATAAGTTTCATATATATATATAAACTGCTGCAATATACATATACATAACAACTTAATTTTGAAAAGTTATTCTCAGTAATTGATCAATGAAGAATAATACTGTGATATTCTGCTTGCATGTTTCGCAATGACGTACTTTTTATCTGGATTTTTTTCACATTCTATAATTCAAAGAATATTAGCGAATGTAATTTGTTAGGAATATAACATTTTTATTTATTCAATTTTTTTAATGAAAAATTTTTTTAATGAAAAAAAATTGTTAGTGTTTGGATAGAAATAGAAATATATACCTGTAATATTTTGAAAGTCTTCGGTCATCGTAGAACGGTAGTTAACATTTCATAAATATTTATATTCCATTGTACAAAATGCGCAATGTTGACTGTTATTATTTAAAAAAAAAAAAGCGAAATCGTATCATAGGAATTCTAATTTCCGATTGGGGATTATTTGAAATAATTTATTAAAGAAAATTGTTACTGTTCAATGCAAATAATTCGAACAATTTTCTTAGCATACTATTCGAGCGAACGAAACCTAAGTTTCTAATGTATACGAATATATTTAAAATCTTACATCGTGTTCGATGTGTAGATTTCACGCGAACGATACAAGAGGTTTGCAATCGCTGACATTTTATTTATTTTGGCTGTGATAATGTCACACGCCATGCCAAACGTGTATTGTAATTATACTCGCAGTGAGACACAATTTAGATCTCATAGACTGAAACAAATATTGAAAACATTATTTTTCAATAAAAGCCCAAATTCGATTATGTAAATCAACTTAGGGTACTGGTCTACCAGACTCGAAACTGCGTTTAAAATTAATCTATGCTGTTTTACAAAGTCATTAGTGTTTTCGGACAAAAAGAACATAATTCTTGGAAATGCTTGTTACATAAAAATGTCTGCAACTCGTTTTACAATTGGATGTGCAAGTCGTGATGTCTGTATACCTATTGCGTAATAGTGAGAAACAGGATAGGATGTGTTGTGACCTTACATCGAACATTTACGTTCTACGAATCCTGCAAGTAATATTAAAGCATTTTTCACGACTTCTATGTACAAAATTATCTTCTCGAGTACATGAGATATCATTAGTTCAAAAATCACGTAGTATTACTTCCTTCATTTTTCATCCATAATTTACATAAAGTCGCATGTACAAGTCATGTATATATAATAACTTACCGAAAGTCGTACTTCCAATAAAATACATAACATAGCATACTACAATATTTTGGCTAAAAACCAGAATGTTATCTTGTATATAAACATTTTCGTATTTTACTCAATAAAATGTTCGAATAACTTTATATTAGTTTTAAAGCCATATTGTTTGTACGCTAATATTGTATAGCGGCCATATGTTATAGTAATTTTGTATTATTTATTTATATTATTTATAAATTATTACTCACAATTACAGACAAGATATGGTGTCCTGTAGTATCACAAGAAGAGTGTACGTTTTATTTATTGTAAAGCTCCTAAGTTATTTGTATAAAACTAACTTATCGAATAAACGTTTTCTTGTAAATATTTTTCTTTTTCGACGCAGGATTAAATAATTCATCTACCGAGTAAAAAATATTATTCTTTATTTGCATACCCTTTTATACCACAGTGTATATTTGTTCGTTTTTTTGCGTTTCTATCGCACTATAAAAATAAAATAGCCGCGGATTTGTACAACCAAACCGTCGTAACGATTTGCTAAACCAATCGAAGGTATTTAAGGTAACGATTCTCATCTACGATAGCAGTCGTACGTCAGGTGCATAAAATTATTTCAGCACTCTCTAATAAGCTCCGAAGCGTAAGACATTTAAGCACTAGTGCCTTTGGGCAATAGCCCGACAGGAAAAACCAGGTACCAAAAGTAACATTCGAGCACTGACAAAGAAACTGGTTCTTACATGACATTCGTAAATTAGTTTGTTTCTCCTGTCTAATACAATGTTACTGTACGATTCAGTAAATATTGCACTTTCAGAATTGAGGAATGTAATCAGTTTGATCAATCTCGTATATGCGAAGAAGCTTGTTATTCGCATATTAGTTTAAATTAATTAATTAGCAAATCTTTTTAATATAAAAAAAAATGAACTATTTTGGGAAATGTACGTTATTTACCGAACGATACAGTATCAACTACAATTCTTATTTCAGTTTAGTAGTCGCAATTTCAAATCCCTTACATTTACGTTTTCAATCTTGGTAACTCATTATGCTATTAAACAGTATCGTATCTAATCCCTTTGTGGTCCTCTGATGTATGATATATGTATATCTATATACATACATATACATATTATTTTATTTTCATTACTGAAATGTAACAATTTGAAACATTAAGGACACGTAATAGATTCTTTTACCAATTTCGAAGTAAAATATACTGTAAACCTAAATATAAAATATTGCCCCATCTCTTTGCGAATAAACATCGCAATAAAGTGTTAAAAAATGTTGGACCTCAAAGAGTAAAAAATTCAACGAAAGTAATTTACAGCGACTCCATCATAGTGTCTCAATTCTTATGTGAATTTGACAATTAAACACATATAGCAAGTGCATCGGCTTATTTGTAACATATACATTAACAGTCGATAAATAAAAAAAATTAATCAGCCAAGTCTGTGATATCCTGGGAATGGTGGACTAACGCCTAAAATTCCAACCAAATTCCCCTCTTGAGCAACATAAACCAAGCGATATATTCCGGGTGCACGAATAGCCGTATCGCTAAAATAAATTCGTTCCGTGATCGCGTGGGGTTCAAAAGGAATCGGAGACGCTTTACCTAAGATACAATTTTTATTATACACTCACCAATATGATTGGGCCATATCTAAAATGTAACTCGATAAATATGTATAAAGTTGTACTGAAAAAACTCTTACCTCGACCTACATACTCATAGACGATATATTCATCCAAGCTAGAAAATTCATTATGAAAAAGGCCTACCCAGTCACCACTAGCACGTTTAGCATCTCCTAACAATCTATACGATACAGAATTTTCTTCGTCTATGAACCATTGTGATACGGGTTGGAACTCTACACCATGATCCGGCACTCCAGGCCTAACCTACAAATCGTATCATTATATTTGTTTAATGAAAGAAGGTATTATAATGCATTAAAATTTTTTTTAAATTCTACAAAAAGTATCTTACAACAATATCAAACTCTCCTGTGACAGGTTTATGGTCTGATTGTATATAATTGGAATGACTTTTATAATTCTGCTGAATAGCGTTAAGTTTTACATCATCGTAAACATCTGCATTTACTTTGTACAAAATTCTATCAGTCCAAGAAGGTCTACGCCTGCTTGACAAATTTTTAGTAAAAACAACGAATGTTAAAAAAAAAGTATCATACAAATAAAGAGATTATACTTGAGATCAAATTCCTGCGATGCAAATTCATATTTGTAAGTTGGAGGAAATGTAATAGCATTTTCATTCAACTCGGCAAACGCTTCGCCATTCTTCATCACAGATTTCAGCTGATCTTTTTCCAGCAAGCATTTTAATTGATTTCTTTTAACCATTAAATCGATTTCGGTAGCAGATAAATCGTTTTCAATTAATCGAAAATTTAAATCTCCAATCCAAAATACATAGCTGCATAAAATGTTATTATTAGAATATACCTATAACTATATCACTTTTTATTATAAAAATTAATTTTAATTAATATACGCACTCGTGATATAATATTTTTGAAGTATCTGAACAAGTAAAGCTATGATTTGTGAGTATCGTATTATAGTCTATTATTCTGTCTGCCAGTAAATGATCATGAGGTGTTAAGTGCGTGTTTACGATACACATACTGACTCCATATATATTTAATCTTATACTGACTGCTCCTTTGTTGCCCTGAAAAAAACATGATTCTCATTTAAAAAATTACCAACTGCGTCGTACAATTAAAATATCCTCTTACCCACATGCCTTTGAACCCTGTTTTTGTATACTGGGCTTCTATCGATCTTAAGTGTGTAATGTGTTTCCTTAAGCAAAAACCATTTAAAACAAGGCCTTGTAAACGCTGCGTACGTATTTTTACATAATCATACTGTTTCAATATTTCTCTACAAATATTTCATATATGATAATTTGTTTCAATATAGAATAATTATATCCATATTTTCATATAGAATTAAACTTGTCTCCATAACATTTTAAACTGTTTAATATGCTCACCTAAAAGACTTAGTCCATGGATCTTCAAAGAACATATCTAAAACCATATTCTGTGGTTGAGCTTTCACTTCCTGCAATCTAACATTACTGATAAGTTCAACAGTTTCCCACATAATTAAAAATGGTAATATTTTATAAGTACCCAATGAAGTATAAATCTGGTAATGTCCTCGATGAATTACTATGAGTAACATCGAGAAGTTGATATAAATTTTGTTCCGGATATTTAGTCGCCACATTCCATGTGACAAAGTAAATCCTAAAATAAATAATAAATATTTATTAATAAAAGGGTATACAATCAACTACGAAATATAAGTGACAAATAAAATTAAAATTAGTACCAAACAGAATAGAACTTTCTACCTGTCAGTAAACTTTTAATTCATCATTCATGTTTAAAACATACAGTACCAAGATGAAAATTCGTTTCAAATTACTCAAAAAATATTGATTAAAACGGACATATGGTGAAAGAAAAAAAGAAATACAATAATACTATTACTTACCTGAGATGTTCCAATCTGTCAGCCATTTTTAAGTAACTGTCGTGTGTTTTGTAAAGTAATTTCACCCAAATATTTACGCAACTATATTAGTATTTGAGGACAGGTTATATTACGGTGACTGTGCAAAGTGTTTGCCAACACATTTTTGAGGTTAAGAAATATTGTTCGTAATGCCAACGGGTGGCTGAATGATTTGACGGACGTAAATGTTCATTGAAGAATTATTTTTAATTGATTCACTGGGTAATTCACGAAAACCACGAGGTTTCTCGTTTTACCGTACATCAAACCAGCTATTTAAAGAACCATACTATTGACAGCTGCGGAGAAATTTTATCTCCCCCACCATCTAAGTTCGCCACGTGACGTCAACGGAGCAATTTGTCGCTTGCTGTCAAACAAACACCACACGAATGTGTAATCATTTCCTAGATAGTGAAGTAGTGGGTACGAAAAGCGCCCTAATCAATTTCCTAAGCCTTTCATTCCCACTTGCAACCATATAGTTACATATTTAAAAGTATTAAATAAATTATTACTATTATTCGTATATTCAAATCTGAAAATATGTATTAATTTCTTATAACTAATATTTTTCTCAATTAATTTTTAATAAGATGAAAATGAAAGGGTTTTATGTAATTTTGCTATTCAATTTTAACAGAAATATTTTACTGTAATTTACTATTGTAAAAATAAACACTTATTGTTTCTTCTAATAATATTCGTGCCACCAATGTTAACCAGAAATCACAAAGATTAAAATATATCACGTATATACCATGGTGTACGTTTCAGAACTGAATGCACTTTAACTGAAATCGCAATCAATGAATTTAAATGGATTTATCAATACAGATAATAAATAAATGGCGCAAAAAGGGGCGAACAATTCTTATCATTCAATTGTGCAAAATATAGGATATCCTCTAACAAATGTTGCTCAATTTCTGTTAAAATCTTAATTTAGTATACGGTGAAAAAAAGAGACGAATGTATACAAGTGATGGAAAGAAAAATAAGGATTATAAAAAAATGTCGTACCTTTATTAAAAATTGTTCGCGTAATTCGCATCCGGCTGCTATCGTTTGATTTTTTATCAAAATAACCGAGCACCGCTTCTACAAAGAAACGTTAACGACACTCTAGCGACACCAGCTTGTATTATTATTTACAATAACAAAGTGAACAAACGGGGAAAACGTAGTCCATTGTGTTGTGGCTATCTAATCTAAGAACATAGGGAGTTCTCTAATCAAATCCGCAGACGATTGCGTGAAAGAGTTTCCGGGGATGTTATCAGTACATCATCCCTGGATGAGCCGCACGTTGGAAAAATACATTCGGGTTCGCTGATAGTGTTGTGTATAGGTTTCCTGCGTCTTCCGGCCTCAAGTACATGCCGTGTGGCAAAACAAATGTTTCCATCGGCCCATGAACATCTGCAAAAGACACATGTTTCATTATTAATCGCATTCGTTGCGGAACTTAGTACTTTATTATTGTCGTTGACTCTATTAACACGTTGAACGCCATGTCACCCATATATGGGTGACAGTGCTTTTTACTGAAGAAATAAAAAAATTAATTTTGAAAGTCAAATATCAAAGAAAATGAATTTATATGAATTATTTGAATTTCGGTGATGTTACAAAAATAAATACCACAACAAATGTTTGATTACGTAGTCTCCAATGGTCAGTAAATAAAATTTCATCGCAGTAGAAACTTTTAAGAGTATTAGTGTGGCAGTCAACGTGTTAAATAGTTTGATATGCTGTCATAGCTAGAACAGTAGCGGAAAGTAGTCTTCATAATTTGGAAAATTGATATGGTCCTTGGTAAATAAAAACAATGCAATTTACGTAATAAACGTCAATACTTAAACTGTTACATAATTTGTAAATGCATTATTTGTACACGATGACTTTTTTTTCTGCAATGAATTAATGCACATTGATAAATGAGTAACAATTTATTACATGTTGAAACTAATTAACAAAAAAAAAAAGAAAAAGAAACTAATTAAGTATTAATCAATTTTTACACGAATGAATACGATTACTCTTAATAAAAATAAATAGGATTTTAGTTAGAATGAACACAGAAAATATACATATTCACATTACATGTATGGGTAATTTATCTGTGACCTGGCGTTTTATAACAGTTAAAAACTTCACAGATAATTGTTAAATTGTGTATGAAACATCAGGACAAAGTTCCCATTAACGAGCAGCACAATTACTCGGCAAACCTAGCCGCGATTTAAAGTGGGTCACACCTGTCACACTTTTCACAACCTTATAATTATTCGAAAGTTTCTTGCAACGGACGAGTAATTTTATTATCTTTGAAATCGATTCGCTAGGAAGAGGTGATAAAAACTGGATGAAACGGGCCAATAACTTCCACTAAGAGGAAGCTTATTCTCGTAACCGATGAGAAACTAAATGGAACTACTATACTATACATAATGTACATAATCATGAATTCTGTGTTAGTGCTGTTATAGTTTAATGAACAAGTCCAACAAATAAAACAATCATTACGTAACGTAAATTAATCGAAAAGAAATAAATTACAAGAAAAATATATAAAAGAAAGAAAAAAATTTATGCAAAATTTCCAATCACATAGTGACTTAGCTAATCTAAAATTAATTTTATTAACAAAATTCTTCAAAATTGAGGTCACTCTACAGCAAATAGAGTAGTGATCAAGGCTTGTTATTTAACGAGCCCTGTAATTAGTTCCCATACCCTACAGACTATCAATATTGTTTTTTTTCCATTATGAAAGTCATACGAAAAAATGTTATTCTACGTTCTCAGTTTGTTTTTGCATGAAGAATCGTCTGCTTCCTGGTTGCGGTATAATTACCGATATACACCGTGAACAATTAAAAAGAAATTGGATATTTGAAACAAGATTGCGACAGAACGTTTGATAGAAAAACATCTGATTTATGTAGTTGATGTTATAGCCCTAAAGTGACGTGGATGAAAATTATGATTACCACGACCGGTGTCATAAACGAGCGGATGGTTTATGCCTGGCAGGCTGATGACCTTTGCCTCGCAATTTGTAGTATACTCCACGCCCTACTCGCAATAATGGACATTACGGTAAGAAGACATAATACGAAGTTAACATGGTTGTTCGATGCACTGTGCATTTAAAAAAAAAAGGTAATTGTCACTGTATTTGCATAGAACCAATTTGTGAATAGAAATGAAGATTGACAGACTTATTAAGAAAATGTTTATTCAACGCTTCTGACTACTTACTGGTTTGGTTTGCTTTCAGAATTGTATAACGCACGATAGGATATAGCTTAAAGTAAAATTTATACAATGTGAGGAACAGTTTAAAATTAATGTGTATATTATAATGTAAGAAGGTAACACATTCTGATTTCTTAGTCTTCATTATCCCATTATATTTACTTTAATTTTAAATTATTCTCATAAAACGAGAGTCTAATCATTTTATATTGTATTTAAAAATTCACGAATTAATTTTGTTGTTTTTCATTTTTAATAGGTATGTGTGAATTAAATTGGTAGTTCTTTGATAACTGAAACAAATTACGCTCATACTGTTCAGCTGAATAGTAAAAATATAACTTGTCTAAATTAATTCACATTATATTATATTATATTTTATGCTGCACATGTCTTATTGTATGATATACAATTCTGAAGGTGACCCAAATTCTACTTACATGAACAGTGAGAAATAGCGTGCATTTGAGCATTTCTTATGAGCAATATTTTACGTGACCCATAGCATGAGTAGCCATTCAAAAAGTAGATCAAAGAAATTGAAAACCTGAGTATCTTCAAAGATTATTACTTTCTAAACATGTCTATTAAGTCTTTCGATTTCTTTGAATGTGTACTACAAATTCCTAAATCGTCTCTTTATAGTTTATCTACAAGTTCACAAAAAAAATATATTATCACATTTATAATCAATTAATCATTAACTATCTACAGTGCTAATAAAACTGAATGGAAGGTATTTACCTGCAACGGTACTTATATTATTTGGAACTGACCGATCGTAAAGTTGTGAAACTTTACAGTTATCTTCCAATAAAAACGGAGCAGGTTTTCGTTATGGTTTCAATCGAAGTTTCAAATTATACCCACTCCAAGCGTAAAATTAATAAACTTCGTATCGCTCTGTGCATATTGTCAACGTTACAACCTATGTAAACTATTCTCATTTTTCCAATATTTTCTAAGTCTATCGACCAAGTTCCAATTTTTTTCGTTATTTTCGATTTCGTTTTGCCACAGCAATTATTTGTAACAGGTTAATAGAAAGAAAACTAGTTGTTGTAAAAAAATAAAATATTTCAAAGATACAGAAGGACCAGAAAATATGAAGAATATAGGGTATCCATATTCGTTTCAAAGGGTACACAAAATTCATATCTCTGCTCGTAAAAAGGGTTCGATCATTCACCGACAAGAGGACACCGATTAACTAGCGTCGTCTGATCTAACGGGATTCATTTCCCCTTCCAGTTTAATTCTCCAAGAAGCGCTTGACCTCCGCCTCGAAACTTTCTCCCTCTCCAACCTTTCCACCACGAGGTTTTTCCTCCCTTTCGTTCGTTCCTGGAGGTGAAGGTCGCCAGAGGCGACGCCGTAACGGAGGAAAAACTTGGTAGGGGAATACACCGAGTAAACGAACCCAAGAATTTCCTGGACGACTTTACGAAGCGTGTCATTTTTATCTATCCTTCGACACTATGGTTGGATCAAAGTGTCGGTTTGATTACCGGGGTGAGTTCTACGAACGAAGATCATCACCCTCTTGTCCTCTTTACCACGTTTACTTTATGTTTTTTCTTCATAATATTTCTTTTTCTTTAAATAAAAAAACTCGTTTGCCTCTGTTACGAATTATAACAATTAATAAATATTCCTAGTTCCTAGATAATCACTCAAGGATGCAAATGGAGGAAAGAATTCTTGTCAGATTCTTTGTTTATGACGATTAAATATATTTTCATCATTTGGTTTATGCAGTATCGGTTAATTTGTGTTTTCTGTCTTACGAAATGATTATTTTAATTATGAGAAGACTATAAATAGACCTCTTTTGTACTGTACGATAGTACAAGGGAGATTAGTATAAGTAGGGACGTAAAAATAGTATTTACATATGTAGAAATTGGTATATCGTTTATAGTATACAAGTGAAGTAACGTAATAATTAATGTAATATAATTAATATATATTCATTCATATTATATTACGTAATTATCATAATTTGTATACTATAAATGATGTAACAATTTCAACGTATTACGTAAGTACTAATTCATGTATAATAATTAATATATATTAATTTATATTATACTATATAACACATATTAACTAATGAATTTCGAATTTCAATAAATCGATATTATATCATATTTATGGAAATAGTGTTCAATTGAAATAATTATTTTCTTACTGTGGCTACTATTAAAGTGATTCGTAGAAAATGATTACGACATATTCATGTTTGTTAATAACTCGTAAAATGAGCGATCGGCTATTAAGTAAATCTAAATCCATGGAATGCTTCATTGAATTTCCGCCATTGGTTCAGGAAACGTTAAACCTGGCGTGTCTATAAATACTTCAGCGTGCACTTTAAGTTATTGTAATCGATAATACCGGTATTTAATAACTAACTAATTTCTGAAAAGTCTCACCGTCGGAATATATGGGGCTTCCACCGTGCCTGCAGGCAGTACATCCAGGTATAGCGGATGAAACTAATGCCACACGATCTATAATTCAAAGAGCATCGATACAGTTAACACAACATTAGAAATAGTAATATTTCCATAACGCTACAAGCTATTTGCATAAACATTTCCTTCGCATTATACGCGAGGAATATCGACTAAATAACTTCATTCTATAAATTTAACGTCAATTTGATTGTGAATATTACATCCAACATATATGAAACATCTGAATTTGTAACTGTCTTTTTTATTTCAATATTTCGCTGTAGTATGCGTAGATGCAAGAGACAGGCAAAATTCTTATCTAAATAAGCAGTACGGGTAGCAAATACAAAGTAGACTATCATTTGTCAAATAAAAATTTGAATTTAAATTTGAATTATAGAAATGAATATGATAGTTTACAGTGACCAGATCAAAGTATTAACTGTATATAATTGTTCAATCGAATGAATAAGTCATCAATTATTGCAATACAATTTTCACCATCTCTGGTAGCTCGCTGTATTAATTGAAATGTATAATAACTGAACAGTAGAAACAGATTCTGTATTTTTCTGCTTAGCCTTTATGAAAAAAGATATGGCGAGTCTATTAATAGAGTACTGAATGAACGAAATGGAACGAGAATCACGAATACTACGCAGGATATAATAGCAACCATTACCGTACAGTGCGTGCATGAAAACGCAGGTGAAACTAACTTGTTCGACAAAAAGAAAAGAAAATTATGAAACCACCGTTGCATGAAGTTGAGCTTCATATCTTAAAAAATATTATTTACAGACACTAACTGTTCGAGGCTATGGATAGACAGAATTCAGACCATCAGTGTTGATATAAATTCTGAACAACTGGTCTATTTGTCACAGAAGTAGTAGTTGATTCAAGTCTCTAAACAAATTTTTGAATGGACAAATTCCTTTGCTAAGTAAAATATGTTTTAACGTGTCTACTAGACACATCAGAAATTGTTTGAACTTCGACGTTATAGTTCTAGCTTAAACCATGCAGTCCTATCATGACCTGATCCTATCAGGTGAATGTGTCACCTGATGATTTTGTATAGCAATAATTATAGACTTGTTTAATTATTTACTACATCGTTTCAATCTATCGTTTGTAAGATCGCGTTAACAAGTTATTACTAACAAATATATTACAGGATTACCCTTTACAGAAACAAACAGATAACAGAAGATTTATATAGACTGTATTTTATATACTAATTACTATATAAACTAGCAGCCAAAAACGATAACCATTGCGCAAGTGCGAGGTATATTTTAATATTCTTGCAATGTTACATCCTCCATATTTTATTGGATCATTTCCCTCTGCAGAAATGATTAAATAAAAGAAGATTAACAGTGACATAGTGTCCTGTTAGTCGATCCCATAAATGTATAAGATCCTCAGTCTGGAGATGAGATAGGTTGTATAAGCAAATGTGACATGAATATATAATACCAGCACTATGATAATGCAGCTTCCTCTTCAAAGAAGCTTCGGCTGGCTTGAAGTGGAAGAAGGAGGGCGAGTAACCGCTGCCAGGAAGCGAGCTGAGAGCATCATCTCGATCACGAATCACCGTATCAGGAGCTTCTCGACCAAGGGCAGCCAACTGCCGTCCCTTCGGCAGGAACATCGTCAGGAACACGAGGAGGGAAGTGGTCAATAAACCATAAGCTAACCAGGCCTCTCTGTCACTCTCCGAGGAAGCAGCCACCGACCCGATAGCGCTGGATATCCAAATCGACAGCGACAAACCAACAGCGAGGCCAATAAACGCTGCTTCCCGGTTGTTGTCTCGTACACCGCGTGCTCGAACTGCTAAACAAGCTACTGCAACCAGCAGTGCACCAGGATACCTGAAACCAAGCGACTATGCTCTTAACACTTTGGCTACGTACGAACCCGACACGCAGATATTGAGATATTCAGATCTACATGTTTCTCATAAATTTATAATACATTATCGGACTGCGGATATTTATGGGAATTCAGATAAAGAATTCACGAAGTGAAAGTATGTCTTATACTCTAAACAGTACAATATGTATTCTATCGTTGATATTTGATATATTTTTAGATTTATTACCGAACATCCTCCTACATTTTCTCATATTTTCACTTGCTGTAAATGCAAGTATAATGCTGTAATTCCATTGTGTGCACAAAATTAGTTAATGCTAAATCTTATTACGAATCAATGTAATGTTTATAATCAATTCATAATAAGTATCTATTACGCGAAAAGTATGATTTTTTCAGAATGGAAAATGAGTAACTATAAATGCAAATTAACAGAAAGAGGAATAAATTTTGAATTTTGAATTGCATCTAAATTAACGATTTTTCAGGTTTGAAAAACTAGTGTCGCTGGAAGGTTTACATTTCAAAAGTTTACCCGAGGGAAGCCACTATCTGCCCAAGAGGAGTTTTGCAACAGGAAGCTGAAGAGCTTTGTCCTGTAGTTTGCAACTGAACCACAGCCGGTGGTTCACCGTAAAACCATTGTCCAACGATGGCTACCTGCACCAATACTGCGAATCCCAATACTAACGCCTGCAACGAGAAGAATAAAATGGTTAACGTCTAAAATAGATTTAAATATTCATAATCACAACCACATTTGATTATTTTAAGCAATAAAAATTTACATCAACTTACTATTAAGATAGATAATGTCTGATAGATATCTTTTATCATCTCTTTCATTCCCAAATTATTTACAAGCTGCCCAAAGAAATATTTACTTTTGGTTTGGTGTATATTAGGTGAGAAATAATTCAATAAAATATTTTGAAAACGATTAAGGATATTAAAAGGACAGTATCTTTATAAAAGAAACGAAATTGTAACAATGATTGTGCAACAACTTTTAAAATACATTTATAAAAACACTCGAAAAATATAATACGTGAAAAACCATTCCAATTTTGTAAGTAATTGAAATTTCCTAATTTGTAAGTCGAATATAATCTACCAAATCTACCTAATTCAAGCCAGAAATATATTACTTTGAAATTATAAGTAGCCGTATGACTACTGTGGGAACGAAAGGATTAATTGGAATTGAATGGTAAGTCTCGATCGACGTTAGAATGTAATTAGTAACACGACGTATGTAATTAATGACACACTATTACCACTCGTCTTCCACATTACAATTTATCTATAAACCAATGGTTACTTAACGTAGCCATAAAAAGCATTGAATCGCACGTCAAGATAATAAGAAAATATTATAAAACCGGAAGGGGCTCGATGAATATTTTTTTTAACAAGCTGTTCCACGGTGCAAACTGGTTTTTACTCTTATCATTGCTTCCTCTAAAGCGTGCAATCACACCTATCAATAATGCGCGATAAACAGTCACCTGGTGAATCCGTTAGGCGAGGCAAAAAGATGTACGAGAAACATTCACGTTATTCATCGTATATACGAGATGTACCCGGGGGGAGTCAGAAAAGTATTTACACGCAGTTTTTTGAGAATGCTTGTTAGAAGGTGTAGTGAATTAGTTCACTGTACGTGATTTTGTGCTTGCGTAGAAACAATATGTTAAATTTGAAACTACAGGGTATAATTAATGATAAATGAATGGGATATTAAAAATGTGTTTTGTATTTTAAAATTAAAGTGTAGGTATGCCGATACAGTTTCTTTTTTTTTTGCAGCTAACTTTAAGAATGTAAAGGGTTAATATGTAGTTAGAAATATTCAAAGAAAATGATTGTACTAATACTTTGTTTACGCACTATAAATTTATTAAGCCAACTATAGTGCGCAAATACCTTCTTCACTGTGAGATGTTCATTTTCTTTGTATTACTATTTTCGATCAATAAACTGTTAGCATTTCTAAGTTAATATTTGTGTCTGCGTATAAAGCATTAATAGACGTACACTATATTAGTGTGCTACTTTTTTACAGGCATTTATCTCGAAAAAAAAAAAGACTGTGCGTGCAAATACTTTTTTGACCTACTGCAGTTTACGACCACGGCAGCTGCACTTACTGCTATTACTAGCGGGCGTTACTACTGCGTTACTCTTCATTCAAGTCCCGTCCAGCGCGTACAAATAGATCGAGATCGACATCCGGATCTCCGACGCAACGAAATAAGAAAACTCCCCTGTATCCTCCGCCAGAGTCGTTCCACGAGTTTCTGCGGGACGTTTTATAAAGTTCCATTCACACCGACGTCGCGGAAACTTTCGATTACGTTTCGAATCGATCGGTTCCCTTTTTCCATCCGAGTGATTTGAAACTTTCTTCAGACCTTGAATTGATTGCTTTGCTACAGGTTAATTTAGAGAGGAGGATACCGTTAATTTAGAACGTGTAGCTATATTGTGATTGCACGAACAGCAAGTTAATTTTTAGGAATTTTGGGAACAGATTAATACTTTGTTGTATGATTGAACCTAAATAATAAACTGCTGAACCTGCTTCATTCATAAGTCCCATGAATTGTTTTCATTCATTTATATATCATGTCGAATGGAGTACATGTTTATAATATAGGTAATAATATGTAGGAATAACTAGTTATAATATTTGAGGTTTTTCTTTTGAAATATAATAATAATAATAATAGAAATTAAGTGCAGAAACAATCTTTTAAAATAAAATAAATAACCAAAACCTGTAGTGCATTTGCAAAGCATACATATGTATATAGTACGTGTGGAAATTTAGTGATGTGTGTAAAAAAGATCATTGAATCGGGATAGTCGATCCTATCTATAAAGTAAACTAAATTAACAATTATAATTATTAATATTTAGACATATAGAACATAATGGGCGTCAAAGTATTCACAGACACCCATTTACATTTCATGTGTTTATACCTCGATAATTAAAACAGTCAATTTGTGCTCTGTTTGACATGATACACAACTACAAAAGAACCTAAAAGAATATTTATACCAAGGGAAATTTACATTTCAATCGAATATTTCACATGAAATGAATGTACAACTGGCTATAAGCACGAGTTACGGTTGTTAATTTTGATAGAAACATTCCCTGGATTTATACGTGTACTGAAATATCATCAAACTCACTTGATACGGTGCTGGTAGATAGATGCCACTATTTAACGAAAGTAAGAAGACGCACTTAACCAGAAGAGCCGCGAATACAAGGGCGGCGGGTAAACCGACTAGTCGAAATGCTGCACAGGATAGAGGATTTTGACTGAGGGATGCGGCTGCTGAGAGTCCTGCCAGGAGGAAGAGGCCTAAAAGAAGTGCTTGGCCCAGAAACAAATGTCGTCTGTTCGGCGCGGTTACTCTTGCCTGAAAAATATCATCAAATCCGTTTTTCGTTAATTATACACTTTTTTTCGTTGACACGTTCGTCGTTGAATAAAATTTGCATGTTTGTGTAAGTCTTTCCTTACATTTTACTTTCTTTTTATTTATGAAAAATATTTCAAAACCGATTTAAGGATTTTAACCCTTTGCACTCGAAACCATTTTGTTGCAGAAGATGCCAAGAGGAATCACGTCGTCTTAAATAATGTAGCATAAAATTTATTGTAACGCTACTTTGATTTATTTGTTCGTGCTACTTGAATGAAAACCTCCGATAAAGTGTACGCCTTTGAAAATGTTGTGCTCCAGAGAATTTATCTTGTCTGATCTCTACCAAAGTTCACTGGGCTTCCAACGTTCCCTCTGAGGGGACATCCGAGTGCAAAGGGTTAATAACAAAGTATTTCTAGCAGTAGAGTTATGAACGTCTCTCTTCATTTAAAATAAAAGAATCGAATATATTCCATAATATTTATGTTCTATTAAAAAATAAAATTCTAAAACCTCTTTTAGGAAAACCCTTTACATAGAGGCACCTTCAATAAAAAATTGTAATACCTCGACAGGAACTGGGTAATCGAGTAGAACAGTTCTGGTAAAATGAAAATTATGTCACTGTTAACATTTACGAATATAAGCATGATTGAAAAAGAAATGATTTACAAAGAAATAAGTGGGTTAATGCGTAATCAAATGTAATATATCATAGGAATTTTGTAGTTCAACTTGTTCAAGCAAGACATTTTACATGACATTTCATTTTCGATTATCGATGTCTTGCTTGACAAGAATTCAAATACGATCGAAAAGAAATGAATTTCTTGCCAAGCAAGAAATCGTACTCTTTTCGATTGTATCACGAATGGCATTCCAGTCGGTACAGTTTTCAAATAACACGCGTTTCGAGTAGCATTCGTTGTTACCAAAGAGAGACTTTCAGATGTTCACGATTTTCTAAGAATGAAACTCTGAAAAAACGATGTACACGGGATGCTCAATGGGAGTACACCAGCGTGTTCTAATTTTTTCTCCTTTAGCGAGGAAAACCTGAATACGGCGATCAGAAAGTAACCTCTTGGTATGTTTCAAGGCTAACTCTTAGTCTCGTTTCTCTCCTTTTTGCCTTATTAATTTCTGACGAATTAGAAACATATAACGAATACGGTACACCTAAGTATATGCAGAGCGCCTAGTTTGTTGCGTGCCACGGTACGATTAGAAACAAGTTAAGGTAATTACATGGATTAATTTCACCAAGTGGAATGTCTAACAATGAACTCTTACAGGTCAGTAAAAATTACAAACAACGCTTTGTTCTTGAGCCATGAACGAATCTTCATCTAGATAAAAATTTAAGTGCAGGTACTAGCTAATGTAGCATTTGTAAAGAATAATTTTCTAGCGTTAAACAAGCAATTACTTATTTTAACGTTTTAACTCTTTTACAGTCAAGTTCTTGTAAAACTTGTAGACCTCTTACTCGACTCCATATTTTTGAATATAAATTTTACAAGATTGTACAATATGTACTCACCGAATTGATATATGAAAAGTAAATAATGATCCATTTCACGTAAGAAACTAAATCGAGTACCAGATAGAAAACAAAAAAGAGTTGTAGTATGCTTAAGAAGAAAAGGAGCAATATACCAGAACCTTTTCATAAAAAACAAAAACAACACGCTATAGTACAATTATTATAATAAAATCTCAACTTTGCATCCTCTTGATGCCCGACTATTATCCATGCCTTTTAAAATTTGTATTACTATGTTCACACTAACAGCTTCGATCAAACAAATTTAAGATTAATATTTGTTTCGATAACGATACAAAACTTCCATATATCCGTAAAGGGCACGAAAGTACATAGACACGGTCTTGGTAACAATTAGGTTTCCGGCTTGTTTTCCATTTACGATAACATATTATCTTCTTGATCGTTCTATTCTAAATTGAAACAGAAGGTAATTAGTTTGAAGATAGCCGGCAATGTAACGGTAGCGTCGGAGGTGGTATAAATATATCGAGTTTGGTATCGGAAACTTTCCTGGCTACTCCTGCTCAATGGAGTGTATCGATACGAGCAGACGACACGAGCACAAGAAATAGGTAATCGACATGCAAAGTAGGCCTAGGTCTCGGCGAAATTGCGAGCGTGCTGGTTATTGGAGCTTGTCGAAGTACGAACGAAAACAATTACTACGGATTCTTGTACGTCAGTGATTCTTAACCGTCTGTGTCAATCGATCTTCTTTGTGCTTTGGCAACAAATTCAATGAGCTGTACTTCGTCATTTTTTAAAATTCTTACTATAATACGATTCCATAAAGAGAAGGCATCAATTTAATCCTTCGTTGCACGAATTCTATATTAACCTTCAAAAAAGAAATTATTCCTTTGTAGATTATTTGTACACTCATAAATTATTAATACGTAATTCAGTAGAGGAAAATATTTGACTCGAAAAAAAGCAAGAATATTACTTTATCTTTCAAAAAGAAATTATTCTCTGATTATTTATATACCTACTATTTAAAAGCAACTTCGACTCTTTTGAGTAATTGCAACATATTTATTTTTGAAAAGTACTTTCTTCGCTTTCCTCGTTTCTTTCCTATCTCAATTTTGTATTATGATAATTTTCTTCTTTCTTTCATGCTTTATTTCGAAAGGTCGTTATTAAAACATATTTGACACAACAAATAATTGTTCAAAGTCCCAGTGTATGTGTATCCTTACTTCCACTAGATTAATCTAATCACAATCCTGACCAAATTACAACAGTTTTAATTTTGTAATATGGATGTTTCTTCAAACTGTGTCAATCTCAAAAATGTTAAGAACCACTGCTGTACGCTCTACCACGTGCTACAGGAAGAAAAATAGATGCAGATTACGTCCTAAGCTCTATTAACTCTCCGCTTCCTCGAATCTCAATTGCCAACGATTATAGTACAGCGAAAATTTGTCTCGAATCATTGCACGCGACAGATTCGACCCCTTTTTCCCACATTTTTCCCCAACACGTGTCAAAGAAATTTCCTTTGCGCTAGATATCCAGCGATAAAGTAGCATAGTTATAAATTACATTTTACAACGGTCATTCTAGTTTAACTCCAAAGTAATTTCGTTTGCAATTTATCGCCGCGCTGCGCAACGCGTTGACGAAAACTGGTTTATATCCTTCGAAAGAAACTCTCAAGAATTCTTATTCCAAGAATTTCCTCTGGAAACAACTTTATGTACTTTTGTAATCGTGGAATTGGAAAATGTTACATTTGCTACGGGAACACGTATTTTCTAACAAAGTGATTCGCTTATTTCTTTTCCTCTAATGGATTACAAATACATTTGACAATTATTAGGTGTACAAAGGAGCAAAAAATGCAACTTCGTGCGCGTCTGGCACCCCTTACGTTCCGCGCAAAACGTTTGGCAATATTTTTTTGTTACTTACTAAGATGGACTTAATCGCTGTACCAAAATTCAGCCATTTCAAAATGACGCGTCGTTGTTTCAACGACTGTTTGCTAGACGACGGTTATCGCGATAACCAGTTATTATACTGTCGTAATAAAGGGATTATTTTCATTTGAAAATGGCGTAAGTGAAATCATCACCGACTGTTAGACTATTCCCCCAGCGTCGAGTCCGACGTGCGATGAGATCAGTTTGGAAAATGTTGTAAAGGTAAACGAACCGACCTTGAGCAGTACGAAAACCTCGAAGCCAGCCATGAGGAGCATCGTGGCCGCGCTAAGGGCCGCCAGAGGAAGAGCCCAGGGTCGTTGTCTGAGCAAGGACCTCGGGTACGGTTGAGTATCGGCCTCGATCTCCTGGCTCTTTTTCCCAGGCATCCTGAACACCGAAACCGTCCTGTTCGGCGCTGGAACGCTGATGACACTCGCCACGCTTGCCAAACCATTCTTGTCCATCGCCACATCGCTGGGCACCAGGAAGAATTCCGTCGACAGCTCGTAGTCCCTCGATGCTTGGGCTCGTATCGCCGTAGTTCCGGTTGGACCTAGCCAGCTTGCCGTGGCCCACGACAGGATAATCGGACTCAGTCTCATCGCGTCATCCGTACTTCCGTGGTTATCTCTGTGTATGGCCTTTATGTTTTCCTTTTTTTTTTTTGTCTTTTTTATTCCTCTTATCCTTTTTATCCAAGTCGCTACAGCGTCACCGGGACATGCACCGTTTCCTGCGTAAGCGCATCCTTACGCGCCCGCTTCCCTTTGCTCGGAGGAATAGCGCACCTGCAATCACGATTCGCCTCGGTAATTAAGACTCGTCGGCCCATTTGACTAGATTTCAGTGCCGTGTAAGAGTGAAAATCGCCGCCGGTGGCGGTTTGTTTGATAATAACGTTCGCAATCGGGACAACGAAAGTCGAGCGAGAGACTATCGCAGATGAGGCTGGAAACGTGGTTGCAAGGATATGGATACTAGTTTGAAAGTAAAGAAACACAAAATTGTTAAATTGACCGAGTAATTGTCCATTTTTTTCCATAAAATGAATTGTGTTAGGGTGACCATAATGTATTTCATGATTTTCTGATGAACTGTCTCTGAAATACGAAGCATGCACACATTCATACACGTGGAATTTTTAAACCTACTTGACAAGTCAACATTCGGATGGTATCAATGCCCTATTTCACATCCTTTATATTATTAATAATTGTAAGTGTAATAAATACACGAGCTAAACGAAATGATAATGAAATTCCAGAAATAATTTGAATTATTGAATATACTCATTAAATATTTGAAATATACAGAGGCCATCGTGATAAACTTCACGATTTTCTGGAAAACCACTCCTAAAATACAACGCAAAATGCAAACATTCGTACATTTCGTACGCACATTGACACGTATAAAATGTTGAAACTCATTGTCAAAGCTAAATTTTGGAAAACTTCAATGCTTTGTTCTACATTGTTTATACTACGAATAATTCTATCAAAAGTAAAATAAATATTCGAACAGTAATGTAATGATAATAAAATGTCTGAAACAGTTTGAATAACTCGATATACTCGCGTACAAAAGTATTTGCATATATAGAAGTTACTATACGAAAGCCTAGATGCATACATGCATACAAAATTTGTTAATATATACGTTAGCAGAGTTAATATATGAAAATGTTTACATATCGTGTCCACGCGCAAGAGCAACAGTTGGAAACACTTGTTGAACACGATTCCTGTAAAAACTGTTACATGGAACATTTTCATTACAAACGATTCAAACGTTACATTTTAAAAATACGTTGAATTAAAAACTAAGATCATCCGTACTAATGTTGATGTTGCACGTGAGTAGCTGACGAAACACTTGTTGAATTCGACGCATGTAAAAACAGTTACGTTCATACTGTAAACATAAAAATGTGCATACCGACGTAATAATTGAAACATCATAGTTGCAACAGTAACACAAAAAAACCTTCCAGAATAATTCCATTGGCAGCCAATGCAAACAAACTACAGCCCATTCTCTGCGAGAGCCAAGCATGACCAGTCCGCAGGCATTCATGGAGTCTAACACCATTAATTATTATGAACAGGGTCAGCCGTAAGTAGAGTGAGGCATGAACTGAGTAAAACCGGAGTAAAACCGTGAAGACAGGGGTATCGCGGTGTGCGCCACTATCACAGTCGAATTTCTATCGAACTAAACGTGGATTAACTACGATTCAATATTAATCTCCGTATTGACCACTATAACAAATGGACCTTTTAAACGTCGATCATCCTCTGCCTTTGATATCCCGACGACACTGCTTCCAGCGCATCTCTTTTCGGTATCGAGGTCTCCGAGTGTTGGTACTTTGGTCCTCGACGCAGAATCGATGGAAACACTATCGATATCGCGAAATAATCGAGCACTAACCGCAGGATGCTCTTCGAAGGTGTTTTTCGTGTTCTTGGGGGACGATAAATCGCGACCGGATAACGCAATCGAACGAAAATCAACCAGCACTGCTCGCGATGATGGAGGATAGACGTTATTGAAAGATATTTTCTGTCAGATCATGGGTCGATTCCCCGGCGCGATAAGTCGACGGAGTGGCTGCGAAGCGCGTGTTAGGAGAGCCGAACTCCGACTAAACCGACGAGCATTCTCCGGGGAGAAACTGGAAGCAGACTGGAGTTCCGTTCTGGAGGTGAAGCCTATCCGTTACGAAGGAGCCAGGGAGATGGTGATGACGATGCCGAGGTGGTAGTGGCATACAACAGGAGCGGATTCACGCAACTCCCAGAAGAGGCTATTTATCGATGAAGGAAGGATTCGGAGCTGGAGTACATTTTCTAGAAAATGTATCGAGGCTCCCCTGTTGGACACTGGATACATTCTGATACAAGAAGAAATGGAAATTATTTTATTTTGCCACAGGCTTGAATTTTGAGTGATTCTGTAATTTTATTGTATGTTAAGAATTAGTAGAAGCTCCAGTAATTCGTTTGATGATCTTACATTCACGTAACAGTAATTGCCACGTGCATCGTGTTCAACGGATGTTTGAACTGTTTTGTATTGTCAGCATTTTAGAATATTCAAGTGTACGATAGGGGATAATATAGCAGGGTTGCTATAATTGAAATTAAAATTGAAAATATGATACGATGTATGTCGAAAAGAATTTCTCATTAAAAAACTGTAACTCCACAATCTGTGATACTAATTTTACACCTTGTCTATCGATTTATTAAAACGTTTATATTTTTCTAACTCAAATCACAGTATGTGCAAAAAAAAAACTCTGTTGTGATCTTGTAAACATTTCTGTTAACACAGTCTACTTTCTAATCGTTACTATTAAGTCGATGTTTTTTCTTTTTCTGTTTTGCATAATTGCTCTGCTAATAACTTTCTCGTTTCTTTGCAATGTTCTCGCTCGATTCAAGCTCATTTATTTTTGTTTGAGGCGCGCTTCTAGATAAGGCTCAAATCTTAGATCAAATACTGAATGGAAATGTTTGGATAGAAATCGGAGCAACTTTTACTCCGAGTAGTAATAAATATACACAATTTCCTCTATGTAACTGGCAGAGGAAATAAAGAATATTTTTACAAATACATTTAACGATGTCAATCTGATGACTGTTACAATCAAAAGGTATCCTAAAAAATTTAATCAAAATTCGAAAACCTCTATTCCATCGATATGAAAGACATAATTTGGTTGCATAATTCAGATCATAATTTAATTATTTATTATTAAACAATAAAGGTATTTATCTTCTAATCCTCGTTCGAAATCTCTAGCTAAATAAGAATTTTATATATAATCAATAAAAGTTAAACGGCTATTCGTTCATTAATTGTTAAATAAAAACAAAAATTTCAATTACAGAATAAAATAATTGATGAACGATACTTAAGAATTGAACTGTTCAATCTAATAAACACCAGGAATAAATTGTTACATGTTCCGCTCATCTGTTATGATTCATTCGAATAAAATTTAGCCCGTGATAGATAAATCACTTCGATCAATTAAGCAACGACAATTCCTATGAATTCCAATTAATTTGCAATTAACTCCAGACAGGACCGTTTCGTCGAGGCGTCAATCCGATCCGCCCCTGGCAGGATGAGAGAAGGAACAGAGTGAAATAAAAGAGAAATAGAGAGTAGGATCGGAATGAAAGAAAGAAAAAGAGAGGAGCTGGTCCTCCGACGTCGAAGACCGGACCCGGCGACGCATTTACATATCGTACGTGTAATAACATCGAAAAAGTTTTAACAATGGCCCGAGGTTCGCCTCGGCTGCGAAAACGAGGAAAAAGGGAGAAAAGAACCTGAAACCTTAGGATGAGGATCGATTGAAGAAACGTTTAACAAGCTTCTTTGGACTTTTCAGCAACGAGACATCGGTAACATTTTTGCGGAATTGTTTTCTGTAGGTGGAGAAGTTCGCGAAACACCGACAACAAAAGACTATAAACTAAGAAATTTAAACGTGGACAATGACCATCTCAATAATTCCATTCGAACCAAGTTTTTGTTTCCTTTACACTACCATTCCCATAACTCGAATTCTGATCCAACATGGACAATTTTGATTTTGATAAGGCAAGAGATAATATTTGATAAAACTAAAACAATTCGTTTAACGAAGGAAATCAGAACTTTGACTGTTTCATGAATAAAAGTGTCGAAATCGATACAATTTATTAGATCTTGTATGTTTTCAGTTCTTGTATGTTAGATGCCAAGCGAAAGATACCACCTAGAATGAAATTACATGAAATATTATATGTTTGTTTCTTTGCCAGAAATTATATATTATTATTAGCCCAATATATAAAATTTACAATATATAAGCGTAGCATCGTTTCAAGATCAATTCTTCGCCCTAATTTAAATAAACAGTCCTTTTCCATTTGGCGATTGAAGGCTTTATTATGGAAATATAAGAAGTTAAAATTTGTGCGGGTGTGAACGTTATGGTCACGTGTTTCTCGCGTATGAGTGCGCTCAATCAGCTGACTGAGAATATAAATGGCGCGTACATCAGTGAACTTCGCTTGCTTATATCTAGGCAACGAAGGTTCAGATTGCAGAATGATACAGGACTTTTCAATTTCTTTTCATATGAGGAATCATTCCTGAAAAATGAAACTCTACATTTTTATTCCTGTTCAACAACATCAACGAACACATGGTGTACTGCAAAGTCCTAGAAACATTTTTATTGTATCGTAAAACTGTTTTATTTGGATTATAATTCTTGACAAATTTAGTTATAATTAAGACGAGCGTGTCTTTCTCAAAAAGGTTCGTTCGACAGCTCTCCTCAAAGACATTATTATCACTTTCTTCTTATAATTTTTTAGTCAAAACAGTGCTCTCGTAATCAAACTAGAATATTATATTTTCGTCACTGTAATTAATGCCATTCTAGGAATAGATGATACCTTTGCTCATAGATAAACGTTAAACAACATGAACAAATAATACGAACATTTTCAATTATTTTTCCACGATTTTGAGTCATGTAAAATGGCGCACCTTCAACGCGTTTCATCGCGCAGCGAAGGCTCAATTGAATTTCGCTATACGGAAGCGGGATTGAACGTTTAGGAATGCAGCGCGACCATTCATCCCGTATGATTAACGCGACAGGTATGAATTATGTACCTTGGCCCAGAAATCGGCTGTAAAATTATACTCGCCGGTGAAAGTGATAACAGAGAGGGTTTTCATTCCAGATCCGAGGCAGGCGCGTCTTATTCGACGCTCTAGCGTTCAAACTAGATAACGTGTAGGCGGTCCCGCGTCACAGATCAATGATCGTTTGCGCACATACGACACGTTCGGTAGCCGTACGCGATCGATCCCTTGCAACCAAGGTTCGATGAACTCCTTGCCTCGAAAACCGGACAAACCGTTTGCACGTTCAGTTCGGGGGCTCAGCTTCCTCAATACCGAGTACAACGAACATGCCTTACGTTTCTGGCTCTTCCCGTAACAGTGTTTCCGCCGACCAAGCCCGTCGAATGGCAGGCATAAAATTTAAATGCATACCGATGTGTTCCCCGATTTATATTTTTGATTCGTACTTGAAGTCACACAGAAGTTTAATGGCCTTAGCGGTAGGTTGTCATTGCGTCGATGGGTCGTTTTACACCCTGGGAATTCCTTTTCTTATAATATAATTTTCTATTATGTAATATTTTGATTTTTCTGAAAATACGTCCTGAACTTCACATACCAGAAGAACGAAGCTACATTTCCTAAATAGGCACATTTTATAAAATATCAATAGCTAACTTAGCTGATAAGACCAACGTATAATTTACTTATTTAATAATATTCTGTATACATCTATTATTCTCCTATTAAAATTATTTATAATTTTAATATCTTTATTGATATAACTTAATTCATTTATTTAATAATATTCTATGTAAATGATTTGTACCTCCATTATTAATTTTCATCACGAAAATGAATCAAGTAATAATGATTGACCAAGTAAAGTAATTTACTACCCCAATAATAATCTTTAAAATCATTTTAAATCCTACATACTATGTAGATAAAAATTTGATATCACTATTTAAACAATTTTTAGAGCAACCATTTTTCTAAATTATCGTACAATTATGTAATAAGATGCACTTGAAACGATAAGTTTAAAAAACATTCGAAGGGACGCGTATAAATATACAGTCGGTGTAATAAGTATTCGTACAGGAACCATTTATTTTAAATTGGTTGCTGTACGAATACTTCTTACGCTGACTGTATATTGAACGGTAATTTGAAATGAAACAAGTTGGCTCGATTTTATTCAGTTGAAGCTCTTATTGCGTCCCTGTGCAGCTTATGTACGGTATATACAATGAATAAATTTTTTTTTCATTCCCGTTGAAGCTCTCCGACGGTCCACGCGTACCAACGCAATGTGTTGTGTACATCCCCATGTCCCGTAACAATGTTACCGACAAACAGGCTGGAGGAGAAGACATAAATATTAAACCTACCGAATTCAGGACGAAATTTCGCGGTGTGCTTACGAAGACAGTATTTCTCCTTTTTTCTTCGGTGTGGATGGGCTCGTTATCTGAAACAAAGATCAGTGAAGTAGAAGAAGGAATGACGATAAATTCAAGGCAATACTCGTAAAAAGATGTCTGTATACGGTTCTTACCTGTATACTGCAGTCTCATTTCAAATACAGAGGACACTTGCATTTAAGTATCCAACTTCTTCCAACTAATATGTTATCTGCTTTGTTGATTAATTTAAGTGCACCTAAAACTTATTACATGTAAATTCAAATCGTGCAAATCAATAGTGGTAAGGGTTGGCATAATTATACAAGTTTCTCGATAAGTTCCAATTAAAACTTTTGGAAATACCTTCAACCGCAACATTTCTACCTTCAGAGAATTTTCAATACTTCTATTAAAAAAGATTTCAACTTTGATATATATTATCTGCTTTGTTCATTAATTTAAGTGCGCCTAAAACTTATTACATGTAAATTCAAATCGTGCAAATCAATAGTGGTAACGGTTGGCATAATTATACAAGTTTCTCGATAAGTTCCAATTAAAACTTTTGGAAATACCTTCAACCGCAACATTTCTACCTTCAGAGAATCGTCAATACTTCTATTAAAAAAGATTTCAACTTTGATATTGATTCTTTCAGAAATGACTTCAATTGCAGCACTTGTGCTTTTTGAAATAGGTGCACTTAAAAAATGAATACTTTCAGAAATAAACAGCTGTGACATAGCTATTTTTAGAAACAACTTCAACTATAACACATTCGTATCTTTCTGAATGTTTGAATCTATTTATCTAAAGATGTTTCAGAGTGAGGAAAGCATTTTCGAACGGTAGAAAAGTAAAAATTAAGAAACGATGCCATGTGCAAACTGTTTACAAAACAATGTCACAAAATAATGTCACATTTTACATTTAGTGCGCTATCATTTTGTCTCGCGCATTTTAGCTTCACTTTACATTTCAGGTTTCCACAACCTTCGCGAAACACGGTTCACGGCAAACGCGATTTTCAGTATGTTTACATAAAATGAAACGTTCGATGAACAAGGTGCACGAAATATATACACATTCGTACGTACGAGTCTAAATATAAACAAAACGTTAGATGGTCTATTTTGTCCCGCATTGTACCTTGCCTTGCGGGCTGACGTTCGCAAATATGTACTTTTACTACCGTGAAACGTATTAAAGAGTCGATCGAAGAAAAAATTCAGGGAACAATGGACGTTGCCAAAGGCCGAACAGCGAAAATCCTTCCCCGAAGCTCGTGTAGGCAAATGCGTACAAAGTACAATGTCTCGCAATGGCCACACCCGGTCACTTTCTCCGCCAAAGCCAAAGTCATTCTTGTACTGTAAGTTACTACGCTTAATGACGCAAGCTGCCCACGCTCGAATCTAATGCAAAGTACGGTGAACCGCTTTCATCCTGGTACGTCGACCAACGATGGAATGTAAATTACAAGCCCGACCGTGCAAGAAAAAAAAAAAACAGTTAATTATGACGTGACTCTTTAACGGCAAAAAGCGGAAGATCGAGTCGTATCACGGCCCTGACCGAATTTCTTACCACCTCGAGATCAATCTCCGAATCATTAAGCTTTCAAACATTCGTAAACAAAGTGACGCAACATTCGAAGCAGCTCATTGGCATGTGATTGGTCATTATCTCGTTTTGAAGACTGATTTGCTGTTTTTATTCTTGAGATGAGGTGAATAGGGTAATTATAGATATTTCTTTTTTGACAATTACCAGAGTGATGATAGAACATTTTAGGTGTTAATTCTGTCTACGTTGTAGTATGAAGATAGATCGTAATATATTAGTTTTTTACTTTTTTATCAAAATAGTACATTTTAGATTAATTAATTTCTCAGAAAACGAGTCATGAATACGCCAGTTGTCGACATACGAATTTCATGTACGACTTCGATGTTAATTTAACAATTGTAATGGTCGAAATTATAGTCTAAGAGTCAAAATAAATGAATTGTTTGACCGAATTGGAATTGGATAACTACTTATGAATAGGTAACTGTTCAATTCTAACATTATTTAATTATGTGAAATTCCTTGAAAAACCCTATAATAATTACTTCTTCAATTTAAGAACGTGAAATTTAATTGTTCGAGACTTTCTGTACCGAGGATTATTCTGAAGCGTTGGGAGCCGTGGAGAGCGTGGTGAGCGCGAAATTCCTTCCTCCACCCGAGGAACCCTAAATGATGCGGAGTACCGAACTCTCGGTGTTGCAGTAAGAGAGAAGTCGCTTGCAACCGGTTTCGACAAACTAAAGCTAAATAAAGTCATGTACCGGCGTGAACGAAGGAAATCGTTCTGTCGATAATTGCGCCCTTGAAAAACTTTTGGTCCCTGCTCGTGAAACGATCATTACCCGCTGCGTAATATTTAAAAACAGTAATCATCATTTTCGTGTACACAACTCGCATAATACGAGCGCTCGGGACATATCATTTTGTACGTGATATGTCATTTTATACAGGGTACGCCCTTCGATACAAACATTACTTACACTATGTAAATGTATATTTTAAATATATTTTATATATTACGTGTACATACTACATACATATAAAATATAAATATCAAATATGTATGTGTGTGTATTTTAGAAATTATCATCAAAACTTCCCTTTATACGACAATATTAAAAATTATATTATCTTTTCTGCTATTATTTTACTTCGAAATAATGTCATTCAAACTTTGTGCAAATAACTTGAAATTAAATTAGATTGTGATTTAAAAAAGATTCTGAGGATGAATCGATTCAAGGAGCTCAAGGAGTTGTGTAAATTAGTATTATTATGTAAGTTAAATATACCATTATGTACAAGGTAGTAATTGAAGCAAACGAATGTAAGCAATAAAATAAATCCCGAACAGAAAAGAAGAAAAAAACGCGAGGAAGAATACAATATAAATATACGTTTATCGAAAAGAAAATATAAAAAAACGCGAGAAAGGATACAACTTGATAAGGTGAAAATAGGTAAAATCACAGAGGTATCCTTGTAAGAAAAATAATTTTAGAAACCTTAGGGATTAAAGATGTATTTGAGATAGATTCTTTCCAACTTCTCACAATTCACTTAACATTTTTTAGGGACAATCAATATCCTCAAGGATTTTCAAAACTCCGAATTTCTGATTTAGAATAATTTCCAAAGTTCAATATACCCTCGAGTATTTGGAGTATTTCCCTGCCAAAGATTCGAATACCCTATCAGCATCCAAACGACAAACGACCAACGATCGGTCACATTGTCCCTCACGGATTTTATTATAGACCCCGCGTGACCATGTGTTCCATACGAAAGAATTAATTATCGTGGAACAAGCGGCCCCGAGATAATTAATAACTATTCTCTCGAGCGATACCTGTGATCGATCAAGAAGCAAACATTCTTTCGCGACTCACCCTTCGTCTATCCTTCGCTTCGTCGGGTTTGATACGTTGATAAGTCGACCCTTCCACGGCGATTCATTTGAATATAAATCCGGCTGTGTACACACGTTGGAAGTCCCACGAACCGAGAAGGTAGAAGAGGACGGCGGCACAGGTAGGAGAAACGAAAAACTCCGTGCAAGAAAGGTGAGAGAAGGACGAAACGAAGAATTCTTTTTTCGTTGCACATTGTAACCGCAAACCGCGGTGGTCAGCCGTGCAGGATATTTTTTATACCTCTTATTTTGGGTTCCTCCCCGTGCTTCATTTTTTTTTTTTATTCCGTTTCAACGGTTGCGCGCGAATGGAATTTGCAAACTTATTCGCAGTCTATACGAGATCCACTCCTAATGTTCGAATGCATTCGAAAATTATCGACTACGTTAAACCAGAGGGCTTGATACAGAGCTTTATGAGGAAAGCTTTAGGATTTTGTATTATTAATAACAATAGGTTATAACAACATGGTCGATACTTAAGTGACATCATCTTTCACCTTTAATTGTAATCATGTATACCTTAATTCAAAATAAGGAGATCGGGTATATTTCATACCATTAGTGTTATATTAAACAACAAAATTCTATAAAGCCTCCTATGGAAAACACCTTACTTAAATATCTCATCGAGTGACGCGAATTAATTTTATCATAGTCTACATCTTGCAAATTTCATACGATAGTCAATAAGAGATTAGTGATGTTACCACAAAGTTTCTTCCTTAAGGACTTTAAGGAAGGCATTATCTAAATTCTTAGTAACGCTGAAAACGTCGAAACTTCAAATTATTAAGGAGGCCAGAAAGTAATGTCGTTTTTTTTTTTACATTAAATTGAAACAAATAAATTTATAACAAGTTCTTATTTTTAATAAATTATGTAATCATACTCGGCATCAACAACCTTTGCTATCTAGCGTACAAATTTTTAATACCTGATCGATAAAATCAATTGGTATACGTTAAACATTCGCAGAAACGATATTACTTTCTGGTTCCCCTAATATTTCGCGATAACTTTTGTTCAATTCTGGTTACAAAAGAAAATAGTATCAACCCTTTCTTAAACTCTTCTATGTAGATTCATCACTGGAATTTATTAATAATCATTCAAGTTTCCACCAATTACTAAATATTTAATAATCGAATTAACACTAAACCTACCAAACCAATCATGTTACCTGTCGCATTTTTAATTTCCTTAAAAAATTATTCAATTATTAACAATCCCTTTGAATTAATTACATTCATAAATTCATTTGGCCCTCCCACCCTTTCATCTGTAATATATTCCAGTATTTTGATTAGACAAGTATTAACCTTTCGTAGTTTTACTGTTAAAATATCCATTAAACAAATGTTGAAATTAGTAAAAAGTTGGAAGAAAAACCTAACGAACTTTTCGCGATCCTCCTCTAGATTGGAAATATTATCGGTGTATTTACGGCGCAAAGGGGTTGATGTAGCGTTCCAAAAAGGGCAACTATTATTTTATTCTGCGCAAGCGAGCGCATTGTTAGAGGCGAACTTTTATTACCTCCACCAAGGACGAAAGCTCACCACGTAATATCAGGGAAAGTCTGTACGGAGTCGTGAAACGTTTACATCCTTGCGCACGTACCGCACGAAAGGAGTACGTGCGTGTGAAACCGCGACGCGCGCGTCTGCGTGCGCTCACGATGGAGTAACGATATTTATTATATGTCGGCTATGAATTATGGGCCGTTAACTTTGCCTTCGTGACGCGGCCCTTCGCTCCGCGACCAGCCAAGCCAACGAATCGCCTGCGCCGCCTTCGCTGAAAAATACACGCCATGTCTGCTTGTGTTCCATCCTTGGCGAAAAGTTCGTGTTTAACTAAGTGGCTTGTTTGCGCGTGCAATTAATTGAATTTCATTTAATGGAAACGTCAGATCGGCGTCAAGTGTCTACTTGGAAATGGGAAAGCTGATGGTGTTGCAAGAACTTTCTTGGTAGTACAATTTTTAAAGTACTTTTTACAATTTTTTGATTTAAGATTTTATTCTATTACATCGAGAAATGTATTCCCTCAATGTAACTACGTTAGACAAGAAAATCTATTTTCCTCATTATCACCTTTTTTTTTCAATTTTAAACCCCAGTTGAGACCATATCCCACTCCCCACTTCCTCGATAATTAAATGACGTCAACGCTGTGTACATAAAAGTCACGATACGAAATTTCGTGATATTTTGATAAACTATTCTTAACATAAAATATGGACCTCCGGTTTCAAGAGCACATTTTGTGAAAGGTAGAAATTGAAGCAAACGAATGTAAACAATATAATGTGTGCCGAAAAGAAAATATAAAAAAACGCGAAGGAGGACACAATATAAATATAATATTAACAAAAAAAAAAAAAACAAAAAAACAAAAAAAAACACGAAAATATATACAATATAAGTATACAAATTCCTATGAATATTTAAATTATTAATACAATAGGGTCGTGCATATATAAATATGCAAATAATGAAAAGAAAATATTAAATAATGCGCGAAAGGATACAATATAAATATACAAATACCTATGAAGATTTAATTATTAGTACAATAGAGCCAAGCATATACATACACACCGGGATAATAATCTATTCAAAATTAAAAAAATTAAAAATCCTTGTTAACTTTAAACAAAATTATTCAAAAGAGTCTTCGAGTTTATTGAACACAATATTTCCAAAGTTTTCTCAATTATCGAGTTCCCAAACCTTTCGAATCAGTGAAACGGTTAGAGGTTCTTAAAATTCATGCCTTTTTTTCGCCTACTTGCGCATCTGTAACTTGATTAGCCAGTCGAAGCTCCACGCGAGCAATGAAATTTTTTAATATACCGTTCGTGGGAAAGACACGCTACAAACGTAACGCTTAAACAGCTTTAACGGTAAACTTACGGGTCTTGACAAAAAGCACCAAGATAAATGCTCATTAGCATTACAGCCAGGAAACGGAATGGTCGTTCAATATCCTTGCCTAGATCAATTTTCAACTTTAAATCCTCGAGAACTATTCTCTCTATGCTTGTTAGACGAGCAAAGCTAACATAACGTATATATTACACCCACATTGAATTCTCCAAATCATTGTCATAAGTCAAGCTTTACGAAACCTTTCAAAGGTGGAAAAAGAAGGCCCCACTAAATTTTTTAAACGAAAAGTGATATTGATTCTTTGTCATTTGAATAGCTCCTTAATCGCCTTCGGTTAATACTTTGATCGAGTGTAAGAAATTTTGTTTCCTTTTAAAAACTAGAATAACAACAAATTCTTTAACTGGAGTGAGGTTAATTATCCCTTACCACCCTCTCACTGCACTACTGTATCCAAAGTTTCGTAGCCTAATTTATTAGGAAAATGTAACGAACTTTAGAAAAGATCTAATGACTCCGAAATCACTAATTGTGTTCATGGCCAAGTAATTTTCATTTCGAGAAACTTTCGTGGATAATTATTTCGGAAACACGGCAGAAGCGTCGAATAAAACTCTGGATCCTCGCAGAATGCTCCCTCGTAATAGGAAAACCTAGTGCCGGTTCGGCGACATTCCAAAAGAAGTATATGATGTAACGCAATTAACTCAGCGGCAAAACGATAAATACAAACAAGTTTCCTGAACAACGTTTAAAGAACAGGATCAACGATAGTATTAGTCGTCGCCATGGGAAGCTTGCGAATGAACGCAGTAAAATAGTTGTAAAGACAATTTTTTATTACACACAGGTGTTTGAACTCGCCGAAATCAAGATCACGGTTTGCGAATGAATAACACGAAACCTTTATGGTTTTCCTGTTCTAATATTCAGCGAGTCCTCAGTGACGCGACTAATACTTGGGGTCCATAGACCCCAAATCTTTCCCCTAAATCTTGTGCCGTATTAGGGCACGATGATGTTTCCGACAAAAAATAATCAAGAAATTACGAAGCAATATTCATTAAACTAAACTTTCGCATAAAATATTTCTGATTAAACTATTACGGGACTTCTCCATGTTCACTATTAATTACGTATTTTATTTTTACGAGGGAAAAATGGGTGTAGTTAAAAGAACAATCAGGAATTGACTGAAATTTGAAGATGGCGTAAAGCTTAAGACAAATTTTTAAAATGATACCTTTGCTAAAATAGTGAAGTTCTGGTGATTTATTTTATAGTTGTACGCGCAAAGTGATCCAAAGAATCGACTTATATCATAAAAACATACATTGCTATTAAAATGAATTATCCTGATAATGTAACTCTCTTCGAACTATTCACGTTTGTCCATTAACCCGTTTTTCTAAATACAATCAGGGAAAAGATATGACTCTGCGTGGACCACCCTTTATAGTACCGTTTGCGCGAAAGGAAAAAAAAACGCGAAGGAGGATACAATATAAATATACAATTAACGAAAAAAAAAAAAATAAAAAATAAAAATGCGAGAAAAGATAAAATATAAGGAAATATAAAATATATCGATCCTCTAGCACAAATGGGACACGCTTTGACTCATTGTCATTACCTCATAACAGTATCCTTAGATGCATCGTTAACTTCGATAAATTTTATCGTCAATTTTAAAATCTTTCTATTTTTTAAAATCCGTTAAATAAACCTCCCAAATAAATTGCTATATGGTACATTTGATTCGTTATTGATTATTTCAATAAAATTTTGCCCATCTTCGAGTAGAAGTCGTGTTGTGGGTCGAGAATGTGACCTCGAACACTAAGTTGAGATGTTGAAATCTACTATACATATATAACTGGTCGGTACGATTAAAAAAAAAAATCTGGAGAAATACTTGTTCAATGTAAGTTTAGCAACAATGTGGAATTCCTTCCAGGTTCCCACTCGGGGACTTCCCAATATCCAGTAGTCACCGAGAAATAATTTCTATCTTAACTTTTGGAATCTTTTAGGATTGAGACACATCTGCTTGTCATTGACGTTAGGAGAGGTGAAATTTCATATTCTGAACAATAAACTCTAATTTCTTCCGCCAAGATGATTATCTCTACGTCCGCTAATCAAACGCACGAACTGAAAACATTTCGACACAATAATAGTAAAGTTCACGACCGTGTCAGTGACTGGCGTAATAATGATAATGTAATTTTTCTTCGTCATCCAGGTTTAAATTTTGACAACAGTGTTTCTTAAACTCCTGTGTCCCCTGGTCCACCTCAATAAAAGAAAATATCTGATGAATCTTCTTTCCTAGAGTAGAATTAAATACTTAATTTTTTTTTTAAATAGATTCTTTGAAAATTTCTATATATATATATATTAACTGATTATTATTTAATTAATTAACATTATACTTTTGAATTTGAACTCTGCGTGTTTTTCTTTACACAAGAAGAGAACAGCAATAAATATGAAAAAGATTGCAAGGACTTCCATTTGGAATGCTAACGATTCTATCATTTTATTTTACGAATATGCTAATAAAGTTTGATTAAACCAGAAAGAAAGAAATAATTTTCATCTGAAAGGGAGTATTGAAATCTCAAATAACGAAGCGCAAGCATTGCGGTTGACTGGTGACAAAGCTAATAAAACCATCGTATCGTCTTTTGCGGTTATGGAAGAAGACTAAAAATAGTAGTCAGATGTTAACATAATGCGCATGTATCGTAATAATAGCGTAGAATAAAATAGTAAGTCAATGTAAATATAATTATAATATAAATGTTCTAAAAATACAAAAAGAAATACATACAATAAATAACAATAAATGCTCAAACTCAAATACTAAAACCATATTTCGGATACATAAGCCAAATATTTCCAAGCTTTATTTTTTTTATAAAATAGAGGAACAAAAGCTTTGAAAAATGTTTGTCTAAGCTTTTCGATACTGGTTCACGAAGTAATCCCAGTGGTCGAGACGTCAATGATCTCGTGCATTCGCTATGATCTCTGACGTCAATCGGCCGTTATGAATTATTTCAAAATGTCGATTAAAATTACCGATAGTACCGAAAAGATTATACCAAGTAAAGGTGAAGACAAAATAGGAATACAGGATTTCTATCAGCGTCGAATACTCGATTAATATAAGGCTGTTCATTTGAAAACATTCCCGCCGATAACTCGAAAAGTACGGAAGATATTAAAAAAGTGTAAAACACATTTTCAAGGATTTCGAGGAGGACAGTATCAGTTTTTTATTTGGGTGGCGTACGGAGGGTCACTTGGAGGTCAACTTTATTTTTTTTTTTTAACGGGATAAGGTATTTTCATTACTGTATTTCTTATAGCTGACTAGCTGTGGTCCGCGGTTTCACCCGCGTGGAATACTAACGCTGCAACCCCTTTTTATTCCTTTAGGGGTTGAATTTCGAAATATCCTTTCTTATTTCTTGTATACATCATAAAGGAAATCTCTGTGCAAAATGTCAGCTTTCTAGGTTCAAGGGTTTAGTCTGGACGTTGATTGTAATCAGTCAGGGCTTCATTCTTATAATATAGAAGATAGATGAAAAGACGAACTCAAACATGTATAATATATTGACCTTAAGGTGACCTTGTGAAGAGTTATTCAGAATTTGAGTCGAACATGAAAAACACGAGCCAGACACGTCGTATGAAAAGGCGCAAGGAATTTTACACCTCATTATGCCATTCACGATCCTACAGTCAATCGTAGGTCAAAGGGTTCGTTTTTTTTATCATTTTATATCCCATTTAAAAAAAAAATAAAAAAATAAAAAAAAAACAAACAAACAAACAAACAAACAAAGTTGACATCTAACTGACCTTCCAAACAAAATAAAAAAAAACTGATACTGTCGCTCTTTTTCTCCTTCGGAATTCTTAAAAATATGTTTTACACTTTTTTTTTATATCTTCCGTACATTTCGAGTTATTTGGCTGAAAAGTTTTCAAATCAACGCCCTATATGAACACGAATCAGGAGGCAAGGAAGAACTTAGAATAAGTTCCATAGAATGCGACAAAATAATATTTTGCTTAATATTAGCGAGTTAAGTCGAATCTTGTTATATGTATACTTATAACTCCGTGTTAATAGAAAATAATCATATGTCTGATTGTAACTTATAACCTTAAACAGTACTGCACTTCCTACAGTCATAAACTTCTTAACTACATTTGCAAGTTTTATAAATATTTATGCATACCGTTCGATAAATGGTAAAAAATCATACGAATGTCTTTCAGTATTTAACGTGCTTGTAAAGATTAAAATAATATTGCGTAATAATGATATCGATATAAAAATAATAATTACAATGATAATTATTATCGTTGACAAGTTTACATAAAAATATACATTACAATTTGTTGTATTCGATCGGTGAAATATCAAGTTCAGTCCTACTAAAAAGAAACTCGTAGACAAAATAACAATTGGTAGAAATAATTGTAGTCTTATTTAAGGAGATTCTATTTGTCCAGTTCTGTACATTTATGAAACCTGAGAAAACCATATTACTGAAATTTCATAGTAGTTGTGGTGAAATACAATATTATACAATGTAAAACGTTAAAAACAGCTTGCAATTGATGCAGGAAAATCTCAGGCACCTGTATTAACGTAATTATGTTTTCACAAAACAATTCTTATGAATATCGTGTAAATATCTAAGTAAACGTTGATTATTAATCAGTTAAATAAAAATACACGTTCGTCTGGAATCTCAAAGTTGGTAGCATTATACCACAGTTTACAAAGATTTCATTTCTGTAAAATATAGATACCATCTTTTTTAGTTGACTATAGCGTTCTAAATGCAAGAAATGCAAAGATATTTGTATTGGCAATAAGCAAAGAGTTTGCTTAATTTCAAGAGTTTGCTAAATTAATGTACCGCTTTCTCGTTTCCGTCATGATTGAGCGATATTAAAATCCTGCATATTTTTACACGAAACAAATCGTACATGTTTCAAGAGTTTAACAGTAGCATATAAATGCTTAACTTATCTGTACGAATCTAGATAATATTTTATCAGAATAGACAAGAATTAACCATTGATTGACACGGTAGTTATTCGAAATGAAGAAAATCTATTTATTGCCAAATGTTCCTGTTCTAAAGCATCACAAAATCCCGACCTGTATTAGACTTTTCACTTTCTGAACTTTCACTACCTTCTTCGCGGTCTGCAGACTCGGACAAAGGAAGCTTTTTATCGTCAGTAGATGAAATTTCTTCATTTTGAGTATATTCTGTATGTAATTCTTTTGTACTAAGTTTGTCTTCTCTGCAAAAACAAAGGCAACAAATATATATAGAGATTATAATAAAATCATATTAGAAAAAGTATGGAAAACTTGTTACTGTGATTTTTGACGTACGAATTAGTCGATGTTGCCTCGTCAGAATCGAAATCTTTTTCCTTCTTTCTTTTCTTTTTATTAAGTTTTTTATCAGAGTCTGATGTAGAACCATAGTAATCGTACTGAAAATAAATGTATGTACAATTTGTTCCACATAAACAGTGAGCAATTAAAAATTGATATAAACCTGATAAAGGGGCCAAAACGAAGCGAAGAATCCAACATCTGCTGTCAAATTAGGGAAAAGCCAGAGGTGACATCTGCCGAGTGTTGGAACCCAAAGAAGACAGAACACAATTAATCTAATAATTGCTAATGCCAAAATGAATATGAGTAAACCAGCAGCTGCAACACTTATATAATATACACCAAGACGGATTGTTGATGGCCATAATGGAAAGAGACAGAGACCAATTGCACCTAATACTACAAGTGTTCCAAAGAACCAGTAGTAGACTTGGATTGGCTCATATATCCAAACATAAGCATCGTTACAGTCAACAAAATACTGTTCCATGTGCATTTCCAAACGTACCTGAATTAACCAAGACTCGCTTAAATCATATTCTACTCCATTTTCTACATAACACTTATATTATTTTATAAACACTCAAAGAAAATTTGTAATTATTTAACCTATTAAACTTACTTTTGGTTTTTTCTTTTTCTCCTCACTTTTGTCTTCTGTATCTTTTCCACCTGTTGCATCTTTACTTTCTTTGGACGACTCATCCTTCTCTTTTTCATTAGGTTTCTTTTCTTTTTTAACCTCTTTAACTTTTTTCTTTATTCCACGTATCTTACACAACTCTTCTTCAGAAATCACTACTTTTTTTGCTCTATGAAAGAATTTATGTTGTAACATCAAATCAAGGAATTCTGTGACCTGTTCGCGTGTTTCAAACTTAGTTTTGCTCCATGGCGAGTTTTCCAACAGAGCATCCACGGCACGAGTGCCAGTGAAGTACTCAACATTGTGGCTCCTGTAAAATTTTGTTTTCTTCGATGGTACATTGTTACGAATCCATCTAGCCACTACATATTCGTCTTTAGATGGGTTGTCTTGAATAACTTCATTGTCTATATTTGACACTTCCTGTTGTGGGAAACAAAGCTTTTATTTTTGACGTTTTTATGACGTTTTACATACTATTTCCACTTATTTAACTTATGACCGCGATATTGGCTGTCAATTAACTCCATATTTTGCATTGTAATACAAATGTTTATGTAAAATTTGCCGCGTTGAAAGAACTCAGAATAGTAGAAATTTCGACGATGCAGATGGTGACTTGAAGTGTACACGAAATATAATTGCAACTAATACGGGACTTTATGCAGGAAATACTTCGACACAGCTGTTAAATTTTTATAAATAAGAAAGTAAACAATTTACAATGATAAAATCAGTTGTATAATTAAGATCAATGCAAGAATTTTAAATAGATAGTATAAGTGATGTGTTTGCTACGTCATTCGATGGACTCCGTTGAAATAGTTATTAACAGTGACACGTGTCTTAAAGAAATAAAATAAAATTAACCTAACACAAAAACGAGCGTTATACTTCCGGTTACCAAATAAACAAAACAACACACATATACGATTTAATAATTTCGTAATAATTGCAGCCATATGCGATGCTTACATCTTTGCGCTTCCTGCTTTTCCTGCGTTCCGCCATGTTGTAAATTCCGTTTTGCGCTTGCGCACTCAACCTTATCTACTAATTAACACAGTGTTCCTCAAATTTCACCTACTTTGGGACCTTCTCAATGAAAGAAAATTTTTCGCGAATACTTCTTCACAGTAGAGTTAAAAGAATAAATATGAATAGAATGATAAATCTACTTGCAACTTAAGAGACGGCTCGAAGAAGAACTATATATCAAAACACTACATTCGTGCAAAAATTAAGAAAGAAAAAAAGACTAATTAATAATAGAGATAGAGTCACCTAGATTATATCGTACTACTCACATATATTTCCTTAAATTCTTATTCCATTAATAAAAAGTAAAATTGTTAAAGAAAAGATGTATTTATATTTTAACAATTCTTATCTAATTTAAATGGTTTCTTAACTCAAACTTTTTATATGTTGTTTACTAAAACAATACACGAAAGTAAAAATGAAGAATAAAGTAGTCGAGTTACGTTGGTTGCCCTGAAATTTATTTAAAACCATACGATAATACTCCTAAGATAATGAATTTTATTTTAATATTTTATTACACGATACATGTAATTTTTTCTGAGAGCTTGATGGCCTTTAAAGGTCACGGACTACAGTTTGAGAATCACTGCATTAGCAGAAGCAACAAACGTATGTAGCATGTGCTTCTGAGTAACTTGTCAGTACCTGTATATACATACTGCCGGCTTTCAGTCACAAACGAGGTATAGAATAGATTTGTGGGAAGTCATTTGACGGGAGCTGGTACTCAGACCACATTTTATTCAAAGAAGACTATCATTGAACTGAACTGCCATCTAGCAAGTATCTTGGACGTTTTACCGATGATGAAACAATTTACCGACCGAAACTTTTAAAATTCTTCGACCAGTTCGTCGCTAAATGACACACCATGTATTGTTCTAAGTGAAAGCGCGCGCAAATTTGTATTTGCATTTGTTTAAATATTACTTACAATCACGGTTCGGAACAAGTATTCATTCAAGCTTGATTTATTCTATTATTAAATTATTCAGTTTTCAATTTTATCAGTCGACACAAACAATTCGCTTCTTCCTATATAAGCGGATGTATTATCCAGTGCTGAAGGAAGTATTTTTTATTCCTAATTTGAAACTAAACGCCTCTTAGAATTTCCAACAAAAATTGTTCTACAGTCAAAGGGTTGGTTACCGAGGAAGATTACAGCCAATTAGCTGATATTATTTGTTATGTAATTGATAATGTTATCACTATGTTACTGGTGATGAAATTAGCAATTCCATACTACAAATAATATCGAGAACCCAGGTCTCACCAAGTGGAGGTTGCTGCATATAGAGACCCACCTTAGGATGAAAGGTATGTGTTACATGGCCACATCCCAACCACCCTCATTTTATGAGGATGCATGCACTACCAAATTTTTGTAATATCATCATGGTTAGACTGAGACATAAATCAAGAAGGAAATTTCCAAAAGAATATAGCTTGGAAATGAGAATCGCGATTACAAGTCATTCTAAAACTTTACTATCAATACAAAGTAAATGAGGCTTCTTTTTCTATATATAAACATTCAGGATATGACAAATTTTAGTAACCTCTTTCAACAAGCAAAACATTTTAATGTATTCATTCAAAATATAAAGAAATACAGAATCTCTAGTTGGTTAACATACTTAGTATTCTCATACAATGAATTAAAAATATACTATTCAATTCATCATCAAAAGTAATAGAAAGATTTATGGTTTTATTTCCAGTTTTCAAGGAGTTTATGAAATATATGTAATTTATATTATTATTTTAATCCTTTTCTGTCTATATTTAAAATGACATTTAAATAACGTTAAAATATAGTTGAAACTCAGAAATCCGTTAGTTTTAATATTCTATAAAACTTTTATATAAACCTATAAATGAATAAAAAAAAAATGTGCTTAATACTTCTCATGAAAGAATATACATGGATATATGTAAATATATTCATACATACTTTTTGATACGACGGAGGCACATTTACCAGATGATATTATTAATATAGTGGCTATACTAACATAGTTAGTTTAGAAGTGGAAATCTTTCTAGTCATAAATGTAGTTTCAATATTTTCTCTTAATCAGTTTTCTTTCTTCTTCATATACATTCAACTAATTATATTTAACAATTATTTTAATTTACACGTATAAAGTATTCTTGAATTATGTGATCACTCTTTACCCCAATATTCTACTAATAAAAAAGTTATATATGTATGATAATTAGTGATAAGAATGATAATATTTGTTCTTTATATCGGACACAGTGATGTTTGCCTTCCTAGTTTGAATGCTTCCTCTATCAAGAAACTTTGAAATGCTATGAAATAAAGAAACTATTTGCAGTTCTATGTTTAGGTGACAGTTTTTCATTAGAATCATTAGTAAAATATACTGGTGAAGTTTGATCAGTTTTGAGAATACCTTAGTATGTATCTTATGTAGTACATTACACTATATTACATTATATATAAGTTACATTGTAGATACTAGGAACATAAAGTTCACGTCATTTAAAAATTCAACAAGATATTACAATTTGATTGGCACTATTTATTATGTAATTTGTTCAGTTGGAGATTTTGTGGAACTTATATCAATAGTATGTAGAAATGCTATTGGATCAAAATGAAGTTGACCTAAGTTATAGTATTTTTCTTCATTTTGGTACCATTTTCTAACATCGAAGTCTTTAAAAAATATTGCAACTTCCCGTTCTACTGATTCTGTTGAATCTAGAAACATAATGTTGGATTAGACATAGAAACAATTCTACAGAAATTTATATAAAAGTTACCATACCAGATCCATGTGTTGCATTTCTTGTATCCGATAAACCAAACATTCCTCGAATTGTGTCTGGTGCAATATATTGTGCTTGATAAACTTTTGTGGGACCCATTAGTTTTCTCCACTTGACAATAGCATCATAATCAGCTAAGATGTGAATGTCAGATGGACCACTGCACATAAACGTCAAGAGACGATTAAAAAAAAATTTTTCCTTGTGTTCAGCATAAAATAGTTCTGCTTCTTTTTGTGTAATTATTGTTCTGCGTGATCTGACAATTTTGAAATTATTGTCGATTATTAAATCTCGAATTTTCTGAAAATTTAAACAATACTTAAGTTGTAATATCCTGATTTTATATCAAACTGACCCTTGTTTCAATACAGCTTTCTTACTACTTAAAAATTACGTCTAGAGACAGGTTATGGTCAAAAGTTGGGTTAAGTTTCCTTACTTGAAGAACAAAGGGAGATTTAACAACATGAGGCTTGATTATTGCCAACGTTAGTTGAAGATGCTTTTTCAATTGCATATTATCATTCCTTAACTACACTTTTTATTGAACTCGAAAAATGTCATTATGCAACGAGAATGATTTTAAAGTCTTCGCTAAGAACCATCATATATTTTTGTAATATAACTCTTCAAACAAGATATATAATAATAATTAATTAAATTTGTGTATTGAATCTCGTCTATTTATGACTCGTTACTAAAATCGTTACGAAAGATCGTTATTTACGCGTCAAACTTTTAAAATCAATTTGAAGATTCATTAGGTATTTTCTACAATAAATTATGTAATTTATGTAATCTATAAGATACATTACTATTTATATAAAACTTGTTTAAAGTATTTTGAATTACATTGAAACCTATAAGGTTATTTCAAATTATATTGAACAGTACTTATTTTAATAAATCGAAACAATATCATTTTCAAATAGATGTCAATATTATACATTTGTGATGATTAAAAATGCTTTTGTTTCACTTCATATAGAGTGTTTCAAAATTGTATAATGGACAGCAATGTGTACATTTATCATACTAAGAGAAAGCAGAAAGTCATACCATTTTGCAAATTGAAGCTATGTTTTGATAATATAATAATATAATCAATTGATCCTCGTGGCCTGTTAAATTTAGTACTTCAAATTTTATACGTTTCTGGGTAGAGTGGCAAGCAATTTTATTTGTTATTCGATATTTTTCTACATTTTATAAATTTTGTATATACTCGTACTGTTATTCATCTTCTCATACTATTCAGACTGTTGCTAAATGTTGGCCTGATATTGTATTTTTCATTTTACAAGTTAAAGCGGATAAGCTGCATACCTTCACATAAATAATTGAATTATAAATAAAACGTTTCAATAAAAAAAAAAAAAAAAATACTTTCAAAGAACGGTACAAAGAACAAGATAACAATGCTGATAAGTCTTTTTTGTTTTATTATTCGGTAATATAAGATACATTGTTCGACAAACGATAATACAGACATACAATACCCAGCAATTCGTTTTTTGTGTATTTACAGTGATGTCGAATGTACTCCCACATCATTCACTTTCTTAGCTATTTACAAAGTATTAATTGATGTTTATGTTTATTACATTATACCAACTGGAACCATAGGTCCATGGAATTCGACTGACTTCCTTTTTTCTCTCGTCCTTTCTATCTTTCTTTCTTTTTCATACACTCTACCTGACTTGTCATTCTGTTTCACACTCACGCATGCACGCAAACATTGTCATTACAAAAATTGGGCGTTGATACAAGCAATTGAATGAAAAAATGCTGGAAACGTTTCAGCAAGTTTCTCATGCGCGATTATTTCCGAGAAAAAGTGGAAAGTATGAGAGATACGTGCATAGGCAACCCATGGGTAGAGTAATCTTTAGAACCGAACAAAATTGCAAAACTTTGGAGTATGATAAATTTCTTAAGCATGGCCGGTTTGCCACAGTCGCATGGGAAACTTTGCTTTGACAAACGATGGGCACAAAGTTTCAAGGAAATACTTATTATCGTGTTTTTTTTACTATCCGTCTTTGCAATTCTTAAAGTGGCTCGATTTGTACAATTATGTGGAGTGATTTACAAATTGGAGTTAGGAGATCAGGGACTGCGAACATTATTGTTCTCGTTATCGCTAATCTAATCTTCCAAGGATCGGCTCATTCCTCGATTGAACCATTTTGTACTTTAAGACAAAGTAACAAAATTTAATTATGAATTGCGGTACTGCCATTGCTGTTTTCAAGTGACAACATTGGGACCGTTAGTTTTATCGACAGAGGGATAGATGGCGACTTGGCGTGTTTCATTTTCATCTGAGGCACACCGAGACCTGCATTTTCGACGCTCGATAATTGAAATTTTAAAAACGGTGTTCCACTGGTATAAATGTATTTACCATTCACCGTTAATGCAGAATAAATACTTGTATTCTTTATATCTTTATGACGATAGTTATCGACGGAATGGTTGTGTTCATTGATTAAAATGAATCTAAATACGATCTCAGTTGGACTGTATTTAATTATACTTTATATATTTAATTATATATTAATATTTAATTATACTATTATTATATTATAATAATTAAAAATAGTTTTAACGAGGTCGTGTTTGGATTCATTTTCGTCGCAAAAATCTCACCAGTCCATTGATAACATTCTCATGGAAATATAACAAATGAGTAAATTTATCATTTTTATAACTGTTTGCCGGGGAATTTTACTGTCGCTCGAATCCAGTGTGAGAATTGCCACTTAAAATCGGGAATTACTACAGTTTCTATAGTAGAGTGTCTCTTACACATAACGATCATCCTGTATGATAATTTCTAAAATATATTTATATACAATTTAATATTGTAGTTTTGTCTTCTCTCACATACTGGTTGATGCGTAAACAATTTAGTATCACGTAGTCAGTTCTAAAAAGTTGTCACGAAAGAATTTTTGAAAAAGCTTAGAATTCGTTAAGAATCAAGTAAAAAGTTATACCAAATTAAGATAGAATAAACAAAGTCTTAGCGGCTTAAATTAAGCGGCTTTCACCTTACATTCATCGTAGAATGTAATTTCTTAATTATAATTTTAGTGTTATTAAAAGGACTAAAAGATTTATTGATGTCGTTGACTTTCCTTCGAAACATTGATATTTTGATTCATTAATAAGCTTCTACGGATTCGTAACGATAACTGTCCCTAGGTTTTACGAATTTGTACAAAAAGAAAACTAATTTCGTTTCAGCTACTATACTACGTTATTCGATACAATTCGGGCAATCAACGTAACGTTAATGTCAATTATCACTGATTATACATATACATACACGCATACACACGCTATGTTCGGTCAAAAAAAGAGTACAGAAAATTAGCAAATTTCCTGTAACGTTGTTTTCCGATGAAAACTGTAACGAAACGCGAGAACGTTATCATTAATATTTCTTAATGCAAGACATTAATTTTTCTGTACAAAGATTTACAGTCGGTAGAGAACGGGTATCGCAGAGAATTCTATAAAGTGCACAAGAGTGTTCTCTTTCGAACGTTAATAGACATTTTTCAGTCTATGACAGAAATGGTGATGTTCACTTCGACCATATCAGCTATTTAGTTTCTCCAGGGCCGTCTTGTCAGCATTATGAGTCCCTGGGCAAATCAGTCTACTGGGGCTCTTTATTTATACAATTCACAGAAATACAAATACAAATGGTTGATAAAATGAAACGTATATTTTTATTTTACACAAGTATTAACAAAAACATTTTGGAAATTTCTTTGCAGAAAATTGCTTTATAATGTGTTTGAAATCCATGGTCTTCAGAATGACATGGTTTACACATTTTAGTGATCAACTCCGCAGAAAACTCACATTCATTTCTATAATTATATTTGTGCTACAGATGTTGACGCAATCAGTTCAACGTAGCATAGATTAGCTTGAGGCCCTTTAGTTTGTGGAGCAACATTGCAGGGTGTCCATACGCTAAGACGGCCCTGAGTTTCTCCGGTTTGGAAAATCCGCATTCGAGTCCACGGAACTCTTGTTTAGACGAAAACGGTGGAGAGTGAAAATAGAAATTCAGCCTTAACGATTTAATAGCGCTTCTCTAACATTAAATTATCTATCGTTATTATTGTACAACGTTTAATGCTATGTACAATGTATCATAGAAAAGTTCATTAACGTCGTCACTCTTATGGATATCGGTGTCTATTCACCAATTGTTAATAACGATCACAAGGTGATCCCTTATACGTTAACGTTACGCGGTATTCGCAAAGACTTACATGCTAAACCTCAACAGAATGTTGAACTGCGGTTGAATTACGTTAATCTGCAATTTCGTGTAGGATTCGCTGCAACGGAAGGACGGCAGAAGCAAATCCCGCCGATTCGGTAATTGCGAAGATTTAATCAGCGTAGAAACTATTTTTGTCTAATGATTCGTTCAATTCTTTGCTTGAGCAATCGACGCGCGTTTTCTCTTATAACCTGTAGGTATCTTAGGCTACGGAGGGTATATTAGTGGGTATTTTTGACGATGAAAGCAACTCGATATTCTTCGGCTTTTATATTAACACAAGCTTCTTTTACTTATTGATACAGAAACGTAAAATTCTGGGGAATTAATTAGCAATTTTTGATAATTTTCTATTATTGATACTAGTACTACCAACCAGGTCACGTTGACACATGTTTTTCAATTATTACATTAAAAATTTAATATTTCTTTTTAATATTACATAATTATTATCAGTTTTACTACGATTATCCGTGACAATTATTGACACAGGAAACGAATTGATAAATCTCTCTCTCGATTTTCAAAGATATAGTAGTATTCAAAATAAGTATACGTTAGATTGTTAGTAGTCTTAGTGTTAATTTCCATCGATACCTTCGTCGGTAGATTTTTGTTTAGCAACAGAAACGAGCCCAGTAATCTGGATACGTATAGAACGTGTTAAATATTCGATAGGTTATCGGCACTGATTGCTTGCTACTTTTTAGAAACGTAAACGTAGAAATAGAATAATTAGCTCGAAACGAAAATGGATAAAAATTTGCTATCTTGTCTCGAGTACACGAATCTACCAATCAGAATTGCCCTGGACACTTTCTTCGTGAGATTGTTGCACTCGAGCTTGGTGGCAGCCGACGAGTGCCTTGAACTCGGTTATATTTCCCTGAGGAATGAGGGAATAAACTCAGAACGCAAGGACACAGGGCCAAGAAACACGTAGAAAGAAAATCTTATGCGATAAGAAAAATTGAAATTGGAGTTTCCACGATGGGAATTCGCATCGGAAATAAGGATGATATTGTACGCGCCTCATACATTCCTTGTGTGAGAAGTATTATTAGAGTGATTCCATAAGTAACGCGAGAACCTTTAGAACTCGATGATAATATAGCAAAGTCGTGTCATAGAAAAATTATATCACATAAATGTTATTTTAGCATGAATCGATAAAATGTTAAGGGGGAAATGTGAACTTTCAAGGGTTGGTCTGAAAAGAAAAGACTAAAGACTGATTATATCAGAAAGGACTAATTATTGAACAGAACATTCTTGAACAGAATTCTACTATTAATTGAAACATACACGAATATGTGTGGAAAGTTTAAAAACGGGCATACTTAATATGTCCAGTCTTTTGATTCGAGAAGGTGGTATACATTTACGATCACTGGATTAGTCTATGATTTTATAAAAAAAAAAAAAAAAAAACCTATTAGCACTCTAGTGCGTGAAATTTATTTCATGCTTGAATGAATATATAAATAACAAAATTAGACAAATAATAAACCTCGCAGAGATTGAAGTTAAGCGATTTCAATGACTTAATACTTTTTAAACCAAGCATCAACCAACATTAGTCAATAAATATTATTTTCATGGCATTCATATATAGGTGACAGGGCTATTCGTTAAGGAACTATACGAATTAATTCCGAAAGTGAGATTTTAGATAAAACAAATCTAGACAGGAAAAATTTAAATTTAGAAAAACCCGCCACGACTTAAGACACAATAATTTACAGTTGACCGGAGATCAAATTGTAGTCTCATAGAAATTTGTATAAGACTATCAGTCAACTTGTTAAGTTTTTTTTCTTAACCGTTTCGTTTGTCTATTAAGTCCCCAAGCCCAACATGTAATATTGTGTATGCGTCCGAAGATCCAAGGTGTCTAATTGATTTGAGAACCAAAGGAAAATTACAAGTGGCTTTCCGCGATAAATTGTTCAAGCGTCAGCCTGAGGAAACACGTACGCCCTTTCAGAATGAATCGGACGAGTGTGAGGAAGTTTGCTCGGTCAGCTAGGTCGGATCGATGGCAGGATGGGCTGATGCAAGTACCAAAGTAAAGTTTGTCTTGGTTACCGGCCACGACCCTACATCGAATCACCAACGGAGTGATAACGATAACTCTTGCAACTGCTCAAGCTAATATCGATTGTCATTAGACACTCTACGAAATTTTCTTGCCTATTTGCTTGGACAGTCTTGACCCGATGGTTACGACTGCGCTAGTCCCCAGAAGTGGACCACATATTGTTTATAGAACATTATTCCTTCCCCGTTGATAAGTTAGAGTAAATAAACATCGCAGAGGTATTCATTATCGAGGCTCAATTCTATTATTTTTTAACTCTAAATCAATTTTCAATCTTTCTCTACTAAAAATTCGGTACTTTGGTATATTTCTTTCCCTGAATTCTTTCTATATTTGTATTTCGTTTAAAGATGTTCTTTCTCTTTTAAGTTATAATTTTCTGTCAATTTTTTTTTTATAACTTTTTCATATATTCTTATGTTACGTTTAATTTTGTTATATCAGTGTAATTATATTTACACTTCGTTTCTTTAATTTTTATACCTGAAGAGGGTTTTAAGGAAATGTTAAGTGAATAAATCATAATTTACGTACCCCCACAAATTTTTATTCGCTCTTACATTATGAATAAGAAAGGAATAGTCACTTTTCTGTATTTGTTCTATATGCATTTCTCGAAGAGCCAACCAATTTTGATCGTTTGTTTATTTCGCTCTCCTTTTCTTTCAACCTGAAGGGATCTTAGCATTTGATTCGCTTATATCTTATGATATGTTACAAGAAACAGAAAAAAAGGGACATTTTTAACTCGCTACTGCACGCGATTCTTTCGTCGATGTACGGAGCAGACGATACACGAATTTTCTTTCCGTTCCACCTTTTTTTGATACGAACTATTCATTTTCTTGGCTCACTAACCGTCGCGTAGTTATCCCCATCACTTTGATTATGTCTCATATGCTTTCACTGTTTATCTATCTCCTCCAAATCAGTGATGAGATAAATTCTTATCTACATACAAAATTCTAAATAACAGTTTATACTTTCACTCACTGAATGAAAATTGGAGTTTAAATTACAGAATATAATATTTCTCAATGGATAAAGAAAAATTTAAATATCAAATTTGTTTTTGATTTTATTCGTTATCTATTATTCAAATAAAATTTTGTCCATTTCTCAATTTTGTCTAAAACTCGTAAACGAACCGCGTGACAGTTAAAGGGACATTGCTCTCTTGAGGGTTATTGACACGTATGTATGCGTAGGTTTTATATAAAAATTACCATTGCGATTACAATATTTTTTAGAATTAAAACATATACCATATTAAAGTAAGATAGCATATTTGTATGGTAATGGTTTGCGAGTATTCGATTAGAGCAAAATAAAAATCCATTCAAAATTCGTCCCTCAAGAAGTTAAAGTTTTTATGGACAAGTTTCATAAGGCATATCGCATTCAACTCAATAAATAATTCTGTCATATAGCATTGAAAACAGTCCATATACATAACACACATATATTTTATTCTCTAATTTTAGATTATTCACGATTTTGAGGCAGAGTACATTTTAACATTTGTCCTAAACGTATCGTTTTTGGTAAATGTCATAGATTAATAAATTAAGAATATAACAGAATTAAGAAAGGACATTGTTTAGCTATTTTATTATTATTCAAAAGGAAACTCGTAAATTACGTTTAACGCATACATATATATATATATAGTCTGCTCCTGTACCCAACGAGAATAATACTTTTACAGCTAATTCACAGCTATACGTTACGCATCCCACACTTTCATACTCTATGACGAATACCAATATTAAACGTTGTGGATAGTTTCATATGTAACACTCTTAAAGATTAGTGCTTATTCGCAACAGTACTTTAGTTATTGTTCTTGAGCACAGTATTTCGAATGTGATTTCTCGCGTGTATGATTTCTGCGTCTAGTCGACGACCGTGCAGGAATACTCGAGTAAGTTGATTGCAGCATCGTGATTGATAAATCGATTATCGCTGAAAGTCGGAGGTTTCACGGAATGTAAATACCTTCGAGTAAAAATCGATAATAATATGCAGTGAAAGTGCGTATGTACAAAGGTTAAAGTCATATTAGAAAAATTGTAAATTTACCGATTACAAGTATAAAAAACGCATTCGCTCCGCTTTCTTCTTTTTTTTTTTTTTTCATTTGGAGATTTCACTCGTTAGAAAACATACTTATATCGGTACTTACGTGTTAGGGTTCTTTCGCAGGTGATACATTTACCGCGGCAGTGTGTTGCAACGTCTTAAAGAACAGTCGTTATGCGAATAATTTACCGACGAGCACAGGACGAAAAAGAATGTCGCGTACGCGTTTCATTGTTCACGATCTTCACCTTTGCGACTAGACGCAAAAACCGATCTCTTTACGTTACAGGTGGGATTGTGTTTGTCTTGCGAGTGCTTAGATGCGGAAATATGAATACTGTTACAAGTTTCTATCTATAAGTAGGCGTGTAGAAACATTGAGTCGGTCTCATTGTCAGTTAGCGTGTCGTCTCCGAGCTTCGAGCGGAAGTAAACCATTCGTTGAACATCCCTCTTCGAAAAAGTCGCTCGATCGTGATCGTTTGTGTTTTTATTGGGAGAAATAAAACATATTAGGTGTAGAAATTAATCCTTTACCTTGGTATTCAATCGTAACTCGATTTTTTTATGTTAAAGTAATCTTCGATGCAGTGAAACGCGGGGCAGTTCGTTTAAAAGAAGCAAGGTAAATCTTTTTTTTTCAGATGACACATTGATTTTTTAAATTACTGGCCACTTCAACATCGTTTACGGATGTACGTTTTTAAATATTCGAGAAGGAGTAGATAAAAAATTGAGGAATTCATTGCATCGAAGCGGCAATTTTTTTCGTGGAAAGATTAGAAGATTTCCTTTGAAAATTAAAAATTCCCTAATTTTTCTATATACAGTCAGTGTAATAAGTATTCGTACAGGAATCAATTCAAAATAAAATTTTGTATATTTATTTTATTAATAAATTTCAGGGGAACAAATAACTAACAAACATTCCTAGATATTTTTAGAGTAGAATTTGTATAAATTAACGTTTATTATTTTTAATGTTAACCTCTTATTTCCTTTTTTATTAATTTTATTTTAAATTGGTTGCTGCACGAATACTTCTTACACTGACTGTAAATATAAACATATATTTATAGATATACAGTCAGTCCCACGAGTATTTGTACCCTGTACAAAGGATTGAAGAAATTCTGACCCTCCATTGAAGAAATTTGTCTAAATTAATTGAAAACTTTATTCATTCAATTCAGATAAATGTCTTCAATAGTACGTAGAGCGTACGAATACTTATGGGATTGACTGTACATACATATACGTTATACATATGTATACAGACATATTTTTATTTAGTTTTCATATAGTTTGCTTCAGAAAGACAACAAATTAACTTCCACACCTAATACATACACAGATACGGTTCTTCTTCACCCACGTGCTGTATCTACAAAATAATCCACCGTTTCATTGCTTGCGTTACTATTGGAGAAGTGTCTAGACGAAAACACAGATTTCACATTCTAGTAATATTAGAGCAAAGTTCGTTAAGAGTAGTCGTGGATTAACGTAGGAACGTCTGCAGGAAGTTCGGGAAATTCCTAGAACATTTAGGAGACACCTCGTATATCTTGAAGACATCTTACTTAGAACTTGCGTAATGCTGTTACTGGGTTTATCAGACACGGCATTACATGGTACACTGTCGCGAAATTAGACTGGGTTCGCTTCGGGTGGCTGTCGCCTTTTCATTCGCGCGCCAAAATAATTTAATCGACTGCGTTTCATAAAGTGCCCCGATGAATAGAGGCATTCGCATTGGACGTTAAAATTATTTGGAAATGTTTTTCTAGGCGGAAGGATAATAAGGTGTGTAATTTTCTACGATATTAACTATTTTAGAATATAATAGAATTATTTGATTGTACATCAGAGATGGAAAGTTACAAGAAAATTCGTGAAAATTATATCATTATAACGAAGTACATTATTTTTGATAGTATTAAATGTTTTGATTATTGTGATTGTTCCTTGAAGATGGAAATCCAAAACATAATAGAATAAAATTGTGTTTAACAGAAGAGTTGTAATTCAAATATTCGAGAATCTACCGACAGTAAAATTTCAAAATTTGGAATTACTCTCCAACTATTACTTTTACATTGCCGCGCTTGTCGTATCCAATGAGAATACCTCGTTATATCTGCACTTGCACAACTATTTATTCGCAGCGGTTAACGTTCGAATCCTTAAAGCTGTACGCGAAGATACTCTGTTAACCGCCGGCAATAATCTTTTTCAATCGATTTTTCGAGAAAATTTCAAACAGAAAAAGCTATCGACAAAAAGACTTCGAAAATCAGCCAGTTGACAAATAATTGTCGGCGATGAATCGATCGGAGCGTTCTCTCAGTTTCTTCGCTAATCGTCGAAGCGCACACTATGTCACTGTGATAGAACGATTACTTCTCTATTTTTAACATATACGATAAGTGTACCTATCGATCCAGGACGTTATCCTGTTCCGCGTGAAAACGTTCGTGAACAAACGTGTCCGGCAGGTTCGCGAACCTGTCCTTCACTCGATTACAAGGCTCATCGAGTCAATTTTGTCGACCAGGGGACGACAGAGTTTTACATCTCGGTGTTCTCTTCGGCCTCCTCGTCGACCTTGGGCAACATGTAAACACTAGGAATCGGCGGTACGTGATCCTCGAGCTTCAAGATCGGCTTGCAGTCTCTGGTGACGTCTACTTGATTGAAAGAGTCCTTTAGGATATTGATTTCGTTCTCGTGGGCGAACAGGCTTGTAGGCGGTTCTGTTCCACATATGTCGTTCTCGTCGGTGCCGTTCCTGTGGCACAGGTTGCCAGACGGAAATTGTCACGAGGTCAACGCGAAAGGATCCGTCGACAGCTCGTCCACGCTAGGGCTGGCTTTCACAGTCTCTTGCTTCTCCACCTGATGGCTAAGCCTGTGAACGATCTCGTCGTGGAGGATGTTGAAGCACATCGCCGTGAGCGCCATTCCGGACATTATGTAGCAGGAGCAGAACCAAATGGTTACGTTCTTCGACTCGTAAAGGCTTTGGCGGGGGTAGGAACCGGGAACCATATCGCCGAACCCGATCGTGCTCAGGCTCATGAAGCAGAAGTAGCTTGCATCTAGGTTTGGAACACGAAACAGGAGGTTAGCTGTGATAGGATACAAAGTATTCCGTTTTATTAGACGTGCATGGTTAAAGATAAACGTGGTTTGTGGCGATAGGTGTACAGTAAAATTTTAGCTAGAGATTCGCTTCGAAAACATCATTTTTAACTAAATCCTCGTTTCTTAGCACACGTATCGGTATATTTAACGCGATCATTCTGTACATAATCGAAGAATAAAGATTTTAAATGAATAAAATAAATTAAGCAATAGAGATACTGGGTTTAGCATATCATATTATAATTGTACATTAAAAAGATATGAAGGGATCTTACAATTAGTGTATGGTTAATGCTTGCAGAACGAACTTTTCATTCGTTTTGTCAGTAGACCATCAAAAGTGTACTTTATTGAAAAAGATAAAATTACATTTTTAGCTACTATAGGTTATTTGTGTTTTTACCTGTTTTCAAAAGGAAAACCATACTAAGTATTTTCTTGAGTATTTTTTATAATCCATTAACAAACGAAAGGAAGAAACATGTATTCGAAAGTAATTGTCACAAGTATTAAAAATATGTAAATCACACCTTCACACACTGTATAACCACATGTCGAGAGTGCATATTTTTTAAATGCATAATTTCAAGTATTTACACCTATTGCCACACAATTTGTTTACCTAAAAATTTCATCGGATATATTAAAAAAATGTAATTTGAATGTAATTTGAAATGTAAAGAGAATTGAAAGTTTAAGTAAGGTAACTATAGTTAGTTTTATGAAAACAAAATAATAACAACAAAATGAAATAGTAATCATGGTAAAATTATTAATTTAAATTATGATTACAATTTAGTATGAAATAATAATAAAAAAACAATGATCATAATTTGATTCTGTTGCCAAATAAAACCAATCGAGATTCAACTGTATTTGTCTTTGACATTTTCTATAAAAAGTTGAAACAACTTTAAATTCTATTTTTCGTTTTGGCTCAATCGTTTTTGTTGTTTTAGCATAATGTTGGTCGCCATGCAAAATGTATACAGGATGTTCTAGAATCATGAGCCAAGTCGAAACATGTAAATTCCCGATGCTAGGAGAGATCGAAATGTCCTTTACCATTTCGCGATGTGAGGCTTCGTTTCCGAGGTATCAGCAAGTAAAATGTCGAGGACAACTTTCTACGTGTTTTGTTTATGTGTGTGCGTTGTTGGTCTGTTCAAACTTTTGAATAGCAATGTATTTCCACCATTCATACACAAGAAATACATGCAAATACACGTGTGTGTACGTTACATTATTAAGAATGAATATTTTTAATGCATTTCTGAGATTTTTAAAAGGTTATCTTCATTAAAACGATACTCGAAAGTACAAGCCTTACATAGTTTTGTCGCATATGGACCAGTGCATTTTGTACATAGGTTTTATTGTTCATTGAAATATTTGTTAATCCTTTCAATAAAAATTAATATTCTTGTTACATTATTGACATGCAAAGCTACATAAAATAATATTCTTTTTAATACTGTTCAAAGAGAAAATATTTACGCGATTGTATGCTGAATGCATATATTATGAATTGCAGAAACAGGAATAGCTTGTGGCTTCAACGTGTATTACATATCAATACCATTATATTTGAATTTGTAGCACTAACGATAAAAATGTGCAGCTCTTTATTATTTTACGTGCTCCATGTATTTATATCTCGCAAACAAAGTCTTGTATTGCAAAATGGTAAAATAAATATTTTACTCTCCGGTTCATGCAGAATTTACTCCAATTTGTTCCAACTTCTCTCATAATTTTTAGGATGCTAACTATGCATCTTGAGAGTACATTGCTGCCTCGTTACATTATACGGTAGTTCTTAATTAATATTGAAAACAGTTTCTCACAAAGTGGAAGTCCTATGCTAATATTCATTAGTATAGAAACAATTTAAAATAAAGAAAGTAATTGCGTAAGCATTTCATGCTTAGAAGTAGAGTTGAGTATTATTTTAAATAGTAGACACTCTGTTTTATTTTAAGACGTGCGTGCAACTATGTAAACGAAATAGTTGCAAGTTGCAGTGTATTTTAAAAGGAAAAGATAAAATTTTATTTCCAGGATACAGAGGGGCTTTATTTTCCGATATTTTCTTTCGTTTTCAGTAGCTTCATTTGAAAATGTCTATTCTAAAGCAGATTTAATTCTGCTGAGTGTAAAGGGACTTATTTACTTCGAACCAAATTGAACAACCCAGTTGTAATTTTAACGATATCTTCTATACATATACATACACAAATAAGCATACCAAATATCAAAAGTTTATATCAAATCTGCCTCTAAAAAAATCATGAAAATTGCCTTGAAATCTCAAAAATAAAAGAGGTACCCTCTTAACCCTTTGACGAGTAAGTCAATATCAGCAACCGCAAAAACCATAATGTATCAATTTTTACAAAAATCTAATAAATGTCTAATATACACGTCGGCCATATTGAAACCGCCATTTCGAATTTCGAAATTCTGAAGGCAGATTCATAATCAGCAACCGTAAAAACCATAATGTACCAATTTTTTTACAAAAATCTACTAAATTTCTAATATACATGTCGGCTATATTGAATTTCGAATCTTTCATGTCAGATTCGTAATCATGAATAAATAAATATTCTTTCTCTCCTGCAAAATGCGTTAGGTCACATACGATACGTTTTCGAAAGACTAGTTGCCACCTTGGATAAACAGTATGGTTTCTCTTTTACACGTACCCACAAAGGACCAGCCGTCTAACTTGTGCAGAGTAAAAGCGCCTGCCACGATGTAGCAAACCATTGCGCCGAGACAAATGCTGATTGGTGCGAGTATGGTAACGTTGGGCCTGTCACCGGAGCCAAGACTCGACACCTCGTCCTTCGGGCTGGCTTTAATTTCCACTGTGCTCGTGAACGTTGACGCATTCGCGCGGACGTAAAAGGGCTCCTGCAACTGCAATTGTTGCTGCTGCTGCTGCACCAGTTCCTCTTGCTGACGCTTCTTCCTCATCCGCCTCTCTTTCTCCTGCGTCCGTGTCAATTTAAAAGCAATTTTTAAGATCGATCTGCCAAGGAAGCGGCACCACTTTTCGCCCGTTGCTCGGAAAATGCTCAAACATTCGCCTCGAATAGATCGACGCGAAACGGTTCACAATGCACCAACGAGGGGCACAATTCTTATCTCGATATACAAATCTCGAGCAACGGACGAAAGATGAACAATACTTTTTAGTCGTTGTCGATTCGATGGAAATTAGAATTTTTATTTATGAAGGACATTAATCGTCGTTGATTCTGAACATGGGGCGAGTCTGTTTTATGAATGAAATTAGTTGAAGCTAAATCTTATTACAAATTAATATAAAATTCATGTCTTTTAGTCATTTCACATTAAATAGCTTTAATATCAATAGAAATGAGTTACTAGTAATTTATAGTAAATAGTTAAGTAAATATAGGGGAAATATGAAAATAGATGGCGACGGGTTGAATTCAGTCCGTAAGTTAAAAGTTTCAACTAGAATCCGTCGCGTTTTTAAAATACATATTTGCTACTTCTAAGAAGAATCTAACTTTCACTCGAGTCCTTTCAGAATATGATACTGACTCTTGCAACAAGGTTTTCATAACTTGAAATTATGGAATTGCACTTCTTCGCGTTACAAAAAGTCTGTGCGATAAACGAACGTAGTACGATCGAGCTATCTAATTATCTAATTAAAATTAGCGATGCTTAAAGACTATTATTATAATTAATACGCGGCACTCACTTCCATTCGTCGTTCATCGTAGCAACAATAGCCGCAGTTTGAGCAGAGGCAGCAACAAAGGGCGCGTGTAAAGACACCTCTGGCACACCTGGATAAGAGACCTCCAGCACTCGACAGGTAAACCAGAGTTAGCGGGATTCCAAGGCTGGCGTAACCCATGGTTGCGATCTTCCCCCATGTAGATTTTGGCGCTATGCTGCCGCAGCCTGAAAAGGGATCGTTAAATATTTAAATGGGAAAGTGCAGCAATGATTAATGAAGCTAATTCGCCTTTTGTAGCCGTGTAAATTGCTGTACACCAAGGCTTGAATTGCAACTTTGGTCGAAGATCTTATAGAGTTGAGTCGCAAACGTTACAACAACAATATGAATAATGTTGAAGGGTTAATTATTGTTGACAAAGCCTACGAAATAAAGATTCGACCTATGTTTACTAACGCTTTTTTACTCGGTACAGTGTGTCTTATATACCATATAAATGTCGAATGGTTTATGTTTAAACATCCTCTAGTTTTAGTCATTGCCCTATATGAGGTCGATCGATTCTATTATTTTTTAGAAATGTTAGAGTGGTTTTGCAAGATTTGAAGTTATGAAGCTGTTGTTGGACAGTACTTGGTTGATTTAATTTTCTTCTTTTTTTTTTGTATAACTCTGGTTATTAGTCTAATATCCTGATCAAAACACAGTAACATTGTCCCAATTCCAAAACATATACCAAATAATTACTTTGGAAACGAGAGTTCCATACTAGGTAGAAAATGAATTTTATGTCCGCTTTTTCTATTCAGTTCTCCCTGAAAGTCGCAGCCACATTTCCCCCAAACCAGGGCTTCTTAAACTATGGATCGCGATCTTAAACGGGACGCTTAGCGAAATCTTGGGATCACGAGATTTTAATGTAAAATATTTAATATTATCTTTTATTTATGTTATTGCAAAAAAATGCAGTTGTGATGAAAAACAGGGTGTATAATTGTCGTACTTATAACGAATACAATTTTACAACTTTTTGTTCAATTTTTAATTTTATATTTTTCTACGCTTCTAAGCAAATTCTAAAATTATATTTTTTCATATGTTGTTACCTAATCAATAAATCATCACAAAATATTTAAATATCTTTGAGGTCGCGAATAAGAAAAAGTTTAAGAAGCCCTGCCCTAAACGAAACAAATAAGAAAACAACGCGCGAAGCTTTCACAGTCGCGGGCTCGGTCGCCTCTAACGGCGATTAATCGCAATATCGACAAATCGACCCGGCAGAGGGTGAGAAAATTTGCATAGAGAGTGCAATATTCGTAAACGAATGTTGCTCGGTATCTCGCGAGCCGGTGGAAAAAACGTCTCACGAAATCGAAGAACGGGGTGGGAGGCATTTTCGAGATACGAAAAACGCGGAAAAAGTAGGAGGGAGGGGAATCGATTGGGCTGACGCCGCTTAAGATAATGGATCGCCTATTGGAATTGCTCTGGACCGTGCATGATAGCGGCTTGGAGTCCATTGCCGATGGAATTGCACTCGCGGAAACCTCGCGGAACTGCTCGGAAGCCTATTCGTCACTGTCGTTTCGCCTTATCGTTCACGACGGTGTGACCCTTTTCGTATCCGTTATCTGTTGCCATTTGTTAGGGACTACAGCAGATTGTCAACTCGAGTTTTATTGCTCGAGGAGCAACAACGTATAGAGAGAAAGTGCAGACTACGATAAATCTGTTGATCGCTTCTATCGTGCTCGTTTCTCGAGTTCGACGATCATCTCGCGTTCTACCGTTGGGATCCTTCACGCTCGATTTTTACGTCGCACTCTCCTGCAGTTAGGTCAAAGTAGAATTAAAAGAGGAAAATCAGGAGGAAGATTAACTGACTCACTGCCAGGCAAAAAACCGTTTTGCCTTGGGCGCCAAGATTTAATACAGATGTGTCATGTAGGTTATTATTTTGATAATAAAAAGTGATACTAAATTTGTTGTTTTGAAAAGAAAATTTACAATCTGTATTTGCAATAATTCGTGACTCAAAAAGGTATAAACTTATCCCTTGAGTAATTGCAATCAATTTGAATTAAGAGACATCTCGTAGTTCCCAGTGAATGGGTTAAGGGGAATGAATTTGCTTATAGAAGAGGATATAATAGAGAAAGAGTTAGAATAGTTGGAAATAGTTGTCAGTACTGTTATATTATACGTAAACATTAATAATACCATTGTGACAGTATTACGATAATTGTTTCGGCAAATGGAATAGAAATATAAAAGTAGAATTGAAAGAGGAAAAGTAAGGGGAGGTAACTTGGTTGTAGAAGAGAATAAAATGGATGAATACCATCGTTTATATTTTCGTTTCTACGAATCTGTATTATAAAAGGTTGTTAGTAGTATTACATTATACCTGTAATAATTGTATTATTGTAATATTATTACGACAATGTTTAGATGGAAGAAACTAAGATATAAAAGTAGAATTGAATAGAGGAAAATTAAGGGTTCACAAGCATTTGCTTGCAGACGTGCACGTGTTTTCTTCTGTATCAATTTCACTTAGAAATGACTGTTGTCCACCGTCCTAAAATTGTACATATATAAATTTCTTGGATTAGTTAGAAATATGGAGTGGTGTACACGTCTCGTGACTGTGGTCGTATGTCCAGTAAGAGAACCAATGACAGAGGACCAGTTCTAACACGACAAGCTATTCTTTCATGGGCGAGCAAGTGGCGCGAGACGGGATCGCCTGATCTCTCAATTTGTTGATGTGCCGTGGCCAGCAACATCCCCTGATTTGTCAACTGCTGACTTTTTCTCGTGGGATACTTTAAAGACGAACTGTTTCCCCCCGATGTCAATACCACTAAAGAAATATACGTCTGTGTTGGAGAAAAAATTAGAGCTGTCTTGGAAAGAATATCGCACAATTAAAAAGATAATTTCGTGAAGTTTCAGCGGTGCACGCAGCTAAAACTGGAAATCAGGTTTAAAGTAACTTTACTTGAACTTAGGAAATAGATTTTCGGAGCATAAATGCGTAGGTTGTTCCATTTGTTTGCAATTGCAGACAAAATTGAGGGGAAAAAATACATACATACATATATAAGTACACGCGTACATTGATGAAGAAATAAATTTCTAACCTTACAGCTTTTATCGACATTCGCAAACGATTCATTAATTTATTTCAAAAGTAACGATGATGTATAGAGGATAGATAGAAGTATATGAAATTAGCTGTGATCTGCGGTTTCAATCGTGTGGAGTACTATTTTTTTAACGTCGTTCGCATTTGACCGCGTGTTCCTTCGCGAATCAGTAGATGACTGTCTTTTGTTTCTCGTAACTCAGATGTTTCAATCGATATTTCCGATAGCTGTGTCGCAACCCCTTTTTATCCCCTTAGGGGTTGAATTACGAAACATCCTTTCCTATTCCTTGTATACGTCATAAAGGAAACCTCTGTGCAAAATTTCAGCTTTTTAGATTCAAGGGTTTAGCTTGGACGTTGATTGTAATCAGTCAGGGCTTCATTCTTGTATATATAGATAATGCAACGAGTGTTTCACATAATAATAACAAGATTTGACTATTGTTTGTACACGCTTGGTGAATATTACTAAGTTTGATCAAAGATCGATTACAGCTAGCAGAGTCAGATGTTTGGACAAGCTTTGCAGGCTCGGATTCGTCTAGAACGCAACGAAGCGAGACTTGGAAAACTCATTGGGAACATGTCCAAGTTTGACAAGCTGTCTTATTGTTAGACCAAGGAACTGGTCCACAATGACCTCGTTACGCCCGCCTCTTGAACTCTCAGTCGATTCGATATAATGAAGAGTTCCTGTCCAACAAGCGCAAAACTCTAAGTCCGATAAATCATAGCGCCGTTCAGATATCGATTAAAGTGGTGGTTGTCAACTAAACACTGCTGAAATCAATGTTCGAGGTGTGCTTGCATGCGTATGATTGATCACATGTGTCCTCGAAACTTTAACATAAACGTTGCCATATACGCCCTTAGCTTCTCTTTTTTTTTTTGGGAAGCGATTTACATAATCTCTTTTCTAGTACTTGATACGTTTTTAAGGAGGTAAACTTAGCAGACTTTCTTGGTAATTCAGCAGATCGTTTAAAAAAAATATATTTCCTTGAAGATTTCTATTTCAGTAAACCAAATGATGGCATGTACAGTATACTGAGATATGTACAAAGAAATATGAGTCATTGTTGCATACAAAAAGAGTATGTGAAGTACATATATTTACATTTGTGTTAACATTTAAAGTGAAGAATAATCCTACGTAACTGTAGTTTGTTCTGAATAGTCAGCCTTATCTGTTGATAATAAAATTAAGTTATCTTAACAAGCGAGTTATTGAGAGCAATTCATAGTCATTGCTTCATTAATGATTAAGAAATGTTTTGATATCTTTAGTAGGTTATTAAATTGAGATGTAAATAAATTTTATTAAAATACTAAGTAGAGCGTAATAATTTGTTCAGTAAAATCTCAAAAAAAAAAAAAAAATAGACACAGATACGTTGTTTCAATTGCTAATATAATAAAACTTGTGGATTGCTTTGGATGACAAACGAATTTGCTTCATTTTATTCCTTGGAAGTTGTCTGTATTTATTCTTTATTCTAATTTGCATACTTTTTCTATCAGTTTATGTCACTTAGTTTACTAATCACCACTGCATTATCCTTCGTCTTCTATACTCATTAATTTTTCCATACCTGTGTTGAAAAATCTCTTTGACTTTGATTAGAAGAGCTCAGTCAGGCATTTTCTGATTGCCTGAAACGTTTCTGAAAGCTTTTTTCTTCAAACGAGGTTACAAGCTTTTCGATAACCCTGAAGAGTAAGGTGAGAGTTCGTTCACACCCGAATCAATCAATTTTTGTCACCGTCTGATTTGTCTCATGTGACCGAGCGTTATCCGGATGGAAAAAACATGTTTTCTATGAAGCGAACTAGCCCCAGCTTTTTCAATGCTTGTTTTCAATCGTTTCAGTTGCTGATAAAACAAACTCTCATATCGAACGATCGATCAAACCCCAACAGCACGAATTGGATTATTTCTTCCATATTCCACGAAAAAGTAAAATGGAAAAAGTGTTAATAAATTTTGGTAAAAAAAGTTAAAAAGAGATTTAATAGATGCAAGACTTCAGATATAGCGACTCTTGAGTACAATTATAATCAATCAGCGTAATATAATCGAAAGTATTAATTTCTTCGTTAAATCTCTCTCACCACTTCATTGACAATAAAATTATTTATTCCGTATAATTTGCCTCTTCGAGCTAAATAATTGTTGAAAAAATATTTTTCATAGCTTTATCCTCTTACGAGGTATCGAACCATTTCGGTTTAAACGAAACATCTTGTATAATGTGACACATCTATGGGGCGAATGCATTTTGAAATTCATTTTCTAGGCAAACATTGAAGCAAAATTTTTATTTTAATTAAATGGAAATGCATGGAAAGTGAAGTATGATTATGGCATTTGCAATTTCATATCTAGGGGTTGAAAGGGGTTCCAGTGCTGTATACCAGATACTCTCTAAGCAATGAATTCGTCTAAAAATGTAGGAACAGTGCTCGAAATTCGAACCAAATATTATTGAACTTTGCAAAGATCACTAATCCCAAAGTTCTCATTAAAACTTTAAATTTAAATTTCGACTGCTATGTTTTTGATATATTAAGTTAAAATGATAAGTGATACATGCTATTTTACTGTGGTTCCTCTTAAAATTTCTTTTTTTACTTCTTACGAATGTCTAACTTCAACGTTAGGAGTAATTTCGAGTTCCTAAAATATTAAACACGAATGTTTTAGAAACATTATTTCATTACATATTTTTCACAAAAATAATTTGATGAAATAACTCGTTCTAAACATCATTCACAGTATCACGTTTTTCTTCTGCCACAGTCTAAGCGGCAACGTAAGCTTCTAAAAATTATAACACAAATGGTTGAAAAATGCTGTTTCATTACATATTTTTGACAAAAATAATTGGGTGAAATATTTCGTTCCTAACATCATTCACAGTCAATTTCCTCTGATAACGTGCTTACTTCCGCGATGGAGTAGTGCGCGATAATACAGCGCTAATAATATAACTTTTAATATAGTTTAACGCTCGCGTTCCGTAGTCGCGGCTCCATCAGCGAAATCTGTCGGTTGGTAACACCGTGAGATGAGAAATCAATTAAATGTCTTTATGGCGGGGTGTGCGCAACGTATTGACACTCAAACTTCTGAAACATCGTCGAGAGCACGGGGAACGTCGACGTCGTGATGTTGGGAGGTAAAGTTTGCGACAACTGCATCTAACGTTGCTGCATCTCTATAATGCGCGGTAAATAGTTCTGGAAGTTTAGCCACTTTTCGAAACCGTCGCTCCGGAGCCCGAAAGTTCACGGTCCGTTCCTATTCGTTAATTACTCTCTTTAAGAACTCGAAGCTTCGTCTTAAATCGCTCCATAATGGTGGCCGCTGGTGGCCTGGATATTTCATTTTAACCCCAACTTAAAGAGAACGCGAAGCTTCTAATTATACCTGAAGTGGAAGCTTTCGAAACCAAGTATCGAGGAAAAAAAATTCGAGGACTCGCGATGGATACGGTACGTTCTCCTTTCGACCCGTTTTTTTTTTTTTACTTTGCATTTCTATCAGGAGATGATTATACTCGGAGAAGGATAGCTTGTTTTGAAAAAATTGGCACACTGGCTGAATGAGGTTCTATAGTGTAGTTATACGTCGATACGTAGCATAGTTTTGTGTGAAAATAAAATAAAGTTAGGGAAGGTAGTGCAAAGTATTGGATGGCCTTGGACGTAATAATTTAACACTAAAACTACCCAGACACACTTATTATACGTACAAAGTTGCAGTTCTACACTACCGCTCAAAAGTATCCGGACACTTGCTCTTGTTCCATAAAATATAGTTTAACTTTGTACGTAAAGTATTTAGAACGCTTATATATAGTAGCATAATAGAATTAATTTTGATATATAAATTATATAATGAGCATGCAGAAATAAAATTTCTGCATAGAAATACAAAATCTAATGGAACGGTCTCAATGCTTAAAAGAATTTCAAGTTCCACTTTGTTTCATCTCTATGGCGCAGAACGAGTTCAGGAAGTTCTTCGATATGTATTAAGTGTCTGTAAATTGTTGACAATATTTTCATGTTCTCTTGAGAGAGATAAGAATTAGTTCAAGATTAGTGCAATCAGTAAAATCTAACCGTGGCGGATACATCGATGAATCTAGTATTTAATTTTAGCGTAATTTTTAATTTAAAACGATAGATATTTCGTAAGAACTACTAATAATATTAATACATATGTATTTCGCAAGTGTCCGGATACTTTTGAGCGGTTGTGTATATCTTTGTAATTAAAGGGAGAGAAGCAAACTAATTTGTCAGTCAAATTAACACGTGATCAGAGGAAATTAACTGTGAATGACGTTAGGAACAAGTTATTTCATCAAATTATTTCTATGAAAAATATCTAATGAAATATTGTCAACAAATTTTGTTTCAATCTTTTGGAGCTTAAAATTAGATTGCCTCTAAAATTTCGATAAAAGCATTGTTAATAATTGAGTGGCTTTAGTGACTTTGAATGAATAATTAAGTACATGGATGTAATTGACTGGCTTGGTAGTATTAGTGTTGAAGCAGGTAATTGTTCGAACAAGAAGGGCTACCCTTGGGAACTACGTTAAGACGGCGTCCTTCAAAGGAAGGAACATTAAATTAACTACTGCAACACCATTACAATTATTTTAAAAATAATGTTTCCAGTGAATGGTTATGTATGTATGGTTATGGTATTGTTATCTCAATCATTAATATTCAAAAGTTCGTTCAATATTCGAATATTAAGTTCCATAATTTTCTGCTGATGCTTTTCTGCATCATTTTCAAGTTATCATTTCATTCTTTCATTATCATTACTATGACGCTGGTTGATGGGGTGAAACAAATTCTGTGATTCTTAGTCCTCTCCAACATTTGAAATTGCTACATATGGTTCAACGTTTTCGAGTCTAGAGCCTCCCAAGTTTACGCAATATTATCCCAATATTAAGCAACATCTTACAGTAAAAAAAATATTAACCGCAATATAAAATCTAACTTCGCTGTCAGCACCCAATGTTGATGACTCTGACTAATCTGTTTTTGAAGTAGTTTCCAAGGAGTCGATAAATCATTCGCGTTGTCAGGAACACGGGTTCGACATAATTGTTCCCCGACCCCTTTCCAGAGCTCAAACTGGGTTATTCTCGGAGCTATTTAAATAATTCTCTCGCGTATGGTCTCAATAAACGGGCAAACAATTTTTCATCCGACGCTTTTCAAAAACACCATATTACGCCTAGGTGGTGGGATACATAGTTGGCAAAGGGTGGTTAGAGGAGGAGGAGGAGAAGGGCGGGGGGAGGCATCGCGGAGCAAGAGGAAAAGCCGGAACGGTGTAACGAGATGACGGTATCGCGATAAAAAAGGTAACAGACACGAGACACGCGAAGCGGAACGAAACGAGAAACGGAAGAGACTCCGGGGATTATTTATATTCGCTGTAACCGCAATCCGCGGGCGCATTTTTCGCGAGACGACCGACCAAACTGTCTGGAAAACGAGGAGAAATTACATCGGTAAAAATAATAGACCCTGACCGCTATTGGCTGGACCCCCTTACCAATTTACGCCCGCAGGATGAGCAGCGAAACGATAAAGGCGTGCCTGTTTCACGCGGTAACGAACGACGTGACTTCTCTCTGTGTCTTCGGCGTCGTCTCTGTCGCGAAAAATCGATGCAACGCGATTCCCGACTGTACACACAGTTTTGCCATTTGTGGAATATATTGTGGCGGGTATTATTTATTTAAAAGAATTATCTTTTTACGAGTTTGAACATCTGGTGAATTTATTAAGGGGTTAGGCTATTCTAGAAGCTATCAAAGTTGGTACGATATCGAATGGGACGTTTCAACTTAATCCAAAAATAGAGAGCCATCGTTTGTATAAATTTGGAGGATTCTAACGTCACAGAATTCTTTAAAATTCATTCTCTGAAACGTCTGCCCTCGTCATTTGAAATTGGGAAAGACGAGATTATGTGAAACTAGACAAATTTATGAAAAACTGTTTGAAATGTAATTGCATGATGTACGTACGATTACTTAAAGAACGAAAATAAACTGGTGGCGTTATTGTTTTACACACATCACGCATTTACTTATACAGGGTGCGGCCGAATAACATGTACTAGTGGACTCAAGGTGATTCCTTATGGAAAAATAAGAACAAAATATGGAATAAAATTTTGTTCACTTGAAGCTTAGTTTTCGAGAAAATCGAGTTTGAAAATCCTATCCGTACGTATGCTGTTACGGATGATTTCGAGTTACAGTTCTGCTGTAACTGACTGCTTAGGCAAATAACTATTAGAAGAAGTCTCAGATCATTGTTTGTAAACACGATACGCGTTATACGATGCTCGACGAACCGTAACTTAGCCGTAACAGCATACGCACGAATAGGATTTTCAAACTCGATTTTCTCGAAAACTAAGCTTTAAATGAAAAAATTTTATTACGTATTTTGTTTTTACTTTTTCATAACGAACCACCTTGTGGCCACTAGTACATGTTATTCGACCGCACCTTGTATATAACCTTGTGGCAATGTTAGTCAATAAGACATATGTCCACGTGCGTTGAAAAATAAAGAATATAAACAATGAGGCTGGTCCATGTTTGGGGACGAAAATTAATTACGTTGCAAATATTTATTATAGACAAATAAATTACAATTGAATTAATGTGAGAGAAGAGAAAGTTGAACAAATGAAACAGAACATAATATTGACTTCGAATAAACTGTTTTCGTATGCCAAATAACATAATCTACTTCGTATCTCTCTAATATAATATAATATTCAAATATTATAAACCTGGAGGTATCCCAAGGTATGAGAGGTATCAAGTAAATTATGTTATTTGGGATAGAAACACAGTTTATTCGAAGTAAATATTACGTGCTGTTTAATGATTATATTGTTTATTTTTTGATACATTCAGAGACAATATTTATTGTCCAATAATGTGAGATTATGCTAAAACAACGATGCATGCGCAATGTTTGTATTCTTCATCATCTGAAAGTCATTCACACATTTCTTAACTGTGCAACGTATTTTTTCCAATTTCCACGCATTGTTCGTTGGCATTTAATTGGTTTTCTCACAATCCAACTTGCAGAAGCGATCCATGCGTTTCATTTATTCGAATATAGATATAATAGAATATATTATACAGATATAGATTATATAGATATATTATACATCGAAACACTCAAAATCCAAATTAACATTCAAAAGATCGTCTTTCGTAAACGATTTCCGATTGCAAGTGCTTCATTGTTTCATTCTTAAGTTCGTTAATCGTCGCTTAAGTGCTCCATTCCTTCGTGTCCGTAGGATAATAGCTTACAGTGACACGTAGTTAATCAAATAATGGAACATTACGCTTCCATTGTGTCACCGGAATCGTTGCCACGTTTCCCATGTCTCTTGGAAATGATCGCGATCTGGAAGAGAAAGTGGCCTCGAAGACCTTCCTTCAGAAAACTAAGGGTTGATGAGCCCCTTTATTGGAGCGACGATAGCCATCACCGCGGCCATTCCCGTTAGAAGCTCGAATTCCTCGAGGAGAACCCTTCAAATATCTCGAGGAAAACGTTCTAGCGAAAAGTTTCTTCGACATATGTAGAAGTGCCAGCAGTTACAAAATTTCACGAAGCGGAAATAATTATAACCATTGTATAACACTGTTCAAGATACGATTCTCTTATATTTTAGTTAATTTTCAAAAGTAAAATGCGAAAGATATCAATCGCAGTTTCCTAACATTAATTGATTTGATAAAATTTAAGAAATGTTCAGTAAATTTACATTTTTGAATCGATATAATTCATCCTGATCGGAGTAGAAAAATAATATTTTTGACTGCAATGTGAATGTAAATGGTAACTTTATGTTTTCAATTTCAAAAATTTATAAAGCTAGGAATCACCAATTTCTTTGACACTTGATTAACTTCTTCTACGTTTTACTCTGGGATCTTTTGTTTTAGTTAAAAATCTATGCTTCTTTATTTAGTTTCCTCCTGTCGAATCATAAGAATAATACAGTACGATAAATAATAAAATTATGAATAACCAAGTAAAAAGAAAGAAGCAAGTAATAACTTAAATAAACGATCTGATGTTGGAAAACTTGCTCATAAAAATGTTCCCAGTCGAATAGATTTCGACACGGTAAGAGTAAAAGGAAAGGTGTTCCACGATTCTCTAACTTTTCCCTTGCTCGAGTAAACGACCTCGTTAATCACATCCAAACCATTCCGTATTATAATAGGTATACTTTCATTTGAATACGCAAATATTCGAACACCGTAAGAAGAGATTTAACGTGTTTGACCATAAAATTCAGTGGATGCTATAGTGACCAAGATTTTCTACAAACCGCGATTACCTGTGCAGTTACTCGCCGTTGAAGCATTGCGATAAGGCTTTACCACCAGCTGCTTTTACGACATGGACGTGACTTCTTCCCCTTTTTTAAGATTAAAGAAACTTTACGTACAATTACCGCGACGTTCGTATTTTATACTTATACATACGAAGACGTAAAATTCTAATTAAAATTGGAGAGCCTCGGAGCCTTTCCTACTTGGCTTTTTTCACCGACAGACGCATCGTAAGCACGCGTTAGAGTAGCGTCGCGATGTCGTTTATATAGGTCAAATTAGAAGGGAAATTGGTAACTGGAATTCGCGAACGCAATATCATGTTTCAAATTTGCAAAACTCTGTTATTAAAGAGCACCGATTAACAAATAACCATGATGTGAATACCAAGGATTTTCCGACAGGGGATTTAAATTTTGGATTTTTAATTACCAAATACGTTAGCGTAGCTTTGCTGGACATTCAAACGATTCTATTTTTAACGTTTGTTTGCAGTCATGTATACTGTTATTTTAAATACAAAATAGAATATATTCCATGTTATTTGCGTTCTATTAACAAATACAATTCTGTTTTTGAAACGGGACTTTAAGACTTTGTTAATGAAACGCAACTGGCATGCAGGATATTCTATATTTTTTATTTTAAATAATAATTTTAAAAATAAAGATTGATAATACATGAAAAGGAAATTAGATTGGCGAAGATATAGAGTAAGAACAATTTTCATGTACGTTAATATGAAGTATTTCTGAAATCGTGGTCTTTCTGTAACATTTCTGGGTCAACACCACTTCGCCTCGTTCCAATTAACATCATGGTTATTTTTTAATCAGTGGTCTTTAACGACGGAGTTTTCTGAATTTGTTGAACTTCTATTGCGTTCACGAATTTCAATTTCCTAGTTTCCCACTGGTTTGACCTACATAAACGACATTGCATGCTATTCTAACATATGCTTACGATGCGTCCATTGCTGGAGAAAGTCAAATAGAAGTTTCACATCACACATTATACAAAATGAAGCCTTAGTACCTTTGCAACAGCTGCGAACAATTCTAATTTACCATCCCATCATGATGATGACTTTTTTTTCAAAGAAACTTTGTAGTATTTTCGTCTATAATTTTACTTATGTATTTGTTCATGTTTCAAGAAGGTGTACAAATTTCTATAATTTGTAACAAAAAGATTAATATTGGAAGAGCTATAAGCTGGAGCATAAGCTTAGCTTACATCTGAATTACTACATGATTACCACGATAACTGACATCTTTAGAAATAAACAATTCAAAGTACTTTCTAGTGTATAAAATTGTCTTTATGGTTCGTACTAAAATCGTTTCAAAAATGTGGAGTATAATAAAATAGTAAGAATATATAATATAAAACATTATATAATAAATATTAATTTCTCAAGACATTTTTAAATACATAGTCATCGTCAAGAGTCAGGGATTTCACGAAGAACACAATTCAATTCCTCAAAGACCCTACTCGATACTACAAAATTCAACCCACCTAGATAATCAATATATTGTTGCGACGGGGAGTGGTGCTTCGCGGAATACTTATTATAAGAAACAAGATAATTAAACAAACAGCAACTCAAAGCTTTTGTTAATACGTTGCGTATGTTACTTTGCTCGTGCAACGCTCTTCCATGGCCCGCACATTTTTACGCGCGTCGTATCTCATCGTACCTCGTCGTAACTCGTTGTAACTTGTCGCCGATCTCAACATTTGGCTTGTTAAAGACGAAATATCTCGTCACCCGTACTCAATGTGTTAACCCTTTGCACTCGAGGCCTTTTTTTCTGTTATCTGCCAGCAACTTGAGATCTAGACTTGAGAATAAAGTCACCCTTAGTACCTCGCGGACAATCATTTTATTGACACTTCGAGCTCCAAAGAAATTAAACCTAAAGAAACATTAGGTATTGTAGATTTGCTGCGTGAATCCTAATGGTGACTGTGAGTCACCTCTCGAGTGCAAAGGGTTAATAACAGGTCAAGAATAAAAATATACTTAAAATATCTTGCGATTATTCAAATAGTTACTGGTTCCTCAATAGCAACGGGAAAGAACAGGGTACTCGCTTCCGCTCGTTCAAAGAAGCAGCTTCACATCGTCGCGGAAGATCTTTACGTCGCCATATCTTCATGCATCTTCATGCATCTTCATGCCGTCGCAACAATATTATCCAACAAACGTAGTCGCACCAATAAATCGACGCTGCTCTAAACCAGAATATAAAAAAAATTCCTAATAGAATAAAACGTCGCGTACAATGAAAAAGAACGTAACAGCGTCGTAGCTCGCAATCAAGACGCGTTCTCACGCGGTATGATTTACGGAACGCGGTATCCAGGACGTGCTAGCGCTCGAGAACAGGCGACGTCGACGTGAACGACTTATCTTGCGGGTAGCATTTACGTCCCGGTTTCAGCTGTTTAATTTACCGCTCGAAATAATTTGCATACGGCAGGACGAAGCGTTTTCGTCGTGCAATAACATCTCGAAGATGAGCCGTGTGCCGCGTTAGGCGAATGCATCGCGCCACACGCTGCCGACTAGCGCCGGCGGGATAGGTGAGCGAACAACCCCCGTTTCGCCATCCCTGACATCCCGCTCCCTGCTTCCCACGGTTTGTCGAGGTCGTTTCGTGGCACAGGGTTGTCGGGATCCTCGACGTAACCCCCGAGGTCGTAATGGTAAGTCTCTCCGTGCGAGGACCCGAAATTAATAACGCGACCTGGCGCAAATACGGCGCACATAATTAAAGCGATATTACGATCCGGGACAGCGGGTGTATCGTCTACCAAGCCGGCTGGCTCTGGGCGGATGTTATTTAGCTGCGAGCCGTTGGGCCGCGACTGAATGCTCTTCAATTCGTAACTTGGACGAACAGAGGGGCGAGGGAGACTGTTTGCGAGCAGGTGATTTATATTGATCCCCTGTTTCGATGAACGAAGGGTACCGGACCTGGAAACGCCCGGATAACGAACAGTTCCGTAACTCGACGGCGAGCTCGCCTCGAGGATCGAAACCAGCGGTTCTTAACTCTTTCGACCCCAGTGGGACGTACACCCTCGTTCATAAATATGTGGACATTTAATATCTTCGATGAATAATTAATATGCACCGGAAATGATTACTATACAACTTTTGTTGCCAACTTCTATATTGGATGTGTATTTAACAACATTTAGTAATATATTCACATATTCAATTTTATAGTGGAACTATGGAATCGTTTAGATAGAAATGTTCAGAAAGAATGTTCAATATATCGAAAACATTTATGGCGAAATGCTACAAAACAAATGATATAATATTGCTTCGGATACAACGAAGAAATTAATAGTGTCCAAGTTTGGTGAAAGAAATTTTAACGTTATCCAGTTATCTCTATAGTTTTTTTTATCATCGATAATGTGATATTAAAAAAAAAGTATTAATAAAATATATTCGCAAATGCAACATAAACATATCGAAACGTAAATGATAGAATTGATATTAACAGATTCGCAGCTTTTATTAGGTATTTATTTTTATTAAGGAAGTGTTCACATACTTCTGAGCGGGGGTGTATATGTTCCAGTAGGGTGGTTCTTCAAACGGTGATTTTCCGAGTTTATCCCATTCACTGGCAACTACGAGATGTCTCGTAGTTCAAATTGATTGCAATTACTCAAGAAATAAGTTTAGAGCTTTTTGAGTCACGAATTATTGCAAAACGAGATCGTAAATTTTCTTTTTAAAACAACAAATTTAATATCACTTTTGATTATCAAAATAATAACCTCGATTACACATCTGTATTAAATCTTGGCGCCCAAGGCAAAATGCTTCAAATTTGCCTGCCGTTGAACGAGTTAATATTCTCAGCGTCTTGAATGCTTTGAAATAACTAAAAATAAATTCCTTAAAACTCTCAGCTCTCTATTTCAATTCTTAGTACCTACGCAAAAAGGTCGAATTCTTCCACTTAAAATATAGAGGAAAGAACTTGTTGCATTCTGATTTTCATATTTCGAGAATAAAATAACAGAAATATTACGAGATGGTGTACTCTTATAGGAAGTCGAATGCTCTCCAAAAAAAAGACTTGTAAAAATCTCGTAAGTCTAACCGGTGTAAAGTTAGACACTGGCAAAGTTGAATTATAAAAATTTTCAAAGTACGTTAAAAATTCAGAAAAACAGACAAATTCTTATAATTTACCGCTAGGTAACTCTTTGGATTGCAAGCGTGAGACTCGTGATATGGAATTTTGGATGAACATGGAAAACACGAGTCTGATATGTCGTATGAAAGCGCGCAAAGGATTTTTTACCTGTTTATGGAATGTACGGTCCTAAAGCAAATGGTAGGACTAGGGGTTAACACGTTGACGACTAACGACTGTGGTAGAAATTGGCCTATTTTGGACCTAGCTGGGAAAGAAACATTTTTCCACATGTTTCCTACAGGCCTTAATGTCTTTTTAATGTTACGAGGACGATGCATACAGCTGGTCAGTAAAAGATTCGGACACTGATACCATTTTCACATTTATGTTCTATATTATTAGATGGATGAGGAGCTACAAAAATGCATTACATTATGTTACACTACAGTATATTGGGCATATATTAGTTGAATATTGTTATTAGTTGAAAAACTCCGGGGAAAGAGATAAAACGCAAAGACTTTGTTAATACATTTGTATCTCGTCTCCTTTCTTCGCGTATTACGTAACGAATTTATAATAAATCAGTTTACACGGTTCCTTTGAAAGATAACGTTTTAATAATAAGTTTCACGTATCCCAAGCACGTACAGTTACATACGAAATGTTCTTCTTCGCAACGTCACCTTTCTCAGCAGAACAAAACAGACACGAACACGAAAGCGTATGTTTTAATTACATTTGAATTATCATATCTTTGGAATTAGAAAGTGAAAGGGCAAATCAGTTTATTAATCTTAAAATGACTAAACATCATCGAAGAACAAAATAGAATGTAACACTATTGTCGGCTTATTTAAAAGTAGTCTGCATCTTTTGTTAGAAAAGAACTTTTCATATTAATATGTAGCGCGATACACAATTTTGGTCATAAATTCGCCGTTTCCGAATGAAATTGTTTGCAATTTTTATAGATGCATATTAGCTCATATTGATACACTATTGTTTACCATATTCCAAAGGAATTTCAAAAAGACTTGCAGGATTACAAGACTTATACATATTTTTCAAATATTCGGGATGGCATGTATTTTTACGGTTACTTACCTATTTTGATTGAAAGCAATTAAATATAATACAGCAGGATAGTAATTAGCAACACCTCCATTATTTTTATAACACATTCTTCGTTCCTTTCGGCATTGAATTGACTTCTTTTTCATATGTATGTGAATACAGATTGACCGATTAATTCGTGCATACTGTTACAAGGCATATTAAATGCCTCATTTGTTTCTTGAAATCAAGCATCGAAAGTAGATAATCAACGACACGGTTAATATCGATAGGTTACCGGTACATAAAGAAAAAAAAGGATGGAATCCCAAAGAACGAGAAAAGCGCAAGCCTAGAAAATCTAGGAGGCTACAGAAGTGAGAGAAAGGGATGGAAAAGTGCATAGGGGAAAGGAATGGAAACGATGAGGAAGGAAGCAAGATGAAGCATCGCGAGAAGCAGGCGAAAGGGTACGTAGACCAAGGAGTATACCGAAATAGAAAGGATGTGGATGGAATACCGAGGGGGTTCCCAGGGACGGTGTATGCCTCTGATGTATGAGATACTTCTCTGCGGCAGCTTGTACACGCCGACAGCGTCAGCGAAATGTTGTCCCATAAAGTATATCTTGCGCGCTGGCTTATGCTGCGAGCGGGCCAGCAAGATGTTTCTGCTTCATGGAAACGCACATTTAGGGTGCGAGCGCTTTGGAGTCGACACCACGGGAGATAAGACCGACGATAGGGTTGAAGGATAAACCACTTGGGGGCTGTTCGATGCCCTGCTGTGTTTTGTAGCTTTTGCGCTCGCCATTATCGTCGTTGGGGATCATCGACGAAATTTTGACGTCAGCGTGTAATTACGTTTGTTGATTGAGATCGTTTACAACCGGTAACGTTACATTTGAAGGCTATAGTATTTAGACAGGTTTGTAATATAGAATATTTCAGTCACAATGGACCGTAGTCGGATAGGCAAGTTTCATAATTTATAAACGACGATGGAATATTACTTAAGTACTTAACAAGTACATATAGAGAAATATGACGGACCTCGTAACGGTTTCAAAGAAAAATAATAAAAATAATAATTCAATCTCGGGCGAAAATTCTTTTTTCTTAATCGTTGGCTAATCGTTACCGTTTTGCAGTGTAAGACGTTTGTATCTCGTAGAAATACGTCGTGCGGGAACAACGAGGTGCGGGAATAAGGATGCGATAAGGTGGGAGCATATATCACGTGGAAAGCCATTCGAGGCTATATATGTATGTTGCGAAACCCGTCCATGGGGTTGCCGTTATTGTGGCGATTTTCGCAGCGAGCGTTTTACGATTGAACGGATCGAAGCAAATTGCCGACTTTTTACGAAATACGACCGAGATCGAAGATAGACTAGCGAGGAACAGGCCTGCAACACTCTCTGCTAGTTGGTGAAGCGTCGAGGAATATAAAAGATGAGAAGTGAACAAGCAAATTTATTATGGGCCAAACAAATATTTGCGTACACAGTTTTTTTTTTTTAACGTAATTGCCTTTAACGACGCAGTATATCAGTGTGTTCATTATTCTCAAAAACAATACGTTGACTTAGGAACGTTAATAATTTACTGTTTAGAAGTAGTACAAAGAGATGATAATTTTGTAGTAAAGAAAGTATATTTGCACACTTACGGTTTTTCTTGAATGTATATACGGAATGTTTCGTTCAAATCAGAATGATTAAATATCTCACGAGGAGATGAAACTATAAAGAAATGTTTTTACAAAAGTTATTTGATACAAAGGGGTGGATTTAACAAATAAATTAATTTGCTTGAATGGAACCTTATATATTTTATCCATAAGACGGTAGCATTTGTTTAGACGAATTCATCGATATTTATTGTAATATAAAGCCTTAAATTGGAGGTCGTATTTAATAGATTTAACATAGTCGATCGAACAATGACAGAACATCTTGAAGAAGGAAAGAAGAAAATCAATAAAAAAATCCAAAAGTGTCTCACTTCTTTACAGGCAGTTATCTTAAAAAAAAAAAAGTGAGTTGCGAATACTTCCTTGACCCACTGTATCTAATTCCATGGCTCCACGAAGAAAGGATCAGGATATCTACATACTTGATATACGAACTGGTTAATAATTCCGTGGACATCATAAGTATGTCGTGGAAATTTGGAAGCCGACCAAGAAAGTTTCGTGAAAGATATCCCATTATACTCTACCCTATATTGAAACTTCCGAGACGAGGAGTCGTTTATTAGATTTGAACTTGGACCTTGTCCAAGATTAGTTAACGTGTAGTTTAATCAGGACACGTGTATCGAGGGCGATCTTGCGGTAACTTTCTACTATTAACGTTTGTTTGGGGGAGAGAGAAAGAGAGAGAGAGAGAGAGAGTCAGTTATTCAAGGATCCTTGAAATAGTTTCATTCTAGAGTATAAAGTGAGTCTTCATAGTTTGCATTGGGGATGTTAAATATAAACTGTTTTAATAACAAAACTAATAAACTATTATTGGTGTTGAAAATATACAAACTAGTGTAAATATACCATAAGTATATTTCTATCGATTAGAATTTTACATTTTAATATTTGACATACTACGTTACTCTACATTACGCCACATTAATATATAAAATATTAATCTAGACTGACATTACCTTTTGCATACTCTTACTTAGTATCTTGAAAGCTTTCTTTCCAAATACTGAGTATTAATAAATACGTAACCAACAATACAATTAATATATTCCAGAAAGTAAACAGTGAAAATAAAATGCCTATAAACAGCCTCCTGCTGTTAGAGCCCCAACAGACGTGTACGGAAGACAAGTCTAACGTAAATGTAATGTACAGAGTTACGATAACGCGAACTATGCCAAAATGAAGGAGTTACGTAAGGCAAAGTAATGTCAACGAGAATAGGAATAATTGTATTGTGATGTATGGATTCAGTGCAATAACTAAAGTGACAGTTATGCACTTAAAAAAACCAAGCAAGCAAGCAAGACGAAGTCTTGTCCAGAATTCCAGCTGAGAATTCGGACACGCTGTTCAGAATGATAATGAACATTTTTCCTTGGCGCGAATTCGTCTCCACTTCGTCGCTGGAGTGTCGCTTACCATTTAATCGACGTCCGTGGAAATTTGCCTTTATTCCAGCGACGATGAGCACCGCCATTTCGACGACTCGAATACGGTTCCCCTCAGCGTAATAAGAAGCGTCACTGAACGTTCACAAGGATCTGGAAGAGTGCACGAAAATTCCACGGAATCCCGGAAAAATTTATAGCCCGGATGTTTACCGACGCGAAATTCTCTCAGGCGCCCCTAGGCAAGGGTCGTGGATAGCGCGGCTTTATTTCGTTTCACTCCTCCAGCAGGGAGGTGGCTATTAGTAGTAATTACTGGAAGAATAAGTCTCTACTTAATACTTCCTTCGTACGCCCTTTCATCTTTTGCCTCCACGAGACGGTATACTCTCACCACCGTCGCCCTTCGACGGTTTAAGCTATCCACCACCGGATTCGCTACATTTTCTCGCCCGAAACTCTCTCATACGTGTACTCTCCTTCATTCCGGCTTAGGTGGCATTAAACGGTGAGAGGGAATTATCACTCGTGGCTCAATATTCTGCTTCCTTCGTAGGTACACTCTCCTGTATTCTCAAGTTTGATTTTTGTCGCTACCAAGGGTGCAATCTAGTACTTCGCATCGAATATCGCGGTTTCTTCATAGTTTTCATTTTTGTGTGAATTAGCTTGATCGAAAGGAAAATTATATGTGTAGATTTGTTGGTGTAGTTTAACGAGACTTTCTTTTGTTCTTTTTTCGAACTTTGTTTTAGTAGATGATTGTATTCCGTTTGAGTACGATACCGAAGAATATTCAACTTCAATGATATACCTGAGTCCAGGTACTTTGTTAATTCGAATTGGAAATGTCTTAAGAGATTACTACAGTAGATATTTAGAAATATAGCGAAATGGTACTCGTTTAAACAGGCGTGTACAGTTTTTTGGTCCTTTTTCTGTCTTAGAATAGTTAGAAACGGAATTTAAAAAATTTTAAGCTGATCGTACATGATACCATGAATGCTTTGTATCTTTTTGGAATAATTCTGTATATATGGGCGTGTGCATGCAGGTCATGCATGTTGCGTTCTGTTTTGCATTATACATATTTTAGAAGTAATCCATCAGAATATTTTTAAATTTTGTTTGGAGACTTCTATATACATGTAGGCCACTGATACCATTGGATTCTTAAAATATTTTGTATGAATGGTTTGTCTCTGTTTTATTTCATCGAAACATCATAAAACGTGATATACTGGTTAAATCATATGAGGTACTAATGGCATTAAATTTTTGAAAAAAATCTTCGAGGGTGTAGGAAACTATTGATATAGTGTGCCCCACATTTCACCTTAAAAGTAATTGATCAGAAAATCACAAAATCTGGTATAGCGACTTCTATAGATTATAATATAGAATATAGACTTATATTATATAGAGGGCATTAAGGATATTACATTTTTGGAAGAATTCTATATCTATGTACATACGTATGTCGATCTCTGTTTTACCGTATATTGGATTAACTGCATTCATCAAGTTCTTGACTAAAAAACAAGAAAATGGACTTAATTTCCCTTCAATCCTAAACTTCGTCAGTAATGTCGAAAGCGAGAAAATTTAATACTTTTTAAACTAACGCGAGGGAAGTTCTTCGTCAACGTGGGCAGCTTTTTAACTTTTGAAAACGTCGATTGATCGGTCATTTCGATTTCGACAGGCCAGAAGTTCCGTTTGAGAGACGGAAGTGACAGGCGTAACGGCGATATTTAAATTGCGACCAGCGAGAACTGTCGCCAGCGACAGGAGCATTGACCGCGTGCGACAATAGCAAGCCCTTGCTGGTAGGTGCACGTTTTTTTGTACACAACAAAGCGAATCACCAGGGCGCGAACTGGTCAGTTGCTAGGCGAAGCCGAATAGGTGTGGCGCGAAGTAAAAGTACACAAAGAATAATGCAATGGAAGTGTTAAGTGTCGACCATTTTACACCGAAGCTTTCCACAATCGTGTGTGCTTTTTACGTTTCATGAAATTCTTTTCTTTAAACAAGTAATGATTTACTTTATGTAGATTTACCAGTGTAATTTACTGTATGCCTTATTGGCTTTAATTAACAAAAAAGAAAATCGGTAATAGGGTAACTTTCGTATTTAATTTTTCTTTCAACTTTCGATATTTTGATCCTTCAATTTTCTTACACGAATTTTAACTCGAACTGCCGCGACACAAAATAAAACCATACAAAGAATAATGTGATAAATGTGTTAACTGTTTTACTTTATGTCTTAGATGTGTCTTATTGCCATTTAATTAACAAAAAATAATAATGGAGTGAACCACCCTCTTTTTTAATATTTTTTCTTCGGTTTCGATCCTTCAATTTTCTCATAAATTATACAAATCAGAAACAAATTAAAATTCAGTTTCCTTAACGATTCCTTTCAATAATTTGAAATATGATTCTGTCCATTAAAAAAGATTATCTTTGCTGCTTGCCAGAAGCTTCCAATCTTTCATACCATGTTGATCGACATCTGAATGCCGGACTAACCGGAACTCAACCGCTGCAAAGACAAGTTTTCGCTATGATAAGAGTAAATCGATGACCCGGGAACACTCTCGGTTCATCTTCTTCCCTTAGAATTCATTAGTCACCGTCAGTGGCCGCTGTAAGTGCAGCTGTGGCGGTCGTGCGTCGATATTATTAATAGTCGCGACGATACAATATTTTACTACTTGAAAGGAGCACGGAAGCATGAAGTCGTGTCTCGAGACATATATTCCAATACTTTGAAAATATTAAATTGTCCAGATGTAATTTAAATGTTGTTCAAGTTCGATCAGAGGAATTGTTTAGTTAAATTAAAGTAGTAGGTACGTATATATTATTGTACGAAATTAAGCAAATGAATCATTTCGGTCGATCATTTGCACTCAGACACTAAGAAATAATATTACTTATTTTTGACTAGTCACACTTATTATTACAAATTTATTGGAATTAATAGATGAGTCATTTAATTTAAAAAAATTGTTAACGGGGTGGCTTTTGTTTGAAATTTTTTGTCGAGGCTTTCTCTGCAAAACAATTACCTTTTCAAACTGGTTTAACAAATAACGATGCTTTTGCCACTGTTGTTTTCATTCCCTATCCTGACAGCAGAAAATACAACAGCCTGTTGACAAGGCGACATGTAGTTACGCGTGTTCTCGATTCTATTGTTTTTTCCATCAACTTGAACGAGCAGTTTCTTCAGCGCTTAGGTTGGCGTAAGCTGATAGTTTAAGGGGGGGCTTAATGTTTGCTGTTTGTTCTTCCGTGTGTGTGTGTGTGTGTGTGTGTGTGTGGAAGTTCTTCGTTATTGGGGATGTGTGCACAGCCGGTTAGAAGCTCGTCGACTGTCGAGAGTGACAAAACGAGAAAATCGAATCCAGGGGGTGGCAGAGTGATACATAAAGATAAGGAAGAGAGAGGGGAGGTGAGAAAATGGGGAAAGTGAGAAAAACGATAGGATAGGGTAGAATAGGAGGGAAGGGAGAGAAAAGAAAGGAATAGATACGGTAGTCGATAAAGAATGACTACCATATGGAATACACAGGATCACAATTGTTCGATTATTCTTTCTACACTCCTTATAATTGTAGAGTTTCATTGGCATGGAGTAAATCCAATTTTTCATTTTGATGACGGTATGATTAAGTATTTAAAAATTCAATTGAAATAGATTAATGTGTAATTATTACAATTTTAAAAATAATTGTTGGGATAATAATTGAATATGATAGGCTATTTTATTTAAGACTTCGTTAACGTCATTTTTATCAAATATGTTATAGAATGGAAATAGTGCAAACACCATTAAAAATCAAGAATCTCTTCAAATTTGCATGTAATTACAAAATAACATTCTGTTCAGACATAATGAATGCTCACTTATTTCAATTACCAATATATTTCACAGTCTCAACACAACAACTAGTTGTTTATTATATTTTTATTTTCCTTTTCAGTAATTTCTTGAATTTACACATTGTGAGAACTTACAATAGGACAACTGAATCTAAATTGATCAAGTCGTTTACACGAAGGTGTTTGATAAGTTTCTTTCAAGCAAAATATAAAAGAAAATACAAATAAATTGTTTCAAAATTAACAATCTTTTGTTCGTGCTCACTAATAAATAGTCCGAACATAATGTTGACGGTAAATTAGTTTTCGTAAGTATTTTCCAATGATTCGATAGGGGTTCAGGGCGATCCGGATCAACGATTACTGACATGGAAACGTTCAGGGTCGGTATTTATGGGCTTAGAAATCGCCGCAACCGACAAACGATCGTTACTGCCCCTCGAAGTGTATTTACTGCCTGCAGACTATGCCGGAATTAGCCATTCGAATTTCGTTATATGTCGACCGGTTGAATTGTGGAATTATCGACTTTTATTAACTCCATTATTTCCATCGCGATGAGTTCACGTCAACTGTTCTTTTCACGTGTTTTGTTTAAATTGCACAAAATGTTTTTTAAAAATGTTTTTCAAACAATGAGGAATACATACAGCGTAAACCCAAAAATATAAAGTCACGAAGTACAACAAACAAATATTGGAAAAGACAATACCTGGGAAAATTTCAATTTCATTTTCAGATTATATTTACTCTACCCCCAAATATTAGAATTTCATTTATAATATTTAAAAATTCGAAATTATGAGATTTAAGAGAAAGATGTAAAAGATAATTTCGTATAACGTTTCTCTAGCTCTCTTTGCTTTCACTTGTAGTAGAAAATTAATTTCTCAATTCCTTTCTTCAATTTTAACACATTTCATCTTTATGTAATGCATATAAAGGTCTCAAGTAAATAAATGAGTAAACAAGAAAAATGGAATTTTATTGTTTCGCACAAAACAATTTAATTTAGTATTTGATAAAAATAAGCGGTAAAGGAAGATATGAAAACCTGAAATCCATTCAGATTAACACTTTCGAAATTGGCAAAGGCTCAGAGCAAATATTTGCCCATTTCGGCCAGAAGCAATTGTTTAACAACGCAAATCCACCTGTACCGGACCGAACTGGTTTTTTATTCGCTACCAGAAATTCGATTCTTTTTGCTTACGGTATATCGTTTATTTTCACTTTATTTCAACTGAAAGATCGAAGCAGTGGTGCAGAAAACAAGGAAATTCGATTTAGTCGGAAGCAAAAATAATTCTCTGATAAACAAAAGACAATACGATTCAATTACCGTATCCTTCGTAATATGATATCGAATTGTTCTCGTTTATGACATCGATGCCGAAACGAATTATTTGCATGGTTATTGGTCAAATATTATACAGTATTATTGTAAATAAACAGATAACAAACGTCTTACATGGAAGTATAAATAACGCGAATGCCATTTTTGGATCAAATTAATTTTTTGATTGGTTTACTAACCATGGCTAAAACAATTGTGCTCATTTGGATATTGTATTATTGTATAAATATTATACATATATATTCGTTAAAGCATTTACTCTTTTACGTTTCCTTCTTTAATTTCGTGTCCAGTACAGTGTTATTCAAAACATTAATGACAATTCTTGTTTGCAATAATTTTCCCGATAAAATTATATCTGTTATCTTGAAACAGAAATAGGAAATTTTTCCACCATAAACAATCGGACAGTCAATTAAGACTTTCCTAATTATCAAATTATGAAAGTATAGAATATTGATCCATCTTCTCAAATATTTTTTTAAAGCATCTATTGTTTCATGTTTCCTTTTTTAATTTTGTGTTCAGTAACGCGCTATTCAAAATATCAATAAAAATCCTTGCTTTCGACAACGTTCCCTATAAAATTATGATATATCCAGCAACAGAAAATGTGACATTTACCCAGCATATACGTTCCGTTTAACACCTAAAACAGTGCATCACCTCGGCTCCCGCGGTACGTGCTCGCCGGTAAAGTGGAAAATAAACGTCTCTTTCAATAAAAAACGTTGAAAAACCGTGTAGAGGAAGGCGATGCAGCCAGCGGGGTGGGTGTTAAAAGTGCGCGATAAAAACAGTGGCAGGGGCACAAAGAAGGGAGCCACCAGTCCAGTTTCTGAAAACACATTTATAATCCGCGGCGCCGCAAAACGTGGCGCTGCAAAATTGCAACAGCGGAAAGCATCCGCGCGGAAAACGTGGAAATCGCCTCGCGTCGGAAACTGTCGCGTGTGTGATACCGTTCTAGATTGCTCGAGGACGAACTTGAACGTGTTTCGTGAAAGCGTTTCGCCTACACTTGGCGCACGATATCCCAACGTCGTGTTAGCACGGCCTAGCAAATTAGCTTCTTGCGCGGTTTTCCTTTTTACGCGCAGTTATTTAAGGCGCGCAGGACTAACGTTTCCCGGCCGTTACTTAATTTCTTCGCCCGTTTTTTACCGTGTACGCATGGAATACAACAATTCACGTTTGCGTGCCACCAATATTTTTTTTTGCCTCGCATAAGGGGAACCGCGGGAATGCGTATTAAATCCAAGATTGCTTTTGAAAAAGTGCTTTGGATTTGGGTGAGCTTGAACTTGGTGTGCCTGGTAACGATTAGTAACTATGTTGAAGCGACTAACCTTGGCAAGGAGAGGAGGCTTGGAAATTAATGGTCGCGTTAATAAATAGCTATGCCACTAATTTTTTTCCCTTGCATAAAGGGAATTGAGAAATGTTTATGACATTCACGTTTGCTCTTGACGAACTACTTTGGATTTGGGTCAGGTTGCACGTAAGTGTGCCGTCTAACGATTGGTAACCACATTAAAAAAAACTACCCTTGCCGAAAGAAACTAATGCCTTTGTCAATAAATAGATATTTATTATCCTAATGTGGTACATGATATCTAACCACTACGACCTCTAGTACAGACTAGTGTACAGGGTGTCCTACGTAACGTTTTTCACGATTTTTCAAGTACTTGCGATAATCTGACAAAAGAATATTTTAAATAAATGTTGATCAGTTTTCGATTAACTATATATTGCAATAAAAAGTGTTCGAAAAAAAAAATGTTTGATATACAAACGAACAACTTTTTTCTTAATATTACCACGAACTTTTTTCTTAATATTATTGAAGAATAAATTGAAGAATAAATTAAAGAATAAATCGAAGAATACATTGAAGAATAAATTGTAAAATTCTACATAGAGGCTTTTCCAGCCTTTGATTCAATCAGCAGGGAGAAGGTTAATTACAAATATTCCAGGTAATTAAACCAATATATTTTATGCGAATATTGGGTACAAGGTAAATCGCATGGAAAATTAGAAAATCGTATTGGTAAAATTTCTTATGGGAGAGATTCTACATTATGAAACAAAATGTGGCCATATTTTTACTAATTATCTTGCCTGGCAGTTACATCAAGCATCACAAATAAATCGTAAGGAAACACACGGTATGAAACAATTGTTCTTCTTCTATGGATATTGTGCATTCGTTTATAAGAGGTTTAATTAAAATTCTAGGTATCAGTGAATTAATTAGGGACACCGTGGAAGTTCCATTTTGTTATTCGACGCGTCAGTCATTCATCCTTTTTTTCTTTCACACGGGAAAAGAACACGAACCTCCTCATTAAAATTTGCACTGCTCAAATAATTTAATTATTTTCTCCTTTTCGCGACTCTGCTGCCATTGTATTTATAATACAACCGCCTTTCAACGAACATGCTTTTCATCGATAATAAGATGTCGGGTGTGATCCGAAATTAATGGAAATCGCACTGATAGAGTAATTGCACAGTCGTATCACGTCACGAATGGATATTTCTCTTTTCCACACGTGGCAGGTGACAAATTGGTAACGGAAACCATATTTACGGCGTCGAAAATTTCATCTTTGTTATCAGACTGCAAACGCTCGCGGTCACGTGAAATATTAAAAACCAGTGAAATCGACGCGAAGTCAAATTTGTAGTTGAATTAATCCGATATTGCCTATAATTAACGCATACAAAATCGACGAATGAGGCCGATTTGCGCGCCAGAGTTAAATCATTCTTAAATACCATTATCTCCTTGCTTTTAAACAGATTATTTCAGGAACTTGATTTAAAGTCGGGGTAAAATTAAATTAAGTGATACATGGTTAATTGTATTATTCAAATGGAGGATTAAATACGATAATGGTATGTATATTTTAGATAAATAATTTAAGCGGATCGTAGAACTTGTTTTGAGAATAACTCTCAGCATTAGCATTATTAATGTCATTGAAAAATTCAATATACATACCATAATTAAGAGATAAAGTGTAAACTCGGTAAATATGAAAACACTTCTTTAGAATGAGATATGATTCTCATAATTTTTGCACTAATTAAACGTTTTCTATGTCTTTGTTAATTTATGATTATTATATTTTTTCATTACTATATATAATTTCACTCAATTCGGTTTCGAATGCAGTGGTATCTCTAGGCCATCGTCAGTAGATATTGCATTGATATAGACTTAATCGATATATGGTTGACTAATTAAAGCTAATCATAGATATCAGAGCTCTAACGAGCAATGTTTGCGCGATTTATAATTAATTTTTAAAATATATAGAATATAAGGGCAAATTCCAATAAATTTTCAATCACTTTGCTTTTAAATTGAATAAATATGCGACCACCTTGCAATATGCAGTGTTCTTCAACGCAGCAGTTTCATTACGAGGGTTTCTTTATTTAATACACCATATTAAAGTTCAGCGTGCATCTCGAATGCAAATGGTAGTCTGGTTGGTTCATAAATTATTCCAGGCGAATAGCAATCGATCGCCGTTTTATTGGCGCTCAAAATATGTCTGAAAGTAAAACTGTTCCGATACACGAAGACTGTAATTTTACGAGAAACGTTGGGCAACACCGAGCCATATTAATTTCGTTCCCTGACCAAACATTTCGCGCAGCCAATAGAGCTGTTTTATGTATGCCGCGCGCGCGCGTGTGTGTAATACACGGGGGAATCGCGCTTTAGTAATTCAAAATTTATTATGAGGCGTTGAAGAGCTCTGTACACTGATTTGTTTTGTTTTTTACTTTGTTCCGCACGTTGCGCAATTCAATGGGTTTCGCGCCCAAATTTTACACGGGATTATTCAGGTAAACAAAAGCGAAGAAGTGTTTGAAGACACCTGTAAAGAAGTAGCATGGTAGTATAATTTACATTTTTCTGGTGCTTTTTTTATACATAGGAATAATGTTCCAATGGAAAATTTGTAATAATTTACCCTTTGAAAATAACACAAAGAAAACAGGAGTTTGGTAGTTAAGTAAGTATTCGCCTGTATTTTTATAATAAATATCCTGTTTATATTCCATGTAGTGTTTGTATTTATTTAAAAATTAACGGACACCGAGTTTACTGTAAGAGGCATGCAACGAATATTGCGAACAAAGATTAATATGATGCGTTACTTTAGGAAAAATTATTCTATCTGAAAAACAAGTGTCAAGAGAATTAAAAGAAATTTCATTTTGTCGATCACCTTATTCTTTACTGCAATACATACTCAGACGAGAGGATGAAATGTAACATTAAACAGTGCATACGGGAAAATGTCACTCATACCAAAAAAAAAAAAGTATAATACAACTTCTGAAATTTCTTATGAACACTAATCTTTTCCAAAAACTTTAAAAGTTCACAGTTGTCGCTAATAACCCAATTAGTGGTTCATGTGACGTTAAATAACTAAGTATAAAAAAAAAAAACTTCATATTGTTTTATGTACTATTTTTGAATGGGAAATAATTAATATACCTAAGAATATATTATTTCTGTGTGTAAAGAACCCTTAGAAAATGTAAATTATACTAGCGTGTTACTTCTGTGCAGGCAGTTATCCCCAAAACCTTGTTGTGCAAATCAATTTTTCACGCAATGCATATTGTATCTGTGTGTGCGTATATATGTAATACATAGAGGAACCGCGGTCTAGTAATTCAGAATTTACTATCAGGCGTCGCAGAACTATACACTGGTTTATTTTCTTTTTTTTTGCTTCGGTTCGCACCTCGGTGCAATTAAATGAGTTTTCCGCGTAAATATTAGACTTTCCGAACCGGTATTATCCGGGCAAACGAAATTTATGATGGCGCCAACGAAAACGGTGTAACGAAACACGATGAAAGTAAACAAAACGATATTCACTGTCCGGCTTCTTTTTTAAACCGAAAAGCAATTAAATTCTTCCGCAGTATCTGCATTACGTTCGCAATTAAAATTTACGCATTTGTTACCGACAGCGGGATGGATTCACGCGATACACGTGCACCGGTAAATGATTGCGTTAATTCAGAATTTACACGAGTGCCGTGCGACCATTAATTTCATTTACGCTTGCATTTAGAGGGCATATTTTAACGAATTAATGCATGGTTCAAGAATTCTGAAACGAACTATCGCGTAACGCGCGATGGCGTGTTGTTTCGATTTTATTGTTTTATTTAGGATCAAATAGAAGCTTTCTATTGACAGTTACATGGCGTCACAAGAATTTATACATGAAGTTATGGTTCACGGTTCGATTTTGTTTTTTATTTAAGTTGAAACAGAACTCTCGATCGATAGTTTCATGGCGTTACAGAAATTTTGTACACGAAGTTATGGTTTATGTTTCGATATTTATCTCTTTTCTTTGAGTTCAACTAAAACTCTCTACTGAGAACTATATGGCGTTAAATGAATTTCTATATGAAGTTATGGTTTATCTCGTTCGCTACGGGTTAATATAAGATCATTATTTTTAGTGATACGTGATATGTAGGATTCACAAAATATGGAATTGACGAAATAAAGAATTTAAGTTTGAATTTCTATTCCAACATGATTATGATTCGCGGCAGCCATCGCGTTTAAGGCAGCGTTTGCTAGATCAGCGATGCACGCGTCTGTAGCCTACAACGAAACGACAAATTTTAGAGGAAACAAGCAGTTTCCGACACCTGCTACATTACAGGTTACTTCGAATATGACGTTATAAATGGCTTTTACTTGGGTAGTATACGATTTAAAGCATGTATATGCTAGAAAGCCGTTATTAATAATTGAATAGATAAGAAATATATAACTTGAGTTTTATAAGAGGATCTTAATAAAAAATCAATGTGAACTGTTCTAGAAGTTACAAAAGTACACAAATTATTATACAATATACGGTACACTATATGAGACTAGAGAAATTAAAATAGCTTCTACTCTTTAATTATTTAATATGTCTGAAGATTTCGTTACTACGAATGAATTTATAAAATAAATGAATGGATGATCAAAATATATAATTGAGTCCTAGAAGAGGACACAAAGAGAATTATTATAAAATGTATGGAACATTATACAGAACAAACAAATATCATGATTTCATTACGAATGAATGCGACGTAATTGAAAACAATTTTATTACGGTTTCACACATGCAAAATACGTTTCGATTGTAATTCGAGTCAATAGTTAATTACTTGATTGAAATACTAGATCACTCTTAGAATTATAAGCCAAATATTGTAAAGAAAGATTAGTGTGATCTATCGCATCAAGAAAAATTATATTAAGCGAAAAACAACCGTTAAGAAACTTTGATTACGAAACAAATTTCAAATTCTAGCTTAAATAAAGGCACATCGAATGTCACACAATTACAAATTCTCGTCCTTTAAATGTTCGATACAATTCCTCCGTCAATCGTCAAAACAGATACACATCCTGTCTAATATAAATTATCGAAGCCATTTTCAGCTGGACGAATCGCTGAAACTGAGAGCACCTGATAAGGCAGCTCCATTTACCAATTAGTACTCGCGTTGAATAGACTTTCTTTTTGTTCGTGCGATATTGCACTGTCAGTGCGTTTAATGCAAGTAGTATCTGCATAATATCCACTCGTAAATCCATGGAAAGCCTGCCATTGGGCGAGGCGCCCTCTCTGTATACGTACGAGGCCGGCCGGATGATCCCAGGGATTTTATTTTCAGGATCTCCCGGGGAATATGGGCAGAGACTTGTCGACGCGAGTAAACGGGTGCGAGGTATAATATCGGCATTAATTATATTATCCTCCGGGTAATAGGCAAGCCGCTTTAGTGCCTAATTATTTCGTGATTGGGCCATCCTTTTCGTCGAGCCAACGCCTTCCAAGAATAAATTGTCAGTGAGCAATATTTTGCGGATATAGCTCCTCGTAATGTGCGCGTCGACGCGAATCGTTTGTTCACTTTGTTCTTTGTCCGACAGCGAGAAAATTAACGAACGGGTCGATCTTTTATCTTAAGTGAAATTTTAATTTATTTGTTCGTTCACGGATGCCTGCTTTCAAAACCGATAGAATTTATTCATTGTCATATTATTAATGTTCACGTTATGGGGACACTCTGCTCCTTCTGGATTAAAAATAATTTTTCTTTGCTATTGTTCTAGTTACTTACAGTCTTTGTTATAATTCTGACAAATTATGCACAAAAAAATTTCAAAATCGCCAAGGTTATATATGTACAATATCTTGGGATTATATAATATTTTGTTAGAAGTATTTTAAAGTCTGTAACCCTTTGACTGCGAAGGGTGCATATGCCCTCGAGAAATGGGCTCAGAGAAAGGTTTGTGATCGTTAAATCAATTCTTAAAAAATATCAGCTTATAGGCGAAGATTAAACTAAACTTTTTTATATTTACAGTTTATTCGTACGATGCTTAGTTTCGAAAATAAAAATTGAAACGTTAGAAGTCCGTTGGAAAAATTGTATTTCAGGAAAAAGGTCTTCTGAGTTTTCAATTTTTATTTCTGAAACTAAATTACGTATGAATAAACTGTACATATAAAAAGGTTTCATTTCGTCATTCTCTATAAGGTGGTATATTTTTTAAAATTCTATTGTTCGACCGTTCTTTTTTTTCATTAAAACACCTGCAATAGGATACGACCATTACGAGATCTCAAGAAAAAGGTCTTTTAAGGTTTTAATTTTTAGTTTTGAAATTAAGCGTTCTATGAATGAACTGTAAATATAAAGAAATTCCGTTTTATCGTTCTCTATAAACTGATATTTTTAAAAAATTTACAACTCTACGTCTCTTAGAATTTTCACCACAAATCGTTCCGCGCTCAAAGGGTTAAGTAACAAGAATAAAGACAATAGTGTATATACCTTTAGATAATCTGAGAAGATTTACTTTAAGGTCTTTATATATTACTCCTGTTTAACATACTTTTCGAAATATATGCATTTATAGATGGAATTGGGTCACCTTCGAGATAGTTCGTCGAGCCTGAACCCAGGCGCTATCGAACCTCGTTAGGGTAGGTCGCATAGGCTAAGCACGAGTCGAAATCGGCCTCATCGCAAACTGAATGTGGAACCAACGGAAATAAGTTCCACTTCGAAGTTGAGAGTAAGCTAGCGGACGTATTTAAAGTATTTCAATCCACCATCTTTTAACCTCATTTGATACTTCTCAGCATATTCGAAAAAGTAGGTTGAAGTGATAGTCTGATTATTCCTACTCGAGTTGGACTCGGTTTTATGCCTTTCGAAATGAGGATATGATAGATCTTGATAAGACGTTCCTTACAAAACAATCACTAGCTTTCGGACGTCAGAATTCGATTCATTTATGAGTTATTAAAAAGTATGACCAGAGTTGGAGAATTCGCATGAAATCCTTTTTCTATTGGGAAGCATATTTTTTTGTAGAAAGTTTTTAATCTTTTTGGAATAAGACGCATCAACGTACAAAGGTTGCTGTGTACCAATACATCAGATAGTTTAAAGTATTTTATTGGCGTTGATCTGCACTACTGGCTACAAATACAGGGTGTCCCGAAAATGTTAGAGGTCCTTGAAGAGGGTGGTTCGAGGGGTGATTGGAAACAACATTTTCGCTAAGGAAAAAGCTGTTTCAAATCACCGCCCGAAATACCTCTTCCAAGGACCTCCAAAATTTCGGGACACCCTGCATTAATCATTTTCTTATGCGGGACTGTAAAAAGGTTGCTCTCAATTACATCGAATTAACTCACAAAGCAATGCAATCTTACTATATATTAAATCATTTAAGAGCACAGATTTTTTACTATAAATTCTGCGAAAAATTAATCTCCTCCATCTAACCATAAATTTCATTTTTTCTTAATTGAATGCACACACATTCGTAAAGAGAAGAAACTTTACTCTAGATTCCTTTTATTAATTGTAGCAATCAAAAAACTTTTATCCATAGTCTAGTAGATTTAATTCGTTCTCCGTCTTTTTCATTCGACCAACAAGCACGAGTCGTAGCATTCATTCAATTTATTCCCAAGCAATCGGTTTCTATTCTTCGCCGGTGGAACAACTTTCCTCCGTCTCTCTCTCTGTTCTGGGCGCTTGAAATATTTACAATATTAATTGTAACTCCGATGGCAGCGTCTGCCTCTCAACCGCAAGCTTGCAGAAGATTTTAATGGAATGCCGCAAAAGCTGGTGCGACATAATTTTCGAGGTAAACGACGCCGCACTGATCGATACCTCGAACTTTGTTAAAGTGTCGTCAGACTTGAGATAATACGAATATACAGAGAGAATCTTCTTCGCTTTTACTCGTACCAACTTTCCTCTATTCAACCCCGTTGTCCAATCACGTGCCAGCAACTACCCGACTACCTCTACCGAAACTTTGCTTATCCCCCGCTCTCTGGGGACAGATCGAAGCGCGAACCGAAAAGAAAGTTTAGAAAAACGGACAAAATGTAGTCTGTGTTCGCGGGAACAAACTCTTCTTATTGAAGACAGTCACTTTTACTTAGGAAACAAACAGTGGGACGAATCCTGATACTCGCTTAAATAATTTTAAAAGATCCAATTATATTTTTGATCAATTTTTCGAACGATATAATTATTCATTCATTGAGAAAATAAATATCAAATTTATTTACAAACGTTTTCAAGCAACTACCAATTGTTTTCGGAGAAAGAAAGACGGACTAAATGTAGTAGATACAAGGTAAATTCTTCTTATTAAAGATAGACGGACACTTTTACTTTTAGTCATGAAAGAGATACTGGACGATTTATAGTGTTCGCTAAAATATTCTCAAAACAATCAATTGTACTTTGAATAAATTCTTCAAATGAAATAGTCATTTATTAATCGACGAAATGAATATTACCCGTTTTTATATACGTGTTCTAAATTTATTTAATGTTTTGAATTTTTTATCAGTCATCGTTAAGAAAATAAAATGTTCATCGAGTGTAAAACATGAAACAATATACACAAGAAAGGAAAGCGTATTAGCGAGGAATAATGCAACGCGAACCAGGTGCGGGAATTTACAATTGTGGTGAGGTCAAGGCAAAGCATTCAGGTGAAGTCTTTCTCTCGGAAGAAAGAATATTGGAGCGTTTGTACAATAGTTGTACGGTCAAATATAAAAAAGAAACGAGAGCTTTGTAACGTCGTTGTGCTCAAACACTTTCGTGGCGAAAAAGAAGAAAGGCATACCTATTTCTTATAACAATGGCGTAAGGACGTTATTGCAATGTAAATATGAGCGTTAAGCAAATATTAAAGTTAAGATTTAATTACTTTTTATTTGCTATTTTTTTTATTATATCACAAAACAAAGGATACATTCTGTAGAAAAGAAAATTAAATTCTGAGTTCGCCTTAAAATTAATAACACTATGTATAATATTAACCTTTTGCACTCTACAGCCACATAATATGTAATACGTACAATGTACATCACAATTTTGTTTATGCTCCATTCACGATAACAGAACCAGAAATGAATAAATGAATTTTAAATAGGCGAAGGAACACCTTTAATTCTTAGAAACGTGATCACAGAATTACAGTTGTTCATTACTAAACTGCTGATTTTATGTATTTATGATACTAGAGTATATATGACAAATACGGAAAAGGTATATCCACTTATGTCAAACGAAATATTAATACTATTGTATTAATTAATAGATTATATTTTACACATGTTATGTATATTTTTTGTATGCTGTAATGTAGAATTTCAATTCACGGATTCAACCTCGCGATTATTCAAGGCTCGTAGTCCGTAGAACATTCTTGATGAAATCTACCGGCTGGATTATTAAATTTATTATGTTTGAAAACGTTTCCCCGCTAAAAATATGTTCGTTTCTTTTCGCGGCGTTTCCCCGGTAAATGCAAGCTATGCAAAATGTTTTTGCTGACCTTTTTTTCGCCTGGAATATGCCGCAAGTTGTATTACGTGAACCCGTTGCCATAAAAACACTGCCCATTACGAGTTCTTCGCCGAGGCAAAAAAATACTGAGCTAGGAGATTAAAAGAATATTTTATCACGTGCATGTACAGTGTCAGGCCTGTGCACCCGGGACACGAATAACAATGCCCTCAGAGTTTCTGGACCGTTGCATTGGAGATATTGACAATCACTTTTATTCTCCTTAGAGAAAGCTTGGCATATGTTATAAATTTATTTATTACGATTTTAAATGTGTAAAAGTGCAAGCGCAACATGCATTAGTGAACTAACCACTCTTGTTTCAAATAATACTGAAACTAGTTTAAAGTTCATATAATATTTAAAATTTATATAAAATTTATACGAGGCATTAGATTTTTATTATACACACCAAGTACTCTAAGCCTTTCGAATAGCAATGCACATTTAGTTACAGTGTTTAAATTATAGAGCTTGGGCAAAAATACTTTTCTGAGTGCATCGAAATCTTGTAGGTACAATTACTGACCGTATTGAATGTATTCTTACGAAATTTATATTTGATAAGATACATAGAATACTGTCGATAATATACGCATTAACACATTCGCGACCGACAGATATTTTACGAAAAGAATAAAATTCTGAAGCTGAACATCACAAATTTGTATCGTTAGGGCGAGGATAGAAATTATAAAATATTTTTTGAGATATCGATGTTGTAAATATGTAGCGCATAAAATAAAAAAATTTTCATAATTTGTTCAGAACCAGGAATAGAAGTGAATTTTAAGTGACGTGAATTCACGTCAGCGCTCGCGAATGTGTTAATATTACGTATTATGATACACATCTTGAATGTACAATTTATGCTTTATGATACTTTTGCAAATACAAAGAAATTACATCGTAATAAAGTTTTATTTATTAGAAAGAAATCGAAAAAAAAGAGAAGAAAAGAATTGACTAAGTAAACGAATGAATTTTAAATAAGAAAAGGAATACCTTTAATTTTGAAAAACTTGCTACACACGTGTTGGGCATGCACATTCACAAAGATTCTGGAAATGCAAAGGACTCGTAACGGTGTAAATATTTGTAATACCGCGCGGATCGTGCAACTAAGACGTTTTCTAAATTTACACTTAACCCAGGATTAATATTTAAAAAGACCGTTCACGAAGGTGAAGCTGCGCGTTTTTACATATTGCATCGAAGGAGATTGCGTAGAGAAGCCTGGAGTGGTACGTCGACCTTTATGCGTTCCTTGAAGTTACCGCAAAGACAAAGTGCACGCGAGCACGCACGACACCACGATACTCAAGATGATACTGCTCGCGGCTGTACTAGGAATTATACATAAAGGAGTACGGTGTATTCCAGCCATACGCGCCATAAAAACGTAACTTCGCTAAAGACTGCCTTGTCTTGTTTGCCTTTACGTAGGAGAGCTACCAAGCAAAAGATACCGACTGGTGGGAGCGCTGGTTATCAAACTGATCATGTAATCGAATTTTGAATCTGAAGTGGTTTCTCTTGCTTTTAGATGCGCGCTTCGAACGTGGAAACGAAGTCGCGTCGTTCAAGATTATAGCAAAGTGCTCGGTGTTCTGGAAAATTTTACGTCAACGTTAGGTGAAATATATTGAAAAAATAACACGTACACGCAACGAGGAAAGAAATTGTTTTGGAAGATAATGGAAATAATATTTTAATTGGAGCGAATTGCAATTTGAATGCTAATTCAATCGGAGAATTAATTGAATCAGCTTTGTTGCGTTTTTTTATATATTTTGTTTGTGCTATATTATGTAGCTTACTCGCTGTTTTTAATATTTTATTTCCACCATATTCTTTTTTGTACTCTTCTTCCTGTTTAGTTAGAAATACATGTCCCGAGGAATGATACGATAGTCTCGTACAATAATTTCCTTTAATATTAAGCAAGTTTAAAATTCAGGAAAATAGAATTTTTAATTATTCATATATGTGTGTTATATTTAAAAATTGCAAAAAGAAATTGCACTTTCGCATTGCACTGCACTTTCGTGTTATCATTGTATTTTCATGTCAGCAGTAGGTTGATGAGGATAATAATAAGTCATAACAAACGTGACGTATTAGTATCGATTATTATTTTTATTTAAACTTTTTATTTCTGAACATGTCATTATAATTCTCCCTATTAATTTGAACAAATAATTTATTTTCCTCTTATTTTACGAAATGTTTTACGTTTCGCAGGTTAGAGTGACTTTCTCGTTTCTATCGTATAACTAATTTCTCTCCATTCGTCCAGACTGGAATTCACTACTTTGCAGGCCAATAAATAATGGGCACGTGAATCATTCGTCTGAAAAATCCGACAACAAATTTCTGAAGCGAATTCGACCGTGAACAGCGTAAAAAGAATGAAGACTATGAGCACGGCAAAAATTGCTCACTCTAATTGTACTTTATTTCATTACACATCATTTGTTGTTTTTCAATCTCTTCGTTCTCTCCTCTGTTATAGACAGCAATTGAATGGTCACAGGAGACGGAAAATTGGACGAATTCTTATTAAAAATAGCCAGTCGCCTATTATGTCCACGTTTCGATTTCAAATGACAATAATATTTTATATGAAATTTCCTCTAGTGTTTCGTCTCATTTTCTTAATTGGAATTATTGAAAAACTCATTAGATAGAAAGTACCAAATTGGTATCTGTTATTTCTCTCTCTTCTATCATTTAATTCGTGGATTACATGCAATGAAAATGAAATAGTACTATAGGCCTAAAACATTTATATTTTTCATATGAAATTCTTCGTATTTTCCTTGAACTTTTCACGTCTTAAAATAAAATAGGAATTTCATATTCCTCCTCTTTTATCAATTGAGTCGTGCATGTATATTTAACGAAGATATAATTTCGTCTCTGCAAGAAGAAACAAGACTCATGCAGTAGAAGGTTAAAGAGCGTCTTGTGTCTCCTAGGGAATGATCATAACAGTGAAAATAGTTAATATTGTTTCAACAGAAAAAGAATCAGTGACAATTTTAACAGTGCAGATCAATGGAAAAAAAATAACGAAAAATAGTTTTGATGAATATTCGAAGAGAATAGGATTTTGATGTCTAGTTTTCGGTTAGGTTTTGTTAACAATCTCGAACGCCCATGGAATGCCTCGTTCGCGGAAAGCGCAAATTGGATGATACCGATGCGTGCTTTCGATGAATCGATGGAATTTAATTAAGATCGCTTTCCAATTAACGATACGAGACGTGTAAATTCAGACTGATCAAAGGAAAAAAAAAACAACCAAAATATACGGTGTATCGGTGTGATTACTGTATTTGCTATTGATAACTTGATCGACGTGTAGAGCGGATGCGAGTGGTCCAATTGTTTGTACAGTCCGATGAAAATTTGGAAACAAGATTGCAAACGAAGTACGATTGTGTTGCGTATATGCGTGAAACTTCGTATCTCTGCAATTTTCTGACTGAAACAACAGATGAAACAACTATAAATTTACAGCGCTGTTCAGGTAGTTCACGTTTCATCTATGTATGTGTTTCGCGTTTCATTTTTACTCCCTGGTCGTTCAATTGGCGCGCACGTAACGACTGAATTGTTTACAATAGATTTTAGGGTACGTTCATGGCTGTTCTATCAAATTTCACTTGGGAGATACAGAAAACTCAACGCTTTCAATTTATTTACAATAACGTACCGTTCAAATTTCACAGACCACTTAAACATTTAAGTATTTTAATTCCGATTTCGATCTTTTTACTTCTAAAATTTTACGTGTCTTTTGTAAAATTCAATTTAACCTTAAATAGATAAGATTGATCTTCATAATTACAAATTACTTTTTCATTACAAAGAACTTATTATCTATTTATATGTTCCATTTTTTATTTTATATACAAAAAATTTCTATCATTGAACTTGAATTTGTTTTATACAGAGCCATGGTTAAATTATTATTTAAATATACAATTTAGGGGCTTATATGTTTCCTACGATAGCAGTTTTAACACGATGTCATTTTTAAGAGAATCCTTTTATATTATAGTTAATAACATTTTACAAGGGAGTGGTAACTGATCGGTGTCCTAATTGAAATTTCGAATGAGCTATTTTCTTGGGAATATTTATGTTTATCAAATGACTTGATTGTAATATACAATATTTCACACACTCAAGTCATTTGATCAATATAAACATTTCCAAAATAGTAGCTCGTTTGAAGTTTCATTTAGAGCAACAATCAGTCACCATTCGCATGTAAAATGTTATTATCTATATGTAATACAATATATATGTATTATATTATAATAGTAATAGCTGTGATTTCGAAGAATGAAACTCCAATTATAAAGCCAATTGTGTCGACCCCACAAAATAACAAAATTCAACATTCAGACACTACGACTGCCAATCATTGCAACAGCGTTTAACAGACCATATTTAAATTTAAGTATAAAATAAAATTTAAGGTGGACAGAGAAACGGTACGTTTTTGCAATCGATACTCGATCGGTTAAATGGCACATCTGTCGATATTTCAGCGAGCTCTGTGTCGTCTAGTGAATAAATAATCTCAGGTTAGTCAGTTTGGACGGGGATGAACGTAAATAAAAAATAAAACACAAACGAGAGAAGAAAAACACACGGTACGTCGGAAGTACACGACAGAGTTACGGCGAGAACTACACCGTTCGGCGTTCGTTCAAACCATTTCGACTGGACCGGAAATTCGATTTGATCCCAAGAGTTCTTTTTTTCTCTTTTTTTCCGTTTGTTTACCTTCGCATATGCCGACAGTGTATTTGACATTGACTGAGAAATGTGCACAACGCGTTTTGAATTTTCCAATCTGCGCAGGAACAGTTGGACCCGCCGTTTAATTCGTTCCAACCAGGCACGATTTTTTTTCCATCTCCTACGGAATTAGCAGTGGCCACACAGATTATACAGGGTGATCCCTCAGATTGTTACAAATTATGAATTCGTTAAAGGCACCGAGGAGAAAAAGAGACGTTTTAAGGCTTACTTATTCGGTATAGAGCGCTGGTTACTGTAGAATGTTATTTAGAGACATAAATTTTATTTAACATTCGCAGTGCTTTCTTAAAACAGTACAATCTTTTTACTTAGTATCTACTATGAAAAACATAAAGGAAGGGCTTAAATTTACTTAAATGAGTTCACATTTATTTCAATAGTAGACATGTATATTTTTCTGTTTCAATAGGCTTGTTCAGTTTATGCCAGGTAAATTCAATTCATAACAAAAATAATATAATACAATACCGTTTGCAAAGTAGATTTGTTTAAAGAAATATGATTTCATACAATATTATAATTTGTTAAACAATTATCGTAATTTGCCCCCCAAAGGAGTTTAAGAAACGTTAAAAGATTAAATAAATAAAATTCTTACGTCCGCTATGACGAATCAACGCTTACAATATTTTATTAAAAAATGAGCAAACTAGTGTAAACGAGATTTTCCCTCTTTCAATTTTATCCATTAAATATCTATTACTTATTTTGTGACGTCCTTGCTTTATCTTAAAGTGTTCTATAAAATTCAATAGTCTATTCTCAGAGGTGAAAAATTGTTTTCATCGGCTCCAAATTATCTGACGAGTATCACTTGAATCCTTTTATAGAACGAACAAATTTATGTCCCTGATCGAACGGTGTCGTAAAAATATCTGGTTACGCGAAATGAAGAAATTTTATCGGACATTTTTAAAGAACAAGAATGTGATTTGAATATTTAAATCGCCATAAAGAAGGATTTGTGAGAGGAGAATTCCACCGTGCTTGAACCGCGGGGGATTGAAATTTGATTAACTCCCTGGAAAGGAGTCTTTAATAGAAATATTGATCGTAACAGGATAACTACGATATCTCCTTTCAATCTTTGTGCTTCAATGATATTATCACGAAACTGGTAAAGGTAGGATGGGATTTTTTGAAACTGCGTTGATGATCTTAGAGGTCTAAACTGTTAACAATAGATCACATATGAATATTATATACATTATATATACTCAACCTAGGATAAAATAAAGCATAAAATAAAGTCGATTGATACTGCTCGGAATATTTAATTAATGAAAGTAACTTTTTCGGACAGAAGTATCTTTCGAATGAAAACAACATTTTTATTCTTAAGATTCATTATTTTAATAAACTTACTATTGCCAAATATAGAATTCTTATCACGCGGTGTAGTTTGGTTTGCGACTAATACGCAATGTACTAATAATTAAGAAGAAATTATTGGTCCCCGGGCATAATGCGCTGCATAAATTTCACTAGAGACTGAAGCATTTCTGTAACTTGCAAATGGTGACTGAATTAATTCAAGAATTATACAGGAGAGCATGAACAGCTATCTTCAGAAGGGGGAGGGAATGAATATCTCATTATTTCACGGCGTTCTGGATAATGGAAAATAATTGAGCACCTTTTGTCCTCCCTTCAACATCACGAGAACATGTTAACAATTGTTCTATTCTTCGGGTTTTATCACTTTTACTTTGTTCCTGTCAAATTAGTTTCGATTCACGGTAATGACGATAAGGTCTCTTCAAAACCAACATGTTTTATTTAGTTATGTAAACCGTGCAATCTACTGTGCAATTACGCGTGGAATACTATTCTTATTCTCTATTACATGATTTTGTTTTGTCGTCAATATGATGGCGAGTTACAACAAATTGAATAGTATAAAAACCTTCTCCATGAAAAAATACATAGACAGTCAGCGTAATAAGTCTATTAATCATATATATATAATTAAATTAGCGGACACTAGTTGCAAAAGGCGACGATTTCGTGAAACTAATTGCGAATTCGGGAGTTACGTCCCGAAGTGGAAGAAATCCGCGAAATAAAACGAGCCGCGACGCAACAACATCTGCGCTATAAAATGATATTGGAATGCAAAGTAGAATAAAGTGAACCGTTATTCCAAAACCAAGCGTCAAAGTTTGATAGTTCGAAAACCAACGTTAATTTCTTACCATCCTAATACATAAACATCCATCAAATAGCAATATATGCGAGAAACAAAGCCACGGAAATTATTCGCGAACGTGACAGTAATTTCCCCGTGTTTTCTCGAACAAACGTTAAAAATAATTTTCATTCAACAACAATCCGATCATCCCGCGCGCAGCTGTCCGCCATAATATAAATCACCGTCCCCGAGTAATCCCCTTTCAAATTCCTCGGCTTTCCACGGCTGTACACGTCGAAGATCGCAATATTTCTCCGTTTTCCGTCGGAAACTTCACCGGACCGAAAGCAACCACCCCTGTCCGATTATTCCTCCCCGCGGCTGCGGGGCAATCGTGACGTGGAGGGGTCGGTCAGGAACGTATTATGCCACGCTGCTTTCTGCCGCGGTTTATTTGAATATTGCTACGTGACCGTAATGCATGTCAGTGGCTGCGTGCGCGGCTGTAATGTTTGCACCTCTACGGGCTTGGGCTCGTACGTGCGTACATTTATGGATGCCGGATCGCGTGTGTGGTGCGTGGATGTGGGCGCGAAAACAGGTCGAACTCAATAATCTCGACGGGCGAAGCAACTAGACGATTTGCGACAGTCAATAAACCCCCGTGTATCGCGACGAAAAAGATCTTTAGATTCATGACGACTCCATTGCCTGCATTCGGTGGAACAGTATTTATCGCGATCATCGTGTGAACTTTTTGTTCGTTTGCTCTGAGGATTAGAATGATCGACGGTTAAACGACGCGTGGAATCAATCGGGATTCCTAACGAATGTGGATGAGTGAATTGTATCTTATTAATCGGTCAACTGTGATCGACAAGTATACTCGTCATGGAGAAGTTTATGGCGAAATGGTAGAACGATGTGGATAGATTCAGAAGTACATAAAATATCAATACTCGAGTACATGTTACATTGTTTAGAAGTCAAGTGATATTTTCATTTACTTAATTTATATCTGTAAGGATGGGAATTTCCATTAAGGTATATTAATATTTGTAATACTTCATTAAAAGTACATGTGATTATTCGTGCACCTTCTATTAGTTTCATTAACTACCAGTAATTCTTATTCAGTAACTTCCTTTTTGTGGAAGTTTCATAAAAATTTGTACAGTGCATTAGTTTTAGAGACAGATAAGTTCTGTCCAATTATTTCTATCAATATGTAGCGATGATGAATCAACATGTACGTGTCAGAAAAAGATCTAAAGATGTTTATGCTTGTATGATACATAGCAACTATAGATGACCAACATGTAGACAAAATTTGCGCACAAATGTCAGAATAAATACATTACCAAAAATAGAATAAGATAAGAATATTTAATATTTATTTCAAGTATCCTACAGAAATATTTTTATATCATAACAATGAATTCTACATCCCTTTTGCACTAACGTTTCATAAAAGACTCCAATTATCAATGATCATTCAATCATAACTAAAGGGCAATTTCAACAGGCGTGTCTGGCTCAGCATTTACTTGTTCTACTTATACCCGTCTACTTAAGCCCGTCTTTTGGTGAGATATTCCACTTAAAACTCATAGCTTCAAACTTATCCGATACTTCCATGCACTTTTATAAGCAGCTGTCTAAAATTATACTATTATCAATTAGGAGATGATTCTTCGTACAAACCTTGATCGAAAATGTGAAATAAATTTGTTCACACAAACCTCTGTTTCTGAGCGATCACAGGAAGTGCGATTCATTCCACTTTGCATAGATGCGCAAAGTGAAATGTTCTTGCGTCGATTAACGTGCCCCGGGACGGATCTTCAAAGGGTGTTTAACGCATAATTCCCAAACTCCAGGAGCTAAGCTCCTCGGCGGAGTTAACCAAATTCATACGTAATTACCTAACGAGTAATTGCTCAAAGTTACAACTGACGACACCGCATTCTCAATAAGGGAAATTACGGTTCCACGAGGTTCTTGGCCACTTGGGGTGACCAAAAAGCCTCTTGGAATCCCTTCCATCATTTCCCTTGTTTAGAATGTGGCCTGGCTAATCGTTACTTTCGGTATCCCATTTGTTAGGTAATTAGGTATGAATTTAGTTAAATGTACCGAGTGAACTTAACCTCTGAAGCTTGAGAATTAGTCTTTGGTGTTCGTCTGGGTTGGGTGTCCTTTGAAGTTCCCTCGCGTTGCTCACTGGGCGGCTTAGGAACATTCAACGTCACACACCTGTAAACGCAGATCTGCAACTACCACTGAGAAAGGGAAGCCTTGCATGAAAAACTTTATTTTGAAACGTTTCGTTTACTTTTATGTGTAGAATAGCCGATTGTGCGAGGGTTCATGTTCATTTCTGCGAAACGAAAGTGTATGCAAATGTCGAATAATTTTGAAGTTATGAATTTTTAGTGTAATGCAGAGGTAGACTTTGTTTTAAGTAGAACAAGACTGTGCTATGTCAGACGTACAGGGCAGGTACTTGATTCCATAGTTATAGCAATGATATTTGATAATTTACGTTATTCATCGTTTGTTTGTGTAAATTATATATAAAATTCAATTGATTAACAAATCTTTTTGAGGCGATTATTCATGTATAAATAAATATTTGTGGTGATTCTTCATTGACAGGTACTGTGATTCATACATTCTTTGAATTACAAAAATATATTTGCTACTAGAGAGTAATGTTAAATAATTATACGTCTATTATTCTTATAAACATTTATGAGGTTCTGTTAAGCTTGGATATTCATTTAATTAGTATCAAGTACAGTATTCCTATAGCATGCACATTTTGATTCATCATTGATATACAATGGTACTGCACGTTTATAAACGCTCGTAAGAGTGTATATACTTGTTAATCCTCGACGAAACATCCGCCGTTAATTTTGCAACACTACTTTTAGGATTAACTTTAATTTGTCGAACTATAAACTTCTCGTCCTTTACATACATTCCCTTTTTCTTCTGATACAGTAAATAGCACGATTAAATGAAAAAATCGTCTGAATCAAATAAAGGTTTCCACGAGTTCTTCACCGTACGAAATCAAGATGTTTTTCGAGCAACTTTCCCGTGAACTCTGTTTTTCAGAAAAATGGAACCGCACCACTTTCATAATGAACGTCTCACTTATGGATGCAGTTTGGGCGACGTTGTGCGTGTTGGTGTGCGTGAGACCAAGTCGAACTCAATAACCTCGGCTAGCCAAGGAGCCAGGCGATTTGCGACAGTCAATAAACCCCGTGTATTCTAACGAAAAAGGTCTTAACCCGCGAGCAGGATGTGAAAGCTAGCAAGTCTCTCTCCTTTTCTTTTCCTGTCTTTCCTTCTCCATGTCGCCGCGCCCGAAATAATGGAAAAAGGCGTCCGTCGACGCCTCGATCGTATCGTTTCCGTTCTCTTTCGTTCCTGATTTATCGCCATTCCGCCCCGTTCTCCGAATTGGCTCCGGGGAAAGCGGGTTATTTTTGAAATGTTGCGAGCACGGCGGCGTGGATCAAGGATCATTCGTTGGACTTTATATCGGAGAAGGACAATTGTGTGCGATATTGGATGCATTGGATACTGATACCTCGTGTCCCGTGGCAGAAGTCTCGCCGATAACACTGGACGATTTGTATCTAGATTATCGAGAAATAAGGATTTAAATTCCGTAGGTTTAAGTGTCGTTTGGTTGTGTCCTACAGAGGCATAAGCTGTGACATTTTTAAGAAAGTAATATTTTGTTGTATTTCTCGAGAGATAAGTATTTCAAACATATTTTGTACAAATTTAAAAGAGAACACAGCTTTAACAATCGTCGTCGTAGCAATTATAGAGGTATTGTCATACTTCAACAATTGTTGCCTTTCCATATTATACAACTACAAAAGTTTCAGAATATATCACCATTTGATAAACCTTTCAAACGTTATTTGTTTGATTTTACACTTTGAAACTGCAAGAGCAAATACCTTGACACACGTGGCTGACCCCACTCTGTCTTGTTCTACTTAAAACAAATATAATTAACGATTAATTTGAGGGAGCATAACACTGTAATATATTTAAAGTATCGTTTTATTTGAAATGTTACCGTGATTTGTCGTTTTAAGTCGTGTCTTCCAATAATACGTTGTGTCAACTCTGAAGATTTGATATGAAGTTAAATTTGTGGTCAGAATGGAATTTCATTTGCTCGTGGAATGCTATTACCTGTTGCTGAGAGTTGATAATAGTAATATTTGGTAAATTGTTTTATTAGCAAATTACACAATTATTGAATTTTAACTGAACAATTTAGTCAAAATGGTTGCAATATTCTACCGAAGGAGTCACAGTAATGAAGATTACGAAGACGTAAATGATAAATAATGAAAATATTTGCTAGGTGGATATTCTCTTCCGTTGTTGTATGTAAATTACAAGTAAAGGTAAACTGGAAATTTAAATTCTGTTGCACTATGCATAGACGAAGGAGTTTCCTCTTTTCAAAAAACTCGTACTCGTCTGTGTAGTACTGTCCAAATAATGTAGAGCATGGCTACAATTCCGCCAACCTTTCTACTGTCTTCGTTCAGTGTCTCGACGTTCGGGTTCCATGTATATGTCACCTTGATTCTCGTAAAAATACGTAACAGAGAAGTTTATGAAGTTTTGAGAGCCCAGTATACAACGTGTTTTTAGCATTGCTGTGTTGTAAAAGCAGTTGAGCTCACGCATGAAAAAATTTATTTGACATCCTTATTTTTACGTGAAAATTACCTTCTACTCGTCTGTAACAAGATCTCAGCCTCGTTGTGTACAGAAATGTATGGAAATTTTGAGAATATTTAATGTTACGAGTTTTACGTAGAATATCTCATTATAAGGCAGACGTTTGAAGTAAAATAAGACGATGTTAACAATAAGTCAGACATGTTGGACCGAGAAGTTTCTTTTATTAATTGTAAAAATAATTGTAAAATATAAGTATTCCAGTATTCGAAAATTTGTTTATGGAATATTGCACAGAATATTAAATATGTACAATACTACAATACTCTAGGACAGGAAGCTACAACTTCTTATACATAGATAATTTTAGCAATTCAGCAAAGGACAATAGTACCTTTTCATATTTAACATTTTGTGAGATCAATACCACTGTTACGTGCACACTATATGTATATATGTACGTATAAATAGAATAACATACAATTCTATTTTTATATATACATATCGCGAATCCATGAGTAGAAGCATGATTCATTCAGAATCCACTTTGAACGAGCAATAGCCAGGCTTCCGTCCAATAAGTTTTATAACCTTTCGCCAGAGTAATGGAGAACCAAAGGGACCTATAATATCAATAACCCCTTCTACTCAATCTACTTTACACTTTGTCTTTCTAAATTCGCTTCTGCCCATCTGTCGATCCCCACCTTCGACCACTTGAGCCGCGCCTGTGGTTCTTTGACTCTCACTTTGATTTATTGGATTAATTTTCACTCTGACCATCGCTCTGCTGTGCGCCTATGTAATTCTTATTTCGACATACGCGAACTCGGTGTTTGTTGGAGCACGATAAAGTAATTTTTATCAATTTCTGATAGCACTCTTCATTTGTTTCATTTATTTGTGCCGGCGACTATTTCTTTTCTATTTAGAATATGCACTAGCGAGATGAGAAAGTAAAGATTCTAGTAAAAAATATTTAGAATAATTTATCCACGTTTAGTTCTATGCTTTCACTTATGACCACTTTTATATATTTTTATTCTCTTACGTTGCTTTTTCTATGTTATTCTATTCATATCTATCAATGTTCTGATCTCTTAAAGTATTCGTACTGTAATTTCTCCAGATTGTAGAAGTTCGATATTCTCACGAAGGCAAATATTATGGGATCTTTAATCAATTAAAATTTTAATTCATAACTATGATAATAGTACAACAATTATATAAAAATATAAATAGATACTGAAATTGTATGAAATAGTCATACAGTCAGCTTTAAATCTGCTGTCCATCACCTGTTCAGGCTACATTCAATATTTGCCCATAATATCGTAACCGAGCGTTTATAAACAAACTTCATATAACGCTTTTTTCTTGTTTTCACTTGTGGATCATGCCCTTACAATCTTGCCGAAAAAGTAGGAAACACCCTGCGTACGTCCTTCGCAGTCAAAGGGTTAATGGAGTCTAAAGAAAACTGTAAATCCCGAAGTATCGATTTCGAGTCGATGTCCCGATAGGGGAAACTGGTTGTTAATCAGGATTCCACGAGGCATACAAAGGACAAAGGACACTGTCGGTGTTAACAGAGTGGTAGGGTAAGACCTCTATCCCAGCAGGTAGAGCTGTCAGTTCCGGAGGCGTTTCTGGTGCTAGGATATTGGATTGTCTTGTTACACATCGTCCTTTCTCTTCCACCCTTCGGTCCTGGCGTCGAGATTCTAACCTTCCACGACGACACACACGACGAAAAATGCTACGATGTGTTCGCAGTTTGCCTTCGTCCGGTATCTCACGTCGGCGTCGATCGACGGGCGGAGAATCGGAGCTGTCAGATCTGGAATTGCTTTGGGGATCTTTCAAGAAATTCTTGGTGTCCATGCATCGCTTGTAACCTCTCCTGGCAGCTTGAACGGTTGCCCCGAATCTTTTCAATTGTTGCTTCGTGATAAATATTGTCCTTTTCCATTATATTTAGGGGGCAATCTTTTCTTTCTGGGTTAAAGAATTCATGCAAGAATTTGTTTTTAATTAATATTATTGCTGCTTGAGGTCTCTAAAATATTTCTATCAAATTATATTTAAAAAAATGTTAAACTGATAAAGTTAAAATACGTTTGTCCTGTTGCGTTTGCCGTGACGTAGGATATCGTACGTAACTAGTAAACAAATTAACCAGAACAATGGAAAATTTGGGAGAATCTTGTATATGTGTGTATAAATACACGTAGAAAATTTCCAAAGTTTATGTCAAGAACTATAAGACAGAGTGGGTCAGCCATGAGTGTCGAAGTGTTTGCTTTCGCAAAAATTAGTGGATATTATACGTAGAATTTAACTCATTTGGAAACTTCTTTCACGAAATGTAAGAAAAAAATATTGAACACTGTTATCACAACTGTAATCTCTAGTTGTTACATTTTGCATACACATAGTATGTCATACGGAAGAAATTTGATTTTCTGGAAAATCAAGCTTTATACGAAAAGATTTTATTCTACATTTTGAATTCATATTTATGTAAAAAATCGTTCTGTATTTATCTGTATTACAATTTTCTCGGATTTTGAAAGAATGAGATTCAAGTAGAATATCTCAGTATTATGCAGACCCCGTGTTAAGTAGAATAAGTCGGCGATGGCCAGACACATGTTCAAGTATTTGTCTTATTATTTGTTGCCTCGACGATCATCGATAAGTGGTATTATTATTCAAGAATTAGTGAAAAATAAACAAATAAATTCTTATATTTATATATTACTTTTATAAATAACATTATTTATATACATTAGAAATATTTTGTACATTAAGCACTATTGCTTGATAAAAGACGACAAATAATATTACTCTAATAACAATATTCTGATATATTCTAAATATAAATATCAGCAAAAAATTGAATTATCCAGAAACGAGGAATACTATGTCCTGAAGAGCGTTCTTTAAAGCGTGTTATCGATCAATTCATAGGAACACGATCAAATAAATCGAAGAGTTTGATACGCGAAAAGGAACTTGCTACAGAGTACTAGCCCAGTGCAAAAAATTTAGCCATGAAGCGTCAACTAATCCCCGCGCTGCTAAAATCCTATTTTTTTTTTTTTTAAACAACGATGTGCCCTACGTTTGAAATCACGCTACCATGTAAAAGAGGGATACAGAGTTGGAGTATGTCAAGCTTTAATCCCTTCAGGCATCGTGTTGGAATTCAGACTCTTGCGTGCTTCAAATTCGACTGCAATTTCAACTGTGACGTGGCAAATCTTTTCCTACGGTTTTATTTGACAAATGAATAAATGCACACATCGATGGCATATTCCGATCGAGTATTGGTAGAAACATAGTTCAGCCAAATGTGATACGTGTTTTCAATAAACATCACGACGCAGAGATTCATTATTTAGCCATCCGAGAAAGTATAAAAATATGGTAGTATAAACAAAAATGTGTAATTCATTAATTTGTACAAAGATCTAATTACATACACGAGGCACATAAGGTTATAGGTTATTTTATGATAAAAATATAGAGGATAAAGCAATTTTTGAAATTACTCTACTTTATTGGACCACTTTCAATAGTTACTTAAAGTGCTAAATGTCTAACAAATAAAGGAAAAATATTTTTCCATGTTATTATTTCGTATGGATATATGCAAAACATGTTACTAATACGTACGACTTGGTGATAGACAACATTTTCAGATTTGTGTGGTAAAAATATTTCAATTCAATCAAGAATTGAATTCGTTCATTTTAGGCAATCTTCACGTATCATTTGATATTATGTAGAATAGAAGAAGATACTTCTTTAAAATGGCAAATTCAAGTAAACGTGTTTGAATGAAATCAAGGGACGAGAAGGAATACAAAATTTTATACATAAAAATACAGCACGATATGATTATTTATATAATTTGAATATTCCTTTCTTTCCAATAAAATGATGGTGACGAATTGTATCAAGGTCTTTGACAAAACAATAATGGAATATTTGATTAATTTCTTTAAGAAAACGATAATAAAATATTTCATTGAGATCTTGATTAAAATAATGATACAAACTTTTCTTAATCGTTTCACCAGAGAATTGAGCGAACTTCCTCAACAGAACCCACGGCATGCCACCACGAAATATTATTTTTTTCTAAAAATTCACTTCCAAATATCACGTGTAATCACGACGATACCTCTGCGTACTTGTTGCCATTACAAATCCAAGTTTCAACGTGTGAAACGTGCGGCAGGGGCGCGTTCACGTGTCGGTGGAACATTCGTAACGTGCAACTGCGTCTAAAGGGGGTAGAAATGGAACGTCCGCGGACGGAGGCCATCAGCCGGCAGATGAAACGGGAGTCGGCGCGATCGATTCAACAAATAATAAATAATATCGCAGCCGGTGCCCAGGCGATTCGCGATCTATTTTCTTCGAACCAATCGGCGCCAGAGGCTTCTGTGAAAGATAGTCGCTCGCGTCGACAGCGGTTTGTAATCCGTGCACGGTGTCAACCATCGATTTCGCTTCGCGCGCATATGTTGCGCATATCATCTACACGCGCTTGTATATTCGTTTGTGTCGAACGGGTGCGCAAATATTATATGAGCGCAGCTCGAGTTTTCACGTTTAATAGTTTGCGTACCGGCGACGAGTCGACCAGGGTACCTGGTCGGTTGAACTCGCTGGTTGAATTCAGGTCACGTTATATCGAAGGTGGCGTGAATTTCAGTTAGATTAATCAATGGCTAACATGATATTTCCCTGTTTCGGGCCAATGGAATTCATAGCGATTCGTATGAACGCCGAAATCGCATCCATCTTGAGAGTTTTGGGTATGGGGCGCATTCGTGGCTGGGGGTTCTCGTACTTAATCGAATCGGTGGGATGTGGAATTTGAAGGTCATCTGGATTTTTTCAAACGGATCGGTATGTTTTTGCTTTCGTATTAGGATAGAGGATCTTGAAACGAGTTTAACGACCTATTAGATAAGGTTATTGAAGGTCATAGAAAGTAAAGAAAAGCGATAATATTTACGGTTTTGGTACTTCAGCTTTGCCTCGGGGTCAATTTTAGGGGTAATTCCAAGATCAACTCGATTTTTTCTAACGAACAACTCAATTCGCGACACTAGATTCGGGAAGAGGGTGGATTTATCTATTGCTGATAAATATTCTAGGGGATGATTCTATTTGGCAAAGTTAGATCAGGGGTAACGAAAATTGCTATTCAAGCTTTACACCTGACTTTTTAACGAAGATACGGAAAAGGAAGGTTTCTTTTAATTTGTATTTTAGTACAGACGATAGACAATAGGTTTGATTAACTCTTTGATGTAAAATTTAATTTCGCTTGGGGCTTATTTCAAATATTTTGGCTATTATTTGCTATTCATGATTCAGAAGACACAAAAAAATGAAAGAGGTAATTGTTATGCATGGACAGGTTTTGCTCGACATTTAATCGAATCGTGACATGAGATTATGAAACATAAAATTGTTTAATTTAAAACATAAAATGAAGTTCTATTGGGGTACACTTAGCTGTTTATATGCAATCATGTTGATTGACATACAAACGTACATGTTTAAACTGTAGTGGTTTGAGTCTCCTTAAACAATACACGAAATTTACTTATCATACTTGCCTTTCATTGTGAAGTTTAAAAATTGTTTTACATTGCTTATGTTTCGAAGAAGACTCAAATGATCACAGTCGAAAACATTATACATCGCAAGTATTTGAAAACATGTTTGAATCATGTAATTTATTCCAACACAAGTGTAAAACCAGCATTATTTCTACATTATTTCTACATTGCGAGCATTTTGAAAAGGCAACCTCGATTCGTTAAATTTGTTCCAACACCAGCATCAAACGAACATAATTTCTAGCTCTGACCTACACGCATATTCCTGTTATTATGTCAAGGGCATCCCCAAGCAAATTACTTTCTATTTTCCTATTCGTGTCCATGTTCGTGAATACGAAGCAATTTATTTCTACCAAGTCAAACACGTCATTCAAATTCGACACAAGCATCCGTCACGGAGGAGCCCTTCAATGGGAAACCGTGTCCAATCGCAGAGTCAAAAAAAGCTATACTCGAAAAGCGTGGGTTGCCCGAGACAGCTGAATCGGTGCGTATTCTCGAAAGAAAGCGTTGACAGCCCGTCGCAAGGAGATAAGTGACGCTTTGTATAAAGAGCGGGGAGTCGAAAGGTTCGAAAGGTTTGCGGCATCCATGAGAAAGCTTTGCGGAACGAGTTATTTCGTTCAGCTTTTTCAAACGAATGAAGAAACTCTTTGAAAATTGGCATCAAAGTTAACGATTTCCGTTACTTTGTGCCTTTCCATTGAATCTAGCCGGGATTCGGATTCTAAGGATGCACAGGCCACACCGCCTCGAACCCTTGGAGTCGGAAAGGAGGCGCCTGGTTTTGATAGCTGTTAAGGTGAAAAATATTTCTTCTGGTAGCGGCGTTTGGAAGAGAGCCGCATTCAGTTTTTCCTTTTTTTTTTCCGACGAGAATCGTATATCTTCCACCATTACCCTCGCACCTTTCCAGCGGCGACGAGATTTTTACGAATCGCACAGGAGCGCGTGGGGTCGTTCGTTTCGTTTTTGTTTCTTAATTAAGCGAATGAGGACTGAGACTGTACGTTACCAATCTGAACTTTTCAAGAGGAAATGTTGCTTGATTATTAGAATACTATTTACCATTTTGCGAATGTTCTACGATGGTTTATGTAATTTTATAATATTTTCCTATCTCTTTAATTAACAAAGAAAGAATTTTATATTACGAGGAGAGATGAAAGCTTGATTAAGAAGACTGAAAGTGCTATCAACATAATTCGATCGAGACAATGATCTACAGTGGGATCCGTTATAACAAAACATGATCAAGTGCACCCGTACCCGGCAAAAAATTCAAAGTCAATTTTCTCGAAAACAAAGCCTCGCATGAAAAATTTGTATTCCACATTTTCAACTTATTTCTTTATGTAGAATCATCCCCTTTCCGCACCAGTTACCGAACACCCTGTATATCAAATTAATTCATTAATAATTACAAGAATTGTATTTTCTACGATGAGAGAAAGGAATGTCAAAATTTGCGTAAAAAGGGCCTCTGCTATTTATATAAAGTGAAAACCAATAGAGAGAGAGGTACAAATAGTAACAAATAAAGTATTTCTCCTGTGAAAAGTGACGATTATATCGAGGTTGAGAGGAAGCGCTCAGTCGAGTTCAGAAGCCTACGCGATCATTATTGTGGGTGGGAAATTTATGCAGGCAATCAAATCGAGACGACGAGGAAAGGGGAGACGGACCTATAATTAATATATGCTGAGTATCGCTTGTTGAACTTGCTGAGCGGTTGATTATGCTTGTTACTCTCGCAGCATAGATTCTGCGACAGGACAATGTTAGGTAGGCAGAACTAGTTTCCGTGCATACGCATAGTATGCTAGCATTCATTACGTCCGATTAATGAATCACTCGAAATTGGTGGGTATGCTAAGTAATCCTCAAAGAATTGTTTCTTTAAGCTAGTTTTACACTAAAGCAATTTTTACGATATAAAAATATTAATATCCAATAAAAAATCCCTAACGTCGAGTACCGCAAATATCACTAAAAGACCTGCCACACCCAATTCAAATTTTGGAATAGAAACTCGTTTATCCGTTCCTCGTAGTTCGAAATTCTAATCAACGTAAAAGTTTATCCATTTTTCCATTACTGGATCGTGGAATGAATACAAAAAACGTTATTTTCATTTTGTTCACGATGCATTCGTAACAGACCCTCCTCAATATTTTGGTTATTCAATTTCCTTGGTATCGCGTATGCCACGGAACATGCCCCATAAATAATCACAGGGGAAAAAAGCACGCCAGAAACTAAAAAGTTTCATCGGTTTTTACCGCGAACGTTTAATCCCCGCATCGATTGCTCGATTCGCGTACAAACGAGCTTGTGATACGACGCATGTACTGTCAACAACTAATAGATGACGGAACCATAAAAAAGCTCACAACTAGGTTAACGACGATAAAGTTTTAGATTTTTCGACGCCCGATTTCGCGATCCACGGCTGCTGACCCTCTCGCCCCTCCTTTACGAATGGAAACGAGGGAAATAAGGATGGTTTTGCTGCGTCTCCGCGTGCGAGAAGATTCACGAAGATAATGAGCTACGGATAATTAAGCCTGCCTTTCCTGAGTCTCCTTTTGTTCTGAGTATTCTTGAAAAAGATGTGAGCTCTGGCGCAGCGGCGGTAGACACTCCCCTATGTTTTCTTTCCCTCGGTTTGTTCGCGGTACACGAAATTATTTGTGAATATAACTTTTGTGTCTTTAAATCCGAAGTGAAGCTTATCTCATTAGATGCTGAGAGACGTTACGGTGACCTAGAATGCGGTGCGCATTCTGAAACTTTTGTTATTAAACTGTCGGGAATTATAGGTCAATACACGATTCAAATAGGGCGTAAGTTAATAAGGGACGAACAAATTATGCGAGATTTAACTCGAGAGAATATTTAGTGGAAATGAAAGTTTCTTTGGAAACATAGAATATAGGTATCACTGTTTTTCTTTGGACGTACATTTTTTTCCAGTACTTTCCCAAAATAATTTTCTCTAAATTGTACTATAAGTTGAATTTTAATAATACTTCTGCTTACGTCGTACACGATACTGAACTAGGAATTAGGAACAAGAAACCACATTTGCTTTTGTGCTTCACTGCTAAATGAAAACTGAAATTCAATTTTAAACGATTTCCTAATAGTGGTAGAAGACAAAGACAAGACAATTCAGTCTCATTTTTTGCAATTATAGTGTACTATAGAGATTCCAAAAGTCTTTCGTGAACTTGAGGAGAACTGCAGCCAACAGAGGAGGGAAGTAAATTCAAATTCTTCTAAATTGAATTTCTAATGGAAATGTCGTATTACAGTTCTGGAAGTACTTACACATTTTGGAAAGAAGAACTTAGAAGAAGCGTCGAAGATATTCAAATTCTTCCTGAATCCAATATGCAATGCCCTCTCTGCATATTGGAGAGGCACATTGAAATTAGTTTTCTTTCTTTTGCAGATACTATTACTTTAATTTCTCTTAGGATTAAATGCAATTTTTCAGAGTTTCGAATTTATTCTACAATGTTAAGAACATTTCAAAATATGTTGCAAAAGTATCTGCAAAAAGTGCTTGCACGGTTCTTTCAAGTTCTGGTGTGTATTTTCAGAATATCTTAAAGAGATGACGCTTTAGCATTCATTTTCGAGGAATTTCTGCTTTGATTTATTTTTTCTTCAATTTTACATTGATTAGTAGTGTAAATTTTCATTCTACTTTGTTTGAGTATGTTGAATTCATTACTTTTTCGGAATGTTTTTGTTTTATCATTTTGTGGGTGAGATATTCTATTAAAACATTGCCAAAAACTTTTTTTGTGTTAAGCAAGATTACTATTTGTTTTTTTCTTTTTTTTTATTAAACTGGAACATATAGCTTGTATTTATCATATTCTTTACAATCTGTTTAACGGTGGCGTGTTTTTCTTAAATCTAATTCGAAAAAAGAAGAGTATAATATATTACTTAATAAATATGAAGAGCCCCAGACCTGTTACGTTATTGAAATTGAATTTGTAGCTTATATTCTTCAAAATGTCTGCAATATAATTTAGTTGTGATGTATATTCTCTCTCGAACAAAAGTATAGAATATATTATTCATACCAATTTAAATACACCCAATACACGTGTCACTTTATTAAATTCGAATTTATAGCTTATATTCTTTAAAATTTCTGCAATATATTTCGTTGGGATGTATATTCTCTTAAATCTAATTTAAAAAAGTATAGAATATATTATTCAACCAATTTAAATACACCCAGACATGTCACTTTATCGTAATCAAATTTATATCTTGCATTCCTCTCAACTCTCCGATCCTATTACAGTAAATCGTATTTCCATTCAAATAAAAATCGAGCGTCTATCGTCTGACAAGCTCGTCGATCCATCCTAAGAAAAATCAACCAACATGGACAGGGTTCTAAAAATCATTCGTGATCAGTTTCCGCGATAGACCCTCAGATTAATCAATACCGCGCCCGTTTTCGATCGTTCTTGGCGTAAATTTTCCTCTTGCAGCGTCGACGAAGGCACTTTCTGCTACCAGGACGAATACAGGCACGCCCGCGTCGAAATCTACACAGTTTCGAGAGTCGCGCGAAGTGGAATTCTGGGAAGGTGTACCCAGGTCATCGCTACAAATTGCTTTGCGCGTCCTTCGAGGTTTTGTAATGACTTCTCGTTGCGAAGGCAGTCTCGGCAGACACGGTCGCGAAAATTGTCATAGCCGTAGGTCGCCGCAGCGTATTTGTCGCGAGCAAATATCCAACGAGTTCTTGACGTGTCATCGCTTCTAGGAATTCCACGGGGACTCGCGAGGGCAAAGATGGTACCTAACCGACACGGAGGAAGAACGCCACTTACTTTTGTGGCGGTAACATTTCCTGGCCAATCGGGACACCGGGAATTGTAGATTCTGGGAAATTTCTATGATGGAACCATTCGTTTCCTCGTCGAAATCCGACCACGCGAGATTTGGTTCGTTTCACCTGAGCTGCGTTCCGGGAAATTAGAATTCTCAAACGGTGTTGTGTGTTATTCGAACGGAGCTCTATTGGGCGATAGGGGATAAATTCATTGACAGAAATCCTAATTAATCTCTCTTTACTCTTTTTTAAACGATTTGTTTAAGGCCGCATCAACGTCTAGGTTATCAACGATCACATTTGGCGAAGCGACTAATTGTTTAAATTTTAAATGTCATCCTCATAGTTGAACCAGTAAATTTTGTGTCTGTCCAATGCTTTCGCAAATTTATAGAACTCGTTGGTATCGTTTAGTACTACATCTAAAGTCTTTGGGAATATGTAGATTCCTTCGGTTTTCCTCCAGTTCATTGCATTCCTCAATTAAGTGTTCCACGGTGAGGGTCTTGTTACAATGGTTGCATTTTGGTGGTTCCGATTTTGTAATTAAATATTTATGTACCAGGTTAGTGTGTCCGATCCTTAATCTTGATAATGTGTTTTGAAGTTTTCTTGTTGGAGGTAATGAAATAGTTTCTGCTTGATTTTATTAATTTCTTGTTCAAGCGATACTAGGTGGAACAATTGGTTTATTGTTAAACGGTTTTCATTGATAGATTCCTTTTGCAGCCCTCAGGGGCTGTAGCTACGTTTGATTGTAGTTACAGTACGGGTTTAGCAATCTCGAGGTACCCGAGCTATAAGATGGTCAATCCTTAATGAGAAAGTTATGAAGGAGGTTATCCATTTAAACAAATGCAAATGCAAAGTAATGTAAAGAAAGAATGAAATAAAAGTAGAGAATGAACAGATGCAAGACTGGTACATTAGGTGTTATAGTCAAGTGACTTTGTATTCTTATACATAGAACTCGATCACTTATTCTTTTTCCCAATTTTTGAAAATATATCTACCACATACGTATATAATATTTATTATATATACTATGATTTAAATTATGTATGTGTATATAAAAGAAAGATCATCATTCATTTTTGCATGGAATTGCAATTTATAATTGCGAAATTAAGAGATTCGCGCAGGTCGATGATTCCGAACGGATCGAAGCGAATAAATTACAGCTGAGTAACCAGTATGGCAAGCAAATTGCATTACGAATTTCTGTGAGACAATTAACGCAATTATAACGTAATTAACAGAATCCAGAACGTGATGCGTTCATTAATAACTATCGCGCTGACACCGTGTTGCTATCCGCAACATTATTATAAAACGATTTACATATCCGTAATTCCGGAACATCGTGGTTGGAATTTATCGAGAAATCGCAATTGTTCATGGCGCGTCGTGGAATTTCAATAGATCAGAATTGGTACACTACACGAAATGTATTTCGCTCCAACATTAGCTAATATTCGATACAAAAATTAATTCATTATAAAATAGAATTTAAACAATCGCAGAAAGTCCCATGGTGAGTTCATTAATTCTTTTATATCGATTTTGGTCCACTACTTTATAATAATTATACATAAAACTACTTCATAAAGGTATGAAAAGTTGAAATTCAACAATTTCAAACAAATAAAATAATTTAAATATGTTTTACACTCGAACAGATTCTTGTGTAGAATTTTTAAAACAATACTGAAAAAATAATAATTAAATTCCACTTCGGGGGGTTGGTTAAAAGATTTTCCTTTTTGAAGCGAAGTTTCAAAAATTGCACTAGAGCAGAAGAATCATGTCATTGAAATGTCGAATTTATTTCATCGACGAAGAGTAACGGAAGTTTCACGAAAAAATGTTCTTCATGGATAGGAAAGGCTTGATCTCGTTGGTGTTGGTGTAATAATCGATAGCGCCAATTGAAGTTTCTTTCCCACGCGATGAATCAAGAAAAAAGGGAAACCCAGGATCCATGGGGAAAGGTGTTGGGATCTGAAAAGACGAGAAAAAGATGGCTGGGAGTGTCTTCATTCTTTAACGTCCAACAAGGATTACAGTGATTAATACAATAAAATCGCCTAAGTGTGATATGGTATTACGCTTCCAGCGTTGGTTTCAATATGGAGTAACACCCTCTGCCGGTAGTAGTAATTTCCACTAATTAGTTTACTAATTATCGTTTAATTTAATTATATACTTAATTTGAAAATTATATTCAGCTGTAATATGGGACTATAGTCAATTGTGAATCTGGCTAAGCTATCGAAAGATTAAAAATAAATCAGATAAAATCACTGAATAGTCGTAGAAATAAAATTCTACGTAAGTATACATATATATCCACGTATAACCCTACAGTTAGCAGTAGCTATCTTTTTTAATAAATCAATTACTGTTACAAATGACAATTACGGTAGCTAATCTTACATTTATCTCATAAAACAAATTCTTAACTCTATTTCTACATTTATTTTTCGATTAAATTTTCCACACGAGGATCAAGTTCAATTCTTTTATGACTTCTGTCGCTAAAAATTGACACTCTGAAGTTACCTAAAATCGACTCCACTGCCACTACCACCACATCTCAATTTTAACAGCTAGCAATCGAGTGATGTGTTTTCATTTCTTTTTTTTTTTCATGAAAAAAAAAAGAAAGAAACACGTTACGCCATGAAATCCGATCTCACACGGTCTAATCGGAAGTGCTAAAAAAATCCCCAAACGAAAAAGCTGGAGGGTCGTGAAATCATGCCGAAGCTGAACTCTGGGAATAATAAATCGCGCATCTGGTCCTCTTGAACGCTCGTCCAATGGTTGTTTTCGATCACGTCTGCTCCACGCTGCCAGTCTTTTCGCTTTGACATCGATTTTGTATCGGACAGGTAATTACAGGTTTCGAGTTATCTATGCGAATCTATCAATGGTACGTGCTCCGAATTATTACCACATGTTTCGTTCCCAGATTTTTCCCTTTTCTTCCTTTGTTCCAATTCTCTTGTCCACTTTACTTTTTATCGTGAATTTTCTCAACCGTTTCCGCAGTCGGTTATTAAAGGACCGTACGACGTCTCGCACTAATCATCGCATGCCTACAATTGGATCTTCTTGAACTCAAAGTTCGATTGCAGGGATTCAAATTTGCATAACATTTATATTGTAACTGTAAATATATTCACATTCGTCACAAGAATGTAGGATAATCTGAACACAGCAACTATTGTTTAATAATATAGTAAAAGGAGTCAACTTTCAATAATTACATATTCTCTATATTATTATAAAAAAAAAATTTCTTTCAAATCGACTGCTGCGAATATTATTACAAGTATTAATATTTGTACCTTTATTATTAATTGCAATCGAAAAAGAATCAGCTCCTAATAATTAAACATTCTCCATATTATATAATATTTATTGTTAAATTCATGAAATCAATTTTAAAAAATATAACTTTATACAAAATGAAACATTTTTACATTTAAAATCTATTCATACGACATTTAGTTTCGAAAATAAAGATTAATAACTTAATAGTCTGTTTTCACGAAATTCAATTACATTTAAAAAAAATTAAATTACTGTAACTTGAAAGTAAAATATGTTGAATTTGTGTAATAATATTTTATTATTTGATTCGTATTATGATAAGATATCATACAATGTGAATTAAAGTAGGTGAATCTTCAGTTAAAGATATTTTGTTCACGTGTCACATTTTATTAGTATGCAATTAAAGAAAAAATCTTATTATTTGATAATCACATGATTCAGTATACATTTATTGGGTTCCTAAACATCCACATAAAAAGCTACAGCTGAAAAGAAAATAGAAATATCAGTAAAATAGCAAACAAATAATTTTAAAATAAATGCGATTCTTCTTATTTAACTCATCCCTATACATGTTAATATGAAAATTTCTGCGCGCCATTAGAAAACGCTTCAATTTATCAAATAGCTGAGGACATCATTTTAATAATGTGTGTTCTGGAAATTGCGACTAAAAATTCCTTCCCAAACATTTAATTAACAAATATACACAAATGGAAAGAGCAATTCTCCTTTCTATTTCTTAAATAAATCTTCCTACATTAATTCTATTTAATTTCGTTTTCAGTGATAAATATCAGTACTGAAAGTAATTCTTTCCCAAACATAAAATTCGAAGATACATAGAAAAGGAAAGGAGTAATCCTCTTTTGTATTTCTTAAATAAATCATTTTAAAATGTTAATAAGAAAATATTGTGTTTCAGGTGGACATCGAAGGAATGGCGCAATTTGTTCAATTCAAGAGGGGGATAAAGAAGCGATTCGATGAGAGTGGGTCAGTAGTTGGGCGCCACCGGTGCTGCGACGAAAAGGGGTGAGTTTATTTTCGGTAAAGCCGCGATATAACTTCCAGACTGAGCGTTGTACCTCAAGCGTTAAGGAAGCATTCGCCGTAGAAGTTTATCGGGTCGTGGCTTCGATTTTTCGGTGCCTTCAGCCACGTCGATTCCGACGCTGTTTTAGATTGCGACCGGGCCGTGAACGGAATAAGAAGCAGAAGCGATGTTTCTTCTGCCGGTTTCTCTTTATTTTTCTTTTTTCTTTGCTTCCTAGCCGAAGTTAGCCCCGAGGATTCGCATCCACGACGACAAGAGTTCGTCGTCGGACACCGCCGAAATCGAGGTTAACGTTTCCGTCCGAAAACACGCTTTTGTCTGCCGAACGAACATTTATAGAAAGGGAAGACCATAAACGCGAATGTTACTTGTTCGCTTCTTCGTTTCGTTCTTTTTGACATTTCTTTCGAACCGCCTAGAAGATACAAAGGATGCTCGGGCCACCGAATACGATCGCTCGAACGTAAGGTAATTCTTAAGGTGGTGACTTTAAAATGGGAATCTTGTCTATTTAAAAATATATCTACAACCAGCCAGTCTCCTTTTCTTTGAATATCCCTTTGTATCGTGTAATTGATTTTATTTCAGTCCTGATCTCTGAAGTACAAACATAAGATTCTTAACAATTTTTTCTATTTTCTGCATATATTTTTCTATCTCTTGAAGAAGTTCAATTTTCATTTGTCTCTTTCAAAGTACATCCGCAAAGTACCATTCTCATTTTTCGTGAATGCTTCTTTGCTTCGTGCTACTGATTTTATTAAAATCTCAGTATCTTCGCATCTCGGAGAAAGAATTAAAGTTACACCACAAGATACATGAATTGATTTAAAACGAATTTGTTTGCCCATGCGCACAATACTTCAACCATACAAGTCTCTTCTATGTATTTCCTCCATATATTTTTCTACCTATCGGAGAAGTTCAATTTTCATCTGCCTCTTTTAAAATATACCTGCACCCAGTCGCTTCTTCTGCGAGGTGCAACGAACGTATAAATCATTTTGTCTAGTGAATTCCTCAATCGATCTCGACCCTTTCATATCCATAAAATGAAGCACATCAAAAACAGAAACCTTCAGAAATAGTTAATGGTTCGTAGTACGTACAACGTCCATGTATAGGAAATATTGGAAAATACTTTTGGTCGAATTTTTTCATAAAATACCAATCGCAAGTTTGCTACACAAAAAATCAGCCATCAAAAAGTCCTGCCCATCGAACGTCCCTTTATCATGGTAAAAAATACACGAACACTTCTCGTCGTTTCCCCTTTAAAAAATAGAGAAAAAAACAAAATCGAGTACACAATTAAATTTGAAATCTGGCATTCGGTTTTCGGGGCAACGCACTTCCCGTCAGGTGTACTTTACGAGAATGCGCATAAACCTATATTGTCGTGGGGTGATAAAAAATTTTTAATCGCCGAAAGTATGGGTTTTTGAGGGTAGTTGTACGTCAACGTCGTCATGCGATCGCGTCATTGTCAGATTGGCTCATTTGGAACACGGTTCCACGTTCAGGACCGATTTCTATTCGATATATCGTTTCGACGCACTGGCTCGCTTTCTCGTACATATATACCCATACATGCGGTTGTTTTCAACAACCCCATTCATTTTCATTGCTCGCTCTTCCAATTACGCGGAGTTCAAAACACGGCTTTATTGGCCGTCTATAAATCGAGGGAACGAATTTTTCAACGTAGTTTAAAAATTGTTGGCGATAGTGAAAGAAACGTCGTATGCGAAACGAGTGTTTACCTTATGATAGGGAATACTAATGTGGCCGTATGAAGCGAGGAAAAGGAGAAAGGAGTGCGATTAATCGAACATCATTTTTATTTGTTCGGTCACTGTTCAAGATAACTTTGATACGAGAGACAATCAAATCGAATTGAGAACAACTAAAGTTATATTTATAACTCATCAGGAGTTAAGTTTATATACACAGTAATGAAGTTCAATTTATAAAAGTCAAGTTAAATTTACATAAATAACTATATGTACATTTGTGTGTGTTAATTTTCGTCGTCTTTGAATTAAATTTATTACTATGGTAATTTTCAAGGTGTTTTATGATATATTTTTAATAAGTTTCTGGTGTTGATCCCGTAATAATCAAACCAACATTTTCTTTCTTTAAACACAAATTGATCAGCATTTCACGATCACAATTTACGACACGTCAATTTCATTGAAAATCATGATATCTTTAGGAAATATCTAGAAAATATCAACTTCATGTAGAAAAGATTCTCTATGTGTCACTGCCAATGAAATGTGACGCAGCATAACCCCAGGGACAAATCATACGAGACAAAAGCAGTCAAGATTTATAGGGTGGGTTTCCTCCAGGGATAAGGGATCCCTTGCACAACGTTCCCGCATAACACACTTGCTTTCCATACGCAACAGGCATCGCAAGAGTTGTATGTAGAGTTTGGAAAACGGTACTGAAAAATTGAATTTGTTTAAATATGTGCGAAATGATCTGTTTTCTACGAGATTTTTTCCGTTCGATTCCTTTTCATTGTTCCAAATTCCTGTTTCATTGTTTGGTTCCTTTCGTTTACGTTTTTTAATGTTACACACTGTGACTTATTTCTTCATCCTAGAACCACCCCTTTTTCGCTTACACCACCAGTTACTGAACGTCTTGTATATGTGTATATATTGGGTTGTCCAGAAAGTTCGTACCAATTTTTAAGAAAAATTCAAAGGCACGTTTGTATTTTGATACATATATTTATTAAATTACATAGGTACCATTACAAATTACATAGGTATTTGTTTTTAACCGTTCCAATATATTCAGACCTATACGACCTACGAAAAGTCGACATGGACTTTCCAGACAACCTAATAAATATACATATGTTTAATTTTCTATCACAGTTAGTCTTTGTGGCCTCGAACGACCTTCAATGGTAGATCATTGCATTCGTCTCGAAATGCTTTATTAGAAAGATATTAAGAATCTACATAATTCCACTTAGGAAACTAGTGTTCACCTTTGTATCTCCTCTACACTTCTTCCAATAAAGAAGTAATTATCAAAAAGTCAAGTCGAATTATTCAGGTGACCTGTTTCAAATGCTTTACCAAGTATATGTACGCAGCTAGAAGATAGATAGATTTCCCTCGAAAATAAAATAGTCCACTTGTTAAGTAATCTTCTCTTAAATAAACGGTATCCGAAAGCCAGGCGTAGTCGAGGTGTCTCCACGGTGGAGATCGGTGGCCAGGATAGGAGGCGCTATTTTCCAGCACGAAGGTGGAGATTACGCTTAATGTATTCCCTGGGGTGTACAAGTTCTTCGTCCAGGCAGCCACAGCCGTCGACGAGGACAAAGTTGTCATTCGGCCACGGTAGCGCCGTAACAATCGCTATTGCCATGTTAATGACTGCGAGCTCACGGCGCTGGGTTCCGCATTGGCTCGTTTCGCTTCTTCTTCGTCGGCCGTCGCGCAACTTCCTCACCTTATTCGCGCTTCTTTTGGACAGTCGAGGGAACGGAGCCTGGAGTTGGACCAGTTTCAATGCAAATTTGCCGGAGAAAGATGGCACTTTAGAAACTGACCTGGAATTTTTGTCCAGCGGACGCGGCGAATGTTTTAATCTAATTGGCTAAAGGGAATTTAGACCATTTGTAAATAAGTAGTTTCACTTTCAGTAGCGACATTTTGAAATTTTTTTTCCACTCTTTTATTAAAGGGCCATTTTTCAAAATTCTTATTGAATATACGGTGTTCTCAGCTTTAAGAATACAAATATCGAAATTATCTTGCAAATGGTTATTCTAGGTACTTGTAATTTTGATCCCAGCCTGTAGAAAAATAGGCTAAATCAATTTCATTGATCCATTCACTGCCAACTACGAAATGTCTCGTAGTTTAAATTGATTCCAATTACTCAATGGATAAGTGCATAGCCTGTTGAGTCACGAATTATTGCAAAGGAAGACAGTAAATTTTTTTTTAAAACAACAAATTTAATATCACTTTTTATTATCAAAATAACAACCTGTAGATCAAACGTCTGTATTAAATCTTAGCGTCCAAGGCGAAACGCTTTTAAATTTCCTGGCAGTGAATGGGTTAAAATAGAGATTGTAATGCATCGAAGCTGCACTTTTCAAAGAAAAGGAGTTATTTCATTTCTCCTCTTAGAAAGCACAGCTCACCCAAACAACTTTCACGCGTCTAGTCTAAAAGTATACGTTTCTACAATAATTATCTCCAACGAAATTTCCATATCTTAACATTCAAAGCTCACAAGATCACAACAAAATCAATAGTACTTGAAAATAACTCCTAAATCAACCCATGCATGGCCACTTTTAACACACAGGCATACATACGTATAACTAAACAAGAGAATTGTTTAATCCTTAACCCATTCCCGTGCCATTTAGCTCGTCGAAACTCGCGCCCAAGCGGTAGGCACCGACGCGCGCTAAACAGACCAGACTGATGCTTGCAAACAATCGCAATACCCATGTATCTCGTCGCGAGTCTGACTCGCGATATTCACGTTTGTGTCAAAATCTTCATCGCGAGTCTGACTCGCTAAAGTACGGGAAGGGGTTAACATGACCATCGTATAAAAAGAGAAGCTAGATTCATTTCCCTAATAATTAATCCTCAAAGAAGACTTCATCTTTCAACGTTTCGTTCCAGAGAGCAACCTGTTCACTCGTAACGGCGTCAAAGCTCTCGCTCTCCCTCCGCGGATTTAATATACGTTACTCGAGTTGACTCGTGAAATTAGTCACACTCGAAGCTTGTTGCTTATTCAATCGAAGTTAACAGACTCGAGACGACTTCAACTTCGCGAGGCACTTGGTCGCGCGTTGTTGGGTGGCGTTGGGCGCTGGTAAGTAGCTCCCTAAGAGGTATTCCATCGATACGTTTCGACGTTTCGCGTGGTGTGCATGCTCCGGCGAGAACCAGAGCGGAACAAACGAGAACGAAGGTGGATCTCGTTTTAATTCCAGGCCCTGGGCATCTCTTGCATATTCAGAAGTTTTGCGCCGAATGCCAGGCCGTTGTTATGCTAAGACCGCGAGTGCGGCCTGGCCGGCTCTTAGCATATTTCGACGATATTTCCGGCGGTGCCGTATCTACGGAACTTCCGGTAGTACTGTTGCCTACCAAATCTCACACCAGCCACTTCCTTCAGTTTCACGCGCGTTTGCATTATCAGCTTTAATTACCGCTCGGTACGTACCGTTTTCAACACCGTGTGATGTCCGTCTTCGTGTCGTGCTTATCGACCAAGTTCCACGTCTATTAATTCTTGTACCGATACTGGACTTTGTTCTGTCGCAACGTGTGTAATTTATGCAGAGCTGGAGGAATTTGGAGGAAAAGTATTTAAAATATTGGTCTAGATGGAGTTTGCCAAGGTGGGCTTTAGAATTTTGTTTTTCAATAACAAACTATGGCTATTAGCACAGTTGTGGTGATCAATGACTGATCATATATGACCATCGCAAAACACTTTATTGAATCGAATCATGAATAACTTCCACTGGAGGTAACAAATTTATCATGTTTTCTGGGTATCACTTGCAGGTAGCAATTTTTTATTTTTCTACTGTTATACTGTGTATACTCTGGTGAATGGGATAAGGTTTATTACGTAAGAACACATTCGCAACCGGCAGATATTTTACGTCTCTAATACAAAGTACTGACAAAAATAATAAAATTCTCGAGCTGGATATCGCAAACTTGTATCGTCATAATTATTAAGTAAAAAATTATTTATAACCAGGAATATAATTTGAAGTGACGTGAATTCATGTATTTGTAATATATGTAAATAGATGTAAATATATTATATGCATCATATGAATCGAATAACTTCCATACCGTTTGTGTTTTATTAAAAAACAAAATCCTTAGGGCCCATATTTGACAATTTTATAAAATAGAACGTTCTTCTTTTGATAAATTCAAGCTTAAAATCATCGTTTCATATTTTATATCTCACCTCTTTATCTTAAGCTACGCGAGTGAGTGGTCGTTCTACAAAGGCTTTTGAGCACAAAGTGGCCTCGCGAGACTATCACGTGGAAGATCCTCGCCAGATGGGACCAGCCACCAGCAATCTGCTATTTTACAATGAATTGGTACGTCGTATCCGTTCCATTATCATTATAATCATCGCCTCGCGCGTTTACCTCGGTGCAGGCTAAATAAATGAATTCTTAGGAGAAACCTGAATTCATATTTACGGAAGTTTCTGAATTTGGAGTTTACTTTTTCGATAGATAGAAATGTTAAGCCTTCATGGACAAACTCTAATGAAAATTAAAATTTAAATCATTCATACTTGTTAATAACTTTTCTACGAATATCATAATAAGGATAATTAAAGAAACAAAATGGATTATTCTTGTTTGAGTATCGCTCTGTTTAGTAGAGGAATAGTCCGCGTTATTTATTTAATTATCGTACCAGAATTATTGTACTATGTTGGTGAGCTAAGGATAATGTCCTCAGTGAACCATCTTACTTGCTAGGATTTCTCGTGAAGTACTATCTTGAAACCACATTTTAAGAATGGGAAGATGGATTTCTTTTGCTTTGTGAAGACCACTCAAGGACATTCCTTATAGCTCCTGGTAGTAGACAGGTTGGTAGAATCAATCATATAAAGCCACTTCTTTCTTACATTCTTTCTCTATCAATTCTTGAAAAATAAGAAAGATTACTGTTTAATAGTTTCAACACAAGGATTATTTATGCTTTAGGTAAAGTTAGGGATATCTAGAAAGAAATTGTATTAGTTATTATACTGTGACATTATCATATTACGGTATGAATAGAAGTGTGAATGGAGCAAGATCAATAATAATCTACTTATTCGATCAGAAACTGTTGACAAACGATCATAATGTAGAGAGTCATTCTATTAGAAGTGTGTCCTCGAACAATTCTATTCCAAGCAAGGAGTATAAACGCAAACATCTCTGATAGACATAGTAGTCGCTCTTCATACTTTTTACTGTTGTTAAATATAATTTTGATTATTTAATCATTAATCTAGACAGCTGTTTTTAAACTACATATCAAGCTCGTGGTTTAAATAAAACAATTTATCTTTGCCTATTTTCGCTTACATGTAATTAAAATGTAAGAAACGCAATGAACATTGATTGAGCAAGACCGAGGGTTAATCGTTATATTTATTTATTCGTTTGTATGCCATACTTTTAATATTTCCATTCCAAGTGTTACCAAATATTCTACTTTCAAAACTATTAATAAATTCTCCAGCACCATTATGTACAACAACATTATGAAAAGCAAAGGTGTATAATTCAGTAATAAATGTAAAAATTAAATTATTACTTTGTTTCAAACAAGTATTCAAAAATCACCCCCAGCAAGAATTTTCTGATCAATTAGTAAGCTCTGAAAATAATCTATTTTGTGATAAACATTTGATATTACATTTCATTATTACATTCCAATTATGACTGGCTGTGTTATCTCACAAGTAATCCCAACTATGTTCGTACACAACATTAAAGCGGTCGTAATGTGTACTTTATGGTTTTGCTTACTACGAAGTTCACTTCCAGCCAAGTTTTCGCCACTGTCATTATAGGTCGCCACACTAAGCCGCTTTCTTAAAGTTAAATTGAACTAGGGCAGCATCGAGCGTCTGAATTATGAATTGCACCATACTGCATTCAAAAGCTTGCAGGGTCAGATTTCTCTTCCATTTTTGCCTAAAGATTTCACAAAAGACTTTGAGACAGGTTTACATTATTAGAGTACCTTTTAATTTTAATATTTTTCAGCGCAGTTGTATGATGAAAGAGACTGTTTTGTTAAATACCTAACGTTAAACATTGGCCACAATTATTGCTGTTAATGTAGATATACTTTGCAAATAGATTATCATTGTGTTTTGGACGAAACTTTGTGAAATTGAGAAAAGTCAGATCAGTCAACAATTAGTTACTCTTTTATGATATCTGACCGCAAATTCGGTCAAAAAATGCTTTCAGAAGCTTAGGATTATTCGGTATTATATTTATAAAAGTGGTTATTGAGCAAAAGTTTTAATCATGGTGAAATAATAGAATTCAGTATACGACAAATACAGAAAGGTACCCGTGGGAGGGGAAATTACTATAAATAAATTCTCTATTTAAAATTTAAATGAATGACATTTTAGTTGATCTGTTATCAAATTTATAAAAGTGATCCCAAGTTAGGTCATTCAATCAAAATTTTTATTACGCTGGACAATTCGAATTCGATATAAGACAAATGAAAAAAAATATCCCAGGGGGGGGGGGAGGAAATGATTTCAAATAAAACTCTAAATTAAACCTTAAATAGAGCAAATTTTAATTATTTTGTTTCTGGCAAAATCCCAAGTATTCACGTCACAAGCTAATGTTCACCAATCGTCTAAGCAAAAAAACAGTTAAGGATGACCAAAGAAATTGCTTCTATGTATTCAAGAAACTACTTCTCGCATAAAATGTCCATTAATTTACAGTCTGGATGAATCATCGACGAATATTTTCCACTCCCACGTATCTTTTCCATTTATTGGTTTTCCCCGTGTCATTCAGGTCTGAGCGCATTCGCTTATTGGTTACGAATTTATGCGACTGTTGTTGGCCAAATGCATGCAAAAAAAGATGGGGCGGGGGGTGGGGTGGAGGGAATAGCGCGCCGTCTGTGAGAAATATTAGGGGAAACACGGCGGATTACGCGTCCAAGATTTTATGGAGAAAACTGCACGAAGAAATAAAGCGAGCAGATGGATGGTTAATGCGTCTGTCGCGATGCTGGCGCATCTGCAATTGCGACCATCTTGCTGGAATATATTGCAGAGGCATTACGTGGAATTAAAGTGTGCTAATTTTTATGGAATAACATGGGCTTATGCAGAATAATGTAACAGTTCTCTATTCTTCCTCTCTCGCCAATGTAGAATGAAATCTACATTGTACGTGGCGAAATATGTGACCCCTTTTTCCATGAATTTCATTTTATATCGTTCAAGTCAAAGATTATCTCTTCTTTATGTATAAGCCCATAAATTTGTTAGTACTCAATTTGAAAAATAAATGACTGAACCTGGAAGACTGTTTAATGTTTCCATAAAATAATATCACGCGTTAATATGATAATATTGCTACAGCAAAATTTACAAGGTTGTTTTTATTCGATTCCTGATTGGAAATTGGCCATCCAGTGGGGGATTATAGGATGTAAAAATTAACGTAAATGAATCATATTTTACTATTTATATTTGGTACACAATCATACCATTTTTTTGAAAGAATGTTCGTGCACAATTCTGAAAAAACTTTGTGCCTTTAATTATGGAAGAACAATATTAATATTCTCATGCAGACACAGTGAATATATAATATATGAATAAATAAAAGATTTTTTAAAAACGTAATAAGTATAATACTAAACTACTTTTTAATACTAAAAATTAATACTTGTTGTTCTAACGTAAAAAGAATGTTGAAGGATGAGATACGATTTTAGGATATTTGATCATTCGAAATTCATTGTATCCGAGACCCAGAGTGTTTCCTCGTGGTATGTGAACTACGTTTTCGCACGAGAATCGTATCGCATTAATCAAAGACAACTATTCTCGCCTTCTTCGTTCTGGTCGACGTCGTTCAACCCCTTAGCAATTTTTCAACCGAGCAATGCTCGCGCCTTGTGCTTTAAAGTACTCGTTTTACTCTGAAACGTTATTTTCGCAAATTGTTGCGTCACGGCTCTATATTTCAATCATTAAGCCGAATTTCTCATGGTTTAAAATGAAAATAACGAATTCGATTTCTTGGTTGTTTATTGAAAAATGTTTCATAATATTCTCTAAAAATTCAAATCTGAGACGGTATAGAAATATTATGAAAGTAAAATGTCAATTTTTATATAAACCATAAGGTCAAAATTAAAATTTATTATTTTTATTTCAAGTTCATGGAGGACAATCAGATATTTGTTTTTGGCGTATTTATACTCAAAATTCATCTCTTATATGATTATTCAATTCTTCTTGTTCGAGTATGTATGTAGATGCATTAATATTATGTTTTATTTTGTTATTAGTACAATAATGAAATTTGAATTTGGTTCGATGATACTGTTATAAGAAAGATATAAGAATTATATAAGTATAAGTACAATAATATATACCCATACATTTCTTTATTTTACCAAACATTTATTTCTCAATACTCAAAAGAGCAGCGAATGAAGTTGCATTGAAATATCATATAATAAATAAATTCTAGCAATTTATCGTTTCACTATACATCAATAAGGATGGACAATAATCTACGAATAACTTTAACTTTAAATCCACAATCATTCACACTCGGTTCATTTTTGCGCCATCGATCGATAATGTTGAAACGAATGATCACTTCCGGGTACGTTATCATTTCGTTCTCCTCCGTTATAATGCTAACCCGATACCATTCGACGTTCCCTGCCGTTCCGTCGATACTTTTTCAGAAATAAATAAAAGCTTCGAATCAAGGCACGGCGGTGGAGGGTTGCGCGATACAAAGAAACTCCATCCCTCCTCTCTCTCTCGGCCCCACCCCCTCGCGGGCCATCAGGACAGAAAATAGAAAAATCGCGGAAATCGTACGAAACGCCACGAAGCACGTACATTCCGCGAGACAAGAAAGATTAAAGAAATATATTTCCAGACGTTCGTTTCGTCTATTCAATCTACAATTTATGAAGCATGGCTCCTCAGAAGAGGAAACGTAATCGGAAAGTTATCTACGCCCTGAAATGTCGTAAAGAAAGAAGGGAAACTTTGAAGAGGGGCGGAGGTCGGGGTTTGGGAGGGGAGAAACGAGATTAAAAAATATATACCGTGAGGTGAACAATTCCACTCGAGCAGCGATCGATCACTGGTATATATTACCATTCTCGAAAAAGAAAGAGGGAAATCCATCTTCTCGCGGCTTTTGGCGGTGATGTCGACGGATATACCGGGTGTCCCGCCAGGATTTGATCAGTTTAATGTCTTTGTCACTTTAGAAGACTTTTCGTATCTTGAAAGTGAAAGATTTATATATTTTCATCAATTTATACGTATAACACGGAGAGATATCACTTTTGAAATCTATATTTAGAATGAAACATAATTTTGTTGTTTTCTTGAGGGTGGACGTGTAGAGAAGATTAGAAGGAATGGAAGGAAAGGAAAGGAAGACTAGAAGGACTTGTACATATGCATTAAAGACATACATCCTACTTTTATTTTATTTTAAACAGTTATTTAAAGTCTTCGATCCTCAGTGTTACCACTAACAATTTCATTCTCATCGGGAAGCTAGTTCAACAATTATAATTTATTGGACATTTCTTGAAAATTCTTCCTTACCGTGTATCATGTCCAATTTATGTGAAACCACCCCTTCAATTTCTCTCTATTTTTTAACCACAATTCGATTAAAAATTTATTTATGGAAACGTAACGTGAATTAATGAAATAAATTTAAATTATAAACATTCATCAATTTATGTGGATAGGATATCAGATTCAATTTCCAGTACCAGCACCACGAAATTCGTCCGAAGTCGATAGTTGCTTAAATTAAAAAACAATGCCTACAGTACAGAGGTTTGACAACCCCCGGCCCCCAAAAGTGTAAATTTTTTCTTGATCATATAATCCTAGTATATGCTCAGCATTCAAGCAACGAATAGCGCAATAACAATATTTTCAACGTGCAATCAAGCCGCTCGTTTGAAAGTCCACTTCCTAAGAAGACAAGAAGCTAAGAGGAGGCAACAGAGATTTCTTTTCGTTTTTTCGACGCGAAGAGAGCGCGATTGGAATTACGTCGAATTTCTTTCGATACAGCGAAGACGGGGATCGGTTAGAATTCGCGGTCGTATTCCACCGTTGAGAGGACTAAAAGAAAATAGAAAATGAAAATAGCAATTTTACGCTAGCGAGGTAAAAGAAGGAACGAACGCGGCGTGGGAGGGTCTGAGAAGACTGACACGCTGCAGTGCCTGAAAGATGAGAAGCGAGCTGTGTAGCGTGAAAGAAAGGAAAAAGAGAAGAGGAGAGACGGCAAAGAGGTAAGTGTGATTCGAATCCAACGAAACACGAAAAGAAGAAGCCAACCTCTTTGCCACTTCGAGACTTCTCAACGATCCCTTCAAACGCGTTTCTTTTTCCTTTTTCGCGATTCGATATTACCAAATTTTATTGGCGCTCGAGGATTGTAACGATGCAGTCTATTCTTTTATGTTCTGTTCAAGCTGGGCATTAGTTATCCGAATTTTTATTCGAACGATTATTCAAACGAGAAATTATTTATTGTTTGAGAATTTAGATAAAGGAGTATTTTAGATAAAGGATTATTTATAATTTATTATTTATTGTTGTAAATTATAAGGTATGCTTAATGATATGCAGGGTGTCCAAAAAATGTTGAAGGTCCTTGGAAGGGATGGTTCGGGGGGTGATTTGAAACAACTTTTTCCTTAGTTAAAATTTTATCCGAGGTCTCATTAAGGAGATATTAACTGCAAACCTCGACCAATCAGAGCGCTTTGATTGTATTGTTCAAGTTTATTAAAAATCCTCGCAAATCATCAAAAGCGTTGTTAATTAAAAGTATCTCACACTCGAAAGTATCGAGACTCACCATCATGCACCTTTTGTGACGAACCTTTCACAGTTAAACATTTAGTTGAAGAATGTCAAGGAATGCAGCACGATCGAGTAGAATTCAAACTTTTAAGTAATATGCAGACGATTCTCAACAATAGAAAAGAATTTCTCAAACTATTAGATATATTAACGAAATATGAAATAATGAATAAATTGTAATTGAATTGTATTTATTAACGTGGTCACTAATAACCATGTAGTTGATGTGACCTTAAACAAAGTAATTTAAGAAAAGAAAAAAAGTATCGAGACTATGTCTGATACAACAAAAATAATCGATGCTCATTCAACAATCAGACGTATCTATATGTCTGAAATATGAATTATGGTCTTAAAAATTTATATAATATTTAAATAATATTTTCTAGCATCCAAATTTCGATTCCATAGCACCGTTTTCTAATATCAAATATTCCCCGATCCTCCCATTTCTTTAATTCCCAGTCTGCTTCTAAAACCTAGTAATTTACGATGCTTTTGTGCTGTTCAATTTTCCATTAAATGAACGCCACGGTACGTCCAAGCACCGATTTGCAATACTGAAGTGCAATCAGCCGTGTCAGAGAAAAGAAGGAGGTTGGGAAGCAACGAGGACGAAGTAGAAAGGCGAGATAACACGCCTCGAAATGGAAAACAATATTGCAATTACCCTAGTTGAAATTCTTGTCTTCCTATTAACCTGCACAGTCTACATCCCATTATTTGGTTTGAATATGTATCATCCTCTACTTAAATACTTTAGTCTCATGGTTCCTCAAAATTAATTCTAATCGTTCATCTTGTTTTCTTTTACGAACAAGCTTGTCTATTTGTTCGTGTCCATTTTATTTTTCTCTTCTCAATTTATTTATATGCCTTTCTATCCTTCACCCAAATATTTTCATACCGTTCCAATTAATTACTTATATTATTGTTGTAATACATAGGTCTTATACGAATGCAATGTATTTCAGTTATTATATTTTTATCAAACGTTGACTTCAAGTCTCACTGTATTTAATTAAATAAAGACGAAACTAACAGTATGTGAAAGAAAGTTGACACTTGAAAACCATACAAAAATAAGTAGATAATCAAAACAACGTCAAGTGTAGCTTGTGATATATAGTATGGTGGTGGTTTCCAATGGTGATTTCATTGGAATTATATGTATACAACAAATATCGATTTGTTTCTAAATCACGTTTACCGAGTTTTTTTTTTTTAAATTGCTTTCCACGTACAACCAACTATCAGGGACAGCGTTTGCCACAAATTTTAATCCAGATTGTGTTATTAACGCCAACTAGAACTAGTGCCAAGGCGACCGTTAGCGCACGGTATTAAAAATAAAAAAAATAACCATTCCATCACAGTATCCAATAACGGCACGCGAATTCACGAACTACTTCACTATTTGCAAACAAGAATTGGTACATTTGGTTCGCATATCGACGAGCGTGTGCCCCGTGGCATCAAATGTTTTTATACTTCTCCTACAGGAATTAGACGCGCCTGTGCTGCTGTTTCAAATGAAACCAATTAAAAAAACGAAAATATTCGGTAAATAGGATTCGAAACTCGGGTGTTTCGATCGCGTATTTATACAGCAGCGCGATTCGCAGCCATTTTGCCACACTGACGAAAGAGATTGATATTATCGCTATGTAAAACAAGTTATACTGCATAACATTGTTCCACGGAGAGTTGACTTCAATTCATTTGTATTCAGTCAATTTGATCATTTCAACCCTTTGCACTCGAGAGGTGACTCTCAGTCACCATTAGGTTTCACGCAGTAAATCTACAATACCTAATGTTTCTTTAGGTTTATTTCTTTGGAGCTCGAAGTGTCGATAAAATGATTGTCGGCGAGGTAAAGGTGACCTTATTCTCAAATCTAGATACCTCAGAATTCATGGCAATAGAATGCTAAGACACATCTCGAGTTATGGCTGGCAGATACCAGAAAAAAAAGATCTCGAGTGCAAAACTTAAAATTCCATTAAGTTCTTATTTACTATCCTAATCGTGTATGCCATATACATATAGTAGGTGATTTTGATTTCTTGAAAGTGCAAGAAGTTTTACTTATTCTACGCGCATTTGTAGACTGAAATAGGGCCATCCAGCACATAGTTCGTTGAATAAGAGCCTAGAGTATGTTGAACAGGCTTAGCAAGGGTCGAAATCGGACTCGTCTTGTCAGTCTGAAAGTGGAGGAAACGAAAAGGAGTTCCACTTCGTGGATGGCGGACATATTTAAAATATTTCAATCCGCCATCCCTTCACCATCACCTGACGCTCTTCTGTCTATTCGAAAATGTAGGCTGAAATTGTGGACGGAGAAATTCGACTCGGGTAGTCCGCGACCTCTTCTCGCCTAGCAATCCATTAGCGAGTCACGGAGAAGTCGAATACCCGGGTCGTCTTAGGACGCCTCGAATCCTCTGATTAAAATTCGCGAAACTGGCGAGAATGAGAGGCTGCATTTAGTCTCGTTGGAGCTGCCAGTTGTCGATGGTGTCGCTGTTACGTTCAGTTTTCCATTCCCATGTTCCATGAAGAGCGTGTTGCTCGACGCGAAACAACGGAAGGAATTACAACTGGGACGCGCAATATACAGTGTCAAATGATTCAGTATAGCCCGTACAAAGTATGCCATCTTACGAATCTTTGCTTTCGTTCGCGAACAAAAAGTTCCTGCAGCATTATAAATTTTAGCTTTTGTAGTAAATGAATGATTCAAAAATGAAAGTGTGTTTTCATTTTTTGAAAGTACAGAACAATAGAAAAGCGTAGCTTTGTTAAATTTCATTTCTTTTTAAAATCAAAAGTAAGGTAACTCACTTCCGTTCAAAGCTTAGAGTTAAAATAATATAATTTTATTTTCAAATAGAGTTTCTCGCTAACTAACTGACTGACTGTTTGATAATTTGGAAGTACAAGAATTCAGATACAAATTCGTACAATACATACAAAATTCAAAGTAAAAAAACACATAAAACTATCCCATAATAATTTATCTTTGCCATTTATTCCATTAAACAGTTAAATCTCTATCTGTCCATGATGAACTCTTTCATTCCATAATTCAAATTCAAATTTTTATTAGAAAACCAATGAACGATTAGCGACAAATCGTCTGTTTTTTATTCATTATCTAAAATTCGTATCTAGACAAGAATTTCTCATCTAAATTAAAGTGTTCGTATGAAACGGCGTGTGGTCGCCATCGAGAGCAGAGGGAAGCCTGAAACGTGCGGTAAAAGAGACTGGAGAGACACGCGTTCTAAAAAAAAAGTAGCAAGGGTGCGCGACAACCCCGGTGGCGAATAAAGGACCCGAAGAGGTGGAGATTACGACGACACGAAAGTAACCACGCGTAATGATTAATGGTTCCTCCGTCTGCCTATCGCCGTTCGAAGGCTGACCTTGCCAGGAAACAGGATCTGACAGAGCCTGAAAACGTGCACCCATCTATTATATTACGAGCGTCGTGGAGTTCACGCGCAGGATGCATCGACAGCAAATGCGAGCTAATTTCAGGCTGATTTGTTCTATCGAGTTCCGAACTAAATTTCTCAAAGTTATTTCACGTTTTGAGGGTAGAGTAGATTAGTCGTACTGTGGGAGACTCGAATCAGTTCGAACAGTTCTAACTTGCCATATGAATCCTTAGCAGTCGTGTGTTTACTCTCAGCCACCAAAGCTTTTTTTACCGTTCCAGGCGTATGTCTGCTCTTAGCCCCACAGCGAAGAACCATACTAAATTCGTATTGTATACATCTCTATATATCATTCTACCACTTTCTTTGTATTTTTATTATTTGAAGTTGAATTCAAGGCATTTTCAATGCCAATAGTTGTTTTGCTAATGATTAAAAATATTAAGAATTTCATTCTAAAATTAAATAGAAATACAAAAAATTCGTGTTAAATTATAAACTTGACGTTAAAAACAAGTTTGTAACTATAAATTTGTTCATTTACATGTCGTAATTACAAAGATATTCGATTAATTAAAATTTCATATACATTTGTCTCCGTTTGTACCTCCCATAGTTAATGTACAACATTTTCTAATGATTTTCAATTGTTTGTCGAAGAGTATTCGACACACTCCAATTTATCAACAATTTTCACATTTTATTTATATTAGATTGACGATCTGCTATATAATAACTGCAGGCTAAACAAGTTTTATCAAAAATATTCGATGTCAGTCTGATGTTATCTTCGATATATCTACAAAAAAACCATCTTGAATACTAGAAACTATTTTGTAAACTTACACGTGAAAAATTACGTTGAAGTGAAATATCAAAGTTTGGACTAACAATAACTATTGTTAGTACAACTATGTACTACTGTAAAATATCCCTTGTTTGTACACCATTTCAATAACTTCAATTCCAACCATTTCAATCACTCCGTCGCTGTTGAGGTTTCAATCAAACTATCGACAAACTCTCCGTTTGTAAATTTACTGTAACTTCCCTATCTACCGTAAACTCTGAAAATAATCCTAATCCAAAGATCGATACGTATCAGACTACCAGAAACGTTGCGTTCAAGTACCAGGAACAACAAAGCAAAAGCTCGTTCAGTACTCCAGAAGTTAAAAGATATCAGCAATTCGAGAGATCTCATGAACATATCAATCTTGTAGATAAACTAGGTACTCGTGGTCGTCGTCATGCACGTTCTATCGACGAAAGGGATACAATATTTTATTCGGAGAATTCCATATTCGAGACTGCTCGCCGATAAACTCGGCTAAGAACACATACAGCAAGTGATATGCAAGGGATATCCTTAGAGAGGATAAAAATTGGGTTTGATGCTTGAGATCCGTATTCTCCGTTTCTTGGTCCTCGTCCAGCGGGCGCTCGGACTATTTTCTGAATACGTAACTCCAGCTCGTGGGGAGGAAACCGGCCAAATATTCATGTGACCTCATATTGAGAAATACAAACGGACGATCCGTCTCCAGCGATACGTAAACTGGATTATGCGTCCAGGGCAGATTTAATGTAAGTGGCGTGTGATGTTTGCGAATGTAGAGTGATTGTACAAACAGCTACCAGCTTTGAGAAGACGTTTAACCCTCCAAACGTAGTCGCCTGTGCGTTTTGAACCCATGGGCAATTTTAAATGTCAATAATCTACCATTTACCAACGCGTAGTCCTACATCATCCTGTACAGTAAACTTATTCAGATACTTTTGTTTTCTGGCTTCAGAAATACATTTCTTTTGGTTAATATTCTTGTCACAGGTCTTTAGAATACTTTATTATATTTAAAAAATGTGAAAATTATCAGTTATGATTGTTTGTACTACAGGATCTTCTTTGAAGTTGATTGAGCACGAAATTTTAAGGATGTATTCATTTATTTTTGGTAAAAAAAAAAAATAGATTTTTTTAATATTCTTATAACTTAACGTCTTAAGCATAAGTATAAATCGATACTTAATATTTTAGAATTTTTTAAATATGTACATGCGAGCATAACAAATTTCAAAAGTTTCATTCAAAATTCAAGTACTTGAGCGGCAAAGAATCATAAAAATTGTTATTTTTATGCAATTATAAATATCTCAGTCTGAAGAAATATTCTTTTTTACATCTGAAAAGGTATTTAAAATCATTTTTTTACACAGTCATATTTTATACAGTAAAATATTTCACAGTTAATACATACAGAAGGTCTTATTCATAATGTACTATTCGAATAAAATTTCATCCCTCTCTGGCTCCAATCATTAGCATTACCTCCAAGACGAAACCCGTCTGCAGCCTCTATGCTATGGGAGATTGCTTGTAGATGCATCTTTAATGGAATGCCAACGTCTCGTCGTCGACATTTTTTAAAATGAAAATCTCCTTGTACGTCTCGAATAATTATGGAGAATATTTTGTTGTCGGAGAAGAAACGAAATTTTGCCTGGACGCATCGTGGGCGCGGCTCGTTTCGCGTACCGCAGATCGATAAAGAGTTTGAATGAAACCCGTGACAAGAAGTAACGCCATGAAAAATTTGTTTAAGTTGTCGATGAATTCAGTGATAACTGTTACGTTATTTGTCGCTCGAAGGATCATATTTAATATTTCAAGTGAAGTGTCAGACAGACGTGGAGCTAAATAATGGACGACGAAGAATATCCATGAAATTATTTATTACAGATTTTTATTCCTTCACTGTGAAATATGGGAATTATTTTTGTGCGTAAATGAAATTTTAATTTTTGTTTGAGAAGTAACAGATCGCCACTTTGAATAATTATATAAACAGTATTTTAGTCGAATTATAGGATGATAGGATGTAGCATTGTATTAGGTACAAATACAACTTCTTTACTTCATAGTTATAATACAAGATCATAATAGCATAATAATAAAATGTTATGCATTCATCAAAATATAAATTATTATATTAACGAAATAAATGAAATCTATAGACACTTAATTCAGTAGTGAATTGAAACTTATGCTCCATGTTTTGGTCACAATTAAACTTATCGTTCGCCTCTGATGACAATAAACATTTTTGTCTAGAGTAATCACTACTTTGTCGTTTTCCGTTTAAAAAACGTATTACTCAAACATGTATCATACATTCGATAAAACTCGTTGCAGCGTTCTATCGACTGTTAATGCACTAAATGGAGCACGAACTTAGCACGAAGATTATTCAAACTGCCTGGAAAGTCGTTTTACGGAACTCGCCGTGAAAGTTGACGGTATATTCGCAAGCTTCGCGATCCGTATCAAAACTTCGTTTACGAAGCATAATTATCAACTAGCATTGGCCAGTGCGCTTTGTATCGTTTCGAGAAATCCACTTGTCGCGACTCGCAAAACGATGTATTTAATTATTTATTTTTAAATACATCGACGCCCAATTAAAAAGTTTGTTACACGGTATGAGAAATACGAGATCGAGGCTCGTTTATCAACGAGAAGTTTCAGTTGAAAAACTGAGAGTTAATTCACAGAGGCTTCTAGGCTACTGAGACACAACGCGACAACGCGCACACTCAACCGTCCTCGAGAATATAATTAAAGCTGCATGTTAATGCAAATTGCTTCGTACTGTTAACTTTGCGTTGCGCATTTATTCAATTATCCACCTTGCACTTTGTCGTAACTGTCTGCTAAATAACCGATTCTCAACGTTCGCTAATAGGTCTTCATTGAAATTCATAAATGATATATTTTAGCAAATGGTTGGTAAAGTAATCGTTCCTTATGGTTGCGAGAACAGTACGAAAGTGGAGATTCGTTGGTCGACGAGACAGGGTATGGCAGAGACCTTCTAATTTATGTGTCTTCTTTGTCCTGGAAGAGGTCTTCACCTTCAAAACCTTATGGAATTATTACTGTTCTTATTTTGGCTGCACTTTTTATATTATCAAGTGAAATAGATATTACAGATGGAATAACGATGTCATGACGATACAATGATGATATTATGACGATATGACGACTTTGTGACGATATCATGGCGATAATATGACGATATGACGACACTATGGCGGGAGTATGACGACGTTATGGCGACATTATGGCGAGATGACGATAGCATGACGACATTGTGACGATATGACGATATAATGGGGATTAACGATAGTGACGATTATATTAAACAATGATAATGCATTCAGGAATTTCTTCCATCTAGAAACATTCATTCGCTTTAATCACGTTTGTCGAACGCGACTGTGGTTTTCATGCGGTTCCTAACTCATTGAGGAAATGTACCAAGCCCATTCTCAATCCTTTTCATCGACCATTGGGCACCGGATTCCGGCGTACTACCGAAAAGTACTCGATACCGTTGCCAAGAAATTCCGTGAACGCTCTTTTCGTTGAAAGTGTTTAACCATATCCTGGTTCGCAACTGAGTTTCTTGCGATTGACAATTTTTAACTGCAGTATTTATACGCGTGCACATCTTCGACTTACTTTCAAAATTAAAAATGATTAAGACACATCAGGGAGACGGTTACCAATTTCTTGCTTTGAATAGAATGTTGACGTTAATTTTTCGGAAACAAAGATAAACACATTTCACTTATGAGATTTAAATTGTAATCGATGCTATTGGGAAATAAATGTTTCTGTTGAAATTTCAATTTAATTAAGTATATACGTTATCATTAAAATTCGTGTCGATAATTCTAACATTCCTCCGTCAAATTAATTCATCAAGCAACCTAATTAGCACAAGTCACGTAATAAATTAATGTAATGGAAGAATGCACTCACGTAGGTACGTTATTATTCAAGTTCATACCGTTCCCTCTAACATCTTCCCCAGAAATTAATTTGTCAAAGAAGTCATTCGGTATAAGTAGCGTAATAAATTAATGTAAACGTGGAATATACTCGAAACCATGCACGTCCATGTAACATATTCACGCTTCATGCGACACCTTCGTCAGTTTCTATCGCTACTCTAGACGTTTAAACGCGCGACGCGTCAAGCATTGAAATTGTAAGCGGTCCGTTCCCTTCGTACCAAGAAAACACAGCGTACCTTCGTAAATACAACAAGAAACGGCAGAGAAATTTTACGTTCGAACGATTCCCGATAAAACGTACCAGTTTCGCGCGTGCAAAACGCGACTGATACCAACCCAAGGGGAATGGGAGAACCGAGGGAAAAAATCGCGTAGAAGTAACAGGAGTCGACGGTTTCGAGTCCAAAATGGCGAAACGCGGGTAGATCGGTATTGCGAGCATCAATTTTTAAGGCAAACAAAGTCCAACATTAACGTGTAATGGCCACGGCGTCGACTGGGATTCCGTTGTCCACTTTAAATATCGAAACCACTCGGTGCTCGCGACCGCGGATCGACAATTTCAAACCATCCAGGGGTTCGAGCCGGGTGACGTCACGTCCGATCGTTTACTCTGGTTATTACCGAAACAGATTGGAAGTCCATGAGTTTTGTGGATATTGCAAAAAAAAAGGCAGAAACGAAACAGAAGAAAAAGGAAAAGTAGAGAGCATCGGGGTTGGATGCGAAACGGAGAGAACGTCCGTAGAGGAACAAATGGGGATACGAAGCAGCTTATCGAATTATCGTCGCAATATATGCTCCTCTTTCACTTTTTGTACTTTTCTAATGCATCGACAATTTCTGCTGCGAAAATTCCGAACGCCACCGCTTGGAAAGCTCTTAACGTACACTGTGTACACCCGGCGAGAGAGAGAGAGAGAGCCTTTAGATGGAATTCAGATTCAGCGATCAGAATTATTGGAAAATGCTGTTTCGCTGTTGGTTAAGATTTCCTATTACAGAAACTATTGATTAATAGCAACAGTTTTAAATTTAGGGAGCTACCACCCAGGTAGCTCTTAACGAGTGCTTTCCATACTGGGGAGTTGGAGAGATTGCTTCTGGGTGGAATTGAGATTTAGTGATGTGACGTATTGAAAAGGTTGTTTTACTATGGATTAAGTTTTCTTGTCACATGAAATTGCAACTGGTTAAAATTGAAAGCATTACTACTTAGAAAGTCCTTAACGTGCAGTAGATATTCTGGGAGCTAAAGAAATTGCCTCTGAATGAAATTCAAACGTAATGAGCAGAAATATTGGAAAAGACTATTTTGCAGTTAGACAACATTTACTTTTGATTAACAGAAGCTGGTTAAAATTTAGAGACCTACCACTCAAGAAGTTTTTGACGTGCAGTAAATATAGTATCGAAGTACTGGTCAAGGTTTCCTGTCATAGAAACTAATAATAATAATAATAAATAGCAATAATGCAACAATAAAAATATTTGCACAAATAGTTGCCAATTAATTTTATTAAAATACTTTTAATTCAAAAAGATGCCTGACTACTCATACCAATATACTTAAAAAATGTTCTTGATTCATAGAAATGTGAATAAATATGTGTGCAAAACCCGTCATAAAAATTCTTTATAGATCGAAAAAAAAATCTTCGAAAAGCATTAATAAAAGACACTCTAAACTAGAATACTCCCATAAAGTAATCAGAAAGTAATACATAACTTCTTCAAAACTGCGCATAATTCTTATATAAAATACTTTTTATACAACATTGTAGATTCTGAAGTTTCCCAATATGACTGCATTGCGTCACTCTGTATTATTGAACGATTCTTATACTGTCACCGTCTCTAATTTACTTTCAGATCTCTCTGTTAATTCTTTCAATATTCTTTCTTGTTTGTTTTCTCAATCCTGTAACTCCTCATCCAACTTCCTGACGGACCTTTCTCTATTCTTAATCCTTCCTCTAACTCCTTCCTCAGTTTCCGTTATTTCCTTTCCGAGATTGAAAATGACCGGTCACGAGATGGGACAAATTTAAAGTCAGATTTAAACTTCCAGGAAAACTTCGCTATTTTGAAGGAATTAAAGAAAGAAGGCTTACGCTGATGGCCATTTGATATCATACTGCATACGAGTATACTTCTGAAAATGTAGGACAAAATTAGATTGAACGAGACAGAAATAAATTACAATGGGAAAATTTGTTCCATTTTTTGTTTGTCTAGAAGACTGTTTAAATGTCGTGAAATGTATATCGAGAATTATAGATTATCTAGGAAGAACATCACGAAATACCGATCCTTCTGCAACATATTAAAAGACACTTACGCGATTGGATCAACGAAAAATGGAACAATATTTGGAAAACAGAAAAGACACTAAAAATCCATAGAATAACAGATGACTTTTTCGAACAATCACCCACACGACACCTCAACAGACTAGAACAAGTCAAAATTACGCGCATCAAAATTGGACATACAAATTACACGCATAAACACCTACTTGAGAAGACCATTAGACCCACCTGCCGTACATGCAACGAAATTCTAACAATAGAACACATAATATTTACTTGTAAAAATACGGAACCACTCCGCATACAATACGAAATACCCACTAGTTTAAAGGAAGCGTGGAGCACAAAAGAAAACTTAAACAAAATAATTCAGCTACTTAAAGATGCACACATATGGACCAACATCTAACATTGGAGAAAACCTCATAAGAAACTGTCGCTAATAACCAAAGGTTGATGCGACGTTAAATATGCAATTAAGAAAAAGTACTCGACATAGTATTATACTGGGTGAGCCATTTAAAAGAAGCCACCTGAATAATTTGCTTGCTTTTAGCGATAGAAAAGTTATTAAAGTTATTAAAAAAGTTATTGGCACCACTTTACGTGCCCCTCGAAATCAAACAACTCATGTTCGACACTTTTTTTCTATCGTTAGGAGTAACCGAATTATTTAGGTTGCCTGTTTTTAATGCCTCACACAGTGTAATAAAAGAAAAAAAAAACAATTAATTTGGCTGTATAAATTCGTATTCAGTCACATAGATGAATGCTTTCATTAAATTGAACACGCAGAAAAATCTAAAAATCTCTTTAAATTGGAATTATTCGCAATTAGTATACCTATTACTATTTACGACTAAATTATTGAAGTTATATTGCTTGCTGTATCATAAATATTTCTTTACTTAATCGACAATCTAAAATAAACCTCAACTGATTTCTTATTTGCCATTGTTATGTGCATTAACCTGTAAAGAACGCGTCAACAATATCTTATGCGATATTTTCTAAGATTCTTGACATCCAGAACCAAATTTTTCACGATTCGAGTATCCCAAAACATTTGAAAATTCTTTCCTCGAGAAGCCGTTATGGAAAATCGTCGAAAAAGTTTCGAGAATTTTCCAGCGCAGCTGCGAACTCTATCAACATTGTCCAGTTGACGTCTCGAATGTTTGGGAAAGAAGAATGACGCGCGTGTAAGCGGCCTGGTATATTTTTGTGCTCATGCGAGTTGATGAAGAGCACTACGAGGTTTTTCGTAATCAAGCACCGTGTAAGGTAAAAACTAGAAGAGAAAGGGGGCAAAAAATACCGCTGCGAGAGGCTCCTCGTGAGGGACAAGAGGAAATAGGAACGATGAATTCAAGAATTCCGGAAACGAAATAATCTTCCACTCTGTTCTTCTGCTAATATTGTTTCAAGGCTCGCTTCGCTTTACTGCCTTGCGCCTGCTGCAATAAAGCGCGCAAACTGTTAACTGGATATGAAAACCGTGGAACTTCTGACACATACCAAGTGTAATTGAATTATTGACTATAGGCATGAAGGGTTCGTCTTAGAACTTGTTACAGTTATGGCATTCGATTGACAAAATCCCCCAGAATCCTTCGACCGACTCTATTTCTTAACCAGCCCTCAGGGGCTCTAGCTATGTTTCTGATCGTAGCTACAGTACGGGTTTAGCAATTCCGAGGTACCCGAGCTATAGAGAGCCCAGTGGGCTTTAACGGACTACTATCCTAATGGCGACACCAGAGAATTATGAAAAGATGTATGTAAGCAAATGCACGTGCAAAGTAATATGAAGCAAGAATTAAATGAATGTGTACAGGGTATATTTATAAAATATCTAATTTATGTGACATCATCTTTAGTAACACATATGTATGTACAAAACAATGTTTAGTAAAATCTAGTTCGCGATAAAGGTTACTATGCATTTAGAATAAATCGAAATGTATATAAAATATCAACAATAATATACATGTAGCGCCATCTAGAACATAAGACTTACTTTCATTTAGCTTTCAATTCTTTTTCTGTATCTGTAAAAATATGAACATGATGTTTACATAAACATTCGCATTTTAATCATTACTCATTAACACTGACGAGTGACTGAATTATTGTAACTTAATCAAATTAGTATCGAAATCAAAAGACAATTCTTTCTACAAATTCTTCCTATAAAGTGAAATGATTACATAATTAACCAAAATGGACCTCACTATTAACACAAAAAATAATACAGAAGTAATCGCAAAGGTAATCACCAAAAAGCAAGTGGACACAGGATCGAATAAATTTCGCACGAAATATCTGCTCTATATGCAGTTCTTAACGACCGACAGTCTTTTTTTAACCTCGTTTAAATACTACCGAGAGAAAAGATGAAAGCAGGAAGAAGCAGGTGAAGCCATGAAAGGAAGGAGAAAGGTTCTCTTTTTATCGCCGTTCCGTTCCGATACGCTAGTTTGCGAAAAAGAGTTGTAATCAGCGAGGAAGTATTATTTTTCTTGGGCAGAGGGTGAGTCGGGAATTTCTAAGGAACAGCGAACACCAGCTCGTGGAAACTAGCGAGTGTTGGCTGAAGAAATTTAGCGGGTGTGAAACGCTAAAGGCCGCCTCGCTCGTCTACAATGCAAAAGTTCTTTTAAATGATAAAAAAGGGGAAACAGCGACGCAAGTGTTAGGAGGATGTGCTGGATTTAAATCGAGGATGTTTTAAGGATGTATGCAAATTTCGATCGTGCTTAATGCTTTCCGCGTCCTCCTGAATGTAAAATTTCAGATCCACTCGTTTGGAGGAATATTATAAACGATCGCGTCGATGAAAGGTTACATCATTTTTCTTTTTTTATTGTGTACTGTAAACGATCATTAATTTCATACTGGTAATTAACTAACAGATTGTAATCTTGTGATAATTTTAGTCAACATTTATAACGAAAATGATTAAACATTTTTGTCAATATTGACAGTGTTGTTATTCGCATCATTTAGTACATGTTTATATGAAATATCCAATATATATTGAAATACCCCCAAAAACTACAAGAGGGAGCATAGAAATACATTTGTTGAACTCCAAATAACTCCAGGCACGTGAATAATTTTTTCTATCAAATAAAACAGTTTATGAAAGTAGAAAATTTACCTGAGTGTAGTTGTCTTTCACATTAATTTGGTGCGTGATTTGTACCACATGTCGTCTTTAATAAATTAATTTGGAAGAAGAATATTAGACCGAATAGCGTGGACATTAATAGTAATAATAATATTTATAATATATACAATTAATACATAGTTGCAGTCATGGAATATATATACATATACACAGATACACAGATCAGATGTATACACAGATGTATACACAGATTGATTGCTAAAACTGAGCCAATATTAACAATTTTATGATTGTATTAAGCTTCTTACAATTAGATTTTTGTCATGGAGGAAAGAATTACTGCTTGTCGAAGATAAAATTTCGTTTTTTTTTTCTTTCAGATATTGATCTTCCCGTAGGTGATTTTGGAAGTGTTTGTAGTTGTTAGTTTGGTTTTTCCGCTTTCTAGGGCGAGTAAACCTTCGAGAAAAGATAACACTCTGATTTGAACGCCTCTGGAATTGCACGGTCCCTAAAGCTAAACGCTTAAATGTTTCGTAAACATTACTACACTATCTGCACCAACCCGTACAGAATTTGCTAAACATGTGGCTTTGAAGGGAAAATACACCCTCGTTCATAAATATGTGGACACTTGCTCCATCTATCTAATGAATAATTAATATACACAGTAAATTATTACTATATAACTTTTGATGCTAAGATACACTAAATTTTATATCGGATGTGTATTTAACATTTAATAATATTAAATTTAATAATATTTAATAATATTAAATGTTTTGAGTGCCATATTCAATTTTATAGTGGAACTATGGGATCGTTTGGATAGAATAGTTCAGAAAGAATGTTCAATGTATCAAAAATATTTATGGTTAAATATTACAATATAAATGAGATAATATTACTTCGGATACAATGAAGAAATTGATAGTATTCAAGTTTGGTAAAATAAATTTTAAGAACACCGAAGAAATGGCAGAGCTCCAAGAGGTCGTAACGAACTCTGCAAATTTATTCTCAGCTGACGACAATATTCAATTGTTCGACAAAAATCACTGAAGCAAAATAGAATTCGCGAAATTTAGCGACGAGATTACACACTAGCATGGACATGCTGTCTAATCATTTAAATAATGCACGCCAATAAAATGGAAGAAACTACAGCGGTGAAATCGGGAGGGACAACCGTCTTTGCACTGGCCAGCCTGCGACCATTGTTACCATTTCGTCTTGGTATGACTGTAGCCGACATGTAGAATTGTATAGTATTTGCTTCCAGTAATTATTTGTTCGTAGATGTCCTTTCAAAGCTCACCTCCAGTGTCTGTCCTTTGACCCATTAATTAAATATGGATAGCATTGGATACACCACGTTTGCAGTAGTCTCCTGCAAACCTTCTGTAGTTTGGAGCGAAATACTCAAAAGAAAATGTTAACTGCAGACTTTATGCTAAACACAATTATCTTAGAGGAATAACAATTTATTTTTTTTATTTTTTAAAATAAATTTGATAGATTATGAATGTTTATTTTGTAAATTAAAATGTAATGAATTCTTTCTCGGACGCTATTAGAGGTTTATTTCTATTATTGGTATCCAACATCTTATTTCGAATAGGTTAAACAAACTTTTTCTCAATTTTACTTTTGCATTATTCGATACATCGAATAATGTATAAATAAAATTATGAAGCGATGCAAAATGTAATTGTGATGACGGACTACAAGACTTGAACCACATAGTCTGACCATGTCCAATGTATAACTCCCCACGAATTAAATTAATAAAAAGTCTCAGAAGTGCGGCTTTCAATTTCCAATGAACACAAGACTCTTACTTCGTAAACCGGAAAGTAAAGCATGTTCTCACTTATGTCAATTCATAAAAGCGTGTAATCTACATGTTTAAAAAAAAAGATGCTGTAAACATTTGAAATAAGAACAAGTTCTTTGTATTGTCCCTCAGATATAAGATAAATCGTATCATGTACAAACCTATATAACGCCATATAATTCTCATTATTAGAGAGTTTCATAGAGGCTTAAATAAACAAATAAAAAAAAATAATAAAATTATTCAAATTTTCATTTAAAAAGCTATTGGCAGATGATGTTCTTTAAAACAATATGCAAGATACTAAACGACTGAGAGATTAGGTACTCTAGGATGTGAAATTGTACTAACCAACAATTATAAATCGATTTACGAAAGCGAAGATGATTGTTAAAGATTACAAAGAAACGTATGCTACAATTTTCCCACCTGCTGTTCCATGTTAACTAACGGTACAGCGATGTATTTCAACGTCTCCATGCTCAAATGGAGTGCTCGACGAATAAATTTTCACGGAATAGCGTCAAAAGCTAAAAGGAACCCGCACAGAGAATCGCGAGCGGTGAAACTGGGGGCTGCAAGGTATCCAAAATCGAGCTAGACAGATGTTGAAGCATACGAATGAAGTCAAAGACACGGCGTGTAATCTGAATAAAGCTCTGGCATGGTTTGCGATAGGCGATCCGTAAATGGCACGCGAGTTCACACAAGAAATTAAAGGAATCCTCTCTTGCACGCAGACAGATCTTCTGTGTCTACAAGCAAGGAGCACATGGTACTGTTGGTCTGCGTTTGTGGTCCTTTCGTGGCATCCAATTAAATGGTCAAGCGAAGACAATGGTAGAATAATATAATAGCTATATAATAATATAGCGATGTTTAAATAAAACATACTGGATGAAGTACTCGAATAAGAATGAATTTGTTTCAAATTAAGATTATTTGCTTTTGTGAGGGACGTAGATCGGTCGAAAATGTTAATTAGTACGTATTGGACACTGCATCTTGTTAAATGCGAAAATTGATTCTAATTAGCTCCAACTGAAAAATTTTAAAAGGGAAAGTCTATACAAAGAATAAAGTTTTCGAATGTGTATAATATTACAACAAAAAGAAATAATTTACTTGAGATAATATTCAATTGGACTGAAATGCTACAACCTTATACGACAATTGATGAAAACAATTTTATACTTTTGTTATTGGCTTGCATTTGAAGTAAACATTAGTTACTTGAATTCATTTGATTCTTGAATTGCATGCAATAATGGTACCTTCAAAATGTACAAAAACATACAATGATGCGTTCGAATGCATAAATATATAGAATATAAAAATAAAATACACGTTGCAATACTTGGAAGCTAAAACATACTTCAATTCAAGTTTCTGTTTTTTCACCATAAAAATATGATTTTACATGAACATCCGAAGTCAATTAATAATTGTTCGTCATTTACAACTATGTTGTTATTCTAGACACAGAGGACATGTAGAAAGAAAGTTTCTGTCCTCAGGGGCTGTAGCTATGTTTAACTGTAGCTACAGTACGGATTTAGCGATCTCGAGATACCGAGCTATAGAGAGGCCAGTGGACCCCAATAGATATACAAATGAATATAAGAGATACTGCAAACAGCATTAAAACTATGGAGCAACGAGAAGAAGACTGAGAGCGATAATGATAAACGTGTAATTAAAGAAATAGCATCAGTTTAATAATTATGGGTGTATAGTTGAAACACTTAAATAAATACAGGATACAGGAAGACAGTCTTTATAAAGTCTTTATAAGTCTACGATCCAGACAAGCATTTGATATCAGTCACGCTTGAGCACACCTTGTGTTTCTGTTTCAATCACGGTATTTCTAATTTTCTCTTGAAATTGCCATTCGCTGAGAGAATGCTCACCGACGGTTGAAGACCTCTAAACCTCATCACAAGTCTCCCAATCCCCCAACCCTTAGCTTGAGGAGAACCTGTCAAAGTTAGACTCTGTTAAAGTAGAGATCTGTCTCGATCCCCAGCTCAGACTCCGCAGAGCACTTTGAGGAAACTCTCTCCCTTTCAAACAGTGCATCGCCTAACTAGTGCCAAAGACAAGAAGATGGGTGTAGCAGGAGAACTTGTGTCAGCAGAATCGACGGAAGAAACAAGAAGTCAACTGACTAACAGAGACAGGAATACTTTAAAGACGCTATAAGTAAGGGATGCTGAGAATATTGCTTTGCGAGATAAAGATTGTCAGTGTTTAGTTCTCGCTATTTTGTTATATATTCTACAATATACAGTCGATGACAGTCCCAAATGTACTTGAATTGGTTTAAGAAATAGTTACATTGGATTATGTTCAAATTTATTTTTGCATTATTCAATTCTACAATGAAAATGATGTAGAAATGCAGTTACTCAAATCTTCGTTTAAGAAGCTATTATATCAACAATGTAGCTAGATTCATAATTAAGATAGTGGGAACGATAGTGGCGATTGAGGGAACGTTTATGTCACAGTGGAGAGTGATGATCAGTGTATTTAAACTGTCACTAGTGAATGATTACGGTAACGTTATTTTTCTATATATACAAGTGCAAATAGACTTGCAGCATTATTCGAAAATACGTACATTTTACTAGAGATTATACTGAGATTTAATCCAAATCCTAGTTTAATACCAATACATTGGTGAACGTATACATCTTAACTAATTCACAGTTTTGACTATAACACTGATGTTAGGGAGGGTTATCATGGACTATACACCACGAGCCAGTCACTATCGAACTTTTTATTTGCAGATAAACAACTTTTCTCACATTCGTCAATTACACCAGTGAATCTGTATAATTCAGACATTAATAAAATCTGTATCTACATACGAATTTCAAATATCAAATAAAAGATAGTAATCTTGTCTTTTATTCGTTGAATAGAAATAATCCCAAGTTATCTGACGTTAAAAAATACAAATAATAATTTGAAGTCAAATAAATATTATCATTCGCGTTTAATCGTCGTACAAAACCAACGGTAATTATTCGAATCCTTCGAATAAGAAACGAGATCTGAGTATCTTTACTCTACTTTTTGATCTACTGTCTCTACTACGATACTGTATCACTGATGTTCATTCCCTGTCAATACTTCAAATTGACTGTAGAATCCACTTTCACTCTGGCAAATCGAACTCACAGCAAATCGAACGAGAACTTGGACGAGTCCAAAGTCTGACGTCGTATCAACTATCAGGTTAATTTGTTTAAATACTTACCGATCGTAGTCAGCACCGTGAGAGAGTACAAAAACGCTTTGGCGAAGTTCCACTCGTACTCCGGTGGCCGTCGTTCGGTGACAGGATCGCTGGAGGAACCTCCGACATAGGTGCCGACGTTCTGGTTCGCCATCATGTCCTCAGTGATCCTCTTCACTAGTTGATCTTGGAAACGTGCGATTTCCTGAGCGGCCAGTCTCGTCCAATTCTCACGGTAAAGGATGTTCAAACTCTCCGTGATTATCCATATGTTTTCCACGGTCTTCGTCCTTGCCTCGTAATTGACCTACGCATAGTAGATTGTTTTGTTAGAATTTTAATGATGTAATCGCGTGAACACGTTCTCCAGTCGAAAAAGTGGACAAATACTTTGAAGACATTATAAATAAGGGGTGCTGAGAATATTCCTTTGCGAGATAAAGATTATTAGTGTTTAGTTCTTGCTATTTTGTTATATATTCTACAATATACAGTTGATTCAAAAACTGTACAATGTGCTTGTCTGGAGTCTGATTAAGGTTCTGGTAGTTTGGAGCGACGGTTGAAGGTTTTCTATGATATTTTTTTTTGGTGAAAAAATAATTAGATTAGGATGAAAATGAGTGATTACGTGCTTTGAGTAATGAAGATAAATGAAAATAGGTATGTTTTAATGATACGTATGATTTCGGGGTAAAATTCTGAAAATTAAAAAAATAGTAACACTTTCATAAGAATTGATCAGTTTTCGACATTATCTTGTTTCGAGTCTGTTAAAACATAGAGGCATTCAATATTTTGGGCTAGTAGCACTTGTTTTAGATGAAGGTTCGTTCTTAACCCTTTTATGGCAACTGGTTACTACTGCTAATCACAAATTTAAAATTAATGTTTAAGTACCTACTGGTTTCTAGTAAAAACCATAGTGGAATATGTGTTGCGAACCATATCCTGGAGGACAATCAAGACACCTTGTTGACATTTCTTTTCCATAATTTCATTTATACACATATTTTTAAATTTGTAAAAATAAAAATATGCTAAGTAAAATATATTTAATTCTGTCCTCAAGGAGACAAATACATTCAATATTTAAATCGATAAGCCAAGTAATCTTTGAGTATCATATATGTATAACACGTTAAAAATGATCATTTCGAGGAACACACATCTAAAGAATTGGAATATTTATTAAAAGGGACATGTCAAGAGTAGTAAAGTGTAAGAAGTCCGCTAAACGGAAATATCTTTTCTGTACAGGAGTCCTTGCAATACGGGTTTGAGTTTAGTAAAAGGAAAAAAGTGGACGAGACGTTCGATCGATAAAACTTCGTTGAAGCGAGCGCTAACGCCAGAACGCACAGATAATTCGATTGACTTCGGGTTCAGTGAGGTCATCTCAGGTAAGAAAGAAAGATCAAACCGGAGATGTGACGATAAATCGAGATTTACTTTCACCGATACTGTTCATCCCTTCCAGGCGATGGACGAACTCAAAGTTTCGCAGATTTGTTGATAATGACAGCGGACTTCTTTTGAACATGGATAACTGGACCGGGGACGTTCATGCAAATTCGTATTTTTATATGATGAAAAACATAAATTTAAATTAAAGTATGTTTTGTCCTCTAATAATTTACTAAAGTTAATTTTTCAAGCTACATTTCCCAAAAAATCACAGTTTTATTTATGGAACAGCGATCACAGTTGAATCGTATAACTCATTTAGTCCCATTTCTGCCGATCAATTAATAATTCAAATTAATAATTCATAATTCGTAATTTCCATTTTTGGAGAACAGTTTCGCTGCAAATCGTATTAAGGAGTACAAATGGTATTCCTATCAGCGATTGGATCTGATGTCGAGTTATTTGCTTAATTTTTAATTCACTTGTCATCAAAATGGCGATGGAATCGCAGAGTTGATGTGTTTCCGGTTAAAATTGCAGAGAATTTAAAAAAAAAATAGAGAGACTCTGATACTTTTAATTTTAGACGTTAATATTTTTTTGGAGGATGGGGAATATTTACATTTTTTGTCTATATCTGAGCAAATATTAATTTGCATAAATATCTGCAGTCTAATTGTAACTTATTTCGATCTATGTAGTTGCTCTCCGACTTGGATGGGAAACTATCTCTTAATGAAAGTAATTCGAATAATAGTTATACTATTTTTGGAAGCTTGTAAAGAGTCGTACGAAAAAAAGGTTTTTTGAACATTGTTCTTAATAATGAGCAAGTTTCCACATAAAATATAACTTTCATTTAAAACGTTCCTCGCTAAATTTTGCAATTTAAAAGTTATACAGGCATGCTTGAATTAGATCACTCTGATGTGTTTGTACATGTAAAATCTTCACTGAATATCTTGTAACGTAAGGGAAGAGATGGTACAGAGAACCGGAAAGTAGATCAAAACTATAAAACACAATTGCAGAAAATAGTAGTGGAAGGGTTCAACTGGAAGCTGTTATGGAGATCTAATTTCAGCAACACAAGGGGTGTGTCCACCCCTTTGGAAAAAAAGTACCAAGTTACTAGATGCCGCTAGCAAAATTCCATCAAAATCTGACAATTAGCAAAGATCTCTTCGTAGCCACTTAGCTATGTCAACACGTGCAACCATCGATCAAAAATGATTATTCGCTCGCTCACCTGCTTCAGCCAAGCGGTAGCGTTCCGGCCAGTAGGCTGATTCCCCCCTATTGTAGTGGCAAGCGTCCTTTGTTGTATCCCGACGTCGCTGCCGCCTTCGATAGCGAGGAAGATGAAGCTGCCCAGTAAAGTGTACCCCACGAGGAGGGCGCATATCCCGAGGTTTATAACAAAACCCTTCAAGAAGGAGTGCTGGCTGGCCTTGTCCGGCACCCCGCCGAAGCAGAGACACCTCACTTGTCTCGATGGATGAGTTTTCGAGCGGTCCGACGTCGACCTCTTCAGGGACGATGTATTGCCATTATTCGCGGGCTTGAAGCCCTCGTAAGCTCTGTAATGTCTCGCGTTGTCCTTCTCCATCCTCCCTTCGTTTTTTTTATCCTCGCCCTTTCTGTCGGATCACCCAGTTCCGTCTTTTGATTCACATTTGTCGAACGGTATCTCAAGGCAGGCTGTCATTCGCATTTGTCGGCCCGCTCCTGTTGATAGGAAGAACCAACGCCGAAGGGGAAGAAAAATCAGAGGATAAGAGCGGTCCTTTCTAATCTTCTTCGAGCTCCCTCGATAGCTAATCTCGCGCCATCCGCATCGTCAGTTCCTCCAGCGAGGTTGGGACCCGAATTCTGTTTGCTATCACTCCTGTCCGCTCCTATTCATTTTTCCGACGCTTCGAATGCTGGTCGTGCTACGTTCGTCAACGGGGACGTTCCTCAACAGTTTTCGTCGCGACCATCTGCGGGATCTTCGCGAGTCCATTTGCACAGACTGTACCGCGCGATTCTTAGCCAGAGAAACATCGAACACCCCATCGAGAGCGGGTCTCGGATCGAAACACTCCATTGGACGCGCTTTGCGATCGCGAATGCCTCACCTTGGAATGTTTATCGAGAACAGTAGTCGCGGAGTCGGTCCCTCGACTGTGGTCGATTTTTCTATCCTCTCGGAATACTTTCGTTCGACAGGAGCGGATCACGGAGAGGATTTCCCAGAAGCGAGTGTTCGATGGCGCGTCGAGCTAGCACTCGAGTCATTTTTCTGGAGGACGATCGCCCTGACTGGAACCCGGGCCAGAATTTCACAGATGAAATCGATGTTTGAGATATTTTCTGGGATATTAGTTCCTCCTCGAAACGAGGCTCTCCACGGACGTCGAACTCAGGAGCCTGGATCCTCGTTTTTGGGATATTGGCACCCCCCAAAGGAGGGACTCATACGTTTAAGCAATACTTCTAGACGACGGTGAGGGAACGTCGAATCTTATTAAAGAATCCGTCGTCGTTATGTCAGGCATAATTTCGCGAGAGTTTCAAAGGGCCGATCCAATTTCGGCATATCTGAGTTTCCACGCTGCTTTATCCCCTCGCAGAAATTAGCTTTCGACCGATAAATCTTTTCGATCCTCTCATTCGTCGTTTGCAACCGTTAAAAACGCGGTCAGTATCGACCGATGGCTGGTAAATATTCCAGGAATTCTTCGAGCGACGATATCGATCAATTAACCTCGATACAAGAGGAACCGCGACATCCGTTGGGGCACTTTGGCTGCACGTCTCTTCTCCCTCTGTTAGCAGAGAAATAGAAACTTAAGGAACACCGCGGAGTGAATTTCAAGAATATCCTCCATAAGTCGCTTAAAGTTTCCTTCGTAGTAGCTGAATTGTAAAGCCTGGGAGTTCCGTGCTACCCCATCGTCCTCGGGCCTTAGGAAAGAAACGTCCTCGTGGTATGCAGTCGGGGCCAGCGAAGAAGAGGATGGCAATTTCAAGGCTTCGTTCGGATGAAACGGATTTCCAGGATAAGTATTCCCGACGCGAGTCGTGGACGCCCGGATGCTCGTCGACGGCTTCTTTCTCCCATTTTTCTTCTCTACTTTTTTCACGAATTTCTGCGCATCGGTCCACGTCGATTCAACGCGAGACTGTTTTGCCTCCAGATGAAAACTCGGCGGGGAATAAGCCGATTAACGTGGTTAGACTCGATCCAGTAATTTGCTTATGCGTTCTACGTTGCAACGTGGTGTTTTCATTCGACCAGCCTCCCCCCTCCCCCCTCCCTCACACCCTCCTCCACCCCCTCGCGAATAAATCAGTGGCTCCGCGACGCCGCGGACCAGGGCGTCGTTTTCCTTCCGCTCGATCGAGGTAATCTGCGAACAGAAACGAGAAAATAGGATTGGTCGATTGGATTTCACGTTTACTTTTCTTTACGCTCCGTCTGGCGCGGTATTGCGGTAATATTTCAACGCGTCCATGCAACGGAAACGCGCGCGTTGGAAATGGAACTGACCGTTTCCCGTTTCACGACTCCGAACGCGACTCGATACTCGAGGCACTTTCGATGGTGCCAAGGCAGGTGCGCGGGGAAATTTGCAAGCTAAAACCTTTCCGACTGTACGATTTTCGCGATTTCCATTCGATGTCGGTATAGTTTCTTTTCGTGGTAATTTTAATAGTCGGACAGTTTACAATTTTTAATTCGCCGTTTTCTATAATTTTGCTTTTTGATGCAAGATAAATAGTCGACGCCTTTGTAAGGTTTACTACTTTTTAAACTTTTAGAAAGGTTTTAAACAAATGTTTATGAGTGTTAGGCACGAGACCTTATTCGTATGAAAGTTTATACAATTATTAAAAAGAGCATATTAATTTTAACTGCGACCTCTTTGCACCTTCAAATGTATGCGTTTTAAAACATTTGACGCGCACCGTTTTATCGCCTTTTGGGACCGTAAGCTGTCAGCCGTTTCTGACTGACGTTACCACGATTTTTCGGACATTTCTGATGATCTAGCAAAAAATATTTCCAATAAAAGTTGATCAGTATTCACTTCTCTACAAACCACGATATAACAAATTTTATATTCAAAATTGTTTATATTGCAGTTTGTAGAAAAGTGAATACAAAATTTTAAACAAACTATTTTTTACAGAAATAGGGTGACCTCGACTTTTAAAATGTTAACCCTTTGCACTCGAAAGGTGACTCTCAGTCACCACTAGGTTTTCTTTAGGCTTAATTTCTGTGGAACTCGAAGTGTGAATAAAATGATTATCGTTGAGGCAAAGGTGACCTGATTCTCAATTATCAAATTAGAGATCTCATTTTCGAAGTCAATCTAAGCTTAGCATTCGTGACAATAGAATGCTAAGAAAGCATCTCAAGTTGTTAAAAGATACCAGAAACAAAGGCCTCGAGTGCAAAGGGTTAATATATATTTTTGACATCATAATACTTTGGCCTGTACCGAGACGAATTACCATACCATCGACGACCTACCATACTATCACCTTAAACTTTCAAATAATGCTAAAATACTTTTGGCCATGAAAGGCGGGACTCCAGGCCTCTGTGCATCGGTTCAACTTTACTTGAACAATTGGTTACTAGAGTAGCCAGCTGCTTTTTTCATAAGGGGATTAGAAAGCTTCCTATCCGAGGAAGAAAATGTATTCTGTTGAAGAAAAGTACGTGGAAAAATAAGGCACGCCATTTGTATTTGTATCTATCGGCTGTCATCGATAAAGTTGTATACAAAAATTCCAGTTTATATTTGAATGACCCTCGTACCATCGACCCCCAAGAAAAATACTGCGTGTCTTCGACGGGACGCAGCCCAACCATCATCCAGAGATAAGATTCGTGGGTATGGAGAGACTGCAGGACATCGGTCGAACGTAACTCCATAGCGTGCTCGAACGCTGCTGATCCTCTTACTTGCCGTATCAAATTTTCGGAAGGATTCAGAGATCCGACGCCCTAGGACCAGGACGACTTCGACGGCGACCGTAGAACGCGTTCCGTAGCAGACAGCTGAATGCCAGCCGAAACCGCGGGACGTTGAATTATCGTAGACGGTCCTTTGGGAAATCGTGGAGAACTCCCGCGATGTTCTCCCCCGGTTTCTTTACGAGCTTCCTCCGGTTCTTGATACCGAGCCGGGGCGACCATAATCGACGATCATCCTCAAATCCGCTAATACGGTACCCGCGAAATCGGACAAAAGGAAGCGTGGGAAGCCTGGACGGATAAAAATGAACGAGAGGGACGGCGCGGACGGGAAACGAAAAGTCGATTCGTTGGAAACCGCCCTGGTGTATAGCGCGTCCTTCGACATCCATAAATGCATAGCAAGATCAACTGGTTTAAAGCCCCCGGGAGTTCTTCATATCCGAGCGTGATTCAAGTTCCGTGGCCTGGCTGCGATGTTCAGTGATATTTAAATTCGAAGATTCCGCGGGAGCTTTTGTACCTTGCACGGGGGGATATATAGGGAAAGTCCCCCTCTCTCTCCCCCCTTGCGCCACAGTTGAAAACTCGAAACGTTCCTATGGTATTTTTAATATCCTCGTAACACGGAGCTATTGAAATTCTCGTCCGAGCATGACCGGGATACGTAGCGTCAACGTTTCCAATAAAGGCAAAAATGGAATGAACCCTTAGCGTTCGGGAAGGATATTTCGCCTCGGCTATAACGAACATTCGGAATTTGATCGAAGCCAAAGGAAATCCGTTTCTGCCTTGCGGATCCGGCGTTATAAAGTTTGTCGTTTTGATTACTGGAAGAATCCGCGAAAACGTGAAAACAATGCGGCGACCCCGCGGAAAGCAATTGCACCGGTCTTTCCAGGGTTGGCCCACATTCTCGCCGATGCGCAACACGTGAAGTCTTTTGTTCTGTGACGTTTGTGTGCAAATTGACGGGATTAGAGTCTTTAAACGCTTTACTTATCCATTGGTGGATTGGATTTTTTCGTTTTCATTTACGAATTTCATCTACCTAAGCATTCCTTTTATGCTTCACTTCCTAACTAGCAATTTCTAATTAGCTACTTAAATTTCTTGTATTCCTTTCCTAGTTTCCAGTTCTCCCATTAGGACCCGAAATTATGGTTAGGATTCACTTCAACTCCACTTTAAGCAACTTGCCAGACGACGCCAATATGGTATTATTATTATTATTTCTATGTAATAATACGTAGCAACCTCGCGCTTTTAAAACGGAACAGAGTACGATTCACATCAAGCAGCAACGTAACGATCTCGTTCGTGGAATCACTCACGAGTCGCAATCGCTCACAACAAAGACCGAACCTAACCAATCGCGGCAACAATTACCTTTCACCCGGTGTATTCGTGACTTCCTAGCTTCGGTTAACTGCGGTCGACCTTTCAGAATTCGATACCGACGATAGAATCCCTTTTCACCGGTTCCCTTCATCGCACGCCGCCACTCTGATACCCGAAGAATAACGTTTCCAGGGATTTACCGTGCGCCCGTGCTTCCGTCCATTCGGTTGGAATTCAGACAAGTTCAAGCTGAGAGTTCGCAAACACGCGCGGGACGTGTTTGAACAGCAAAATTGGCCGTATCCAGTCGTGGAAACGCGCTTTGAGCAGACACACGGCCGGAAACGGCTCGGAAAACACAAAGAGCGGCAATGAATTTGAGAGCGTCGGGATACTAAGTCGATGGTAATTTATCGTCCCGTCTCCATCGATCGATGCTCTCGGATCCTCCTTTTCCGTACCGGTGAAGAAACGATCTCTCCCCCCCCCCCCCCTCCCCCCCGCGCCGCCGATCGGAACAAACTGGCGAACCACGATCATAAATCGGTTCCCGCGATGGCGCCAGTATGCATCTGACCTCTTCCGCTTCCGTTCCGATTTTCAGCCGCTTTCTTTCCCATGTGTCTCTGCCCCCCTCCCCCTCCTTTCCCCCTCGCGGGCGCGTTTACGAGCTGGTGTGCATCCGCGTAAACGACCGATGGCCTCCACTTTGGTGTTTTCATATTTTATAGGATCCGGGGGATGGGTTAGTTGGTTCGATCTGACGAGATCAAGGCTCAATTTGTGTCGAATTCCTGAGTGTTAAAGGTGTCAAATTAAAAGTGTCGTAGTCTTACGGGATAAATATTTATTGGTGGATATTTTGTGGTTGAAAACTTTGATGTTGAATGAATTCTGAATTGTGATTAGTGCAAGGTTGGTTTCAGGATGAGATTATTTGTATGGAATACAGGAAATGTAGAAATTTCATTAATTTTGTACAATCACTAGGTTAACAGTCACTAGTAAGTGCGTACATTCAAGTTCAAGTTTCTGTATTTTAAAAAGTGCTTACTCTATAAGCCTGACGATTAGCATTTAACCAGTCAGCTGTGTTTGACTAGTATACTCGTGATGGAGAAGAGGCAGTATTTTGTGTCATAACGATTATACTCGTCATGCGTAAAATTTAGTTAGTTGAGTTTTTCGTGTAATATGTACGTTAATCAAATAAGTAAATATTAGTAACAAAAATTGTCAATTTCATAAAATAAACCCATTTTTTTGATCGAATTTTTTAACAGCGACAGTTACTTTGTGATTGCTCACAGGCGGCCCCACAGCTAACTGGTTAATACACAAATGCACATGGATTTTATACAAACTTCTTTGATACTAATAATAAAATTAATTTATGTTCGAATAAAACTTAGTTTAGCTTGAACAGTCTTCTAAATCTTCTTATTTATAGTTTTCATTAAAATTATAATTGTAACTTTATTAAGTAAGTGTGCATCTACACTTTTATAATGAAATATAAATAATATCTTTTATACTTAACAAATCGAAAGATGCACACTGCAAATATATTTAATATCGCCACAATTTCGAAATTAACATCTGTTGTCATGTTATTCTACAACGATAATTCTCTTCTTAGTATTCATTGGTTTTATATGTACATCCTCAGACACTGGATCAGACAGAAAAAGGGAACTGGCGTCGTAGAATACAAGATACAAATATTGCGATTTTCGTGATCACTGTTGCTTATGCATATAAATAAGGATGAAAGACCAGAGGAGGGTATACCTTCCCTAAAGAAATTTCTATATTCTGATTTTGGAATAACCTCCAGGAATTGTTCAAATTTCACAATTACCTTTTAATTATATACTCTTGAAATATCCAGGAATTGATGAATTAAAACGAAACGAAAGTTTCAATTCCAAAGGAAAATACAAACTTGAAAAGAAGACAGTCATATGTTAATTCCAGAAATTCAAGTACTCCTTACGCTGTTCAGAAGATTCTTGATCTATATCTGTAGAAACACGAATTTACATAAATATTCACAGTTTAGTTACAACACTATCCATAATTCTTATTTGTATCATAGCCCAACACGTCAAATCGAGGATGATCGCGAATACACGTAACCGAAACGCTTCGACAAAAATGTCAGAAGACTCGTGTAACGGCCAAACCCAAAGAACAATAATTGATTTTCCCGAGATTACCGAACCAGGGCCCACTCCTGGTGCTTGAGATCGAAACCATCCTGGAACGGCTTCGTCTCCCTCGACACGATCGACCCTAAAATTGCCGGTCGGGGCGCGTATCATCTCTAAACGTTCCTCTTCGGAGATTGCGCCGCAGCTGGCGCGGACATTAGCATTTATAACCGATTCCCGGCAAGAATCGAGAGATAACTGGCTCAGAAAAGTCGAGAGGGTTCCGAGACGCCGCGAGTTTCGTCGTCTGCGAACGCCCACAGGTTTTTAGGGGTCGACGTTGATGTTCGCGATGACTCGAGAGGAACGAAGTGAGGTCGTCGGACAAGGGAACGAAAGTGTACGATGGTGAACAAGGGCAAAAAAACGTGGTCCACGACTGTGGAACGGAGTTGTGGGGGAAGGGAGGCCGTAAAATGTGAAATGCGATTTTTCCGTTGGGCGCTTTTCCCGCTTGGGGCGGGAGAGAGAGGGTGGGGAGAGAACCACCTGTGCTCGTCTCAGCGACTTTTAAATTCGTACCATTGTCGATTCTATTTGCTGAAAAATGTTTATTCAATTCCGTTTACCGTCACTGCAAGATATTTACCCGGTCGCTTTTGCTCGAACAGCCCCGTCGCACCACTACGGGCAATGGGAATTGGATGAGGTCGAGATGCGAGGCGGATGCCAGTGGTCTGGTGAGCGAGAAAGCGAGAGGGAGGACGCGGGAGAGAGACGGCGAAAATTTGTCGCTAAGTAAAGTGGGACAAATTTTCCGGCAAATAGAGCACCGCCAGATAAGTGTTAAAACTGCTTTGGTTTACGAGGGGGCGGGTACGACTTTTTAAACCGTGAGCTGCTGACTGTACGAATTCGATATTGGCCTGGGTAATATTTCTCGTCGTATCTACCACCGTCGGCGATAAATTTATATTAATTTCGCACGAACGTTAATGGTACGAACGTCGATTAGAATCGAGCAACTTTGGTTGCAAATGTATGCAGGTGGGAAAGGCATTAAACGTTCAGTGGTTAGCGCCGGAGGGATTGCTTGTGGGATATAAAATTAATTGATCCGATAGTAGAACAAATGGGAGTGTTTTAGGGGGTATAATAAAATTAACATAAAAAGGAAGACAAATTTAATGGTCTGCTAATGTTTCGATTCTCTAGAACATCTTCAGAGATACAGGATTAAATTTATGAACAGGCAATAATCATTTAATTATAGACACGAATTAAAATTGCATTTTTTCGACTTTATTCAAGATAGAAAGATCAATTGAAGACCAACGGTTCTTTATGTGTTACAAAGTCGTATGTACGATGGAGAGCACAATTTTACCAATAATAACAGATTTGTGGTCTTATCTGTACTAATATTATAAAGAACTCCATATTAATCTCCGGGATTACTGAACCGAGTTTAAAAACTTTTTCAGTAACAGAAAGCTACAATATCCCTGAGTAACATAGGCTATGTTTTATTTCGATAAAAATACGTTTTCAATTTAAAATCTCAAAATTTGTAAATCGAGTCGGAAGAAAAGCGATGCTTGGCTACTTTCCACTCTTAACATCTCAATGCCTATAACTAAAACAAATATGTATTTCTTTCAATATGTTCAAACTTACAAAATTCTATCAATATTTTTTTAGATACTGTAAAATTCAAATACTAGTTAAATAAATATCTGTACGATTGGATTATTAACACTATGAAACAAACATCTTCACTTGTATCAGCGAGAAAAATAGGACATAGACTTAGCATGGTAAAACTAAAATAAATTGTCATCAACTCCTTCGTCGATTTTTTTCACGATTTCTTGTATCGGCCAACGAGATCGTGGTCCACGGAAGAGAATAGGTGTGTCAACACTCACGAAAATTTCATTAAGGTGGCCGCGCTGCGGTATTCAAAATCGTCCTGAATCGATGGAATATAGAACGTGCTCTCGCGGTACAACGCAGTTGGCCCTGAATATCAAATAGCTGCTGTGTTCCATGGGGGTTATTCTTATTCCATTGATCGATACAATATCTGTACAATATCTCTCGCCAAACTATTTTACTGTTAACCCCTTGAACTCGAGGAGTTTTTAAACGGCATTTCATACTCGAAAGATTCCTTAATTAAGCAGAAAATTTCTTTGCACATTAATTTCTGTATTGTTGCTTGGTATGATATTTTATATGTGGTTCTCTGTAAATAAATTATGTGGTCAAAAGTTTACTTACACTAGAGCAGCGTTTACGTCACTGCATTGTAAGGCATTCGAGTATTATTTCTTCTTCAAAAAACTAAAATTGTAAGTCAAGCAAATAATGTTTTCCCATAGTCTATATTATTCATATAACTTTCAATTGTCAGTTTTCTAAAGAGAATCCGATTCAAGCGTCGAGACTTTCAGTACTTCTCACTCTATCGCTCTGGAAGTCCAACAATTTGTTCCACCATATTTAAAAAACATACATTATAGTTCCCAAAGTTTAGTATATAAAATTCTCAGCAATACTTCAATGCACGCGAAGAAAATTTTCGGGTCATAAAGTGAAATTACTCGTTACCTATTAGGTTCAGGGTTAATAAAAGTCAATACTTTTTTATTCAAAATTCGATACTCTGCCATATTTTTATATACAAAGTATAGTATTCTATTTAAAAGAACAAAGTTGTCTTCCAAATCTCCGAAACGTCTTCACCTATAAAAACAATTAACGCCCTACATAGTGTACCTCTTTTAAATCACGTAACTTTTGTATAGAACATTTTTTCGTGCAAAGCATATTTTTGGAAGTTATAAAGGTTCACACGTTGCATGGACTACCCTGTATAAACAAATTCCGTTCGTTGGAATTTTCGCAGTTTGTATTTTAGAAACAATTCTAATACCTAACGAGTAGCTACGGTAAGAGCAGTGCAATACAACAGCTCGACAAAGAGCGGATCCAGAGTCAATCAAGCATTGCGGGGAAAGTTTCAGCTACTTCGTTCCGCGAACAGCGCAAACGGAACTGTCTCGTTAACCCGGGAGCACTGGCATTTGTAACTTTTTACAAAAGTCTATTCGGTTAACCTTACAACCATTCCAGCAAGAACCAAAACGTGATGAAACGCTGTGCTCGCCGTCGGCTGGGACGTCGCTGGCAAAAAGGAACCACGCTCGGACAAATAAGGGCGATACATTCCCCGCAGCTGTTCGCCAAGCTTGATCACCATCATTTCTCTCTGGACACGCACATCGATGCGAACATGCACCGTGGAATACATTTGTGTCGCGCCGAGTTCAACGCATTTCAACAGCCTGCGTGGGGACCCAGCGTTAAGTTAGGTGTCCTAGAGGAATGTGGTAAGTTGCAAACGATTCTCTACCAGCCCACGCGACTAACTCCCTTATCGCCCGTTAAAGGGAAAAGGACAAATGAGGATCGAGACGTGAACACGGAAACGTAGTCCGCTTATTCAGAGAAAACAGGAAATCATCGTTTTAACTTGAACGAAATCATTTTTGTGTTTGTTAGGTTGTCCAGAAGTTTGTGCCAATTTCTAAGAAAAATTCAAAAACACGTTTGAATTTTAATATATATTTATTGAATTACATAGGTGCCATTTTGTTCCACAACCTTTTCACCTTTTAAGGGATGTATACCTGTTATTTGTTTTCTACTACTTCGATATATTCAGACCCGTACCACCTATCAAAAATCGACATGGACTTTCCGGACAACCCAATGTATGCAATGTTTATTGGCGTCTGTCAAATGGTGAAGCATTATAGGCATGTGTGAGGTCTGTACGCTGTTTTATTTGTTATTTATTCTTGCGCTAGACGGGAGTGACTATGATTCTCTTTACGGCTGTTTTTATGAATCAAAGAGGCCACAACCAAGCAAGTGTGCCATCTCGTCGTGGTTCCTTTCGTGAGTACCTCTGGAAAAATGGATTCAAGAGGAAACATGTTTCCAGGGGAAAACAAAGAGACACCTCTGCAATTAAAATTTCCCTATATAGTAGAAGATTTTTTAGATTGGACTACCTTCAATATTTTTATGAATCGTTATAATTTTACGAACAAATCGAAAAGAATTGTATACCGATTATCATTTTGTAGGTAGTAGAGAAGAATGAAAATGAGAATATTTTCGAGTTATTTGTTAAAAATATTACAGTTAAAGAATTGTGAGCGTGGTTCAATTAAAAAAATCTCTCTTTGCAATGCTTTGATGTTAGATCCTCCCAAATAGTGTATCATTGAATATTGGGTTTTACGATTATTTCGCCTCAATTATTTCGTCGTCTGTTGAATGTTTGAGAATAAATAATTGAAGTCTTGGAAAGAGTTTCCATAGTTAAAAAACAAAATTCTGAAGCCTCTTTTGTAAGATTATGTTTGCAGTGGTGTCAACGCTTCAAGAAATCTATAAGAAACCATAATCAAGTCTAATAATACCAAACAAGACACGTTTCCAAAATTAGACTATTCAATGTAACGTGATTCCTGTTTGCACATTTTGCAACGAGAAGGCGCAGAGTGCAAAGGGTTTAAATAATTAGCTCTAGACCTACTAATGCATGCTGCCATAGATCTTGGAATTGTTTAATTCTAGTTGCAATACATATGCAATATGCAAAATTAAATATTCGATCGTAATACAGTATTAAAAAAAGAGTCAATTCAAAAGTATACAATTGACACAATATTGGCACTTCAGCAGGAGTTTGAGCCAAGTTAACTCAATTTAGAAATTTCAACTTTTTGCCTATCTAACACAAGCAGAAATTATTATTAGGGAACCAATAATAGATCAAAGATTAAGACAATATTTAAAAAAAAAAAAAAATATATAAATTTACACTCCAGCAACTAACGTGAAAGAAAACAGAAAAAGGGATGAAGATTGCAAAATATCAGAGAAAGGTAAACGAAAAAATCATGAAGACTCAACGAACAATCTAGCAATTTTTCAGGAAGCCAGAGTAATACTTTTTGTTCAAAGGGAAGAGGGAATGTTAAAGACAGTGCGAGGAAATATGAAAGGGTAAAAACTGAAGGGACAAGGGATACCGAGACGAAGAGCCGGATGGAAAGAGAGAGAAAGTAGTGAACGACTTATGACATCCTTTCAGGACACCGTACTTGCGTTCCGCTGTACACACGTCGGCAAATGTGCACAACGGGCCGATGTGTAGCGTTGCAAAATGGAACGAGGTTGGAATTTGTGCTCTGAGATGAAATTCTCCTCCATACACCGGCGATATTCGCGGGAGCGAATGTATCCATTCGAGAGAGTCCTTTCGCAATTCAGCTTGTTAGGGGATGCGGTTACACGGTAGCTGCAGTCTCGAGTGTGTGTCTATATTTCCCTGGAATTAGCGATGCAAGGAGGTAAGCTTCGTCCCCGTAAATTTGTTACGCATTTTTCTGGCTCCTCCTTGCAGTCAATATTTTCATCACTTGGTAAAAGAGCAGAAATGATTAAAATTGTTTGGTAGAAAAATAAATTTCGAATTGGAGACTGAATGATAAATTCTCGTTGTTTCTCATTATTGCTAACATGTTGCATGTAATTGAGCTGATAAAATTAAATTCCGACGATTCTGGTAATTTTTAGCTAGATAAATAAATTTCAAACGGCTACTGGAAGATCATTGTCTATCGTTATTACGATGTTATTCTAATCTGATTGAATAACAGAAAATAATCAGAGGAAAAGAGCACGTTATACTTAAAGAGGATTATTCAATCTTTTGGTAGAAACGTTTTAAATAAAGAACTAAATTAATTCCTATCACATTCGAGCTTCGGTTTACATTTGTTTCCATAACCTTCGCAAAGCACGTTCCAGCGGACTCGATTTTCATTGCGTTTACCCCAAATGGGACATTCAGGATACAGAGCGCGGCATTTATTCTTCCGCGTGTCTTCAGCTATAATCAAAAACATTAGGCCATCACTTTGTCCCCCACTACATTCATGAAGATTATAGCTAACCACAACCATTTCACGTTCTCGATTACTGGCGTAGAATGATTGACCGCCACGGCATTCTAAAAGCACCGCGAACGTTATATCACCCCACGATAGGTAATACGAGCAAACATAACCCTCCTCGTACAACGCTAAATGCTAATAAGCAAGATGTCGATTTCCGGTAGTAGCGATGCAACTGTTACTACCGCCCGGTACACGCGCAACATCAGACTAATTAGAAGTTAATTGCTGGTATAAATGTTATACTATTTACCATCGGCGCTACATTACAGGCGTATGTTCCCTTGTACCGTGTAAACGTTATATTATTGGCAGGCCGTTCGTCGGTGTGACGTTAACGCGTGCCAGGATCTTGCCAAATGATACCGTCCGTCCAACTATCGGTTCTATTACAAAGAGTTGCTAAACCGCATCGGTTTATCGTGCGCATTAGCTCCATTTCCACCGATATGGACGGTAATTGAATTTTGTTGATAAACGTTTCAACGGATTATTCGAGTATCGGACACTCTGCAGACAAAACCACTTAGCACGTCGGTGATTCGATAATATCGAGCCGATGAAAAGGCTGCTGGAAACGTATTTAAGGGCGCATTTAGAATGCGCCTTTGAAACGACACGCGTCGCACTCTGGTTGGAAATTTAATACCATCGGTGCTTTCAGAATGATTTGTAATTTAATGGGAAATAGTTTCGAGAGTCAAAGTTTCTCTTTTCCTGGTAGAAATGTGAAGATGCATGTTGTACCAGTGTACCAGGGTGTTTGTGTATATATATATTTTTTTTTTTAATTAGCCAATTCAAATCACGAAGGAGATTAATTTGCTTTGTCAAATTAATGTACAGAGCTAGAATTCGTGCTATATGAGTTTTTACATTTTTTATATTTGTACAGTTTTCCAAGAAGGATTAGCAACATTAGACTTAGGAAGTAAAATAGATAATACTAAACCTATCGACGTGCATTTGTAAGTATTTCTACCGTGATGGAACAAGTGGCTAGTCTTAAAGACACTTTTCTCAAATTAAATGCAAACATATTTTACATGGAACTGAATTGAATAACGCATGAAACAATTGTATATAATTCATATATTGTGTATACGAAATATATATATACTAAAGTTTGAAAAAGGTCATTTGATCAGACGTGGTAGAAGTAGTGTTTCCTGGTAGATAAAATTTAAGTTTGTAGAATTACTGAAATAATTTGACTCTTTCAGTATAGAGTAGGGGGTATCGCCAAACAATACGATCAATGTTTTGTGAACTATAGCTACACCAACAGTTGGGATTACTTACTAAACCCACCCTTGCATTAGTGTGTGCATTATACCAAAATAAGTGTGGCAGAAATATTGTATTTAATTGATTGTCTAAGAAAAGCCTAGTTTTAATTCAAGTTTGTGGCAAGAATTAATTCAATTTTGTATTTAGAATGTTTGAATTAGAATATTGCACGATCCTCTTTAGATATAACACACTCGTGTGTCACAATTATTTATCTTTTTTAGTTAGACTCAAATAACACATTTAACCAGAAAAAGTAATTCATAAAAGTGATTTTTTATTATTAATAAAACATAAATTGTGTGGCATGTATCCGTCTGTTTCACTTCAAATGAAAGTATTCTTTTGAGGATCCCCGAGTAAGGGGTGAAACCTGGAGCAGTATAATAAATTGTGAGAGATACTTTTAATTAATTACTCTTTTGATAAGTTATTTGTCAGGATTTTTTGATAAACTTGAACAATACAATCATAACACATAAAGGGAGCTTCATAAGTTAAATTCAACAATACTTTAAACAGTTTACTCTTAATACTTAATTTATTTATATATATATATATATCTCATGTAACTTAATTTCACAGAAAAATACAATATGTATTCATACGTCTTTATCATGGAACGTAACGAATTGGAATCAAACAATTACATTCGCTAATTCCCAAAAACACCCGAAAAACGCGAACACATTGTACGTCCTACACACACCTACGCACGCAACATGTATCATACACACATATACAAATGCACACGCATTAAGCATACCTTACTAAATAAACACACATTAATATACCCACGGTTAATATAAAACACAAAAGTCCACACCGTTTATTTCGTTTATTCCACCGATAAGGGAGTCGTAGAAATAATTTTCAACCATTACAAACGCCCAAAGTAACCCGATACTTTCCACTAATTATACTAATACCGAATCGAAATTGAACCAACTAACACGTTTCTCTAATTACCTCTACCAGGTGATTCCTACAGAATCCCATCGATTAATCAATTTCCTTCACGCCTAACCAACGATAACGGTGGGTTACCGTTTCCTGTTTTTCCCCCTCAAGTGGTATTTCCGTTTATGTAACGGCCAATCAGACGGTAATTTCTGATGTAAACGTAATACCACGCTACCGTAAACGGACCGACATTGGACGGACGGTGGCAATTGGTCGAATCCCGTTCGCCGGCGAAGAGTCGGCAATTCCGTTCGGTTTATTAGTCGGCTATGCTCAATTATCGCCGGTATGACAATAATTTGGCCCCGTTTGCAGTGGCCTCGGTCTCGCGCGAACCTGCCGAATTAACCAGCGGAATTAACCGAATGAATTCGAATTGCACGAACGCGTCGATCGATCTGAGCACATCGGAACGTCCATCGTTGCTCACATTATTCTAGATGCTGCAACGTCGAAATTAATCTGGATGCACGTGTCTATCGCTCCTTCATTAGCGGAAGTAAGCCGAATTACACGTCCCGTATCGCGTCTGATACGATGGACTGCGACCTGTCGCGACGCGACTGGAAATTTTGGTAATTCGGCACTACGGAATGGAAATTGACTGGAGCTTCCGATAAAACCTCGGGTTGGTATTGCGGGTACTTCATTCCGTGAATGTCTATAAGTCATTTCATGCGAATTTTTGGTTATTCTATTTTTCGTTACGTATGTAATCGAGGATAGGAAAAATGTTGTGAAATTTTGCAAAGAATAATAGAGATGGTTTCCCGAATAAATTCAGTGAATAACGACATTGTGTATCAGGTTTGTTGAACTGTGTGCTGGAACGAAAAACATTATATGAACAACCTGGACTTCTCAAAATAATAGAATACGATACATACATAATAAACATTAAGTATTAAATAAGAATCCAATTGTAACAAACAAAAGTAAATATATACATACATATATTTAATGTTTCATTTTTATTATATATACATATTTATTTATGCTAAAAAGACACATTGTCTTGTGATACTGTAAGTATAAATATATATGTACGTATTACATAATTCAATTATAGATAACAGTATATATTTAATATATTTATTTAATGTTTAATTTGTATTATATATACATACTAAAAAATCCACATTGTATTGTATTATTTGTTTAATGGGAAGTCAACATTCATTTTTCGTGAGAGACAAAGTGAGAGAAAATCGAATATTAGGAAAGGAGAAATATAAAAAAAAAAACTACATTGTATTGTAAATCTATATATATGTATACGTAGAATTATCTGTTTATCTATGACGTACAAAACACTCACTCGTTTTGCATATTTTCACACGTATACGCGATCATATGTAGTTCATTATGCCATAGTTTCCTCACAGAAATGTTAATTTTATCTCGTGTGTATATGAACATCCAGGCTTTGCTCGTACGACTCTCTCTGAGAAGATGTTAGAAACTCATACTCGAAGAACCCTAATTTTTGACAACGTACGAACGTTGTTCATCATATCAAAAGCGCCTCCGTTAATCCTGTCCGAGACGCGATATCCTTAACCGTCGATAATGACGTACTTTCGCTGTCGAAAAGCGAACGCTCGCGATTCTCGAGTTTTCCCCGCTGCTTCACTCTCAGCATCTGAACGATAGGTGGGAACGATTTCGAAATATCTCGAAACTTTATCGAAGCTTTTCTCGTTCATTCGAAGCGCGAAAATCGCTGTACGAGACACTTGAACGATTTCACCCGTTGCGAAACTTTCATTTTGTCGTTTCGCCGACAGAGAATGCCACGAAAATAGTGTGAAAAAAAAGAAAGGAAAAGGAAAAGAAAGAAAATGAAGCGAGGAGGAGCGGAATAGAAAATGTGAAAGAGAAGTTGTAAGAGAGGGTGGGGAGTACAGAGAAATTACCAGTGAATGGTGAGATGTCGCTTTTAAAACGAACTTTCAACAGCCACCCGCTGATACCACCCGCATATGCTGTTCAATATTATGAGAATAAGAATTGTGAAAATAGTAATGTACATTCTAATCAATTATTATGTGCATTTGGTTCTATTTGAAGGATCGATCAACTGGAATTTAGTAAAATTCGAATTTTCATAATTTTGTAGTCAGTTCTGGGGGCTGAATTGCTTTAACACATATCTTAATCTTGTTTACTTATTCAAAATAATCAATAAAGCTATTTTAAGATTATCTTAAATAATAAATATTTCATTCCGATAACTTTCACTCGAATATACATATGTATACGAACACATCTCTTTCTATTTTATTCTTTTTAATTTTTAATTATTTTTCGGATATGTAGCAACTATAATTCCGTCTATAGTAATAACAATAGTATTAATAGATAGGAATAAATTGTCTGAATTGTCAAGGAGAGGACACTGTTTGATGGTTCTTCGCGTCATTCGCGGCATCTTATTGTTATCGTTGAGACAATTTCGCAAGTCGCTCGTAACGTCTGTAAGAAAAACATTCCATCCCGAATCCAGAGGGGGTGAAGGGAACTACTACGTAGTTCTCAACAAGTAACCGTGGGGGGAACGTATATTTAGAGATATTCCAGCGAAAAGTGTATAGAAATGAGCGTTTCCGTTGCCGGTGGAAACTTCGTTTTCAACTTTCCGTGCGTATCGCGAGCCGGCATCGCACTTATTGCACTTTGAAACGACGCGGCGTGTTCGAAGTTGTGAAAATATTGATTGCATTACTCCGCGAAACGTGTCCAGGACCGACGCCAGGATCGTACAGGGACGGTTTGTGAAATATGAAACTGGAACGTTGCGATTTACAACTGGTTTAATGTTCTTTAGTCTACGATTTTGATAATCATTTAAAAAAGAAATAAATGTATCATCATAATGAGACATGATCAAGTGCACCCGTACGCGACGAAAATTCAAACTCAATTTTCTCGAAACCAATGCCTCACGTGAACAATTTTTATTCCATGTTTCAATTCAATTTTTCATGTAGAATCACCCTCTTTTCGCTTGTACCACCAATTACCGAACACCCTGTATACATTTTCAACAAAAAATCTTCAGCAATGAAGAAGCAAACCATCCAATAAAATAATCTCTCATCGCGTCCGTTTAGAATACCACACGCTCAATCTCTCGCGAACGACAGACAAATTCTCGCGAATTCGCGCGTTAGACACCGTCGTAACCATGCTCAGATTCTATTAATCGTTTTTTCGAACAGGCTCTCAACGAATTCCCTAATGAGATGGTTCGCAACAGCGATCGTATTGGTTGCTTCATTCACACGAAGGTATTGGTTCCGCGCCAATAATTCGGACATTTCATCGATCATCGATCCGGTATAGCGTCGGGTATCGGGCGAGGACGAGAGAAAATCCCGCTTATCGTTCTCGTTTTGCATATACATATACCTACACCTATATAATTTTGGAGGTGGGGCACAGAGGGGTCGAGAGAGGGGGGACGAGTTCAACGACGCTGACAGTCGCATGCAAATTGTCGCGGCGCGAAATGACAAATTAACGGCGCCTGGCCATTCATACAGACACTGATTAATTGCTATTTACTTGCAAATTTCCAGGGTCCGCGCGTTTACACGTTGCGCGGGTAACCTTCGACCTCCTCGTCCCTCGACGGCCGTTCCCCGTACGTTTCTCGCCCTGACCTGTGCCCGTCGCCCGGTCGAGTCGCGGCAAATTTCGCTCTTGCGGCCGCTACGCCGCGTTGACGCAGCTTGTTGTTTGTCATTTGTTGCGGACTGCATTAACACCGACCGCATGGGACCGTAACGGGATTCGCGCGAACGCTGCAGCGATACTCGCATTGAAAATTCTAGTATCGAGTCGCGCGATCCCGCGTGGGGAGAAGCGGATACCGTTGCCCTCCGAGTTTCGACGTGTTCCAGCGACGAAGCGTCTCGATGAATTGTGAAATTTCAAATCAAATACGCGGCTGCTGGGCGCGGGCTTTATTATTCGCGGACGGTAATGTATCCCCTCTCTTTCGATTTCTATTATCGTAAAGGAGGACGTTACAATATGGACATGTTCGAGCACGAGGGGAAATGGAAAATTCATGCAGGATTGTTTCAACTCTTTGCATCTGTGGCCGCTGTATGCTAGTATGAATTGGAACTATACGAGGTCCAGTTCACCTATTATAAAGCGATAACGACCAAACTATCGTCGATAAAAAAGAAAAAGATACAAAAAACAGTTCATTCTACTTTCCGAAAAATATATGTAGGATTGTTTCAACTCTTTGCATCTGTGACTGTATGGTAGTAATGGTTAGAGCTATGCAGAGTGTAGCTAATCTGTTAGAGAGCGATAATGTCCAAACTATCGTCGATACAAAAAAAAACTTCCAAAAAATGTTAGACGGATCGACGGAGTCCATCTAATATGACAATTGTCTTTTTTTTGGTACAGACATTGTGCCAAGGTAATCATTATTTCTTTTAATGGATCCATGAGATTCTTTTTGCACATTATGGATGCTGACTTTGACATGAATTCAATGATCTATAATAGAAAGCTTACTGTAATGTAACCATAGAGAGATTATGGATAGAGCATAGCCAGACATAGGCCTGTTTGTGGCCTTTCTGTTTATAGGAATGTCCCACCGTTAGAAAGAGAAAAAAAACGCGGTACTCTATCTATTTCTGTGCTTTTGTTAATGTGAATGTAACATATACGTGTAATTCTTAAAAGTATAAACGATAACCATGCATCATTGACATAAAAATTATATAAGAATCCGATGGTAGACAGAGACACATAAGATATTGCGGCTTCTTTTCTCCTTTTAGCTGTAGTACAACTCTACTCTATCTATAATATCTCCATGAATACAATGCCAGAAAATCGAGTATAAAATCAGTATATTAGCTCGTTTTCTTTCCTTCGGTTCTTTTTCTATCCTACGAAAGTCAATAAATAGGCTCTCGGTTAATTAAGTCTTAAAGGGACTACTTCAAGGTAGATGGTAGTCCCTGACATTTCAAGCTATCCTGTCATTTTTTGCCGATCCAGTTCGAGAATTGTTCGATACCTGTTCGTACTACACCGCACAGTGGGACAAAACGGTTCTCGGCGATCAAAAATCTGTAATTTTGATTCTCTTGGAAATACTTTAATGAAATTTTGGGAAGTTATTTCCTATATTATGATACTTAAGTTGTATTAGTATAAATCAATTTGTGCTACAGGGTTTAGTCTAATTCAATCGCCATTTTTTCGAAATGGAGGACCTAAGGGCACCCGATCTTTGCAGAATCTGAGAGAGGATGGTTCACCCTTCCCTGTGATAGCAATTAAACCTCGGAAAACTGCGGTCAATTTTTTATAACCTTGGAAAAAGTTAAAATTTTAGTTAAATGTACTTCTCTTCAATCAGATCCTATTATTTAAATAGTTGTTAACATTTTGACGTACATTATGCACTGAATACAATCTACACTAATCTAGTAAACATTATAATTCATTTGAATATCGTCTTTCTAAGCAAAGTTTTGTAAATCGTACGTTGAAGTTAGGAGTATTATCATAAGAGTTTTGCTTGGAGACACGTCAACTGACTTTGAATGCGCACCACAGGAAAACAGAAGCAAATACAAAAAAACCGGATTACACCACGTTAAACAGTAATTTATTCTCTATCCATGTACGTAAACAGTTTTTCCATTTTTCGAATTCACGAAAATCGATTTTTGATCGCCGAAAGGCGTTTTGTACCACTGTGCACCGTTCCCAGACTCCCTGTGTCTAGGAGCCATAGACACGTGTGTAAACGTAAGTCTATTAGACGGTTCAACGATCCAGGGAACACGGGGCGCCCGGTGTCGCGTGGCAACTTCGCCAGAAAGTTCTCCGACGTCGTCGAAACTTTCGCCACGGTATGCAAAGCTTCCCCAAGAGTTTCCCACGTACTGGTGCATCGGCGGGCTCGCGCAGGGCTCGTTTGGTAGAAACGGTAATAAAATATCGCGAAGCGGTCGCTCTTGATAACGAGAGAGTCACGATACTGCGAACTGTCCTCTCTGCGACTGTAATCCGTCCCTCGGAGGATTTAATCCCGTCAGCGAAACAAAGATTTCCCATGCTTACGTACAAAGAGGAGCCTATGTATTTTCAGGATTTTTTAATCCCAGCCAGGCGGAATTTTAGCATTTTCGAGGTCGGGACGTGCGGGACCATACATGACAACTTTTTACCGTTGATGAAGGCTAATAGTTTAAAGGTATTATCCCTCAGAGGTTCAGCAGGGATCTAAGATTCACAATTTTTTTATTTCTATGATTATCTGCAATTGTGTACAATTTTTCTCTTTTAACTTATTTAAGCTCGTGTTATGGTACATGTTTCTAAGTTATCTTGAATTAACTGTCGGTTTTGTAGCATCAATTATCGTATGATTTGGGGATACCACCCCCTTAGATGATGAGATCCATCGAGGATCTAAGCCTCATTATTTCATTTTAATTAATACTTGCAATTTTGTACAATTTTTTTCTTTACATTTTCTTTAATTTTGTATCGTGTTTACATGTGTCAAAGGTGCCTTACCTTAAATGCAAACTTTCTAATACCAATGGGAAGGACAGTGTAGATATACCATTTGTCAGATAAGGTCCATGAGAAATATAGTCTAATTTTTTTTTTTAATTAACACTTGCAATTTTATGAAATTGTTCTGCTTCGATTTCCTTTTTTTAATACTATGATTATATGTTTTTAACTTGCCTTGAATCGAGTGAAAGTAAACAATGTAAGTTTGGGGATTGATCAAAGATCCCAAATAGTAATTCACATTTTTTGAATGCATTGTACGTCAACTTCACCCAGCAAAATTATGAATTTTACTTTCATATGAGATATTAAATAGATATATTCGTATTGGGTAATTATACAGGAAAGAGTGCTCAACACCGATTTCAATAATTTTGAAATATCATGTCAAATCATTATTCTGAACAACTTCTTTCTATACAGGGTGTTCCACGTAACACTTTTCACGATTTTTCATGTACTTGCAATAATCTCAACACCCTGATTGAGCACCCTTTTCTGTATAATTACCCCGTTTTGTAATTACAAATCATTACCACATAAACGATTATACAAACAATATAACAGTGCCATAGATCTAATATTATTCAAACAGTTCATAGTCGTTCGTTCCCGGTATAAAGCAAATTACAGTGTCAGAGGTCAAAATTATTTTCGTTTACACGTAATTCGACCTCCCTTGATATTTATAAGGAATTTAATGAAGCAATCTAATCTGCATACGGTTCCGGATATACAATTATGCATTCCCAGCGTCGTGTCCGCGTATTTCATCCATCGACGATGAAAATACAATCGAGTTTCGCGGTACAATTGGGAACGGAAAGCTTTAAATAATTTTACGTTCCGTTTGACGTTGGCGAGTATAAAAGCGCTGAATGATAACAACGCAGTTTCGAATTCCTCTTTAATTGACGTCTGCTGCCTGGACGAGAAGTACGCTCGAACAGGGAAAAAGAGAAATGGGTAAAGAGTAAGAGAAACGAGTAAGACCGGCTAGATATATTGCGTTAGGAATGCTAATGAGAGAGAAAGCATAGCGAAAGAAGAGTCGCTGCTTTTCCGCGTTTCACGCGAACGGGAAGTCCATTATCTCAATTCGTGGACAAAGGAGAAAAAAAAATACTTCGAACCAGATGAAGTAATTTGAAAAGAACGAGGTACCGTGGCCTCGACGAAGAGTATTCGTCTCTATGGTGAATTATTTGAGGTAGACTGTTCTGTGTGCTCTGTTTGGCTCTATTGGGAATCATACAGACTAACGAGTTGTGGGAAATTCGATATTAATCTACTCGCTTTAGACTGTAATTATTTCGTAATTACCGTAGAAATTTGAGTAATGCAAAGTAAATAATTTTAATTTGAAAATATATAACTTTATATAGAAGATTCTACGGTAATTACTACAGAATAACGTGTTGATAGTATCAAACGTAGCTATCTGAAACTGAAGATAAATTCTCTTTAGAAATTCAATGATGGAACAACAACAAAATAGGAAGAAAACAAGGAAGCTATCTAACAGACACAGTAAATATACGTAATCGCAGTTATTAAGATTAAAGGAGATTTAATAATTATAACTTGCAACCTATAACACACACAAACAGACTTTTAATAAATACTATTATTCCGAATACGATTTTAGAAATAGAGTCTAAAACGTTGTGTTAATGGAATACAATTGCTCGAATCGATTAACGATTTATCAATTCGTTTCAATAATATAACCTCTCTCTCACGGTTAAAAAATACACTTTTACAAATAGTGAAAAATATTAAATATATGAAAATCCAAATTTATCGTTCGCATGTGTGATCTAATGTTCAGAAAAATCAATGGAATTAATATTAAACGCGCGGAGTGACACAGATTTAACGATGAGCAATTTCATGCCTGGTCAGTCTGATTGATAAAAAATGCAAAGTTTCACGGGGGCAGAGTTTATTAATCAGTTTTAATATTTCAAACCGTGTTTTCTCGTTTCGAGTTGCTGTCACCCAGAAATTATGTATGCCTGCGATTTATCGAGCAGTTCTCTGAGCGTACAAAGTCTCAATTGATGCGATAACTTTCGTATGTAATTGGTATTTTGTAATGAAAAAGAAACGCATTTAAATTATTATTAAAATTATAAGACTTTCAGTTTGAAAAAATTATAAAATTTTCAATCGTTTAGTTTTATTTTGTGACAATTTAATAGCCACAATCACGAATATATTAAGTTAAGAGAATGGTCATGAAGTAGTTGACGTAAAAGTTGAGCCGAATTGCCTAATTGTTTTTCACACAACAGTATTTAGGCAATTTAATTGTACATTTAAATCAATACAAGTAGAGTAAATTAAAATATATCATACTTACATATCTTTTTGATGAACTGTGGCTTCCAAACTCTTTGAGGAACACACTCTGAAACAAAAGAGATAATTTTTGAGTACGTGAATTTGTAAACGACGAATCGTTGTTATATTTAATTTAATTAACTCGGAATGTAGTTGTTTTTACAAATACTTTATTTAATTTTAAGAAATTTAATTTCTTACTCATCTAATGTACTCCATTCTTGCTCTAAAAACCACTGATAAACGACTTTAATTACAGACATAGATTTAATAATCTTAAACAGTCTAATGTAATAATCTTTCCATTACAAGATAAATTACATTCCTTACAAGATAAACCCTTTGGTAATTTCGCGAAAGAAAACAATGCAATCTTGAATTTAATTACTCTTCAACAATGCAAATCTGCTACGTACTCACGTAATGCACCTTAACAATTCTACTTTAAAGTTGCAAGATCCAACGGAAACGTTGGATTGGTTATTAATTAACGGTTAATCGAATAACCAATGATTTGTCTTGCGACACGAAACAAGGAAATACGAACAACACCGTAATTTGATTATTCACCCATACAACGGAGAATCGGATAACTGTGGTGAGTTGTTATTGTTGCCAGCACAAAGGATTGGTTTGTAGAAGGTATGCACTTTCACGATCCTCTTAGAAACGTATAATTGGTCTAAGGCGACCGGCAAAGTCAGAGTCAGATTTCCACTCGAACGCATTAATTTCTGTTTATTGCGAGTAACTGCTTTGATCCGCGGCCAACCTACGGAATGTCGAAATTTTCCCGACGAATTGCTAATTTAATAACAAACACTGAATCTGGTAATTGAATTTCTTAACGTCACAGACCTGATTTCTCTGCTGAATCGTTTGCTGGCCTCCTTTCAATAACGAATTCATTACAGCAATTAATTGTTACTATTCATTTTATAACTAACGTTATCATTGCACGAGGCTCGTGAGACTGTATGTCGAAAGTAAATGTTCGCTTATTGCGGGACATAAAATACAGGAGAATAAAAGAGTATTTAAAAAAAAATGTTTTGATGCTATTATCGAGTATGAACGAAGAATGAATATAAAAATGAATAGTTAGTTATTGTAGCATATTTATTGGATCTACGAGATTTGCAGCGATATACATGGAAAGTCAATATTCATTTATCGTGAGAGACAAAATAAGAGAAAATAATTTCTATTTGTATGAACATAGAAACTTAGAAAAATTATTTACCTATAATTATCGGATCATAGCAAAGGAGAAATATAAACTGATTAGAAGAAATAGTCAGATTGCGCAGAATATTTGTGTATACTTGCAATCTTATATTAATAACAATTTTCAATTAAACGAATTTAGTAATATCCACTATCTAACGGTCCAACTCATTATGCTATTATGCATCCAATTAAACCACTTACTTTTGAAATGAAAAAATATCATGTTCGTTATATGTTTTTTCCTTTTACAATTTCTGTGACAATTGAAATTAATTTAAATCGGGGTTGATAGTATCACAGCGTTCAGAGTTTTCTGTCTGGTGTACGTCCAAGTAAAACCTACAGGCAAAGCTTTGTATCACGAGCTAATTGAAAGAACTTAATTGCGTCAATCCCTATAGACGTCAAACAAATTCATTTTTCTTTCGTATTCTTTCGAGCGGATTCGATCGTCGTGCTTTATTTTTTCCAATTCACACGCAATGAGAGTGTCAAGCAGTTGAGTGAGTCGTGTCAATGGAAACTTCGAATGAAAATTGAAGAGAAATGAAAGAGAGCTACGGTTACAAGATTGAAAAGGCAAAGGAATAGGATCTGAGGGAAAATGTAGAAGATAAGAGGTTGGCTAACAGCATTTTATGGCTACTGATTAAAGTAACGAGATTAATTATTAATCGCTAACCTATAGTGACAGTCTCAGGTGAAAAATAGCACATTCACAAATTTCTGAAACCTTGGGAGATACGTTTTAATTTGAGAAAAATTATAGATACGTTGGAGCCAGTAACGAAATAAAATAATAACTACTCTCGCAAATACTTTTATCGATTTTTAATATAAATTTTTAATCGATTAGACGAAAAGACAGCAGATTCGAGTCACAAAAAAATAATTAAGCTTGTTAAATACAATATAGAAAATGTGACAATTCATGTAACTTTCTATTCCTATACATGTTTGGTTAATTTAATTTTTTAATAGTTTTATCATGCTTATGCTTAGTTCTCTCTTCTTTTCTCTAAAAATTCCAATCTCCAAAGTGTTACACAACGTTGAATGTTTTACTTTTGACGAATTTTACATTGGATTTCTATCTATCATAACATTTGTATTGCACTTTATGATATAGATTTGTATTTATATTAAATTGTTGCATTTCACAATATAGATAATGTAGATTTCATGTGATAAATTGAATAGTCTCTATGATTAGTTTCAAATGTGTTATTTTTTCGTTTAGCCAACTGAATATTCAGGAAGGTAATCATTCCTCGTTCACTTCGTTTCTGTAAACAAGTAATATATTTAATATGATACATTAACCGGGTAAAGAATTGTAAACCGTATACATCGAAACATTAGAAAGGTATTAATACGTCGTTTGCCCAGGAGCGTAGGTCCCAGAGCACTTCAAATTCCTATCGTGGCGCAAAATTTGCACACCGCGAAGTCATTAGATCTGCGTGCTTCGCGATCCTTGGATAATGAGTGAGTAATTTCAAATAATGGAAAACAAAGATAAGCCTGGATAAAAGGATGAACGCGCTTAACATGCTCAGGTATTTCTATGAAGCAAACTCCTCAAAACAATTCGTTGAAAGTTGAGTGAGAGTGCGAAGTTCAAACGAGCTTTCCCTCCTTTGTTTAATTAAAGATTCAACCTGCTCGTTCAAACTATTCATCGAATTCTGAGGCTAATACAGTTCTGTAGTTTCGGTGGAACCATTATTGCAACGCGAGAATTCTATTTTTATTCGGGTAAATATTTTTGCGTAATCCACAAATCGTGTACAATTTCAAAATGTACCGTAAAATAAGGCGAATATTTTTGTATGATAATAGTGATAGACGTTGGTTACCTTTATTTTAATTTAATCATTGGAGATAATTGTAATATAATTATTTTAATTAGACGATGAGAAATATTAGTAATTTAAGTGGTTGAATAGAATCTTTATTTTTGGAATCTTTGCAAATGTTAGTGCTTTTAGATAGTTTAGTAATTAAAATTCTCAAGACAGATTCTTTCATCTTTTTATGAGACAATTCCTTTCTGAAAGTTTGCATTTTTAAGCTGAAAAATAATTTTTATAAGGAAATACAAATAATACTCTGTCAATCATACTGCTCGCGTGTAACAAGAACGAACGTACTTATGTACGTAAATTTCTTCACTCACAAAACATTGCGATTTGAAGAGTCCTTTTATCTTATTCAACCTAAGCGGACTAATCACTGTGCTGAAAAATGTTACTAAAAAGAATTTGTAAACATGCAATAAAAATAATTTTCACAAAAGGAAAACACATCACCAGTGCACATAAAACTGCGATTCGATAGCGTGTTTTATCTTATCAAACCTGTTTTGATATTGTTGAGATAAAGTAGCTGTTCAATTTGCAACTATGCTAAACAACGATGAGCACTAATGGTTCATTTCCACTACCACCGTTTCGTACGATAAATTACCAATCGCATACCTGAAGTACCATTCCCCTTGAGAAATAGTTACAGTTTTCTCAGAGACGTTAAAAATTGCCAGTGGATTTCCGCGGGTGCATCACCCCCTCTCCTCCCCGCCATTATCCCTAAAATGCCTGGTGCCTTTGCCACGACGAATAACTGAATCCAATCGGATGAATTTGCTTCGCCGAGCGTAACGCACTCTGTGTACATGGATACCAGCAAATGACCACGTGCGTGTGCACGTAAACGCGCAGAGAAGCTGGGAGGCCCACGTATTTCATGGTCCGCATACCGCATAACGAATGTTCGGCGCTTTGTGATTTATGCTTTGTTCAGGGCAACCTGGTGTGTGCCTCGTACACCAGTTCCGGGGGATTACGTACCTGGCTCCTTGATTATGATCATGCAGCCCAACCTACCCCCGAAACTGTGCACGCGTTGCATGCCATAGCATGCTGACCGTTCAATTGACTATTTCCCATATTAAATTGCCGTTGGCCTACGCGATTTCAGCGGAATTCTTCAGGGCAGTAATTTTGGATCGGGTTTGATTCCTGCCCGTGCACCATTTCGTAGTAGTAGAATATTGTTTGGGGAAGAGCGGATGGAACCTATCGTTTTGAATTTTTTCTTTTTATGATTTTTCATTTATTCGAATCAACACTCTGGGATATATTGGATCGGCTTGGATTTTTTAACGTTGGTTTCAGAGTCCTGGGTCGGTTTATTTGATAGGTGTGAGTTGTCCTATATTTTGGGATTTTCTGAGTGAATAGTTTAGGAAGGTATACTGACAATATTGTGTAATTAGCTTAGATATAACGAGGGGAGCATAGATTGAATTGATTAACTCTAATAAAATATGAATGTATGATATTGACAATTTGCCTTATTTTAATTTTCCATGAAAAACTAGTTGTATGGAATATACAGGGATGGATCAATACGAATTGCTACCTGAAATTTCCTCGTTACTTATTTACTTTATCCAAAAATGACTATATTCGAGAGGACTACTTTAAAGAAAAAGGATCGCACGAAGGTTCAAAAGTGAATCTTTAAGCATCGATAATAATTTTAACTTGTTCGCGAGGCGACGAAAGTTAACGCAATTTCACAAACATAAAATCACGTTTATTTGTACATTTATCTTGAAGTATAATGAAGGAATAGTTGGCAAGTGGTTCTACAAATTTGACCTGATAAGAACTCCGAAAGTTTTCGAAACATTTTGTGCCGATATGCTCTTAATATTGCTCGACCACTTTTCTCAACTGAAGAAAATCTTCCACAGCATCGATTGATGTTATAATTGATAGTAAATCGTAGCGGCGTGGAATTCCAGTAGAAGGAATTCAGGTTGAACTTCTCGCGCAGGCAGAATCGCATTTTCGTCGGTATGTAAAATATTTTATTAAAATTCCTGCAGACGTTGGAAAATTAAGATTTCCAAGCCAGTACGTTCCAACGTATTTTCTCAGATGTTATAGTCGGTACGTTGAATTTTATCTCCTTCTAAATTGAACGCTCCGATTTAGTGGCCTTTAACCGTGATTACTTTTAGTAAAATTTAATCTTCTTTTATTATCAAAAAATATATAACTTCTTTAAAGACATAGCCTTGTTGTCTTCTGGACAAACTATTATTTAAATTTCGTAGCTGACTTTTTCTATTATTTGGAAGTTCTTTGATTGGCTTATCATTTCTTTATACTTATCAGTATACTCATTATTATACTTCTTTCTTTTTATCTTATTGGTAGGTTAACTGGTTAGTGTATATAGATTTATTTATCACGAGTGATTCGTTTATTTTTCTCGCATGTAGTCGTTGAAAAGCCTTGTAATAATGATAAACAAACGAAAGTTGAGAATATAGCGAAGTTCAACCTGTAGACATTTTTTTATATTCAAAAAATAATTAATAGGATACCACAATATAATTTGTAAAAGAAGTTAATGACACAAATATTAAGGAATTTCATTATAAAATATCCTTCGGGAAATAACGAGAAAAATGTTGCTCTTTGTACCAAAAATAAAATATTGCTACAGGTTTATGATTTAATTCGAGTACTAAATTTGTCTCATGCATGAAAGAACACAAATTCGTATTGAAAACATGCGTATCACCTAGCAAAGAATTAAATCGAAAAAATGTAAATGGACATATCCCAATACACGAAAACCCACATGGTAACATAAGACCCAGCAAGAGACTCTTGTGAATTTCATTCAAACTCGAATTAGCGACCTTAATATCAGACCGAAGAAGTATCAGCAACACTTTAAACGGACATTTAATTATTGGAGCTCGAAGCTCTCCCTCGATGGGAACTTTCTTAAGCTTGGACGAGAGTGTTATCGTACTTCTTCGTGTCTCAATGAAACGATAAATTAATCCAGAGCTCGATGACGTCCTGGAAACTGGAGATTAGCAAGTTTCCGACGAGTACACGGAAAGCACCTTAAACTCTCTAGCAAGGAACCCATAAGAGACGCGCAATTCCACGGAAATTTTGACGGAGTGACCTGTCCCCCATCCGTTTTTTTCTTCCCCCTCGCCCGCCTACTCAGCCCTGCGAGTCTCCTAGTTCCTTTCCACTTCTATGAAAAAGTTCGTATGCCGAGGTTTCACCCGCGCCCCACCGTTCGGCCATAATGAGATTTCAGCCGAACAATAGTGTCGCCATTTCCCTAATGCGATTCGCTACTTAAATATTTTAATAAAATTCTTTCTTCTTTCAGCAAGCTCCTTACTTAACTTTACCCTCTGCTCTCCGCTGTCACCCACTTTGCATTCTCATACCTTTAATCTTTCTTTTTTTTCTACCACCACCACCCCCAGACCTCGCTACCTCGTCCAACCCACCCTTTGACGACTTCTTTCCCATTTGGCTAAGTGAAGCCGAATTATCGAAATTCCACTAGCCTTCCTTTGTTTCCTATTCGTTACATCCGTTTCCGCGGGCCGAGCGACCGAATTCGACCGAATGCTAATACTTTTGGGAGCGCTGTTTCTCGAGTTAATAGCAAGTATACTAATTTTTCGTTTGGTAAATGAAGAGGCACGGAGGTTGCATCGAGTAACGATTGAAGATCAGGGAAGCTAGAGAAAATAATTTAAATTAGAGAAATGAAAGGAAATTCGTCAAGATTATTTGAGAATTTAGAACTTGATAATTTGGGGAATTGGTAATTATTTGTTGGCAGATGTATTGTTTAGTATTTAATGTAGACAATTTTTGGTAGTGGATCATTCCTGGCCACTTTGTACGCCTGCTGAATTATTGAAAGGTCACCATTTTCAAGAATTATTGTAGCTTCCTAAAAAACTGCTTCACAATGTTCAAATTATTTCAATTGCATTTATGTACAATTCAAGTTATGACACATTGTAATTACATTTAAATGGAATTTACAGTTGTACTTGTAGTTGGTAGCAGATACAATTTTAATTTTAATCGTTAGCAATTACGAATTTACCACGATTGCAATCCTAACATTAATTTTATCATGTAGCGAATACAACTTTAATCGCAATTATCCTAAGCAGCAATTATAAATGTAATTGGCGTTAGCAATTATAACTACCTTTCGTAATAATAACTGCTGTCCGCATTTGTATTGCATTTAGAAATTATAATTCTAATTGTAGAGATTTTATTCCACCTTTGCTGTTCTAATACATATACACCTTTAATTGTCTTGTGCTAGTATTCAGTTCAATTTTAATTCTGCGAGACAAGATACCGATAATTGACTGATCGTAACAACAAATACCTTGAATTTTTCCCTTCAATTTAATTTAACTTCTATTTTTCAAATATGTTCATTTGTCGAATTCATGAATCCGTTTTATCCACCAGAATGTCAACTTTTAGCCAACACTGATTCCCGTCTATTCCATCGAAAATTTCGGATCCTGGAACGGTCGAAAACTTTTATCCCGCATAGATTTCTCCCGCACGGTTATTTGAATGTCTGTTTACAATCCCAGCAAAAAATCATCCCGTAACGTCAGAATTATTCACACTTGAGCAGCTTGGAAAATAATAAAACTTGGGGAAACTAAACCGGTATACAACCCCCTCCCCCTCCATCCCGGTCTATACAAACGCAGAAACGTATCCAGCCGAAGAATCGGAGATGTCTGGTGTCCACTCGACCACCGACCAACTTCTCCACGACTTCTATTTTTCACGAAACTTTTCCAACCCTCCTTCCGACTTACTTCAAACTTTCCCACGGAAGAAGCGGCGACCGCCAGGGGTTGGTATCTACCAACGGGGTAAACGTAAGCAGAAAATGCGGAAAGGAAGTCGGTCTGGCTGCAGTGAATCGCGGAAAGTTCATTCTAGGCCAATAAGAAAGGATTCTCGAGGATTCGACACGGTGGGTTGTGTGGGTGGGGTTGCATAACTAATGAGGCACCTGATTGTGAAAGAGAGCGAGGCGAAGTTGAAGACACGACTGCGAAAGACAGGCGAATAAACACGCTGATTGAAATTAATTTGAATATTGGGCTTTGACAATGAGAATTGTAGAATTTTCGTTTTGTTCGTGGTGCGGGAATATTCGAAATACTATTTCAAACAACGATTGTCGTGCGAATAAAATAATTGTATAAATGTAGTGAAATCATTTTAAATGGAAATTGAAGTTTCGACGAGCAAAATATTTTCATTTCTATGGCTTGAAGTGCGAAATATGAAATATTGGAACATTGTATTTTATTCTTGTAATTTAAAATGTTTTTCGACGATGAAAATGAATCGATAAAATACTGGGTGGAGTAAATTTATATTCAGTTTAGGTGCGGGTCTTAAATATTAAAAAATAATCATTTATTACTTTGAATTCATGAATTATTATCGTGCCAATATTGCAGAACCTTTAATTCTGCAATATTCCGAATAAAATGAAAATAAATTACAATGCATACGACAATTCATTGCACGATTTAAGATAGAATAGACCATTTATCATTTAAGATAATATTTTACCCAGCTTTGGTTCTGTATTGTCATGGATAGTCAACACACAAAGGCAAACAATGAAATATCCAGATATTGAAAAAGTTTCGTTAAAATGGAGTGCATATACATAAATGTCTGTATTGAAAATTAAGAAAGGAATTTATGAAAATTAAAGCAAATGCAGAGGAATTTTATATTAAAAGTAAAATATACGAGAAAATGATACAAAGGATTAAATGCAGAGGAATTTGATAAAAAGAATTAGAATATACAAGGAATATGATATAAACATTGTGGAATTTGATTATATTAGACATAAAGGTTATTCCACCACCATTTTGAATAATTAACGCTTTTCGACAAAAAGGATAGTACTAAAGAAGTACCTCAAAAAGACCCAGAGGAGCCTGGGCTAAATTTATTTATATATTTATATTTGCACACTACTATAAAAAAATAGTAAACCATAAAGTAATGTTGTTATTTTTTTAATTTTTGAGTAAATTCAATGATGTTTAAGATAAGAAATATAGCCTTCCAACGCCGTCAGAAGCGTTTGAATCATCCTTCACATCAGGAAAGTTAAATGTAGCCTTAATAGTTAGAATTACTGCTACATCACCTGCTACAGGTAGAATTATTGTTTCAAACTCGCCCGCAGGCGAAGTGTCAAGATTTGCCTCGTTGCTGAGTTTGATCTAAGGATCCCACATATAGTTAAGCATTCCTAACTAATAGACACATTTAACTCAATATCTTCTAACGAAACCTGGATCTGATATCTTACTTCTAATACCAACCAAGTCGTTTCTTTACACGAAACTTACTATTAATTGCAAGGTTAAGTGTAACCGAGTTGTTGATACATTAGTTGAATATATTGTTGATATATTCAGCAAACGCTATTTGTTATTATTTGTTTTGTTATGTCTACGTGGTTATAAGCCTACAGCTAATCTTTATAAGATAAATAATTGGTACAAACATACAAGGCTCAGAAGATATTACAAATATTTACGTCTGTTAACCGTTGAAGGTATACAGTTAGATGACTAGAACTCTGCAGATAATTTTCAACCAACTGCATACTTCCTTCAAACTTTCCTTTAACTTTCTGCGAACTTACACTATACAACTATTGGACGAACATACAAGGTACAGGAGACTTTTTGAAATACTTATACTTAACCATTGAAATTATACGTTAAGGTGATTCCTTACCCTGCGCTTAATTTTCGTAATGACTCTATAAAATTAGTCAACTGGTATACTTCCTTGAAACTTATTGGACAAGCATACAAGGACAAGAAAGTCTCAAGAAAACTTATATTACTATCAAAGTGTCTATAACTCTCCAGTTAATTTACATGAGGAATAAATAATAACTTTAGCAAATGACCCACCTGGATACTTAAAACTTATAATACAAACGTACGAGGACAAAAAAACGTATGCTTGTCAACCAATGAAATTACACATCTAAGTGTCTATAACCTTGCAGACAATTTTCTTAATAGATAAATAATAACTTCAACAAATGAACCAATTGGATACTTTCTTTAAACTTATTCCACAAACATGCAATCCTCAACCAACCTCTGAATGTCCTGGTATCTAAAGATAAGGCCTGTCAGGTAGCCTTGCAGAAGAGTCTACTACCAGTTGAACAGTTTCAAAAATTGCAAGACAGCTTGAGTAAAACTAATCAAGAATTTCTATGGACACAATCCTCAACCAACCTCTGGATATCTAGTATCTAAAGATGAGGCCTGCCAGGTAACCTTATAGGTGAGTCCACTAGCAAACTGAAGCTCCACCTTTTTTCTCTTTACAAGATCCTTACTCTGTTATACCTGAAGCAGTAGCTCCTGAAAATACCACGGTTATCCAAGCCATCAGTTGACCATTTCCAAGAATGACAACGAAAATCGACTAAAAATTGTTTCGATACCGTCACAAAAGCGTATAGCCATTACTCAAATGACTTCACTCGCCTGCTAGGTAGCCTTACAAATGAGTCCAACAGCAAGAGACCTTCAAGGACCTTTTTCACTTTGCAACCGGCCTTACCCGAAACAATAGCATCTGAAAACACGCGATCACCCTTATCCAAGCCATCAGTTGACCATTTCCAAGAATGGCAACGAAAATCGACTAAAAATGGCCCTACAATCGCCACAAGACCCTCTAGCCATCGCTCAAATGGCTCTACTGGAGGTTAACGGGGCGCTTCGTCAGTCCCCTTGAAAACCCAGGTTTGGCAGAGTGGATAGTCCGCAGTCCCCTAGTCAGTGGAAGAGTTCGTACCATCGCAGTGGCAGTTGGTGGCCCCATATCGCGGGCTGGAGTTTGGACTTGTCGTGTCAGTTGCGGTTAATCAACCTAGCGCGCCGTCCTGCAGAGACGCTGGAGGTTCGGAAAGCTTTTCGCCAACTAGTGTGGATACACGGGAGCTTGCGACACGATATCGTCCCGGTAACTCGTACTATGTACAACACGCTGATTGGGTGTGTCCCAATCTCAGAGCTACGACGCGTTTGTGGAACCACCATGGCGGGAACGGCTATGTTTGAGCATTTACAGTGGGGAACAATTATGAGAAACGGTTTGGAAAATGTGTGTGCTGGTTCTATATTCGGAGATGTTTGTTGTTCGTGGTAAGTGTGGCTGTCGTGTGCTTATAGCTTATGGGAATATAGGAAACGCGTGCAAAAGATGCGTTGGTATGTGGGGGGATACAGTATTTATATTATTTAATTAATAGGAATTTTTCGATCGTCAGATAGGGTATCGATCAAATGCATATATGGAATTGACGGGTTTTAAGGAGAATACAACACTGCACGTCTTATTATTGCTGCGTTGCAGGATTGATCTTATTTATCAATTAATTTGTATTCATTTGTTTGTTGAATGGAGTTTCGACCTAATATACAAATAAAATTAATGGGTTCTAAGGAGAATACACAATTGTATGCTGTTAATGTTGCTGCATTCATTTATAAAATAATATAACATGTTTCAAATATTACAGTATCGATATTATTCATCAATTAATTTCAACGTATTCGTTTGTCAATTGTGAATTCTACTTAATGTGCCTATATGTGAAATTAATGAATATTAAGAAGAATACGAAACATCAGATTTTAATATTATGTATAGCGACGTTTTCTTTCTTTTTTTCTTTATTTTAACGAAACGATGCAATAGCCTATTCAGCTTGCAATAGAGCACTTTGGATGCACATTCGATAGTGTATATTTATAATTTATGGATAGTTGCACGCCTCGGCGAGAAGAAGAAATCGTGTTTCTTTATTTTGAAGAAAAGTTGCCTGGAAAGCAGGAGGGCTCAACCGCAGCGATAGATAAATCAAAACTGGGCAACGAAGTTTCCAAGTATCTACAATCCTCGCCAGAAGAAGCACTTTTTAGTGGGTGGATCTCGCAGGCGTACGAACGTGGCAACGGTAATGCGAGAAATTGTTATGACACCCTACGAGATAGAAATTTCACGAATAAAAAAGAAGACAAATTCCAGCAGATAAATAGTTTCTCCTCCTTAATAATTAATGTCGGCGAAAAAGACAGGAGAAATGTGCAGAAATGTGTCGAGCATCTATATATATTTTTCATAATTTAAGCCTTCGTGTGATGCATCTTACAATAACATGCTTCCAAGCTTCCACAATAAATAAAAATAAATTGATTATTAATCAGAGCACACTTCCTCTAATAAATTCGAAGAGTTTCGTAACTCTCTGCCAGAGTTTGCGAAAAATTATCTATGCATGATTGGGGAATATACAACATTCTATTTCTAACGACTTAGTAAAAATACAAAAATATCACTTTCCACAATGTCCTGTGATTGTTGTTTAAATCAATTAGACTGCGCATAACACAATTCCTACTCCATGTTTATTTACATCATTTGTTGATGTGCCCTTAAATAGAATAATTAAAAAAGAACGTGGCTGATGTAGAGTTCGGTAGAGAATTAGGAAGAACTTACAAGGGGTTAATTTAAGTTTCATCTTTGTTCCGAAAGTTCACTGTTCCCTTGCAGTTTCTCATGCACGCGCGTATAAAACAATGCACATTGTTGCTTGTAAATGAAATCCCATTCTCTCGAGTATCAGTTCTCGAGAATCTTTTGCCTGTTGTTAATACAGAAAACTTTCCAACTTTTCAGGGACTTTTCACGGCCACTTTTCACGATGGTAAAAAGGCGAGTTGGTTACGGCCTTTTGTTCGCCTGCAGAGATAGAACACGTTTGAGACTAAGAAAAGGCAATCGAGAAATAATTTTCCCGTTGACCGTGACAACGGATCCGTGAATACGCGTATGCAGTCTCGGCATTTAACCCCTCACCCATTCCTCCATTTGTTGCAAAGTGTGAAAAGTAAATAAGTTCACGAGTGTTTTTCGCGTCAAGTATACTCGTGTAATGCGTGCAACGCCGAGGAACGTTCAACAATCGCAATAATTTATGAGATCGTGAAACGAAAGCGGCGGTGGCAAATTTAATGCGACGTTGAAATGAATTCCCTCTTGTTACCGCGGGATTATTTATTGGAAAATGTATTCGGCATGGCCGGCGTGGCATCGTAATTTCTTTCGTTGTAATGCGAACAGCGCGTGTTTGCGTTAAAACCAGACGAGGGAGTCATCTAAACAATGGAAAAGTTATCCGAATGAGAGGTCCAGTAGAGATACTTCATCTTTATTCGTTATCCGGGAGATACCAGATACGTTTATTCGACGAACAAAAACGCTTTTGCCACTTTTGCCACTTTTGCTGCTTTTTGTTTATCAAGGGCTTTCGAAAAGGGATTTAGGATTTTGATTTTCTATGAAAAACAAGTTGAATGGAATATACAAGATGAGTGAATAAGAGTTGGTACTTGAAATAACTCGTTGTTTATTCACTGTATCCAATAATGTTTAAATGAGTATATTCGAGAGGACTACTTTTTAAAAAAGGAATGCATAAAGGTTCAAAAGTGAAACTTCTGGAAAGCGATTATGTCTTTTGGTAACCCACGAATGTTCAAGCATCGACAATAATTTTGACTTTCTCGCGAGGCGACGAAAGTTAGCGCGTTTTCACAAACATGAAATCACGTTTACCTCGCCGCTTGAAAGTATTCGGTCTCCGCAATTTCCATGAGAGTGACACCAGTCTCGTTTACTTGCAAAGTGGCGATCCTATTATAAGACAACGCAGAACAGGAAAATGCATTAAGGTGTTTGTGTTTCCTTTCAATTAAATAAAAAAACGCAAATTTCGCGTTCCTGAATGTTCGAAGAAGTCTTTTAGACATTTACGTGTAACGTATAATTTCTATTATTTGGACTTATCATTGAGAAAAAAACAAATATTTCTATTCTCATAGCAGACTTCATTTCATGTATGCCACTCTGAAAAATAACTGAAACTAATTCTATAAAGTAAATGCCTTTATGGAATTCTCTCTCACGAGAAAAAGAATGTTTTCACGAAAAACCGATGCAAGTTGGCCTTGATAATGATGTGCAGTGGCGCGCATACAAGAAACAAATTCGATAACTGGTGGTACAAGCGAGAAGGGGGTGATTCTAGTGATTCTGTGAAAAAATGTCGAAAATATAAAATAAAAATGTTTCATGTGAGACTGAATGTTACTATATACATTGCAAATGATCAATTAATTCATTTTAATATCAATTAATTCACACAACAATAATTCAATTACAAATTATTTTGAAGATTAATGTAGGTGTTTACCATGCACTAATTAATTTGCTTAAAAGTAGTCATTTTACAAATTGAGTGATGTAACAGATACGTTAACGAAGAGAAACTAACTTGATCTGTTGTCAAATGCTTGAACAAAAGATCGAGTACAGTTTATATCGAGCTTGCAACTCTATGAAAAGTCAAAAATTGATTCGAGAAAGTTTTACTATCATGTTAGGAAAGTATCGATCGAATGTTTTTCACTTTTTATTTCACCCTATTCCAGGGACTTCTGACGATGACGCGGTTATTCCATGCAGACCTTCGCTAACCTAATCAACCAACTGATTTTTACTTCTCTCTTCATCTTGGAGATCTAATAAATCCCCTAATAAATTTCAGAAAACGATTTTATCACAGGAAAAATTTAAGAACGAACTCATTTCCACTGCGTTATCTTCGTTCAGTTTGCAAAAAGTTTATAGCACTTGGGTTACATTTGTTTCAAAGTTTCCCAAAATTTATAACAATTGTTATAATATTCCTAAATAATATTTAGGACATAATCTGTATTCGAGTATTGGGCAACAAAATTAGACGTAAAAGTTATTTGATTAAAATATTCCTTTTATTGAACATGTCTTATATTATTAATATTATTATAATCGAAGTGTTTAAAAATATATTAATGTTTGGTAAACTATTTCTATCACAAATTTGTCCAGCTTTATGAATGTTGCTTTTTCAATATTTTTCATATTGTTCACATAGACATATGGTCGAAATATGAATAATGAAAAATTTAATACAAATTTTTTTTTAATATTAAAAGAAATTGCATTGCTCCTAATCTAAAAGTGATTACGATGTAAATTTTCAGTGCGAAAGTACATATCCAATAGAGCTATGATCTCTGTTGTATAAACACGAAATTTTGTCAAATGGAGGGAATATTGAATTTTAGTATTATTACATCAATTGAATTGCATGGACAGAGTAATAGCACAAACTATACTGAAATACGTGATATGTAATAAACATGGGAATACTCACTACTCTTGGCAATATATGTAGTTTCATTTCATGGTATGATTCCAATGGAAATTACAATAGTATTGCAATAATGAAGATAATTTATCCCACATTATTTATAATTTTGGAAACGAGATTTATGTGTTTTTAGATTTTGAACAGCAAATTTTAAGCTTCCATGGAACTCGTGTATTCTTTACTTCATAAGTATAGTCCATGAAATGACGATGTACAGTCGTTAAATTATTTTTTAATAATTTATTATACAAAATTCCAGTTGATCAAATGATTGGAAGCAGTGCAACGTAAAACAGTTTCTTTCAATAAATAAATAAATGAAAAATAAATGACTGCTACATATTATTTGTTAATTACTCAGTACATTGTCGACTTCAAAATGTTAGTTAAAGAACACCCATTTTCTGTATTAACACGGCTTCCTTGGAACAAATAAATTTTCTTCTTCTCGCTGTTCTTCTAATAATTTAATCAACGACTTCTATCCAAGCTTTATTTATAATTACCGAATGCATGCGGTCAACAGAATGTGGCAGTGTTTCAGAACTACCTCAGAATTTTTTCTTGATGAATTTGAAGATTACAGAAGTTTCAAAACCCTGTACGGATGGTTTCCAAATTTAATAAGTTCGACAAATTCTAAGGGAGTCCTGAGTCCATGAAATTTGGTCGACTTCTATAAGTTCGCAGTAATCTGTGGGTTAATCTTATCCTGTAAGGTGAACTTTAAATGGATGTTCCAACATGTTCTTCAAGGACTTCGATGAAAATTTCTCTATGTACTCTTAATAGATAAAACGTGCATGCACTGGTCGTACCTTAAAGGAAGTGAAATATAGTAACTACGCACGTGGAACTTGTGATGCGATTTGAAGAATAAAATTAATCGGAAAATATATAGAGCCTGGGACCCAAAGTGTTAAAAATCAAATCTGCATTTTTCTCAGAAGGAATAAGGGAATTTATAAAAGAAATGTGTAACAATCTCTATAATTTGCATACCTATATAAACCAAATAAATTGCTTAAATTTACGAGAGAAGTTAGAATTTTTAATTCATGAAATATTACGTTACCCATGATAGGAAAGGTAGAAACGAAGGAATCTCATAGAAATTTGAAACGACGAGTAGACAGTCAACTTTACATTGAAACGCCAGATATGCGAAAAGGTCAACGCATAGTAGGAGCTAAACCGGATGCTAGGTAAATGGATTCAAAGCGACGAAAACGAATCTTCGAGGGCGAGTAAAATTTAAAATTTAGATTCAGTTAAAATGTGAACGACGCCCGGCTCGTTATCGTTTGAATTTTTCAAAGAGGATCGACTCGTTCACGAAATTTCATTCAGCCGCAACAAGGATGTTCTGGCGACGCTCTATTCGAGATTTTGCATAGCGAAGGAACTTCTTGCTGCTCAAAAGCGAAGCAGGTATTCAAGTTGTTCGTAAAGTGATACTAACCACTTTACAAATAGAATCTAGGTTCGACGGATTTTACATAAATTCTGCATTATTCTCTTACATATATTAGTTATTACAATTACAATAATTCATAGTCATATAAATTAGTACTTTTTATTTTTGTGTTTAAAGTGTGATAATCAGATATAAAAACATTGATGATGCGTAAGGTATTTTGAAATGATTTAAAATGGTGTTTCACGTGCAATACTATGTATTATATTAATCCAAAATATGTTTCAACCGCCACAATCAACAATTAGAGTGTATCATGTTTCCAGTTATCGACAGATATAATTCAGTAATAACTATAAAGTTTTAGTAAGAATTATGTAGGCGACGGTGGTTAGTTTAGTTTTCAGTTTATTAAACAAATAGATTTGATCGCACTTTCACACTCTTTACTCTTTACTCTTTTACTCTTCACACTTTTCTGTCATTCTCACTCGGTCCTCTGTTTATATACATATTATATACAGATATTCCGCGTTTATGGGCCTTAAATCCTTCTCTCTCACTCCATTTTTCTCACTCTCTCACACTCGCACTCTCGTTCATTGTCCTCATTGTTGTTGGTTAGGCGCCGCGTATTTTTTCGGTCACCTGTTTAGATTTCGTTAACGCTTTTTCGTCGACGTTGCTCGCCGGTTTGCAAAACATTATTATTCGAAGGACAATAACCGTCGTTATACTCTAACAGATCGGCTCTCTTACAGTTATTTGAACTATCATTTATTATTTTGTAATTTAAATATTTTATATCCAGACTGGATCAGACTGTATCGTGTTTCTGAGTAAGGGCATATTCACGAAGGAATTAGAGGTGACACAGTTCGGATCGAGTAGAAAAACTTGTCGACATCGTGAGGGACCGACGTCCTGCCTGAGAGATTTCGTAAACGTGTTACACGAAACTGGATTTTCACTCAACGAACCACCGAAGGCAAACTTTCTCGATCCTTACTCAAGGATAGAGCGCCGTTTACTTTTCGAGACGTCACGATTTCCCAAAGGCATAGCTTTCGACAGAAAAAAAAGAGGAGACGTGAAACACGATACCCGAACTTAGAAGGAAGGTTCGACGACTAATACATTCCCAAATACCTGTGTATAATTTAGCAGGAATAGACTATGATACACGTGTAAATAATTATTTTACTATTTTTCAGTTTTATTTGATAATAGGCTATAAGGGTGAAACATTCCTGTAGATGGCTAAGTGAACTTGTGCACAGTGATAGATTTTGAAATGATGGAGATAATTATATACAGTTTTGGGTGGTTCCAGTTAATATAGACCCTCCGGGGTTGTAGCTAGGTTTAATTGTAGCTACAGTACGGGTTTAGCAATCCCGAGGTACCCGAGCTACTTGGGAGCCAATGGGCGCCAACAGACTACCGGTATTCCTAATGGGCGTATTATAAAGAGAGTTACGAATAAATAGAGTAAAGAATAAATAAATGTAAGACTGGTACGTTAGGTGTTATAGTCACGTTATACAACGTCGAAACCTTATAAATAAAACTCGTTCATTCACTCGAATTAACTCTCTATGGGCCGAATTTTTGTTTTCTGAGATTTGTAAAGCATTTATTTTGCAAGGCATTTATTTTAATATTTCATTAATTTTCTTGAGTATTTCTTGAGTCTGATTCTGTTTGTCAAAACAAAGAAAATATACTTTTTTCACTCATCTGACGGCGAAGACTCTAATTACATAACTGAACAAAATACATATGGTTATTGCAAGGCGTATTTTTAATAAATACGTCATACTCCAATTAAAATTAAATATATTACTTGGATTACCAATGAAGCGATGTTATGCTAATTCGGATATTAATTTTTGAGCAGCAAAACAGTTTAATATTGCTCTCAAAATAAATTTGAAAATAAATTTCTCTGACTTTGATACGGTAATGACAATGGTCAACACGAGCATAATTATAATAATTGTAAATTTAAACCCATCGACCATGGTTGGGATACTCTTTGAATAAAAATGTTAATTTGAAAAATACAAAAGGAAAGAGTGGCACCGCGCACGGATGAGAAGATGACACCCGAGAGGTTTCACACAATTTAGGCAGTGGCCTTGATGCCCTAAGGTATCATTTTCACATCCACGTGGTATACAAGAACCAGTTGTTTTGAACATGAAGAATCCACATACGCTATTCCATTTGATATATTTCAGATCAAAATTTTTACTAAAGAAAACTGAGACAATTGTTAAAATATAAGTATATTTATAAAATATATATATAGCATTGTTTAAATTATGCTCTTAATATTGATTGAATATTAAATATTCATTTAAATTCTGTATTACGTTTTTGTTCAAAAAGTTCTTTTCTAAATATTTAAATTAACACTCTGTTAATCGTCTCTAAGGCAAAGTATTACAATTTGTACACAGACAGAAATTTAATAATTTTTCAAATATAAGGTTTCGCGGATAGTTACTTTAAATTTCTCATGGCATAAGTATTTTCTATTACATGAATGATCCACTAAACTGCAACCATTTCGATAACCGAGTAAATGTAAATACTGATCCCAGTGGAAATTGGTTTGGAGGAATATTGGACATATAAAACGAAGTCATATAGCATATCATTATAACCCTTTTGATATGTACTTTTGGAAATTCAAAAATGATCCATTACTTTCAATCATTTTGGATAGTGTAACCGTCCGAATGACGATTAAACAAATTTTGTATTTCTTCCATCATGGTCAACTATATTTTGCATCGTTCTTATTATTGCCAAATCAATCGATTATATTATTTTATCAAAGCTTCTAGTTTTATTCTATATCGACTAGTTTCTTCGTTAAGTTTATCGATTTAAAATATGCTGTTAAATATATTTATGATAGAATCACTTTAAAATTGCAGCAAGCTTGATCTAAACTTGCAACAATTATATTTCTATAAAAATCGTATATTATTTATTAAGCTCGCAGACAATTTCATTTCTTTTATTTTATCCTTCCATTGAAATTCATTTACTGCACATTTATTTACTTTTATAACCAGTTTGAGGAGCAACATCGTCGATCACTAACCGGGTCCTACAAATTGAGTTTTCCGTAAATGGAAGAGAGCTGAATCAATTTTACCAGTGCGTGATGACCATTCTCCGCTTTTAATGGAGATTCAGGTTGCGTGCACCGGTCAAAAGAAACGAATTGCGTTTGGAAGAATTACTCAAGACCGCAGGAGTTCGCGAAAGGTAAAAACGAGGATGGTGGGAGATGTTAACTGAAGGAACAATTACTTCCCCTGCAAAGAGAGAGAATTGCTGACGATGAGATGTTCTTCTTGAAAAGGTTTCCTATGGCAAAGAACTCCAACAATCATCTTGTGTTCTTACGTCACCTTGCAAACACTTGTATCATTCGGTTCTCTTTCTCTACCAACCCGTTTAACAGCTAAGTGGTCTTCAAAGTGAGCTTAAAAATTAGTATTAGATTAACGACCATGCGGAAAAATTAATACAGAAATGTTTTTCGTCTTAACTTGTCGTTTTATGTATATCGATTCAAAAGTGTATTGTATCATTTTTAAATAATAATATACTTTGGAATAATATGCACGAATGCAAGAAATATAGTTGCTTATTGAATGTCCCTGTCAGCCATATATGCGTGACGTGGCAATCAACGTGTTAAGTCAGTCTGACATTAGATTTTATAATCAAGTTAGACGACTTCGCATCCTTATAAATATAACTCACTTAAAACTATTTATAAACGGACTCATGCGGCGCAGAATAACTGCCATTTAGAACGATGTTCGAAGTCGTATCCTCAAATTACGCTCATTCCTCACGACACACTTTGTGTATTCGAACACCGCGTCCCCGGAATGGGCGAAGATAAGACCATTCCTAACAGTGAATATAACCTTCCAGTCTGCGGAATGTAGCGGACTGGAGGGTGAAAGGTGGCGCACCTGGCGCGTCCTTATAACTTTGGAACAACCTCTTCATATTTCAAACAGGAACGTTCGTCGAAAGTGGCTGGGCGAACGAACTTTGTCTAGGTGACGCCATTCGATTCAATAGCCTCCTTTAAAACAGAGTAATTACCCAGAGGCATTGAAATTTGTCAATAAATTATGCGACTCGTGTTGTTTTGTTACAATATGCACGTGTTTCCTATTCCATTAGCGGATTTAAATAATTTATTTGATTTCGAACGTTGCGTGAATTTTATTTCGTTTGTATCTTTTAATTTGTTCTAAAGATTGATAGCGTAATCAGTAGTTAGATGGTTGAGGGAAAATAAAATTGTTCGTCATCCAGAAATCAATTACAACGCTCCTTTTTATCGTTATTTATTTGTATGCATGCAACGTCTCATTTCTAGGTTCAATTAGTAAAATTAATGGAATAGACACTTTTTTTTTTTTTTGAGAAAAATTGTTTTAGTTAGAAAAGGTCGTTGGCAAAATTAAATAAAATAATTAAAATTTGTGTTCTGATTTGAAAATGAAAAGTAAAATGTAAAGGCATTGAATTTTCTTGGCGAAATAATTCAAAATATTTCAAACAGTCGTGTCTATTATTACATTTTTGTTAATATTTGTAATATTTCATTTCTACGTTTAATTGGTTGAAATAAATGAAACAAACACTCATTTATTTTATACAAATTATTTTAGAATTAACACAAGCATGTTTCCAGTAAATGCAGTAAATTAACTTGAACAGGGTTCTTTATTATTGACGTTTTTGTTTTACTCCAAATCAAACATGTTCACAAACTGAATGTATGTCTCAGACTGAAGTTACGTTAATAAACGTTCGTCGAGATCGAGATCTAGATCGAGATTATATATTCTAAATTGTCGAAAATTCGAGATCGATATGCATGTTTCGAGATTTGTCGAGATCAAGATCGAGATCGTAGAAATCTCGTCTCGTCTCGTCTCATGCGCATGACTAGTATCGCACTCTAAAAAAAGTTATTTTAAACACAATTTTCAAATACACTGCCGACGCAGATAACTCGAATCTAACTTTACTCGAAAGCCTATAAACGTTTGTAAAACATAAAATCTCCGTTTTAGCAACAAATGAATTCGCGATAACGATATTCTATTCCTTCCCGCAAATAAATCCGTTTGATATGGCCTAATAGAGAAAAAAAAATTACCAAACAGGTATTTGGAAAGCAACTCCCCTCTACTACAAATATCAACCATATGGCTCAAATGAAAACTCTTTGCATCGCTAAAACGAATGCCAACGCTATAAAGCCACGCAGGGATTAAATTGCCTTTTACATTGCTCGTTTATTACCAGTATTTTTCAAGCTATATCTCAAATTCGTGCAAAATTTTTTCCCTTTGCAATCGTTGCGTTCAAAGCTGTGCAACACTTAGAGGAAAAATATTTGAAATGATATTTTAGATAACGGATGCCATACAATTCAAATAAAATAATACTTCAAATTGGAAACGAAATTTCAAGTAATAAAATAGCTTTATTTCGACGACCTGAAACGTGAAGCAAAATATTTCAGCTGTGCATTCTAAATATTTTTTGGCAATAAAAGTCAGTTGAGAAATAAAATAACATAACGCGTGGAACTATAATACACATTTCTGCAAAGGTAATGTATATTTTGTTTAACAAAATAGGCGTACTATGATTTTAAAATAATTATTCAATCCTTAATATTTTAAATTCGTTAATCGTTGTCCGAATATTACGAGTAAACTAGAAATAAATAAAATATTTTAAAATAAAGCCCTACTATTCTCAGTATCAGACAAAATGCTATTTAAAACTATTTGCAAGAAATTAACTATCTTATTCTTACGGAAACATTCAAGATTTTAAATAAAAATGGAATAGTTAGTATTTGAAATAATATTTTATCCATTCCCGATTCGATTCCATTCAACCCGTGGATTGTCAGGCATATTGGTATGAATGTGGCCCTCGTTAAAGGTCTATAACAATTCCTCTCTTCTGGCTGAACGAAGTGGAAAGGCATTTCTAAGATGGATCTAACAACTTCGCGAAAACGCGACAGGCGGACTACTTTTTCTTCGTTAGAAGAAGAAAAACCATAACGGCGGAATAACGAAGGCATCCTTCGTGATACACAACGCTACTTCGACGGATCTTGTTACTGGCACAGGCTTACGACCTCATTATCCCGAAAATCGGGCTACTCGGTCCTGCAAGGGACACAGATACATAAAAGATTCGCTGTAGATTTATTAAATTATACCTTTTGCCCCTTAGGTTCGACTTTTCTTTACTATTGATGACGAATTCATCATTCTTGATAAGTAATACCAGCATCGGCCTCGTTCTATAAATGGAAGAAGAAGTTATATCGATAGCATGTTTCACATTTTTTTTCAGCTGTGTTCATTAATGTTTAGTTTTATTCAAATTTGATCACTTATGTTTAATTTTTCTTAGTTGTATTTAATTTTGTCCAATTTAGGTTTGCTCAGTTTTGTTCAGTTTTGTTCGGTTTTGTTTGATTTTGTTTAGTTTCACAAGTTCAACAACTCTACAAAATGCTAATAAATATTAACCAATGGAAATAAACTGTCCATTTCAGAATGAATTGTGACAACAAGGTTGAAGTAAATTGAATTGAGATAAATTGACTCGAAATGAAATGATTTTAAATGAAATGAGCTAAAATCAACGGTAAGAAAGTAAAATAAATTGAGTTCAAACCACTTGAAGTAAATTGGGCTCAAATAAACCGGGTTGAAATGAAATGAGTTCAAATGAATCGAGTTGAAATAAACGTAGTAGCAGTGAAACAAGTTGGAATAAATTCGTTTGCAACGAATCTATTTGAAATGAATTGAAATGAAACACATCGAATGCTGTCGAGAGGCAACAAATTTTCCAATTTTAACTGCAATTCGAAATTCTCCTACGCACAAGTAACAAAAAACACACTACAATTAAAATATATAAGTCGTGGACAATTATTCGGAAGAATAACACTCAATCAAAAATAATTTCATTTTGTAGTACAAATATAGCGATACCTTCGGGACTTGTTATAAAAAATTCCGAAACCACTTCTCCAACACGATCCATTGATAAATTTAATACGGTAAACTAAATCCAGAACCTAAAGTATAAAATAAATGTGCTACTACTATGTGGTACTACCACTGGCCTTTCCAGTTATGTCAAGCACATCTAGCTTTACACAACCTATAAACAAAAATACTGGCAAGTTAGTATAAACAATTGAAAGAATACAGCATTCCAACAATTACACCAGCAAAGTTATCCGCATTCCACGATTTAAGAACAAAGCTGAGAGCTTTCAACGTTTTGGAATTCGCAGGGTTGGAATGGAATCAACCTTATCGTTGCCTGGAAAGCGATACTCGAGAGCCTTGATACCTTTGGGGTGAAAAAGGGATGACGCTGTAACGATACTGGAAAGAAACTGAACGTCGTGAAAGGCAACCGGCAATTCCAGATTTCGCGATATCTGAAAACACTGGTTATCGTCTACGATGTAATTGAATCCACTACGCGGCTGAAATTAATCCCTTTATATCGCGTAGCCGCGTTTCCAGCCAGGGAGAACTGATTCTTAGGTACCATTCCGGGACCTGATTCTCGACGGACCAACCTGTTCTGATCGTTTGGTCTGCTTCTAATGCGAATTTCAATAGGCAATGTTGGGTAATGTTCCGAACAGATTTCACGAGTCTTGGAGGAATTTACGGTTTAGCCATTGTTCCATCCGTTCGATTCGCAAACTTAAGTTCCTTCCCCATTAGAAATTGTTTCATCTGTAATCACTCCGGCGTAGAAACCAGCGGAGAACAATTATTCAAGGCGAAACTTATTTCTGTGTGGGGTAGTAAATAGAAAGTTTATAGAGCTGTAATTTTGTGCTCATTGACGTGCATAATAGGTTTCATTGTTGAAAACATACCATTCATAGGATACAACGATTGCTTAGGATTGGAGTGGTTTCCTACAATTTGAAAGTTGAGTGTTTTGCGAATATTCGTTAGAGTTTATTTTCTATGGAATAAAATGAATAGTAATTTCCAAAACCACTGTAATATTTAATCAATATTGTACCAATCTCTGTACATGTTCATAGATTATACGTTTTATATAATTATTATATTAGTCATGTATCTTAAACTCTCATTGCAGATCAATTATTTATAGAGAAGGAAGAGAAATATATTATTTAAGAAAAATTGGTATAACCAGTAAAGCATTTTGACGAGAGTTAACAACATTTTGCAACGAATGTAATACTTATATTTCCGAGGAATTTATTTTTTAACAAACCATGAAGCATTTGTATCGCTATTTATTTTTTCAGTTACCATCCGTTGATTCAGCCGAGTCTACTTAAAAATAATAAATAAACGTGGTAGTAAGTTAAGTAACGTGTTTGGAAAAATTTGTGGGCAGTATTTGTCTTTCATTGTGGTGAAGGAGTGGTCATTTTTTATGAATTTAGAAATAATTAATTTTGACAGGAACGAGGTTAAAATAAATAGAAAATAATACCCCTGAAAGTACTTAAGGAGTAACAGGACTTGTAATTTAACAATAACAGTCTTCATTAATATTATTTTCAATATTATTCAGTTGATTTGGATGCTCGAATAGATTCATTTCATCCGTGTATAAAGATTTTTTAAAATTAATTCTTTTTCTTTCGATTTCATTGAATATTAAGTTGAATTTTAGATTAGATAAGAAGATATCAAATGCATACATTATTAATTACATTACTGTTACTCCAAATACCAAACAGGAAACAGAAAAAGTAGTAAATATCATATACTTCAATTGAAATAGTTTGCCACTAAAATTTCCAATTTATATTACATAAAAATTCATATGGTATGACGTATTTGAATTAAAATACATGGTTTCTTCGCGATTTTCTTCAATGGTTATAGGAAACTAAGCATTTAAATTGATATCAAACTGATTTAGATCTGTATAAACCCATGAATTTTGAGGACTAGATTAGAAATAGCTTAGTTATAAATTGACGAAAGATTCTCTCTCCATTTCTCGTCTGAAAATATCATTATTTCAGAAACAGAGTACAGATGATTCCAATGTAACCTGTACTGCGTTTAAAATGTTTTCGTCTCGACATTTAAAATCGATTCTCCTAAAGGCTTCTCCTCTCCACTATATCCTCAGTACTCGAGTTTCTAGCCCTAGATCCTACAGTGAGAAAATAAATGGCCTCGCCTAGGACTCGACGACGAAGGGAATTCGTCAAAACGGTTTTCGCCAAGTCCTAGGTTCCGCTATAAAACGAATAGGGATTTGGAACTATTACATCTGATTCCCTGACCTGCCCTTCGAAAACTCCCTAGTTTTACGATACGACCACTTGGTGTCGAGGGTGAAGTGAAAATTTCAAATCCTAGCAATAAATCTTTATTTTCTACAGCGACGAAAAATTCTCCGCGGTATTTATAATATCCTTTTTTTTTTCTTCTTTTTCACTTGGTCTACCTAAAGAATCACTTTTCTCTATTTCTGTTTATTTGAAAGTTATTAAGCATAAGGTATATTTGAATAAATTCCACATTTGTTGAGAATAATTATTATAAGAGAGAATAATTATTATAAGACAACGTAGAGTAAATAAAGGCTTAATTAATGCACTTACAGAGGATGTCCTAGTTTCAAACAGTAAGACAAGACTATCAATAGTAAACTGTCAATAGAAAATAGATTCTATATTTATTTTCTTATGTACATTATATTATTGTTTATAAAAAGAAGACTCCTCGAAGACCCATTTTGATCGAGGAAGTAAAATAAATTTATCCAAAGTGAATAAACCAGTCGAACAGGAAACGTATAGTCTTAATAAAACATTTTACAGCTAAAGTGTTTGTTTACAGCATTGTTTGAAGTCGTTACATTGAACTCAATCAAATTAATTTAATTTCTACCTCAATTTCTCTTGTGTTTTATCATTTTTCTTTTTGTGTTTAATTTCTGTTTATGTCGCGCGAAGTGGGTTCAAGATTTTTTATAAACATAACCGTGTTATTTCTAAATATAGAAATTACTTTAAATTTCTGTGTAATATATACTTTCATCAAATAAACGCAATATTTTTGTTATTGATAAGTTTCTTGTTTCACTGTTTGAAATTTGAGAATCTTGCCAAAAAATATGATAAATCCTGTAATTTAAATTGCTAAAACTTTGCCTCATCGCGTATCAAAATGAATAACAAATTTTAGCAGTCATACATAAAAATCATTCTACCAAACATCTAAGAAAGATTAATCCATTTATTTGTAAGAGAAAACCTCATTCCAAAGAGTCTCTCCTAGTGATCTGGTTATATATCAAGTAACCATTAACCCGATAGGCATAATATCCTCAAATTCTAGCTCATTAATTTAATTCATCGGCATTAATGCACCCCAATGTTCATAAATCCGCACGATTCATTCCCTCCCCAGCGCGTTAGACGTTTTATTCGAAACGATGGCAAAGATTACCACCAATGAAACCGGTATTAATTTAGTTGTTCCATTACGTTAGGCCGCGCGGGCAGGAAGAAATCGATTTTCCATTAATTGATTATTAATGAAACCGACGTCGATAGCCCTGACGTCGTAGCCGTGCGAGAGTTACGACGGGAATGTAACACGTTTCCACGGCGATAATTACTCGGTGGCTTACAAGGGAACTCGAACGCCAAACGACGGGGAATTACATTACCTGGCAGGAAGTTCTGTTTCCGTTTCGCTGTAATTGGTCAAACGATGCACCCGGGGATCCTTTGTACGTATGCACTTGGCAGGGTATCACAGACGAGAGGATGAAAATCCATCTGCAGACGCGTAAGCAAATAGAGATGCAAAAGGAACCGTTGGAAGATGAATATTCTCTTTCGAGGAGTGCTGACCTTGCCAAGCTTTTCACCCAAGAAGGAAACCGATGAAAATTTTCGATGCTACGCTCGCATTGTATCGCGCAATAAGGAAAATCTCGTTGAAATTTACATGCACGATGTACAGGTTGTTCTTTGTACAGTTTTAATAAGTTGCTTTTTTAAAAAGTGGTGAAGATATTGATTTCATTTTTGACATGGTTAAACGGTACAGGGAGACTACTCTTCTGACGTGTAAAGAGGGTTCTCTACTTTTTTTCAAATAGGAGGTGATATTTCAAGTCCTTGTTATTTGGATAGATCTTAGGTATTTTCCAAAAGAATCTCTAGGATTTGGTTTCTTAATAAGACACAAGTGGTATAGGACGTACCTAATTTTTGTTCATTTTAAATAATATTAGACCATCCCATACATTCGTATCATGGATTGTGTTTATATTTAATAAAAAAACTACAGAAATTTTATGGTATTGTAAAATTATGGTATTATAACTTTGCCAAAAAGGCTGGAAAAGATCTTAGAAAGAGAGGATAATTACATTCTTTCAGAACACTTTAAAGTACGTTTTATATATTAATTTTAATAGCAGACCAATAAGTGATATGAATTTCTGAAATGATTACGAGTACGCTAACAGGCGCACTTTGTTATTAAAAAACAATATCCTAAAGGCCTTTTTGGATAACACTACTACATTACTGGTTATCAGTTTTAATCCAAACGTTCATCAAAATGCAAATTTATTGAGTACATACCCAATATTTTGAAAACCAATATTTTTTATTTGTTTATCTACTTACATGTAGTATGGAGAATATTCCATGTGAACTCGGTTAAAAATTTCCAAAAATTGACGAAGTTATGGTTAAAATTGCAAGATCGTGGCAGTAATTTGGTCCTGAACGCTCTGCTGGTTACTCCAGTGTAAATTGAACGAATATCATCGTAAACCTGAAATACCTCGAGTCGTTCAGGGTGTAATTAAACCAATTTATGAAGCATTATCTAATGAGGTTTGTGATAATGAGAGCTCGAACGCGAAGATCTGGAACATTTTCCATATCGTCGAAGTTGCGGCTTATGCGAAACTTTCAATTAAACTGTTGCAAGCCTCAGTAATAGCTTGCGACAGTATACAATTCTTAAATTATACGGAAGAAATTTAAATACCACATCAAAAGGTAACAAATCAAATCGATGGATTTTTATTATTCGTATTTCTGCAATTTTAAGTATTACTGAAAGTTAACAAACACGAGTAACGCGTTAAAATATTAGCAGTAATTCGATTAGTTTTTACTCTGACAACTACAAAAGACCTGATATAATATCAAGTAATTAATGACGCTGGATACTTTGTCAAAATAAAAATTCTCAACTTGATATAAAAATATTTTTCTCCCCCACTATGGCTTAAATTCAACTTGGGAAATTTGTATAAAATTAAACCCAATCATATTTACAGAACTCTGAGATAAATTAATATGTTTAAGGATTGCAAAACTTCGGTCTTAGTTTCTAACATTTAAAATCTCATCTATCGACATACTTTTCTGACAAAAGTTTCGTTAAAGTGCCAGCAATAGAATAGTCGAGATGTTGGCGCGATATCCGTCGCATTCGACCTCTGGCTGCAACAAATAAATGTAATTTTAATGGCGCATCCATACAACACCTTCCACATTCTTCTCACGGACCCTTGCAATATTTCCATGTCGAAAGTTCTTTCGTCGTAACAATGTGCACACAGCAAAGAAAAACGTTTCGTTTTTAGCCATGTGGCATTCCCTTCTTGCGAGAGAAACAGCTATCAATTTTCCTTGAAAATGCTTATTCGAACCCTTGGAAAACGTATTCGAAAAATTCTTTTGATGCGATAGCAATTATGAGCATAAAGGTCAATTACAAGTGTAAACGTTATGCCAGAGTTTCACTTCTTCCTTTGTCAATTAAAAGGATACGCAGATTTGGTTAGTGCCACTAAAACGTGCCCACATTAACTCTGAAGTCCTCCTAATTGCAAGTAATTAAATTTCTATGGTCGCTCCATGGTGGAAATTTCTTATTAGACCAAACAATTTCTTTGAAAATTCCCATAAAAGATTCTTGTTAAGGAACCTTCGCTATCGAGGATAGGAACTGTCGAATTTTTCTGTATTTAGTATGTGTAATCGTTTTTTTCTTAAATTAATTTTTGCACTGCTTTTGTTCGATTTTGAGTATATCGTTAAATTCGTGAAAGTTTTCAAGGTATTTATCAATGTTATGTTTTCGAATATTTGAACACTCTGGTGATTTATGCACACGACAAAACCATAAATCATTCCACAAAATCCACCAAAAATTCCACAAGCGCCCCCTTCTCCAAAGCCATCTACATATTTGCTGCTATAAAAGAAATAATTTCTAATTCGCTTAAAATACTCTAAACAAGCCCATCTCCAGAGCTCCATCTCCATGATACGATCCATTTATAGCTGAAATATTGTCGCGGGAAATAGCAATTACCTGTTCGGTAACAATTTCACCCAAGAAAGGTCAAAGAGTCGAGGATACAGCGGAGCGTTCACCTTTCAGTAACCGGAAACGACGTCAAAGAGGAAATACGAGGCGCGGACTGCGATGGCTCGGGGTGGGAGTTTCTCGTGCGAGGACGAATTAAAAAGTTCGTGCGCGATGGCGCGGCCAGGGGACGGAAATGGAAGGTGGGATCCTTTTTACGCGAAATGAAACGAGATCTGTATATATATATATGTATGTATATATGTACGTGGGTCGAGGTGGGGCTTCAGGAGAAAGTTTTTATTGGACATACGCGCGAAGGTACTACGGTAGTTATCTCCGGTACACGGTGCCTTGTCAGGGTTACCCCTAAGTTCGTAACACGGAGGATCGACTTCCGGTTTGCTTCCGCTCGCTTTTCTAACGTTGTACGGGAATCTCGGATGCTCGCGTGGAAATGCTTCTAGAACTGAAGCCACGTAAAAACGTCTAACGGGAATTGAAAGCGTTTAATTGGCTGTTTACCTGGCGTGGATTTCAGGAGTAAATTGGACGCACTTCCGGTGAAAATCTTTCCAAGTACTCGACAAATTGGATAGTTCGTGGAAAAAATGAACAGTGACACTCTTTGCTACGAAAAGAATTTTATTTGAGGTTGTTCTAATTGTGTATAAAGAGAATTTTCATACAGTGCTGTGTTTGTAAATTTTGAATTAAATTTTATCTGGATTTTGATTGAGGAGATGTGGTGATATGGCTTATGAAGGGGTTTAGAATTCAGCTCCAATGATTTTTTAATTTTTGAGTTTTGTTTGTAAGAATTGGTGGTAATTTTTATATTTAACTTTGAGGGTTTTGATATTTTTCTCTTGTAGGAAGTTTTTGAGACTCTAACTGTGTGATGAAAGACGAAAATCATGTATAACATTCTAGAATATGAGCCCTTGGAAAATGTCCTTTTTGTATACAGTAATATGTATATTTTACAATTAGAATCAAGGAATGTTATTGTTTCATTTTCTCTACATTTATTCCTACTTGTGTATTTTGGAAGGTTTTAAGCCTATTCCTGCATCTACCTGCTTGTACCTGGATTATTCTTCTAGGTTGTAAAAATTAATATCATATACGGTTGTAAGATTAAAAATATCTAGAATCAAATATCTAGAATCAAATATCTAGAATTTCAAACATCTCTTGCAGAGGAAGAATATTAAACATCTCAAAATTGAACACAAAAAGTGCTTTTTAATATCACACAGTAGCAGCAAACCTTAAAAAATAATTAATTTTCTAATTTAAAACCATAGAACTGACCTTTAAATCCAATCACACATGCAATAACATACTTTGAACCAAAGTTCATACAACCTTTCTCCAAATTTTCATTCAAAATTTCCAATGTTATTTTGTATAATTACACTAAATCACTAATAACGACTGTTAGCTTCGTACAAATTATAACGAAACTTAGAATAAATAATAGATATAGAATCTAAAAATATATGACTAGAAAAGAAAATAGTTCTAGAGTCTCCTTATCTGGCCAATTATTTACAAAAGGCTCGCACGAAGTGGTATGCAGAAATTTTAACGAAACTTGTAACGCAGATAGAGAATCGAAAAATATATGACCCTTGTTCGCCCATTTGCGTCGACGCTCAACAATTTACGAGATACTTAACAATGAAGATTGTTATCATCCGCCGGTGTGTTATTAACACGTTGACCGCGATGTGTATTCAATTGAATGCACATCTATGAGGGTGCAGGGCGCTCGCTTGTATCAATTTGAGTTCACATGCATTTCCCACTTCCTATCGTTTGTGTATAGACAGAGAGAACTGCATTGATTTTGCAAGTTATATCCTGTATTCTAGATAGGATCTTTCGACTTAACTTCAGAGACAGGCAAACTTTTATTGTAATTATGGATTAAGAATAAGGCTACTACGTAGTATAGATCATGTATAGTGATTTATTTTTGTGACTTCTTCGACTGAACTGTTAAATCTTAGATATTTCATTCTTCAATTATATCCTAATTTTTGATCAATGAATAAAATTTGTATGTAAGTAAGAATTTTGCTCATCTCTGATGAATTTAAGAATTTAAATTTACTATCACGTGAGAAATAGACGTAAAATTGCATTATGAAGGGCAACAGGTGTCCGAAATTTTAGCAGGCGATTCCACGTGCAAAAATAAAGCGAAAATCTAAAGTAATAAACTTTTCTTTGAAGCTTCGTGCACTAGTTATTAATTACTAAAAGTACGCACGCATGGCGCAGAAGTTATTGACTAATACTACTGATTGCGCGTGAGCGTTAGCTGACACGATCCAAATACTCACAGTAAGCGTGCACGAGTAGAATGGGCAATAGACACAGGTAAATCTGTAACAATAAAATATCATAACATAAATTTGCAGAAAGACAATTAATAAAAAAAACTGCTACATATAGTTTTACAAAATGGGAAATACAGAATTTGTGTTCACGTTTTGAGTGAGTTTCTTAATAGTTCATGTTGGGTTTTCAATTTTACTATCTAATACGTAATTTCACATTTTTATATAGTTTAATGATAAATAATATTAATGATAACGTATCTCATAGAGAAAATATTTTTATGTTGTAATAGATAGATTAGTGCACAAATTAAGTCAATGATATACAAATATTTTTCTCACAAATTTTGTATAAATACATTAACATCCTGAGACGAACCAGTTAGGCAGAATCGATAACATTATAGAGTGCTTGTACAGATTAATACACAGAATGGTAAGAACATGTAATCAGACTCGGCAGATACAGATATATGATCGTGTGGCCACAAAGTCACTGGGTGTTATGGAGGGTTAACCATCGTGTGTCCCTATTAGGTCGGATAATCTGGCGTATTATTCGACGCTCCGAATCCGTTTCGCGAGTAGCACGAACACACCAGAGGCCAGACACCATCGAACACTATGCCTGAAATATTATCAATAATCGTTAAGATCTTATGACTTGCTACTGGTTCTTAACACATTCGCGATTGCGACGTGAATTCACGTCATTTCAAATTCTATATCTGGTTGTCACTGACGCGAATTCACGTCCTACTATTTCTAATCGAATCCTAAAAATCTCGAGAAACACATATTCACATTGACAGTTCAAAATATATTTTATAATTGTTATCTTCGTTTTAATGATACAATACAAGCAGCCAGCTTCAGAATTTCTTTTTTTCGTCGATACTCAGCATTAGAAACGTAAAAGATCTGCCTTTCGCGTATGTATTAACGTTTTACTTATAAGGAGCATATTTATAGACTTTTTAATTTTATTGCTTAGCTTCTGGAATTTCTTCGCTGTTGATGGTTCTCTACTTACAATGTTTAGTATTTGGAAATAGATTTGGTTTTCCATATACACTACCGCTCAAAAATACCCGAACACTTGCGAAATATGTATTAGAATCGCATAAAAGTTATTTAAGTACCTAAAGTAGTGACCAAAATCGATTTTTATTAGTTTCTTACGAAATATCGAACGTTTTAAATTAAAAATTGGGTATGTGGAAATTAACAATACTACGTTAAAATGAAATGCTGGATTCATCGATGTATCCGCCACGGTTAGATTTTACTGGTTGCACTAATCTTGCACTAATTCTTATCTCTCTCAAGAGAACATAAAAATATCGCCAATAGTTTACAGACACTTAATACATATCGAAGGACTTTCTGAACTCGTTCTGCACCATAGAAATGAAATAGAGTAAAACTCGAGATTCTTTTAAGCATTGAGACCGTTCCATTGGATTTTGTGTTTCTAAGCAGGGATTTTATTTCTACATACTCATTATATAATTTGTACATAAATATTAATTCTATTATGCTATGATGCCTCAAAAAAGATAACAATAATAATTACAATTGATGTTAGCGTTTTAAATACCTTTCGTAGAAAGTTAAACTATGTTTTATAGAACAGAAGCAAGTGTCCGGATACTTTTAAACGGTAGTGTATCTAGTAACAATACGGAAGAATTAATATCAGCCTACATTAACATATGCTAACGTAGGAAATTCCTTCTTAAATTGCAGACTGTTTCTAAACAAGCCGGTAAAAAAATGTTTATATGGCGTTAATAGCATCGAAACGTCAGATACCCGAAGGAATATATAGAAAAGAATCGGATCAATAACCCGTGGATTCTTTATTATTTTTTGTTTAGCATGTCTTTCGTGTTGAAAGTTTTTCACCATCTTCACAGCTCTTGGTTTCGCGTTGTCGCGTATTCCTCTCCTTCTGCTCCTCCTCTGTAATACCTTGGGATAATTTGCGTGTAACACAGCGTTGCAGGCCGACCTTCTTGTCTCTTTTCTCGATGAAGGGGGCACGTCGTGCATAGTTGCCACGCGATGAAAGACAGCGTATCGGGGTGCTCCGATCGATGTTCCGTGCGCTGTGTTACGGGTCGTTCTCTGCGTGCGTGCATTTTATGCTCGCGCAGGAACTCCTGGGTAGCGATGGGATTGAGTTCACTGTCTTTGAAACGGACGATGTTTGCTCTAATAATACTTTAACGTCTCGGGGGACGAATATTAAATGAATGTTTTGGGTTTAATAGAATGCACAAAAATGAAAGCAATTTTGATCTGTAAGTCGATTTTGACATATACGAGGGTTATTTCACTATAAACAGGAATTTTTGTACACAACTTTATTGGTGATAGATACAAATGGAGTGGTTTATTTTTCTACGTACTTTTCTTGGATAGAAATACATTTTCTTCGTCAGATAGGAAGGTTTCTGATCCTCTTAGAAAAATAAAAATAGTTGTCTGCTCCAGTGACCAATTGTTCAAGTACAGTTTAACCGCTGCAGCACGCTGTGTTGTTTTTCAATTTTTCCCCTCTTAATGCCTCCTTTAGTGTACCACCTATATGGTAGTCACACGGAATCAGGTCTGGAATATAAGGTGTTTATTGCGATAAACAGTATTGGCATCATTCACGAGCGAGAAGTAGTAGTCACTGTCCTTCGATCATGTAGGTAGTCAATCAACTATACACCTTTTGAGTCGCAAAACAACAGTTGCCAGAACTTTCTTGGCTGCCAGTCGAGTCTTGACCTTGATCAGATCACCCTCTTTAACCTTTTATTTACTGGCAGGACATATAAGTCCAGTCAATTTTCTCACGGTACTGTATTAATTAAACGCTTTGAAACCTATTGTGACTTTCAAGTCCACTTCTGTGAATTTCAAAGCGATTCACAAGTTTAATTTACGTGTGCAATTGACTACTGGGGCAGCTGAAATCTGTTTTCTATAATAGGATCAGAAAGCTTACTATCTGGTGGAAAAAAATGTATTTCTGTTGAAGGAACCTACGTAGAAAAATAAGGCAAACCATTTGTGTTTTTATCTATCCTCAATGAAACTGTGCAAAAAAGTCCGGTTTATATTTGAATGACTCTCGTAACTATGGTATCTCGGTTTAAGATTGTATATTATTTAAAATATTATGTTATCTAAAATGTGTTGTGATCGCAAATAACTGTAATTTTGATATAAAAGTAGATGTACATGCATATATGTGCCAATATCCCTCGAGAGGTTAATAAAATTATACTATATTGGGTTGATTGATAAATAACTTCCATAGCAATTTTTAATTTGCCTAATAAATGGAAACAAGTTATAATTGTCTCGGAACTCAATTTAAATATAAGTGTAAATTTGAAAAGTATAGGAATGTTGATAGATTATGGACGATAATTAATCATAATTTAGACATTAACATTTTTTGCAATTGAACTCACTATTATTATTACACAAATACCTAAAATTCTACGAAAAGTGATAGTTAATAAATCTACGAACGAGAACTATTAAGTGTTACCGGATTTCGAACGAGTTACTGAAAAATATAAAAATTTATCTACCCTTTCCAGTTTGAAAAATGAGGGAGTCATCCTCCTCTCCAAGGGTGGCTCGGTAAGCAGCCTCATGAATCATAATAAAAGGTCCCCGTGTGCTCTGAAATATCCAAAAAATGTCACTATACTTAATGGCTTTCGAGAAAATTTGTCATAGTTTGCGTAGCTCTCTGTATAGAATCTCTCGTTTCTGTTACGTCGCAGCAAGCGAATTCATGGAGCCAGCGGATGTGGCATTCATTCTTTACAAAGTCGAATTTTTCGCTTACAACGCTGCTCCATGAAAGTTGCTAATTAGGCAGCAATTTTTTTCGTTTCGTCCACATGCTTTCTTTCGTGCAGAACTCTTTATGAGTTTGCAACCAGAGACGAGCAAAATTTGGTTTAAATAATACACACGATATAAAAACTGATGTACAGTAATTTTATCGGTGTCGTTTGCAATATTTAAATATTGTTTTGTTTACTGTAACATGCAACACATTGGTTTAACGCGATGAAAGCTGTTGGAGTTCATTTTGATAGGAAATTCTTTTAATTCAACGGTTATTAAATAATGTAATTGTTATCGTTGTATTTCTAGCATTAAACAGAATATAGAAAAGAAAATGGATATTAAACAAATCTTGAAAGACATGTCAGGGACATGTTATTATAATTTTATCCTAAATGATATTCTTGATTACTTCTCCTCATAAAAGACGAAATGTATTTACAATTCTGCATTACTGTCGTGCATAATGAAAGCATATCTTTTTCTCCTTTTTTGAATCAATCTCATATATCTACAACATTCTTTGTTATCCTTACTGCTGTAATTTAGTACCATTAAACAAAAGCAAATAACTATAAATAAATTCAAATGTATAAAATTCTAAAATTGAGCAAAAACAAAACTTCATATGCATAGTTCAATTTATTTAATTCAATTTAAATTTTCACACATCATAATTAGCATCATGCCTTACATAAGTGTCATGACTATTTTCTCAAAATTAACTACAAAAACAAAATAAGAGAAATATCTAGTTTCGAGTAAATAACCAAAAGGTGAATAGAAATAAGTAAATTTATCTCCTTGCAGTAAACGGTCAAATAAATTCAGTTATCATTCGTTAGGTTAGTGATATACTCAACCGATCAATTTTTGTAGTAGCTGTACGAAGCAATAGAGGATCAAGGGAAACAATATCTAAACCCTGCTCCCTCCATTGTGCTATCGACTCCTAGCTAAACCTAGGGGTCCTGAACTAAATCTAGTTGGTTTATCTTCGTTGATTTAATTTATTACCTGGATATTACCTAGTGATATAGTCTGCAGTCTGAGTTATGGTTACTTAGGCTCACAAAGGCCAATGGCTTTGAGTGACTTACTTGAATTACTTGAGACACGGCGATCTGACCTGGTCCAGCGAGTCACTATCGAAACTGCTCTTTCATCGTCGGCTTATCCCTCGTACCAAACTCGATATACCAGTCGTCAATGTGGCTGGTATTCCATGAGCTATATCCACAGATCTAATATAACGCTACACTAAAGTATTTACGATTTCCAAGAAGTGTAGTTAATATTTAGTATAATTATTTATTCAACTATCGTTGGCGTGACTAGTTCAAAGACAGCTCATTGAAAAATAATAAGAAAATAAAAAAATCGAGTGATAAAACGAAATTGAAATTAATTTTGTATGTTTGCTGAAAACCCATGCCCACAAATACTGTAACATTTACTGTTATATTTATAATTGTACAATTTACGTATATAAATATATTACTGTATTTGTAGGCATAGGTTTCTTTAAAATTCTAATTGTCGATCATTTTCATACATGATTATGTATTGTAGTATGTAGGCCAAACCGAGGTCTTAGCGAATAAACGCTGTATTTTCTAACACAAATATAAAAGCCCTCTAAAAAATAATTTTCACTGATTTCAAACCGGGGATTAACGACCCGATCACGATTAGTATCAAATATGTATAGTCATCCACCTTTTCAACAAAGCTGATAGATTCAAAATAAATATATTAAAAAATGAATAAAATTGTTGAGATCTATATATATAATCGATTGCCAAGTACAACATCTCAATAAATCTGACGATCGATCTTTGTATTTCTTCGCCGATATTCGTTCACGTGAGTACGTGAAGCTGGCCTCCAAATATTAAAAAATTCAAAAGTTGCCCATCGTTTGCAAAAAGAAAATTTTGAATTTTCTAATACCGGGCAGCCGACGTAAAGGCGGCCTCCCAAAATTGAGTTGCTTATCATTTTTAAACTAAAAATGGGCAGACAAAAATTGCAACGGAGCATCGATAGCCAAACGTTTGCAAAAATAATATTTTGAATTTTTTAATACTTGGAGGCGAAATTTACGCGTCTCGTATATACACCTCTTTCATGGCACCCATGGATGGTAATCCGATTAATGGGAAACGAGGAAGTTTAAAAAATAAAGTAGCCCATTTGGCGAAGAAATTTTTCTTTCAAACTGAATTTCACCGCACTCGAGTTTCCCATTCGCAGACGCCCGTAATTAAGGATCGCCTCGTTGAGAACGTCGCGTAAATTCGAATGCCTTTAACCGCCGAAGCGATCTAATTGCACCTCGACTTCGCTTCTTGTTGATCTTATTCTCAAAACATCGTGCCTCCCACGGAACGTTTAATTCGACGTATACCGGCATGTACGACGCGTGCTTGATCGCACTTGATTAGAGTCGGTTAGCTACGCCTCGACGCGTACGAATAGAACAGTAATAGGCATTTGTCACCTGAATGGCGCGTACCCTGTAAGACCTCTCTCGATGGAGCGTTATTTCTCACCATTCCATTAATTACACGATTATCATCTCTAATTTTGCGAGCACTATTATCCATCTGAACCCTGTGCACGATGCGATTTTTAACATTTTCAGTCTGTATGGGCTCGTGTGACTTTCAGGTCACACGCTGGTACGTGGGCATTTCACCAAATAATTTTTCCTTTTTTTTCTTTATACATTGTTTTAATTTTCGTCCCATTTACTGCTTGGTAATTAGCGACGGACTTATTTGGATTTTTGTTTGGTTTCCGGTCCTTTAAGACATATTCAAAAATCAAAACAATCGGAGGCGAATACCTAAAAAGCTCTTCTTGTAAGGTTGAAACGATTGTGCGTGCATGTGTGCGTCTCCTGTTTCTCGACTAACGCGAATAGCCGTACGTAAGGTCCTCGCACTGGCGATTGTCTCGTGTAACGACAGCAGTTAATCCTTTTGCTAATTATTAAGCTTCTTTCTCTTTAAAATTAAAATATATACGACATAAAGCAAGACTTAAATGAATGCAAAGAATGAACAAATGAAAAACTGGTACGTTAGGCGGCCTCAGTCCTAATTGAAATATAAGCAATTACAAATTTTGTAAATAAAAGGGAACAATAATTTTAAATCAACGTGGCACCACAAAGCATTATCGACAAGACTCGAATAAGTTTTCTAATCCATTTTGACAGCACAACGCTCGCGCGTAAAAAAATTTGTGAAAACGAAATTAATTACGCCCGCGGGGAAAGTGTAATTATCGGTGTATCCGTGGAATGTTTGTCGTATGTGCGAGTCACGATGTTTTCCTAGTCACGTCATTCTAGTGTAGCACGTAATTTGAGGCCACCATCTCTTAACAAGTAACTAGTCCGGCGGCGAGAATGTCTAACAACTTGCCGGCTAAATTAATCTTCCTTAATAAATGGAGCCTTCGTAAATTCCACGAAATTTCCATCTCCGAATTTATTTACAAGCTTTGTTAGGAGTAATACTAAATCGTAATTACGTCCGGCGTGCATTCTTATCGTTGCCGCACCAGAAAGTCAATTTCCCGCGTGCTCCAACACCTGGCGCTGTCATAATTCATTGTACATTCTTCCCCATGACGGATGGAAGTTTAATTAACTTCTCTGCGTGAACAATCCCCGCGATGGCAATTTTTGATCGGTGTCATCCGCAAATTCCATTTAACACTCTGTAACTATTCCTGAGGGTCATATCGTGTCAACATTACTTTTTATATGGGTGTATGTCCAATAATTGTCACTCTAATTATATAATTTTTTAACAATTATCGGAGGGTTCGATATAATTCACGTAGTACTTAAACTTCTTTTCAGAATCACTCAATTGTTGACAATACTTTCATCGTAATTTTGGGGACAATTATTTTAATACAGAATTAATTCTTTTCAAATTATAAAGTATCATGAATTTTCAGTAGAAAATATCAGACTCTGATTTAATTAACAGTGTGGCTTTCAAGGAATAATATTTTACAGGTGAAAGTTTGTGTTTGGTAAAATTTGGCTTTCAGCATGTATTCCATTGTTAGTTTAACAATGGCGTTAACGTGGAATTTTGTTCAGAAGCTAAATATAGTGTGCTTTATAGTGGATCTGGTATTTTGTGTTGAAAATTGAAGTCTCTTTATAATACTCCTTTGAAGGAATTATTAAGTCAGAGTAAAAATTAGTGGACTTATACCTTGTGTACTACAGTTTAATGATATACAATCACATTGCAAATATAAAAGGAAAAAAAGTAGAACATTCAGTCAACAACATACCCATCTTAGATTAACAAAACTAAAAATATGAAGAACGTTAAAAAGATACGATTTGTTAGAATTTTTATTAAAACATTCTCGACTAAAACAGAAGCATAACAGGCAAAAATGAATTTTGATTTCCATTGAAAGCGTTTAAACTAACAGCCAAGCGTAATTCTATATTTTACCACATACCAACAATGAATTTAATATTGAATATTGAAATGATTCAAAACAGTACATTGTACATTAAATATTAAATCAAACCAAAACAATAAATTGAACATTTAATATTTTCTATGAAAATTGAACAATACATTTAATATTCCTTTCGTAAATTGAACAACACAAAATGCAATTTTCCCAAGAAATATTAAACGAACGTTGTCAAATGCATATTCCATATTTCATATTCTCAAAATGAGGTGTCATTTGTGAATGGAGCTATTACAAACATAACGCTATTGTAAACGTTACGCGCAGTAAGTTACGCGGAGGAAAAAATTGAATACAATTACACTAGGAACCGGTTATGCGATATAATATTGACTACAAAATCAATAACAGCAGCCAGTACACCGTAAACTTAATCGGAAATGTCGCCGACACGTTTAGAAATCATCAGAGACATTAGTGACTGGCAGGAAACACCTGTCTGCAGCTTGAGAGGCAATTTCCTGGTTAACCTAACCTCTGTTTAGCTGTGTATTACGTTGGCTAGGACGCTATATGTCATGTTCAGATAAGGAATTTTGAATTTTATCAGTAAATCATCACTCGTATTAATTAACGACAATGCACGGCTTCCATAATAATAAAATCTTGAGTTATTTATAACATATTATTATCTAAATTAAAATGATAACATTATGTTCTCTTTAATTCTATTTATTCATTTTTTCTACTTGTCAATTCTTTAGTCAAGACAGTTTTAACAAGAATGTTACTAAACCTAATTATTTAAATTTTCATACATAAATTATACTTTCAATATTTTGTATTCCATTTCTAATATTTACGGTAGGATTGTATTTAATTTTTGTATTAGACAAGCTTTATTTTATTGTAAGGTTGAGTTCTTGAATTAATCACACAGGGTTTCGTTCAAAAATGATAGAAAATGATACTAAATTCAATGTGAAATAAAATTTATCGTTCTTTTAAAATTTGAATTTTCTATTATTTTATTATTAAAATGCGAGATTCAGTCATCACTTGATACGGTTAAGTCAAAGACAATAAGAATTAAATAAATCTATTCTTTTAATTGATCTAAAATTTAGTTGTCGATTTAGTCTACAACATTTTTAAAACCGGCCACTTATAATAATATTCTCCCTGGAAAATTTGTACATTGCCAAATTTGAGAGTGTGTTCATTATTTTTAAAGTCTAGGTACTTCCCTTGACGAATTAGGGCTCCCATAGGCGGCTTTCACCTAGGTATTTTGCTTCAGAAATTAGATCTCTTATAAATTTCACATATCTATCTTTCCTAGCTGGAACAAAGCTGAATTATTAGCACATTTCTTAGACTTTCAATTTTATATTAGACTAGACCTTCGTAGCTCAATGGGTTGCACATCGTAGGTTCAATTTGATAGAAAACTCCTTATAACATGCTTTATATCTAATATTTAACCAATTAGAATATACCATTTCTTCAGATTTAAAAATATGCGAACTGTAGGTTACCAAAAACTGATGAACAATTGTCTGAAACATTTTTTAATTGCACTACCAGAAATACCTAAAAAATGGTGGCATAACGGGTAAACCCCGCATATGAGTAACCTCAATTACATCTCCCTGAAAATCGTTTCTAAATATGCAGCATCGATTTTGTACAAATTTAAGAACAAACAAAACTTCCTTTCACCCCGTTTCTTGGTCCTTGTTTTACTTCGTACCTCAACTATCTTGAAATAAACAATTACACAACCAAGAAAAGTTACCGCTACACACACAGCACCAACGTCATTTCATCAAAGCTCATCGTTCGTATCACCGTTTCCCAAGTAGAGATCTTCCGACTACGAAAACCCAGAAAATTTTAAACGTTCCGGAATAACACCAGGGCAAAGTCTCGCCGCGAGGTTGCCAGTTTACTTAAAATAATCCATAAAACAAGTGCGGGCATTTCCCGGTTATTCCTTTGTCCTTCATCAAAGCAGAACTCGCCGTTGAAGCGGAATTTCCAGCGTATTTGTGTAGACTGCAATCTCGCCCGACGCCTTGGTGGCAGCTCGCGAAGATTTTCCGTAAAAATTGTCGTCGGGTCCGCGCGGGGCAGACGGCAGTCATAAAAGTGAATGCACCTCCGCTTTTGTTTGCTCGTTATTTTAAAAAGCGTCCATTAATGTGGCTGATGCGAAGCCGCGCGAGGGGTCGGTGCCAAAAGACGAGCAACTTTTCCCCGATAAATCGACCGTCGTAAATCTGCTCTCTTGTCCTGTCTGTCTTCCACCAACCCCCTCCCACCTGCGATTTCTTCTTTTCCCTGGTGGCAACATCGCAGGGGTGAAATTCGACGATAAGCCGACGGTATCCAAATATTTTCGCGCGGACCCAAACGAAGAGTAATGAGAGAATGCACCCCCACTTTCGGAGAAGTCGAGGGGAAACGCTTTATACGTTACCACCCCCGGCGTCTTTTTAGCTCGTGACGCGAATTCAAGGAAAGCAGTGCTGGAAACTTTGTCAAAGATTTCGAAATCTCTTGCGAAATTTATGGCCGCGAAAAGATGTTCGGGTATAACTCGGACCACGGAGGATGCATGGTGTCTAGGGAAAGTTTGTGGAAAACGAGTATGCTTTTTTTTTCATTTTTTTCACTGCGTTTAGAGAAGAGTATTGGATACGAAAAAGATCTGCGAAGAGTCGAGACTTCGTTTAGAGTACTTATTCGTTAATCCATTCACTGCCAGGCAAATTTTAATGCGTTTTGCCTTGGGCGCCAAGATTAAAGGGGACTTGTAATATTGACTAACGTTGCTTTAGGTAAATACGACCCCAAAACAATAAGTGTAAGGGATACGATATGTAGAAAGAGTGTCGAGGCTTAACGACTCTTCCTATTTTTGACGGATCTCGCTGGGCAAAGCTCTTTCAAGAATTCGAATAATTAGCGTAATTACGAGGAGTGTAATGTCTCCTCGAAACATTGTGGAATGTTTGGGGATCGAGCGAACGATGATGATGTATTCGTATCTTGATCAGTCGCGACGAATAATGACGTTCGCGGCTGAACACGATACTTTCACAATTTTAAGATACACACACACACACACAACGAATAAAATAATTGAGTCTGCTTCCAATGAAATCATAAATAAAATAGTTACATTAAAGAGAGCCTAATCATATACAATCGAACAAAGTAGAAGGGTTAACGAGTGTCTTCCACCTTATTTATGAAGAAGGGGGGTGTTTAAAAAATAATGTGGATTTTGTAATAGTTCGCGGCTTAAACTCGTGGGAAGCAGTAGTTGGAAACTTTGTCAAAGATTTCGAAATCTCTTGCGAAATTTATGACCGCGAAAAGATGCTCAGTTACGTATAGCTTGGGCCACGGGGATGCATGATCTCTAAGAAAGTTCGTGGAAAATTCCAGCTGCATATCGAGCATGTACCGTAAGAAAAGCGCGTGTGGTCAAAGGTGTTGCATGATGCATAAACAGTCGCCTGAGTATTCGAATTCGTATGCTTGGTGCTGATGTCCAGAGGAATTGCTAATGAGAAATTCTGGGTATATAGCTTGTCGTTTTTTAGTAACTTCCAATATTTTTGCGTCAACCAGATGAAACTTTGTTTAATTACTCTTTATAGTATAAAGTTTATACTATAGAGGAAAGTATAGGTTGGTTGATTTGAAGGAATGTTCCTTATAATTGTTAATATACAATTTATGATTTGTGTGCTTGTGGTTTTTCCTACATTTTCTATTACTTTTGGCCAATCCAGACGAAACTTTGTTTAGTTTAGTAACAAATTCGTAATTTACTGCATATTGAACTATGCTATTCGTCAATTAAATATTTCTTAAAAATATTGCTGGTACAAATAATGGTTTAAAAACCTTTCAGAACTGTGTGTACCGACACATGTACGAATCAATTTATTCTGTTTTATTAAAAACAATTATCAAACAATGTGTCAAATACAAATTTCCATAAATACTATATTATATTTAAAATTCTAATCTTGCAAATTTTAATAATTTTAATCAAGCAATCTCAGAATCTATAATAAATTATTGAAACATGTGTTCATACATGTAAATATAAAGACAAGTTTAAAGTGATTTATTACAGTTTCCTATGAGAATGTCATCACAAAATAAAATTAACAAATAAGTCATGAATCTATCGATTAATCTGCTACTTCTATTTCATTAAAATATGTCCCTACTTAGAAAACAATAAAAAATTACTAAAAATGTTCCCTTACTAAATTACTAAAAGTCCCTTAGGACTCTTTGACCATGCACCAGACAATGCGCCAATGGTGTAGACAACGTCTGCCTCAACAGTGATTGTTCAGCTAATGAGTCGTCTTATTAGCTTTAAAGGCACGTGGAAGTTTCACTTATCTAAGTTAAGATTTACCGTTGCAGTTCTACCCTAGGGTACACGCTGTATACTACGTGTTTGCGCTTACGGTTGCCCTTTAATTAACGAATTTACGGGAACTTGGGATATGTAATTTAGCTTAGACAAGTCGTGTAATTAACATAATTCATTCGGCAAGTTTTGGTAGTGTTTGCTAATGTATGCCTTAGCCGAAGAAACGCGTAATCGCGCGCAACGTTTGACGAAGCAAAACACTGAAGCGGCAAACTAATCAACATCTACACAAGCGCTTTAAAATTAATAAATGTTGTCAACATAATTCACAGAATTCGTACTGATTAGGGAAATCGCTAATTACATACGTAACATGGAATCTTCATAAACGATAAATTATGGTAAATTATAAATTCAAGAATTAAACAAATTCATGTTTATAGCCATTGAGTTTTTGTTAAATATAAACTGACTCGATTAAAGATATAATTTTATATATTCAAAATGCTTGTACCAAATATACGTGCTTTCAATTTGATTAGATAGTTAAAATTCTAATACAGGCTCACGATTATTTCAATCAAATTTCATGCACATTTCATTTCATTGGCTAAAAGCTTCATTATTTCTATGCAAACATTTCCGACTATTTCTATTATAGTAATAAATAAACTACAACGATAAAAAAACAATATAATATGTATATCAAAACGAACAATCAGAGCTCGCGTAACTTGCTTAAAATACTTCTCTAATTAAAATTTCATTTATATTTAAACAAGTAATGCTTTCTTCTCTCGGGTCAAGTATGACCCCAGATTTGTTAAAAATTAATTTAGAATAACCTCTCCATGGAGTTAACCATAAGAAAAATATAAAAAATTAATAAATGGTTCTACTTTGAGCAAAGAATATTTTTAATTGCAACTAAATTGAGAATATTATAAAGTGAAAGTGCAGATTGAGAATATTATAACTTGTATTCTTGGGATTTTCTCAGTTTTCCATTCGATGTTCCCCCTTAAATACGATGAAATTCGAAGTGTTCGCAACGTTGCCCCAAGTGCCGCAGAGTCATTTCCTAGATTAACGGTAGGTACCTCCGGAAATCCTGCCGGACATCCCTCTTACGGTGGTCAGTTGACCATTTTATTATGGTTGTTACACAGCTTTTACCCTTGAAGCGGCGGTGGTCAGCGAATCCTGGCATTAATGCCGCGGAATAATCTTTTGAGCCACTTTCGTGTGCCAGCCGAGTCTAATTTATTTGAATTCACGCGACACTGGCCCGTTCGATCACCCGGAGAGTTGGAAAAATCGGGAAAGACGGGGGAAATGTAGAAGATTTAAAAGATAAATAGAGGAAAGCTTTTCAAGGGAACACGGATGGATAGGAAAAGATATGGTTAGGTGACGACTAATTCGATGCAAAAAGAAAACAGTATCGGGTGTGAGTGATAAAATGAAATATTATCCGTACTTTTTGTAAAACAGTTATTAGCTTTTCGTTGTAAAGATTTTTAAAAAATTAAAAAGGCAATGATATGTTACACGTTCCAGCAAGAACTGTATACGAATTATTATTAAACACAGTGGATCATACAAAGGGACATTAGGAGTTTGTTTTTTAATAAAACACTATTGGTATGGAATGTATCCAATTATTAACTCTTTGACTGTGAACGACGCATATGTATACGCGTATGCATACGCCCTCGAGAAATGGGCTCAGAGAAATGTTTATGTTCGTTAAATCAACTTTTAAAAAAATATCAGATTATGGGAGATGATGAGATGAAACTTTTTTTATATTTATAGTTCATTCATAGAATACTTAGGAAATAAAAATTGAAAAGTTAAAAGATCATTCCAAAAATTTAATTTTAGGAAAAAGGTCTAAGTTTTCAACTCTTATCTGTGAAACTAAATCTCCTATGAATAAACTGTAAATATAAACAAGTTTTGTCTGATCGTCCTCTTTGAGGTGATATTTTTCAACATTTTGACAAATAAGTAGTTATCAATTAACGATGCTTTCATTTTCACCATTCCAAACGTAATCGAATTCAGAAAAAAACAGGTTTCCTAAGTTTTAAATTTTTATTTTGAAAACTAAACGTCCTATGAATAAACTGTAATCATAAAAAGATTACGTTTTATCATTCCCTATAAGCTCATATCTTGTTTTAAATTCAGACCTCTACGCCATTTAGAATTTCCAGCAGAAATCGTCCTGCAATCAAAGGGTTAAATTTTAAATGAAAGTACATGTGATTACAATTATACGTGAAAGAAAGAAAATCCTAAAACCCATTTTGGAAAACACTTTATAAAAATGTCATCATGTTTCGCTTACACTTCATACTTTAAATATCGATGTACAACTTACAATAAGATTTAAATATTACGGGAAATTTCTGGAAAACGTACCTAAATAAAAATAGAAATGCTCGGACTTTAACACTGTGAGAAGCAGTGATAAAGATTCTTAAAATATTACAAAAGGTCAAAGTAAACCTTTAAAACACACGATTAAATAGATGATTCGGTATAAGAAATATTACATCAAGTAAAAAGAAAGGAGAAATAACAAAATCGTTAAAAATAAAATAATACTAGCCCCCATCGAGGCATCGTATCAATCAAAAATAAAATATGAATAATATCCTGAGAAAATCTAACACTATATTTCCCTTGCGCAAAGGTGTTCCATCTTGTTTACCAAACGCGGCATGACATTACGTTTATTGTTAGAAGGGACTTCGTTCTCGTTGAAGGACCCTTTGCGCAACCTCTGAGTTTCTCCACAGAGTTTATTCCTTTCCTGTCATGTTCGTCGAGTGCGAGGAAGAAAGCGAGTTCAGAAGCGATGAACAATTTTCACTAGCAACGAAATTTATATATATATATATATGTATATATACCAACGGACACCGACTATGTGCACAGCAGTGGAGTGCTATCGAGCCAGTAAAATTTCCCTCGTGCCTGTGTGTTTCCCTGGTTTCCTCCGTGCCGCGTAAATGCTTCGTTTTATGTTTACCTTTCTTTTTTTCCGCGAAAGTAGCTAGCTCCCACACATTGGACGAAACCTAGATACCCAGGTGCAGATTCGAAAATATACTTGAAGCGTTCTCCCTGTGTAATACGAATTGCATTGTTTGCAGCTCGCGTGCCCTGGCGATATATTGTCCCTGTATGTATTTCATACGTGCGGTTTTATAGCGAGCATAAAACTTTGCTGGCCAAACACGTCGCGTAAATTGCGATTTACCCTGGGAGGGAGGCAACCACGTTTCCTTGGAGCGAATTAGTTGCGAGGCAAATTGAAATGGGGCGTACGGGGTTCCTTGTTTTCGGAGAAAGCTTGTTAGGAAAGGCTTGAGGGACGTGATTCTTGCGCGAAGCGATAGTGAATGCGTAATACGTGTATCATACGACAAAGGAGGCTTAGGATCTTCTTAGACGTAGAGCCATAATCGCGGAAAGTTTAATTAACGGCGCTTGTTGCTGTATTTAGTTGTTTTTGAATTTCCTGGGGAGAGATGTGCTTGTATCAAACATTTAGGATTATATTTTGATTTTGAAACAGATTATAGGTTAAGGCTATTGAGTTTGGATGGAGAGATGGTCTATTAATAAAATGATTTCACGATAGTTATTTGATTCAAAGAGGTAAATTGTGAACGAAGTAAATGATTTTGTTGTAAGTGAAGTAGTTTGGAAGGTTTAAAAAATAAATCAATTTTGTTTTAATGGAAACTTATATATTTTTAGCCACAATAATGTACCATTTGTTTAGACAAATTCATCGATCTACCATACATATCTATCAAACTTAAAGTAATAAAATAGTAATGCTAAGCCAAAGGTGGGATAGATTTAACCCACCTGACTTCAAACAGTTACATCAACTGTATCCAAAGAACAAATCGCTTTAAAGTCCACGTTAACAAGAACTTCTCATAATTTTTTCCCCTGTATATTAAACGAACCGTTCCTTACGTCACGGAGAGGAAAAGAACTGAAAGCCAAAATACGCCACGCGTGGAAAATTGCGTGGGTGAAAACATGCACGGGCCTGTCCCGCGAAACAAAGACGGACAACTAGACGCGCGAATTTTATCGCGGCGGAAACCATTCTTCGCGGGCCTCGTAAAAAGTCACTGCAGGATGTGGGAACAAAAAAATAACGCACCGGCGAGGATTCAAGTTCCGCTCGCATGTGCGGGGCATAAAACATTTTTTACGAGTTGTTCTTCGAGTCTTGATATACCATCGCGATGTCGACAAGCCTCGTTGCTAATTATGATGAAGTACAACGGTGTTGTCAATTAGACCAAGTTTTGCAGGTGGCGTTGAAGAGTATCGAGACCTTGAAGATTCAAGGTCATTCAGTGTTCCTCAATTTTTTGTTGGCTAAACGTTCACTTTGTTAGGTTCGTTAGTTAATTTAACCATTTTAATTTTTAAGGGCTTAAAATTGTGCAACGTTTCACGAAATAATGTAGGTTAGGTTAGGTAGGCGTTAGTATTTGAAAGGAACAAGAGTAAAATAACATTTATTATTTAGAATTTCAATTTAACTTACAAAGAGAAAACATAAAAGATAAGATATTTATTACAATTTTAATCTAACATACAAATAGTATAAGTAATTCCGTCAAATCAGACGAATTCTGTCAACGCTTGCGCCACGGGGTATTATTAAAAGCTTCGTGAAGCTCGAGACGAGAATAATTACGACGGCGTCTAGTTCCGTCGCGGCTTTCGCCTAGGCAAAAATGTTGACCAACTAATTAGTAACTTTGTCCGGGTAACCGGGCTGACAATCAGCCGGGGAACTCGGAACTACGATCTGCTGCGGTTTACGATAAATTCAATTTGTTAAGTGCATTATGTGTACTTTATCATTAGCGATTCCTGGTTGTGCACTAGTCGAGGGAAGTTTTGTAGGGGTAACTTAAAGAGGAGAATAGGAAAATGTATTTTGATTACGTTAAGTGGCTAATACAAATATTTAATTGACGTACTAGATGTGTACGTATACCTTGTACGGTATTTTTGTCAATTTTTATACAAATATGTCAATCTTTGTGTAATATACGTAGATCGTATATATATTGAGTTGAGTCATACATAATCTCAGTTTGTTAAGTCAAATTTTATTTCCAAATGTATTATCTATACTAATGTATACTAATATTATAAAGAGGTAAAGTTTGTTTGTTTATTTGTTTGCATGTAGGGCGTAATCTCCGGAACTACTGAACCGATTTTAAAAATTTTGTCAGTGATAGAGAGCTTCACTATCCCTGGGTAACATGGGCTGTTCCACTTTGATTAAAATACGTTTCAAATCTGAAATCTCGAGATTTGTGAATCAAGTCGGAAGAAAAGCATTGCTTGGCTACTTTATCGACGTAAGCTGAGCAAATAATTGAATATACGTGACAGTAATGTAATACAAAAATATTGGTTATCAACATATCGAAAAAAAGTCAGCGACACGACATACCTAGCTTTTATATATAAACCACGATAACGTTTCGTATGTTAAAAATGAATTAAAAATTATAAGGCGAATTTTAAGAGTACTTATCAGGTATAATAAAATTTGCCCTTTACAGCACGTTATTTGGACGCATAGTTTAAGAGATAGTGAATAGTGAAAATAATTCACAGAGAAATGAATTATACGCCATTCATCACACGACTGACTTTGCCGTCAACATTTACATTAAAATCTATCGGTACATTACACCCAGTTAAATGCGTTCAGCTGTTACGAAGTAACCATTCCGCATGGGTGAATCCGAAGCTAGTTACATAATAAATCATAATCAATTCTATACTCACTATCATTGATTACCACTGTGACAGAAGTTACTTATGAATCAGCTTAATATAATGTTTGCTTCTCGTTTCACGTACTGTCTATAAGTGTCTGAAAGACTGAGAAACAAATTTAAAAAACAAATTAATTTTTTAAATTTATCTTTATATGTTTTTATTCGTAATAGGACAACATTTGTTTAGAAAAATTCATCGACCCGTTGTAGGAGGTTATTTGTAATAATATAAGTCCTTGAATTAAAGTTTCTACTCGTTAGACTGTATGCAACTCTGCGTTGCATTCAATGTATTGAGTAAAAACGTCAATTGAAGGCCTTACATTACAATAAATTACATTATGTAAAAGAAAGATGAATTTGTCTAAAAAAATCTTGTTATAGATAAAAACATATAAGGTTTTATAAAAAAAAATTCAATAAACTACATGAATAAATAATGTACACATATTTATACTATAAATTATTTCAGGTGCCATTATTTCTTCATCAAAAGCTCATATATTAATCCCAGCATTTCAACAATTGACTTACACGTTTACTCGATAATTTTTCACCCCGAGAAGTTCAGGACCTTTTAGTTGGTCAAAAGGTTTATCCCCTTTGTGCTTAAAGAAAGGATATTCGAGATGCATTCAAAGAAACGTAATTTATAGTCAAAGTTTCGCGATGGATGCCACTGTGAATAGAAAGATATCCCTCCGCACGAGCCACCAATTCTTTCTGTAGCGAATATTCGGGTCGTTTGCACAGTGGGAGAGGAGCGAACAGTCAAGATAATACAGAACCGTCGAGGAGTCCGTGTGAATAGTTACACGTTCGATTGCCACGGTCATGAATGTCTATCGTATCGACTCCAGGCTCTCGCCTGGATCCATGTAAATACCAGTATCAAGGTTTCGAGTAGGCATTAGAGTAGTATTCAGTTTGCGTCGTGCTCGTTCAGGTACAATGCCTCGAAATGTCGGTTGAGTTCCACGAGTTCCTATTCTCCTGAACGGAGTTTATTGAACGCGAATGGAACGAAAAGAAACATGGCGCACGTGAATGCAAATGGAACTATCCAAAATATGTGTTGATGCGACCTCTGCCACTCATCCATTCGGCTCGAGTACCATGCCAGTGGCTGAGGGGTTAAGATCTCCCTGAATTTTACTTGTATTTTTAGCCAACGAGTTGAGTTTAACGTAAAGAGTAGAGAAAAGATACATAGAAAATAATTAAGTATTTATCTTTTTCGCATTCGGAAAAATTGTTAGGCTTTTTCTGAAATAAAACATTCTTGGTGAGGTGTAAACAATATATTTAGAGTTACAATGAAACCAGACTTTTTTGTTGACTTTAACCCATTCATTGCCAGACAAATCCAGAGCGTCTTGCTCTGGGTGCCAAGATGTATAATTAATATGTTATAGCCGTATCGCCTAAGTTATTATTTTTATAATAAAAAGTGATATAAAATATATCATTTACACTATATTAAGTTTTTATTCATCCTCTCTAATAATGCCTAACTCAAGCGGCAATAAACATATTCGCTCAATACTTGTAAACAATTTAAACTGGTAGCGCAAACTAAGAGATATCGTGATATCTCGTAGTTGGCAGCGAATGGGTTAAAAATAATTTTCTTTTTTGGGAAACATTGGACAAAAAGTGTGTATTTAATTTTAGTAAGAATCAGGATAGAAATTATAATTATATTCATTTATATTGTTTTGTTTGAAAGAAGAACAAGAATTGAAATTATGTTCAGACGTTCTGAGCCTTATAAAAGTTTGACAAAGTGAAATCATATCTTGTAAAATTGTACTTTAGCAAATGATTGGAGTACCTTAAAAAGGCCAGAAAGATTATTTACTTAAAGAACTAGATTTATTAAGAGTATAACGTAATTTAACCACAAAGAGTTTCGCCATTTAGACAATACGTTGATTTTGAAGATGTGAAAAATACGAAGAGAAAAAACTTACCTTCTTTACTTACCCTCTCGAAAATAAGAAGGAAAATTTACCTCGAATTTTAACACGGAAACGAATTTTGTTGAATATTTGCTCGGTATATCTCCGTCAAACGAGCGCCAAACTCCGCCATACCCATCTATGTAACCCACGGTAAATATTTGTTTTATATCTTACAAAGACGTTCTTTTTAATGAAAGTTTGGTTAGCAGTAATTTCTGTGAACTTTGGCTTATCGTGAAATAATTCAGGAAGTTCTGATAGAGTGGACCGTGAAACCTCGATGGGGTCCGGGCCAAAATGAATTTCAAATGCTCTAATTAAAAAAGAAACTGGTTAAGGAATATTTTCTAAACTCAATTTTGTTTTATTAAAGCAACGGGAAAAACAAATTACACGAGGTAAAAGAAATATCACATTAAGGATGATAATTAAGGAGGATGAACACAAGAAGGATGAACACCTAAGTGTCCATACTTAATTTAAGAAGTATATTTACTATTTTTTAGAATTTTTGTAATCAGTTTTCTTATAATATACAAATGACACTTAATTCCTTTTTTCAAAGGAATTTCGACTGTAAATATTAATCTACGTTTCACTAATGAAAGAACAAGATAAAAAAACATTCACATTAATTTGTTTACAAGTGTGTATATTTCAATTCTCCTGTTCCATAAAATAGCCTAGGATTGCTATTACAGAAATTAATATTACAGAAATATTTTATTTCACGAATTCTACAACTTCCCGTTCGAACCTTCACGTTTGTTTAAATCAAGTACGAATTCATGGTGCGTTAGGTAAGCTTCTACATTTCAGTAATTGTATTCTTTCAGACTTCTAAAATATTAGAGGTCTCGAAAAATTCGATTACCGAAATGTACAAGCTAACTTAATGCTATCTGGCAATGGAGCAAAGATAAAGAATAATGTACGTAAAAGCGGACTACTGATCTAGCTCTCTCTTAACAAATTGTTTAAGGGACAACCATAGAGCCACGAACATGTAGAATTTTCTGAAGATCTATTCTCGTGAATACTAAAATTCTTCCTGTCTTGATAGCCTCTTTTGGTTATTTGACAGAAGGGAGTAAACAGTTTTGGATGGCTCTCCCGAAGGAAGAGGAAACTTCGAACAAGTTTTAGAAGCACACAAGTGCATAGAGTGGCAAACGCAGTCTAGGATGAAGAAGGAGGAAACTTCTTGTTTTAATAAGAACTGAACTCTACCGTTTGCCCTCATCGCGCCACTAGAATTATCACTTGCATAGCCAATTAAGTTTTTGAAACAAATATTATGATGTTGGAAAGTGGTTTCACGAGTTTCAGCATTCATTTCTGAACGAATGAAATATTTATTAAGTTTTCTGTGTTGGCGCTCATAATATACAGTTAGACTTCATTGTGCTCGTGATAGTTTATTTATTAAATCAAGAATGGATAGTTCAAAGTATATACATATTTTTTATTATACAGAGATAGAGCTTAATTTTTGTTTTCTTAATTATTTGTCATTTTGAATAAATCATAAAAATAAATTTGCACGGCTCGAGGTAAAACAAAATAATATAATGCAACTTGTTTATATAAAACTTGATTAAAATAAAATTACTCGCCATTCTTTATAATAAAAATCAAATTTCTTGTATCGAGAATAAAATTCGAATGTTTCACATTTGTAAAAAATAATAGATAAGACTGATCGAACCGAATTCACTGAGCAAATAGTATAAATTCATTTATATTAATATACAGAAAGTCGCCTAACATTTATACTGATCAAAGAGGTCCTGTCAAATATGTGTCAAATATTCAAGTACGAAGATGATAACAAAATTGTTATCAGTGATTACTAATAGAATAACGCAAAATTACTCTTCCGAAATGTTCCCTCGCCTGACTAAAACGCAAAAACGAACGAAAATTGTCCTAATACCAGATTACCAAAAGAAATCTATTAAATACGACGCCATTTGCGGCTCAGTGGCGCCATCTTGGCAGCCCCGTTTTAATTCCCATGGAGTCCCGCCGTCGAATTTTAGAAACGTTCGCGGAAAAGTGAAAAAAGGCACGACGAACTGGGCAGCTGTCCAACGTTCCGTTTTAAAATCGACCACCCTTAACGATCGAACGCCGGAATAAAAGAAGCGATGGCGATCAAAAGGTTCGAATTCATTCCGCTCTGCGGAGCGTGTCATCTACGCTTCGTTCTACTTTCGTCGCGACCGAATCACTTTGTTTCGTCGGACAATAAACGGTCACGTGACCTGTGATCAATCTACCGAGCACGATCTAATAAAATTTCATCGGTTTCACCGCGAGCCTCCCCCCGTTCCAGATACGAACTGCCAAGGAGATTGTTCGTCACCGTCGACTCTCTCCACGAAACTTGAACGTGACGTTATTATCGCGTTGCCTGCCAGTCTCCGGAAAATTTCTAAGAGGCTGAAATTTTGTTTAGGGATCAAGCGTTAGGTGTAGAAATGAATTCTGTGCCTTTATATTCAATCATTTGTAACTTTGGTTTAAGTAGAAGTACTTACGTGTTATTTTCTTACATTAAAATACTAATCTTCCAAGTCCTCAACTTAATCTCCATGAAACCGTCTCTACAATGAATCCATATGCAGCCAGATAACCTAAGTCTCAGCCTGATGATCGTTAGAATGTATCTACACATATACGTTCGAATTTCATTAGCTAACAAGTTTTGCTTAGCGTTTGTCTAAGATTACAAGTCTAAATTTAATACGACCGCAAAGGGTTAATATATCAAAATGACGAGTAAGTATATCTCTTTAAACTAGAGTTATAAAAGATTGAATACAAAAACACAGAATTAATCTCTACACCTAATACATAATCTAATATTTGAAAGTTCTTGTTTTTGTAATCTCGGAGTGGTTTGCAAATTTTGTTCAGATTTATTCTTCTTAACTCTTCACGCATTAGAAATCACGTTAACAAGCCTCGTATTTTTTTGTTGATAATTTCCCCACCACGATTCCGCGACAATACGCTTCGAGAATCGGTAAGAAACAATCGATCTCGTACAACATCCATCGTATCCTCTTAAAAACGCCGTGGCTTCGTCCGTGGCCGGAACGACGTTGGAGGAACGATAGAAAAACAGAGCAGGGAAGAGCCGAGAGGAAAATCTTTGAAAAATACCTGCGGCTGTTGTTGGTTTCTAGGAACAATGGAGTGGTGAGTCACGGGATCCCCGATACGCCGCGATGACTCGAGTTATTTTTCAAAAAACACCGCTTTAACCGTGCCCCAGCAGCCGGTCCGTAGAGATACGAAAGAAAATTTGTTGTCTTCCAGGCGCGGTCTTCATACGTGCGATAACCCGGGCAATAAAAACGCGAGCAATAACTCGGTCCCGTTGTCGGCACGAATAGAGGGGACCGGAGAAAGCTTTAAGACCGATTCGTATTACCGGTGGAAGACAGGCCAGTAACGTTGTCGGGTGAAATACTGTGACAATCGCGATAATCGTCATGATCGAGTGGTATTGAGACGGTGACGTGGGAACAGCCATAAATTCGCAACTGAAATCTGTACTATGGTAAATATATTCACCCTCCGCGAGGGCTGACTTAAAATGTGCGTACACGAGGTAGATTTGTAGGGTAAAAAGGAAAATTAAGTTCGGGCCATTCATAATAAATTTTGAAAGTGTTGTATTTTTTTTTTGTAATATATAATATTAGGTTGTCCTAAAAGTTTCTTTCGTGAGTTGCACTTAATTATTTTCTGTGGCAGTGTTTATATAAATAGACAATCTAACTTCTTAGGCATTGATGGTGTAACAGTAATGGAGCGAAATGAATTGTACACAATTTTGTAATGTAACACAAAACATAAAATATTCTGTATGTATTAATTATTATTAAAGGGAAAGAAACTTTTGGGACAACCTAATACAATTTGGCTGGATTTATTTATATGTAGTAATTGTTTCCCTTTTCTTTGCGTGTAATTTTCTTTTGTGGGTTTAAACGGAAAATTAGATTCAGGTTATTCGTGAGAAGTTTTGAAGGTGTTGTGTTTTGTTTTTTGTAATATAGAACATAATTTGGCTAGATGTATTTAAATGTAGTAGGATAAAGTAGTAATTTCTAGCTTTCCTACCATTTGCGTGTATTTTCCTTCTGTAGGGTAAAAAGGAAAATTAGAATTAGGTTATTCATAACAAGTTCTGTTGGTGTTGTGTTTCCTTTTGAAATATCAAATATAACTTGATATGTACTACAATTTTGTTACATCAAACGTATTAGGTTGGCTAAGTAGTTCTTTTGGTTTGTCCTGATGCTTGTCTCTTTGCAGTTCGGATGTTTACTAACTCGATGAAAACTTCTACAAACGAAAAATCATTTGCCCGAAAGATGAGGAACAATAACAAAAACAAAATGAACAATATGTTGTAGACTAAATATTAGGGGGACTGAAAAGTAATCAAAATTTTATCACCATTTATTAAAAAAATCTTAAGTATTAATCAACAAAATAATTTCTATCATTTTCTAATCCTTTTTGCCAGCGTAAAGGTAGTTGTTCGATTCCTTTCTTAAAAAAGTCCTTCGATTTTTCATTGAAAAACTTTTCCAAGTCGAAGACATTTTGATTATTTTTCGGACACTCTAATATATTTCCTCGTCCAAGAAAAATCGCTGTTTATTTGTGCGTTAAAATCTGTACGAATCTTTTAGTCAACCCAATATTTAACGCGAACACTTAACGTTCGCTTAAAACAATTGACATTCATTATTTGAACAAAAATACAGGGATTGCGTTTCACGGTTTACTAGTCAAGCATTCACCCCCGCGAAGCTAGTTTCGCGTTTTATATTCCACTCCTTCTCTTCCTTTCCCTCCGTGCCCATCGCTTATTCTCCGCTTTTATTCCTTCTTTTCAAATATCATGAAGCTTCACGCTCCGCGTCTCCTGTTGCGCGTTTTACGCCTTTTCACCTTGCGCTCCCATATTTTTCTCCCTTTTTTCGCCACTGTCTCTACGTTAGATGCTTTCAGAGACATCCTCTAACGTTCCCCGTGCTGCGTTTGCATCACGGACAATAATTTCCGCGACGCGACTCGCTAGAAAATTGTTCGTTGGCTGCGTAACAGAACCCGTCGAAAATAATGTCGCTCGAATAATAATTATCTGCATTTCTTAGACTTCTTGAAAAACAATAGTCTCGATGTCTACTCTTGACCCTCGAATTATGTATTTCGAGTTTTGAACTAATGTAATTTAAATTCCTTAAAGTACAATTTTAATTTTGAGGGAAAACCGAATTAAAGCTTAAAGATCAAGCAATTTTTGAGATAATTTAACTTGGGATGTAGTAATCGTATAAAATAAACTGGAAACATATGTTTTTTAATTTTTGTTACACATATAAGTATATTACAGATGTTTATGTATTTATGGCAAGTGGAATTATGAAAAAATGTACGAGGATGTGCATAAATGCAAAAATGTATGAAATATCGACGATAAAACACGGGTTTCAATTTAAATTTAAATTCTTTATGGGTATCTGTAAGAATATAAAATAACATAAACATACATAGTCTATATATAAAGAAATATGAAACATGTTTTTGTGAGACAGAATCAAATGCACAAATTCTCTATTTTAGGACAAAGGTCCAGTTTATAGTTATCCTTAACTGTCTATATTTATACTTTAATCCTAAATTATATGACTATTAAAATATCACCAGAAATCCCACCACAAAATGTATTCACGTCGAAACAATAGCACTAAAAACATTCATGAAATTAATGCACGATATATCTTTTTCTCATCATTTCTTTCGGTGTGACTAACGTCTTATTTTGACCGTACTCGTACCACTTTGTTGTAAAATACAGAAGCGGTTGAAATATAGAAAAAATTTCATAAGAAGTAATTTCTCATTTCTGAGTCGTTTTTTCATTATACGCCTGCACAGTACTCGTTTCGAAAACGTATTTCTATCGATGATGGACGTGGAACCGCCGGGTCTGTAGGTTTGGAAGAGCAGGTGCTCAATTGCACGGCCGAAAATGATAGACATAGCATTCGAATGATTGCGAGAATAGTGAACGTTGGGACGAGCGATTGTTTGCAGAATACTGCATGATGAACAGCCGTATTTTCACTACAAAAGGTGCAGGGACTTACAATGGTGTCCTGTCATGCGTAATTATTTGCAGATGAGTATTGGAAATTTTTTATCGATGATTAGAATTTTAATTTATTAATAAGGCTGAATTTTGATATTATATAGAAAATTTGACAGAAAAATGAAACTTGTAGTTTTGAATAATTTATAGCTTTACAGTTCAAAGGTACCAGAGATTACATGTACAATTGTATAGTTCATTTTATAATGTCCTAATCATCTAGTTTTATAGTTCTTCAATTCTCTAATCCCGTAATGCTCTATTTTTTTGATTTTACAATTTTGTGTCTAAGTTTTTATTCCCTTAATTTTATGATTTTCTAATTTTCATATTATCTAATCTAATGTTGCAATTTTCTAATTTGATAACACCCTGTTCTTCTAATTCTATAATTGTCCATTCCTCCAACTTTCTAATCGCCTAATTCAACGATTTTATGATTTTATAATATTCTAAACCTCTAACTATCTGATCCCCTAATTTTCTAATCATTAAATCCTCTAATTAATCTACTTTTATAATTTTATGACATCTCCAATTCTCTAATTATCTAACTTTATAATTTTACAGCATACGCATCCTTTAATTTTCTAATTATCTGTTCCTCTAATTTCCTGATTATCTAACCCTCTGATTCTCAAATTTCATAATGTCCTACATCTCTAATTTTCCTTTCACTCCTGTAATCCTTCTAACATGTCAATTTTCTAGCTCGTCGGTATGAAGGCACCAGAAATAATATGTCACTTTGAATGAAACATTTCGTAACTGAAACTTTTCCCTTACAAGGAAGAAACAACGTGCACCTTTAGAATTCCAATCTTAGCTAACTCGTCTGGTGTAAGCGACGTCGAGCACTGGTTGTAGACAGCTTGATGTTCCACTTTAACGAGCAAAGAGCGGCACGTGTAACATGCTTCGCGGATAATTTCGGTGGAAAAAGGAACGTCGCGGCGGGGAAAGAAACGACGGAATATGGAATGAAATTTCCCTTTTCCGTTACCGCTTTATACGGTGCACTCTGTCGAGAGCGCGGATGAAGCCACTTCGGTCATACTTTGATGCCACCGCAACCTCCCTAACCCCTTGTTTTTTACGCTCACATACACATACGCGCTCGGCCGTGCGCATACACACCGAAAAGATGATTCTTGGTTCGTCCTCCGACTAGGAACAATGAATAGAAATGCGAAAATTTTTTCAACTGGAACGCCGTCGTTTAATCCGGGTGAACAATTTTAAGGAAATTCTCCTTGGAGACCACTGAAAAAATATTATCGAGTATTCGTCGAGAGGTCTCAACTTCACCTCGAAACACAGCCACGCGAATATTAATGGAGCAGCTGGGAAATTCAGATCAAACAATCTATTTTTATGCATTCTTTGTAAGTCGTAGGAGTGGCATTTTTTTTTTTTTTTTTTTTTTTTTTTTATTTGTTTTGGCTGTGAATATTTAAGTATCATTTTCATTTTATTTTGATGGAGAGGATTTGAGAATGTTTATTACTAATAGCGTTAAAGGTAATATTTAATTTATTCAATTGCAATATTGGTTTCCAATATTGATCGTGTCCAGTAGAATCGAACTTTAAAAATGGAAAGGGTGAACTATTTTTAATCAATATTTTCTTCAACTAACGAATGAAAATTATGACATAATTTTTACTGATACTACAAGTCCTAAATCAAGCTTTGTACATTATATTATTTATATTCAAGTAATTTCTTCTTGACGATTAATGAAAATATTAGCATGTCGTTAAAAAATAGATTCAAGACTTATATAATAGATATGCAGATAGAAGAAGCATACATATATTCAACGTGAATATTGGACTATTTTAAAGATATCAATTATACGTATAGAATGTAAGTTTTTTCTAACTCAGATATACAGAATAAAGGAAATAAAGAAATGACAATAAAGGAACTTGAATACAAAATTAAATAAAGAAGCTTACATTTATAATTACATTTAACATTACAATTCATAAAGTTCTGGGAATTATAGAGAACAATCACATCGAATTCGTTTCAATGATAAGGTAATTAGAAGTGATCGGACGAAATAAAGAACCAAGCACGGCGCGATACGCGATAAATATGAGATATTAAAGTAAGTTTACAAAAACTAGGTTCGGGAGGGAAATATATCGTCGAGTGTTGATTTAATTCTGTGAATTAAGTCAACAAGCTCGCGTGCAAGAAAGATTTGTGAATCGTGGGCGCATCGTGGTGAAATATACCGCCCGGTAAATTCCGAGGCTCTGTTGCTGATAATGGAACAATATTTTCTGAATGGTTATATTAAACGCACGTAACAGCCAGCGGAGGTGTTGCATTATTCAACTTATGATAACGTATTTCCTGAAATATCGCGTCGCTTCGGCAATCTTTCCAAATGTATAATAAGACAATTAATCTTCCTTCGTAAATACGTGTTTCGACCTATCAAACGTTTGTTTATTCTGGAGGTCCACGATAAACATCGCGAAACGCTAATTCCCCTCCAAATTATCACAAAATTATTGATATTGCGTGTTTCAGTATATCAGCGCGACGAAGTTATTTCGAACGTGATTCGTGGCATTATTGTGAAATTGTCGTGAAATTACTGCGAAAACGTTATCTTTAAATTTATCGTGAAATACATGGGAATTTATATTAATAGGAAATTTATTTTCGGACTCTGAACTTTAGTGTTTGCAGCATTGACATGTAATAAATACAGAAGTTAAAGAACATTCATAAATGAATTATTCTTCTAAAGATTTAGAGTTACATGATTGCGTACTTTTAGAATGTTTGAAGCGCCACATGAATTTACGAGGCGCGGAGTTAGTTCATTTTGAAGGATGTTAGAGTATAATTAAATAATACCTTTTCCTATTTCTTTTTATTTATTGTATATTAACCCTTTGGACTCGAGACCTTTTTTTGGTATCTACCAGCAACTCAAGATGCTTTCTTGGCATTCTACATTCTGTATTGCCAGGAATGCTAAGCTTCGATTGATTTCGAAAATGTCATTTTATTGACGCTTCTAGTTTCAAAGAAATTAAACCTAAAGAAACATTATTACTGGTAGATTTTCTACGTGAAACCTAGTGGTGACTGAAACTCACCTCTCGAGTGCAAAGGGTTAAACTCTCGCTAAAATTATTCCTATTTCATCAGTTTACTTATAAACAATATTAACTTCCTACAGTGTTTCAGTTTATAGAATTAAGTTTATCGACCAGAGTTCGACAATTTAAAAATAAGTATAGCAAAATATAAGGAATGAGTGAGTGGATGGGTAATATAATGAATGAACACCCGCATTCCCGGTACAACTAATGAGACATTAAACAAAATATATTCTCTGATGCAACACAAACTAAATATAGAAACATAAGTGATCTTCATTAATAGATTCGTGACTATATTTAGATACTCATTCCAATTATGGAAGTGTTCAGATACTTTTGAGCAGCAGTGTACATCACACGAGAACAATATAATCAAACTGTATCTTTCTCAATTTCTTTTTTTTTTCTGTATTAAATTCTCTTTGAAACAATTTCTATACTTTTATTTACGCGCAATTACAGTTCCCAAATTCTATAGATGCGAAATCACAGTGCTGCTAACATTTCCAAGTACCATGAAGAATAAAAAAAATCGATTGGACAGTGCCAGCACGGTTCGGCGAGTATTCCACGCGACCCTAACGAGCGATTGGGTGAAACCTGTCTCTACAATATTCCAATTCTATGTTCCATGGGCTTGGTCAACTCTCTTGCTGTTCCCTTTGCGACGGAGTTGCAAGACGAAATTGCAGGGCGCACGATCATGGACCAAGGCGTTATTGTTCCAGGAAGATCTCAAGAAGTTCCTGAGCGTCGACACACTTCTATATCCTGGATCGCGGGCTGGATCGAAAGACGCCAGATCGAACGGTGTTGCGAGTGGATACGAATCGTGGATCGCCAACGGAGCAGCCTGTTCCCGTGGCTGATTGTCCCTTCTGGGGAAACTTCCTTAATTATCCTGGAGTTTGAGGAATAATTCGGGCCATTCAAACGAGCTGGCTTACAAATCCGGTCGATGGCGAGAAACAAACAGTTGCATAAGGGCGCAATAAAGCAAAAGGGTGGATCAAAAGATAACAAGAAGAAGGAAAATATTTTTAGGTGTAATACTTGTGAGGGAAGAGCCGAGTTTGGACATTCAAATATAAGTTACCATCTATTAGCGTTCGGTGCAAAAGGGATCGAACTACCTGCGAGCTTTTTGACACAGGTGTGTGGAACAAACGACAGCCGAACATTTGAAAAAGAAAAACGGAGTCTGTTGACAGCTTGTATAGAGATATATTAAAGAGAATAATAGAAGTAATTTAGTGTGTGCTTAAATTAAAAATTAAAACTATTTCTTCTACAAGCTTTGTATACAAGAAGTCCTACAATACTACATTCAACAAATTTCTTAACTTACATTAGGATAGTTTGTTTAAACAGTACGACGCGGACGTGCACAAGCAACGATCGCCGAAACTATGAAATCACAAAATATAAAGAACAAATATTGAGAAATACAAGATCTATCGAAGTTTATGTTTAATTTCCGTTCGTAGAGGCCCGAGGGGAGCAGCAGAGTTGAAGAACAACAGAAGTTTCCTCTCGTTCTTCAGCAAGTTCTGCAGATAAAAATAAAACAAGGGCTGCAGATAAACGTGGCCCAATAAATTCTACAGAAAAATTGCAATAAAACTAATAAATATAGTTTCCTGGACGAAGGCTACTTCACTGTTTGGTGCTACTACATTATTAACAAACATTTGTCTATATTTTTTTTATCGACACCTCGAGCAGATCCCGCACGCAACAACAAGGGAAACGCACATCTGCGCGTTATTCTTTATTTGAAAGCACTTTCGGCATTTCGAGGATCGTAAACTGGTACTGCGGCAGCCAGAATACAGCTGGGTGGTAAGGTGCTACTAAAATGTGCAATTTGTGGTCATAAACGTAGCTCGTATCAACAGGTAAAATAAACATCGCTTAGCTTTTCTTGTCTGTATCGAGCTAAGGTAAGAATAACACCGTTATTCTCATCTTTAAGTGTCTTGGTACAGATTCTTGACGCAAAGATAAGTTATTTATGTGTGAAACGAATTGTTCAAACTGTTTGGTCATTTACGTTGGATAAATAAATCGTTTTTCAAATAGTTTAATGAAGTAATATTGTCTAAGGGAACTTCAGAGTTTTATTTTTTAATTCTACACAGGATTTTTCATTTTAAATGAATGTACATGTAATTATAAATAAACGTGACGCTTCGTTACATCAACAAATGTATTTTATTATGAAGACACAAAACTTTAAAACCTCTCTGAAAATTCTTTATAAAGACATGAGGTTTCGTTTACCCATCACAGTTTAATAATTGCGTAACAGCTTAAAATTAAATTAAAATAAAACAAATTATCATTGAAAAATTTAAATAAATAGAAATAGAAATATTTAGACTCTATCATTGAGTAGTGTATGAAACCAGGGGTATATCTTCTTAAAATGAAAATTTAATGCAAGTCTGTAAGAACACATGGTTAAATACATAGGTTCTTATTATAAGGAACATTATATCAAGTAAAAATAAAAAGGAAATCACTAAGCCAAGAAAAATAAAATAACACTAGCATATCTAAACTATCGCATCAGAAATGTGAAACGATGTCTGGACAAGGATCCAATTTGCAAATGTCGAGAACAGAGTCGAGATTAATGTTTTCGATGAACAAAGATCAAGGCGACCAATTTTGCTATCGCAGGAGGAGATTCGAGTCGCAAACTTGCTCGAGTCGAAATTGCTCCTCTGCCAGACATCAGTCAAGGAAGAGTGCACCACGTTAACCGTAATAGTCTTTGAACTGCCGAAAGATCTCCATCAGATGGTATCGCGACCACTGGCAGATGAGAAAGAATAGCTGAGTGAAAATTTGTTAGAAACTTCTGTAATGTCGTGATAGCATATTCAATCGCTTGTAGCATTAAAGATGTTGAGAGGTGAGGCCTTACCATCAGATTATATTTAGCTTTTTAATTGCTCCCAGAATTAAAAGGGGTGAGGGGTCAAATCTTACAACTAGATTAGATTTAATATTTTTAATTGTTTCTAGAAATGAGATATTTAAAATACAATTGCTGTTGGAATTAAACATGTTGAGAGGTAAAGCCTTAATTCTGGATTAGATTTCCAATTAGCTATCCAATTCCTCCTAGAACTAAAAATTTGGAGAAGTGAACTCTTACTACAAAATTAGATTCAACCACTTTTAATTGCTAATTAAAGGTGAAAGAAGTGATTAAATGTGATAGGTGTTGATACCTTCAACTGTTCCTAAAATTAACCCTTTTCAACTCGGATGTCTGCTATGAGGGGACATTGTAAGTCTAGCAAGTTTTGTTAGAGGTTATGTAGAATAAATTTATGCTAGGACAAATTTTTTAAAACTGCATATTTCCTTGATGTTTTCATATTGAAATAGCACGAGAAAGCAAACCAAAATATGGTGTGTATATAGAGATTCAGGGAAAAAGATATGAGCAGGCGTTACGTGGAAAAATTATGAAGTAAAGGTTCCTCTAAAAGAAGCATCAGGGTTTTGTTTTTAATAATAAAATGTGCCTGTCAACGTGTAATGGAAACTTTCAATTGTGTTTAATTACAATCAGGTGTACTTTATTTAAGATATACCAATTGAACGTATTCGATATATATATATTACAATATATATAATACAACATAGAATATATTGAATATATTAAAACACAAAATACTGAAGCCTCTTTTGATCCTTTATAATTAAGATCCTTTATATTTTCAGTAGTCTCAGCACTTCGAGAAAGCTATAAGAATTTATAATCAAGTCTAATAATATAAAAAAGACGTTAAAGAAATTTTTGTTTCTTTAACGAGCCTCTCAAACTAACTATATCTAACCTTTGTAAGTTTATAGCATCAAATTTCCCTATGATTAACTATGCGGACATCATTTTGATTCCCAAGATGTCCATGTCATTAGATGACTTTTATTAGAATAATTAGCTCGCTACTAAGAGTCAGTCAAACATACATCCCTGTCTGAGGCAACATTTGCTATGTCAGCTTTGGAGGTGAGTCGACATCATATTTATCTAGCCTGTTTGAATTTATGTTACAAATTTGGAATGACTAATTTTAATGAACACTCCATTCCACGACCAGCATATTTTCTCTCATATGTAATTCATTTAATTGACACATGTTAATGTCGAAAATATACAAAAGTGTGCGCGTCATAATATTAGTATCAATAATAATAATAACTTTTTATTGTATGTAGATATTGCAAAGCAGTACTCGACGACATCCACACTCACATACAGAGGTAAAGAGTTTTCTGTTATTTTTTTAATAAAACCCTACTGACACGGAATGCATACAATATTTGTATTTTAAATAAAAGTACACATTACGATCAACCCTGAAAGATGACATCCAAGTGTCTCTACAAAAAAGACTACACAGACAGTCGTATCTCAAAGACTCCCCCGAAAAACTCTTCACTCCATTCAAACCTAAATACAATTTCAACCCTCCAATCGCCCTCACTTAACTCCCCAGATTCCTAAAATTCATCGAATCGATGCTACGCAACTACACGCGCCGAACCCCGAGGAAACTCCGACCCAAAACAGTTAGGAACTTGTAATCAGGCTGAGTGTTTCCGAACTCAGATTTCGCTAAATTTCGCGTGGCGTTAAAAATCAGCACCTGCCGGTTCGCTGACCGAAATCTCGCCCTTCCACGGAACAAGCCCGGGCAAACATCGTACATCGAGCGAACGAAATTAAAACAAAGTTCGGAGGGGGGTTCTCCGACCGGTTTCGAACACGCGGCGCGTCGGTGAAACGTTGGAAGCCAGCTAGCCAGGAAACGGAAGAGTAATTTCGTTGGGACTATCGACCAACGGGTGTCGGGGTTGACGATACACATTTGCAACTCGGCAGTTTGGCGAGTTCTCCCTCGGGGGTAGCCGTGAACTCCGCGCTCAACTTGACGTATGAAGAAAGAGCTGGGTGGGGAAACGCTGGCTGGCGTGCCAGTCGCGCAGGAAGCGGAGAAACGGCTCGACTGTCTTGGCAGTGGTTGTTTGCGAGGTTTGTGTCGCCGAGGTGGCAGCCTCGGGGCTGGAAAGTAAGCCTAAGGGTGTGAGACGAACGTGCCGCCGATGTGACGATGCTAACGATACTCGAACGGAAGGGGAGGGTTGGGCGCATGGAAGAGCCCTGGATGCCAAGCGAGCTGGCTGGACTCTGGTAAACGAGCAAAACGACCGAACGTGGAACTTAGTTTGGCAAAAGTCCCAAAGCCATGGCCAGGCCTTAAGCTGTGTTCGTAGTGACGTTTATTACGCGACCTACCGTCCCGCTTACCGCTATCACGGAATGTACTCTTACCGAAGACGGAACTTTCAGGTTTTCCGGGGATGTTCCGTAAGCGGGAAACACCGCGCCGTGAGAATTTCATTGGCGCCGTTTAGGAGATGTAGGGAAACGTACTTTTGAGGGCGCTTTAGTTTTTTTTTTTTTTTTTACTAATGTCTAGGCAATTTTTATGATTTTTTTTACAGTTGGAGCACTTGATATACAAATTCGTACAGTACGGTTATTTACAGAGGTAGAGTTAGCCCTATAAGTATTCGTACCCTCTATATTTATCGAAGAATGTCTAATTTAAACGAATGCTTCATGTTTCCAAATAAATTTGTAATTGTACATATATACATGTGGGAAGTTTATTCTTGTACATATTTATAATGGAAGATTAATTTGGAAACATGAAGCCTATTTAAATTAGACAAATTTCTTCAATAGATATAGAGGGTACGAATACTTATGGGACTGAATGTATACGGGTGTCTCAGGCTAAGTGATACACAGCTCTCTAACTCCAAAACTATCGGCCGAATGCAAAATTTCAAATATGGAAATTGCATGGTAAACTGGGGCTCATGTTTCGGTGAGAAGGGATTTTTGTTAACTTTGTTATTTAACGAGATATGATGGTCAAGTTTCGTTTTTTGCACTCGAGGCCTTTCTTTCTGGTATCTGCCAGCAACTCGAGATGTTTCTTAGGATTCTATTACCATGAATTCTGAGCTATCTAGATTTGAGAATAAGATCACCTTTACCTCCCGACAATCATTTTATTGACATTTCGAGCTCCAAAGAAATTAAACCTTATGAAATATTAGGTATTGTAGATTTGCTGCGCGAAACCTAATGGCGATTGAGAGTCACCCCTCGAGTAAAAAAGGTTAACGAACTCCGTAAGTAGAATTAGCGAGAAATGGTCAGACACGAATGAGTTGTATTGTATCCCAGACAATATTAACCCTTTGCACTCGAGGCCTTTTTTTCTGGTATCTGCCAGCAACTCGAGATGTTTCTTAGCATTCCATTGCCATGAATTCTGAGCTATCTAGATTTGAGAATAAGATCACCTTTACCTCCCCGATAATCATTTTATTCACACTTCGAGCTCCAAAGAAATCAAACCTAAAGAAACATTAGGTATTTACTTTAGGTAGATTTGCTACGCAAAAACCTATGGTGACTGAGGATCACCTCTCGAGTGCAAAGGGTTAATACTAATTTTCTTCAGTTTCTTTTTTATTTTTGCAAATTGTACTTCGACAATTCCAATACCTCGTGGACACCTTCCTTCTCGAATGTTACTGTAGACATCCAAGATTGCAATGTAACTATCCCGCAAACATAAAATCAATATATTCTCTAAAGCTCCTAGAAGCTCCCATTTCTTCTCCCAGCACTTCCATAACGAGCGTCTGATATATAGGAACCGGAAACGGATCGAGTGGCTGCAAGAAAGGGGGATCGGACGGTTGCCCCCTAGTGGCGAGTAGGGGAAGTGTCGCTTACCACTTTAAAACGAGCGACGTTTTCTCTCAACAGCTGTCGAGATTGCAGTCGCTGCTGTTTCCTGCGGAACACGTCGTCGAACGTAATTCGAAGGCGTCCGTTCGATGCCTCGATTGAATTCTCTTAATGGATTTTTAATCGGAGGAAAGAGGTTGTTGCGTAGTACCAGCTCGCGGCGATGGTGCGCTTCAATGAGATTTGTATGCACGCGATGTGTGTACGTCCCCGTATAACGAAGCTCGAGGCTAGCACTGGAAAGTCAATTTTCAGAAAATAAACACCGGTTAAACCGAGTGCAGCAATACACGGTTTGGCTAGACATTTCCTAGTGTTTTGCATGTCGTTGGGTTAGCAATAAAGATAGCAGAGGTAATATGGAAGAAGTTAGGTTTATTCTTCTAATTGGAATAGTAGAAGAAGTACGATTAGAAGAAAAGAAATAAGCAACACGGAATTAGTAATTTGGAAAAAGGAAATGGAAAATGAAATTAGTCAGGTGCCATTTAGTCGTGTTACATTTTGTCTCGATTATATCTTACGAATAGACTGTAGAAGTTCATGCGATTACGGCAAGTAGAAATATAATAGAACGAAGATGTGCACAAGTAGATAAATATATGTATAAGGTATCAATAATAAAGTACATAATATAGTATTTTGAAGTTAAGAGATACTTCCATTTGAACTCTTCAGATATACTTGTAGAAATATAAATTGATATAAACATATTATTAAAATTATCGTTAAGGTTATTTCTATACACTTATAGTAACGCATACGAATATCTAAAATACAGTAAAACGTCTGTCGGTGACGCAAATTAAAACCCCACAAATTTCTGCAAATTATTTGTTACAGATGATTAATGATTTTTTGAGGACAACATTGTTATAAGTAAAATTTAAAGTTATCACTGATGTAGTTAAGCATAGTTTGGTCTCAATAGTTATCTGTGCCAAGGTACTGTCGGTTTTGTGATAATTATAGATAATAAATATCGAACAAAGTGAATTGTATAATCAGTGAACTATATACAGTGAGTATTGTCAATATAGAACTGTTAGCATAACGAATACAGAAATAACTCCATTATAATAGCTCCATCACATGTAGTAAACTAATATTTTCATTGAAAAACTGAAACAACTACTTCGTTAAACAGTAACTTTCTAACTTAGCCCTCGCGTCTCTCAGCCTCGCGTGCCTTGCAAGTTGGACAAGTTGCGAGAACATGCATTGGGGAAGGTGCCGAAGTTTCGTTCGTGTTACCTGAACGATCAGTTCTGCGCCTCAAATGCTGTACCCAAAGCCAAGGAGTTCCACCCAATCAAAGACAGGTACTGCCGCACTTTCGAAACACAAAACTTGTGGAAATCAACGCAACCACGGGCCCTGTGCGAGGAGCCTGTCGATATTGAAATGCTTTAAAACTGAATAACATATCAAGAATTGAATCAAATAAATTCTCTGCTTCGTCATTAATTTGAATAATTGTATCTTAAAATATGTATAAAAGAGTTCAGCTTTAAACAAAAAACAGATATATCTAATGGAAGACTCTTATAGAGCAAACATTTCTCTTTAATTTTGTTTTTTTTTATTGTTTTGTTGTATGATTTTTATTCACCGAGTTATTCGCTATCAAAGCAAAAAACAAACTGTGTACTTTGTACGCCCACAACTTGCGAACGCATGATCGTAGAACATTTTTCACGAGTGTTTTGGAAAGCTAAGACAGTTTTCTTTCAGAACCTTTAGTTGCCAATTCAATGAGACTTTTTTTAACCGTATTAAATTCATTTAAAAATGATCCCACAAAAACTGTATATTTAGAAGAAGAAAATAAATTGAGTCCTTGATTCAAAAAGTAGAAACTTCAAGCTTTAAAATGCGTTTTTGAAATATTTTAAATATTAATTTTGACGAGGAGTGTAGTTGACACACCATGTGCAAACTCGCCAAACATCTGAGCGAATCTATCGGAAGCATTTGTGAGATCCTAGCAGTCAGAGTTTGGTAAATATATGAATAAAATAGAATAGAATAGATGGTTAAAAATACACTGTCTACGTCTCAAAGTACAATAGATAGCTCTGTTGCTATAGAATTTAATTCGACTTGTGTGAGTTTAGTAGCAACAACGCTCCATAGTACCAGAAAATCCAGTAAAAGAGCGACGTTTTAATTTACTGAAAACAGCTGACTTCATTAAATGGCTTTTCGGTGGGAAATCCTTTAATTTTGGGTATCGGTTAACACTATTTCAACGCTGATTTACGATTGCTTCGAGCGTTTTATCAATCGCTATATTGGCGCATAGATTGGGGTCGATTTAATGCACTTTGTAACGCGTATTCGGATCTCCCTTGTTGCCGTTTATCAGTGTTACTATTCGGGTAATCGTTAATTGAACTATAATGCGTCTAAATGATTTGTTGTCGCCTGGTCGAAAACAAGTACATATTCTTCTATTTCGTTCTATTTATAACCATGTATCATTTATTTACCTTTCATTTACATCATTTTTCACTTTCAGTGATGTCAGCGTTAAGAAAGAAAAATTGTCCACGTCATTGTATGATGTTTCAATATAAGTAATGCGTGATGGAAAAACATATTTTTATTGTATTTATATGGTATATATTATAAGTTACTTAAGATGTTATTTATAATCATTTATGAGTCTCATGATACTTGAGATACATATTATTCCTTGTTAGCGGTGTATCGATGAGAAGCATTACAGGCTTCGTTTATTCAATAAGTTCAGCCTTCGCAACTATGTCAAATTTGATTACAAAATAAACGTCAAATAGTTCTATGTAGAGTGGCTCGTTAAAACAAGCTTTATAGACAACTGTATAGCCAACGAGTTTATGTTTCCTTCATAATATTTGGATTGCACGCAGATACAGTATAGTTTTATGGAGGCACGTTCAACGTCATAAATTTATTGATGACAGGCTTAAAAATACTGTTGTTCAAATTTGGGATTTTCGATCAAAGCTACTCTTCACAATGTAGAAATTACTTACTATTTACCACTGATACGCTAATTGGCAAACATGAAACGTTCGAAATGTACAAATATTGTTCTACAAGTTGCAAACTTATTTAATGTTTGTATATGAAAATCATGGTTTGAAAATTATTGATTCGCGAGTTTAACTCTACTATTTACCAATAATTTCCAAACTGTGTTTGGTTAATTACGGGACCAAGTATGATATTGTAGCTCTTTGGAAAGGGAGATGAAGTTCAGAATATTTATAATTCAACGTTTCTCTATTCTTGTCGCAAATTACACTCTTATAAATTTTTTCTTTTATATATTTTGTGAGTTATATTATATTGCAATTTATTAATTGAATGTTTTTTGGATATATTATTTGAGACGTACAAATTATCCTTTTTCTTAGATTGTTACCTGCAGATAGACAACAGAGTCTTCCTTAGAATATTTTTACGTCAATGACCAACAATATTAACAATCTTCATGTATCAAATATTCCAAACAATTTCTATAGACTACATTTCTTCAAACCTTCCCAAACACACACAAACTATTTGATTTTCATTCTCAATTTTAAGAAATTCCACGTACTTTGTAACCGCAAAATGGATCCATTATACACCCCTCCTATTGTAAAACGATGCTTTTGGCATGTGTTTTGCCCGTTCTCCATTATTCAACCGCGCTTTCGATTATCATACAAAATCCATTCTTCATCGCGCGACGATTTGCTTAAAAATGGATTTCGTTTGTTTCTCTCGGGAAAACGAGGTAGATATCTCCATTTGCTTCAGCGTTCGAACATCGTTCAATTCATGCGGAATCCATTTTCTTTACCTAGCCGACCCCCTTGCCAAGTGATAAACGATTGCGGGATGACTAACATTCATTTGCGAAGCTATCTCTCCCCGCTGTTTTACACCAACTATTTTCAACAATCTTTTAAACGATCTCATTCATCTTCGTTATATTCGTGTTTTATTTTGACTCAATTTTCAATAATGTATTTTAATAATAAATCAAGAGGGTGGCATTGGTAGTTGTCAATACTTTGAACAATCTAAGGCTTTGGTCTTCAACGCAACGTTTATATTTAGTAACGTTCAAATAAAGAAATTGTTGAGATTGTTTTTAAATGGACATCTTTAGATGGAGCAAGTTATTATTGTCACGATCGTTTTTAGAACGAATATTCCAGAAAGAGCTATATAAGAAGCAGAATAGAAAGAGCTATTCCAAATTATTAAATATTTTGTTGCAAGTTTTATACATGTATATAACATATTTATATAAATAGAATGGCAAGTATAAATATACAGAAATATAGAGGGATTATAGAAATGCATAGATATACAAAATAACACAAATGAAATACATATTGCAACACTTAGAAAGCAAATGTATACTTTAACATACATTACTCTACTTTATCTGTGTATATAAAAATATGAATCTGCATAAATATCGGTCCACTTAACATTTATTATTAATTCAGCATGAATGTAGTCAATGAAATCAATAAATTCGTGACTTATAGGGGAGACAGATAAAGTTCAGATAAAGTTACAAATAAATAAAAATAATTTACAGTCAGTCCCAAAAGTGAGTCCCAAAAGACGACAGGTTTACCCTCTGTACGTTTGATCGTTCTAAATAAATGTTTTATTATAAACACATAAACGAATAAATTTGATATTTGTATATAATAAAAAATGTATTTGGAAACTTCAAGCTTATCGTTTAATCTAGATAAGTTTCTTCAAAAGACATAGAGAATACGAAAATTTACTCTACTGACTTAATAATTTTTCCAAAAAGAAACGCGAAGAAAAATGAATTCCGCCTACTGTTCTGCAGCACACAGCTCCAAACCCGTATCGAAAAGACAAGAAGATAGACACAATCGACGATACACGAGCCGATTTCCAGCCATCCCAGTGCAAAAGCGACAGACGTCTGACCTCCCCGACCCTCGTAACAAATTCTCCGTGGCAAGATCACACCGACCACGAAATTATTCATCCCTCCCGATCGTTTCGACCGAACCATCCCCCGTAACCCAAGGAAATGTCTTCCCAAAATCTGGAACTTAATATTCATACCAGCAGCGCGTCTCGCGGCGACCCCTGAATCCATTACCGACTTTCGGAGCGCCGATTAGTAACGACCCCAGGATCTCATCCGACCAGTAGGATCCCTCCACCTCTCCGTCACCCCCGTCCGTGAAGCAAAAAGAGCCGATGTTCCAGGCTTTTGCGCTTCGCGGGAATATTAATCGAGCGAGGACAACGCGGAAGCTGCTCCCCGCGATTCGTCTAGGGTCTTCGAGTGGCGGAAACCCGAAGAAGAATCGGCGCGTAGAGGGTGGAAAAACCGACGGGAAACCGGGGAATGGGGGGTGGCCAAAGAGGGGCAAATGGCCGGGTACTCGTCCGTTGGAGGATTTAAAACGGTCGAGTAAGCGGTAAATTCTAACGGTGTCTTTGTGCCCGGGCGAATAAGTACTCGGGGACGATACTCGCCGAGGGCCCCATCCAACCCTTTCATTCCTGCTTCCGTGTTCTCAATTCGAGGAGTATATCTTATTCAAGCCGTCCTCGACGGCACGTCCGCGCGCTATCCTAAGAAAATTGAATCGCTGAAGGAGTCACGACGGATCGCGGCCTCCGAGGGCGAGGGTGTGTCTGAGTATCCATGGAGAGGGACTCCATGGGAGTGGAATATAGTCACGGACAGAGGGGCCGTGATTTTTCTCGGGAGGTCAATCTACCACGCGACGAATACGTGCCGAAGGATGAATACCGATGACGGCTGACTAACCCCCTTCGGGCGTCGAGGATGTTCCGCGACACGCTCGACGCTTAGGCGTCGTTTTAATTCAACGATTTTATTTTCTTGGGTATCTGTAAGCTTCTGGCGTATTTTCACCCTTCACTTTCGCGTAATTTTCATTGTCTTTTTCTCTCACTGTCTTTTCATTTTTCCTTCATTTGCATTTAATTTTCCATTACTTACTCATTTTCCCATCATTTTCTTTTAATTTTCCTTCATTACCGTCTGATTTTCTTATCACTTTCCCATTTGATTTCATATTATTCCTATACTCCCCTGTATTATTCCTATCATGCTACTTGCTCTAACCCTTTTTTTCTTCTTAATTTGCCTATCGCTTTCCTATATTTTCTTTCCATTTTTCGTTCATTTCCTAACATCTTAACTAACTTATATATTTAAATATTCTCTTTCCACTTTTCTTTCACTTCGTGAGTGAATTTGTGAGAGAACACAACCGAATGTGTGGTTGTAAAATATATTAGACGAATGTTAGAAAATCAATATTGAATTAATTATGACTAATAAGGCGCTGAAGGTAATAATAAGTTTACTATAATTTTATCGGAGTTAGTTTATAAATAAGAGGAATTTGGAAATGTGATTTTAATTGAGTGATTGTATCACTCTTCTTTAAGACATTTTATAAGTATACATATTATTGTATATACCTAAGTACTCTCTTTTCATTTTATTTATACAAATTTTGTTAATTTTTAGTTTATTATACTTATTTCTCTTTTATACCTTCCCTCTAATGTTTTGTGCATCCTCTGTATTGTTTCTTTTACCCTTCATTTACTGTTTATTTCTCCTTAAACTATCCCCTAATTTGTCCTTTTATTTTCTACTCATTTTCCCTTAACTTTTCTATAATTTTTCTATGATTTATCTACTACTGTTCTTTCAACTTCTCCTCACTATTTTTTAACCATTCCTTCTACAATTTACCTATTAATTTCCCTTCATTTTGCTCTCATTTTCCTCAGATTTTCCTCCCAGTATCCTTTAACTTTACCTTCATTTTCCAACGATCTAACTACTACCTTTCACCTTCCTTTCTTCCTTCTCTCATTAAATTTTCCAATCACCCTTCTTTCACCACCCCTTCGTTTCTTCCTTCTTTTCCTTTCACTTTTCTACATTAATACATTTTCTGTTGATTTTCACGCAATGTCGAAATACCATAACTAACTTTCACGTACAAAATTAATTCCTCAATTTCTTCAATTTTTTTTTCTCACCTTCCCTTCACTTCCCCTTTAATTTAACTTCATCCTTCCTTTACTTGTATCTGCATCTTCCTCACTTTTCTCTCCTGTTTGTCCATTCCAGTCTGCACCGACAAATACGTGCCGAAGGATGAATACCGATGACGGCTGACTACCCCTTAAGCATCGAGAACGCTTCGCGAGCGACGCTCGCCGTTTAGGGATGGTTTCAATTCACCGATTTTACGGGGTTGTTCGTTAAGGGATCGCGAGCACTCGTGCGCCACGGGACGCCAACTTTGCGCACTCGCTCGCACGGAAGCAATTTCTGATTCCTCGGTTATTTACATCGATTTAATTTCATCTCCTGCCGTCTGTGAGCGTCGGCGCTTCGCGTGTGCTATAATTCCCCCGGTGTATTTTTAGTGGAAACGTTTGGGAATAAATTAATGCTAATTTAAAGGAATATGCTTTTGGAACAAACTAATGGGAGGGATTGCGCGTTGTTTATCGTAGGAAAAACATATCTCAATTCCGAATGAAATCTGAGGGTACACGTTTTCTTTGCAGTTTATGGAAGCCATAAACATTAGGCTATGCTTAATTAAGAAGCCAATTTTGTTGAATTTTTAAAAACTAATTTTTTAAAATTGAGAATTAGATTTTCATTTGCGATCAATTTTTATCTGGTTCACTTTCTATCTTTTTCATCATGAAGTTGACTGTATTATTGCACAGTTGACAAAGATCACGGGACGATGGAGAACGTTTGTGTGAAATTGTCATTGAAATAATCATCGAGCACTCTGGTTTGACCTATCTGAACATTTGGAATTTGAAAAGTTTCGTTATATAAATTAAAAATTGATTTAATTATATGAAGAGATTAATGCTAGATCTATTAAGCAAGTTAATTTACACAATTCTTTTGCTACAATTTTTAATGACAACCTCCTCTTCTCTCCTCTAATTGCTAACAAACATTATTCTCGGTAGTTCCAGTGCTAAAAATACCCTGTACAGCATTTAGGTCGTTTGCGATCTGTTAGGATTTTTCTGTTCTCTATTTTCCGTTCAGTATCGCGATAAGAACGAATGGGTCCGATTTACCTGTTCCCTGCAAGATCTATTCCCTCGAGATATGCTTCTTCCTATCGTTCTGACTTGAGCGTCAGCTTAAGTATCATGTATCGAGCGATGAATCCCGAGTCCCAAGGGTCTCCAAAGAACCAGACAAAGTCAAGAACAAGACGACGAATTTATTTCATAGTCTTCCTATTATTATTATAAAAGAATAGTTTCTAGTTTCATGATGGACTACCTTGTCATTGTAATTGTATCAATTATTCCTTTTTTATTAAAAATCATAATCAAATAATAATTTAAAAATCTTAGTATAGAAAATATATGGTTATTACTAACTCCTGTATTTGAGTTTTGTTTTGGCTAGTACAGTTGGGAAAGAACAACCTGAATCTAAACGAAAGTCTCGAAGACGATGGCATTCCACCTATGCTTTCAGCGCCTGTAAATTTATTTTACCCCGTTCGCTGTAGACACTTTTTACAAGCTCCTGAGTGCTGGCTCCTCTCCCTAGCGCTGGAAGTCCAGCTTGATAACACCTGTGCGCAAAATGCGACGATGCAACGTGCATAACAAATTGTAGCCTACTTTTTAACTTGGAAGTCCTGCCTATGATTAAAACCGTAAATTTTCTTGTTCATTTATCTGGGAACACCGGTCTAACATACTTAACGAGCTCACGAGAATTTAATGCTATTATCCACAATGTTTCTGTGAATGTCAAGTTTTTGAGTAATGTTTTAGCTCTTTATTTTACTTTGAATAAAATAAACACTTCTGTTGTAATTCTCGTACACAGTACAATTTATAATCATGATTTGTAATTCATTTTCTTATAAAATTTACTAAATGTATATTGCAGAGTCTACTAAGTTACTTTGCAATATTATTCCATACAACTATTTCTTTCTAAAAGTATTCCGAAATAAATTAAAGGAAATAAATCTTTCCACTAAACTTTGCGTTTAAATAACCAAACATTTATACAATTTTTTCCTACGAATATTTTTCTCCACTTTCAGTAGAGAAATACCAAGCTTAAACTGATACCACTGCTTCAAATTGGTTTTCCAATTTTACCTTAATTGCACAGTTGACACCCATAAGTATTCCGAATCCAAAATCAAATTAATATTCAAAAATTTTAAAGAGTGCTTACCTATAAGGCTCGCTATCGTCTACCTTTAATTCTAATTTTCCTTTTCCAGACGTAAACATTTTATATTTACAAATTACAAACACTAGCACTACTTTTATCCCGGTTTCAAGTCACAGCGATCCCCTAAAAGTGGAGATTGAGAAAAAGTTACACGGGAACGAAGAAGCCACAAAAATAGCAGTGGAAGTAAAGACGCATGCACGAGCTAGAAAGAAACGCTCAGTTTTTAGCATCCGAACAAGATCGTTTATCATAGGAACTTTTAGTCGCTTCTATCCATCTGGATGAAGAAATCGGCCTTGCGAATCTAGTAAATCCGCATTACCGCGACGTGTACCAACGGAATCCCGCGAGCGGAAGGTAAGGGATGATCGTTGCGGGTGGAAGATCGAGTAAAATAGGGGTAAACTGATGAGGGCTGGCAACTCCATAAAGACTTGGATACCGTTTGTAACGTCTTCGAGTTGAATTAGAGAATGTTTCGGTGCCAGCGAGTCCAGAAATTCCGTATTCTGTGTATCTACCTTAAAATTGTCGAAATAAACAATTTTAAACATATTTTATTTAAAATGTTTCACACATTTTTCACGTTTTAATCTGCTGTTTAAATTTATTCAGTTTTGATGGATTTTAATTTCACATATAATCTTATTCATTTGTGCTCTAAAATACAAAACAAATTTATAAAAATCGTTGTTCTTGTAACAGGATAAAAAATGATGCTTACTTTCACTGATACATTAATTAAAAGTAAGAATAAATTATAACTCTATGTGTTCTGTCCATTTGAGCACATTTCACTGCTTATCAGATATAAAAATAATAATATACACTGAAGTATATACTATACCCTTTTGCTGAGTTTATGATTACGTAAATGAGTCTGTAATTGAAACTGTATTTGTTACTCACGAGAATAATAACAAAGATATCATTGATGTATTAATTATTTTCAAGTTAAAAAAAACTACAACATCATTGTATCCAAACTTGAAAATGAGCTTCGATTAAAAATTCCCCGATGCATATTATCAAGCAATTCCTTGCACGACAAATTTGTCAAGCACAGAATTAATACGTTAAACACGTTTAATATGTTTAAAATTATCCAGAATTACTTTCCCTAATGAATTCCATTTCTAAATTCATTCCCAAAAATGTAATGCTGTAACGCGTTACCTCCAATGCTCGACGCGGATAAATAGCACGAAAAAGTTTCGATAAATTAGATGTGGTCTCCCAGTAAGATTTCCTGTGATCCCGTGGAAACTTTCTCCGCCGTGGAACGCGCGTTATACTTTAAAGAGATACTGGCAACGTAGTATGAGTACACGACAGTTCTGGAAGGCGAGTATTGAGTGGTAGTGCTTCGAGAGGGATGACTGCCATTTATTCCCGTCACGTTGGTCCTGGCTACGGGGAAAAAAAGTAAAAAAAAAAAAAAAGACCACGACGTAATCCTCCTGCTATCTCTGTACATTCCACTAGATGCCCAAGGATGCCGCTACCCGTTGGAGAGACTTAAAAAAACTCGGTGGAGGATAGGAAGGACGATCGAAAGCGTTGCAAGGGAGGATCTCCAGCTTGTCCGCGGACAGACTAATCCAAGAACGCGGCATATCGATTTTGTTCTTAATCCTGGTCAAGATCCAAGTGTCCTGGGATCCACGGGAGAACGTCAATAGATTTTTGTTTCGATCTGAGAGTCGAAGAGACGTTTAGACTTTTCTAGAAATTTTTGAGAATTTTATGCGAACTGTTTCTCACAATATTTCGTAATCATATTGTATATATTTAATGCAATTAATATGTATTATACAAATTGGAATAAATTCCAGGCCAGGCATTTAAAACAGGCCACTTGAATAGTTCGCTTACTTTTAGCGATGGAAAAAAAAGTGTCGAATAAGAGTTGTTTGACTTCGAAGAGCACGTAACGTGGTGCCAATAACTTTTAAATAAATAAAGATCGACTCCGTTTTTTTTACATAAAATGATATAGTTTCTTATACACATTCTGATAGTGCGTTTCATATAACCTAATTAATTATATTAAAAGATATATGATTTTTGAAGATTATCTTTATAATGTATTTCAACTGAAATCTGATATATATTTGTTTAGATTTTACATTTCAAAATATTCTTTCATAAAAAAAAAAAAAATATTTCATTGTAATATTGAATTTTTAAATAAATTTCGTAATGAATCTCCGACTTTAAATTTTACTCTGATTAAAGCAACTATTTTTCGATAATCAGGACAACTATATTATTTAAATATTTGTTTAGAATAAAGTAAATATGAATTCCTTTATCAAAAAATATTATTGCAATGTGTTAGCATGAAAGAAGACCTTCAAACATGAAATCAAAAGAATTATGTTTAACAAACTTTAGTTAAATACATCATGAGGACGATCTTCAAAAATTATCTACAGCTATAATTGAGAAACATTGAATCAATAAATTGAAATTATCATAATGTTGCTCTGAATTGCCACAAAAATCTTCCTACAACTTCAACTACATAAAAAATAATAACCAACACTAAGAATTTTGTTCATTTCTTCTTTTAATAAGAAATACGATCACCAAGGTTCCTATTTTTATTTTTTCTCCCTGAAAGTGTCAACAACTGGTACGTGATCAACTACTGGTACTTCGATCTTATGTACCTACTGAAATAAACAGCGATGAATGGCCGCGAGTAACAGCTAATCAAGCACTGTTCGTATACCTTACACGTTCCGTAAGCTTCCAGGTAATTACATCGGCCATTGGCATCGATCGATGAAAGGAACTCGGATTACCCTTTTGAAAACATTGAAAGGCGTGAAGATTCGCTCTTTCAGCGACGTCCTGGATGCGGTGGAAACACGATCAGCAGCTGATTAGAAATCGTCCTCCATTCAAACGATAGGAATTTCATGAAAATATCATTTAGGTTGCAATCACGGTCTCCCATCTCGACATAATAAATAATCAAGAGCACATACACTTCGTGGAGCGAGATAAATACGTGCGTTTTTAATTAAGCGAGGGTAAAATTACGTTGGCATCGCCTTGCTTTACTGTTTGTTTCAATTAATTAATAACATTTCGAGAAAACCTGAGGACTTTATTAATAACTGAGCCACGCGAATACAGGCGTAAATAATTATTTAGTTCATTACTGCGGAAATTTAACCATTAATGTGGATTCATTTTTGAAAATACAAGTTTCGAATGAGAGTTTATTCATTTTCATGATCGAAGTTAATGATTCTCTTCTGATAAAATTAATATTGTCGGTATTATTAATTATTTTTTATTTTGCGTATTCGTGAAACTTGTTAAACTGCTCAACAATTGAAATAAAAATTATCCTGTTGCAATGTATATAAAAACCATCTGCAATTATATTTAGAAGAAATGACTATTATTACTGTATCACAATTTAAACACTTTTAAGAAATACTTTCTTACAATTTCAAGTAGAATATGTCTATCAAGTGATGCAAATGTAGTCACGAATAAATTATGAAAATAATCGCATAACATATTCTCGCGTTTTAAAATTATTCCGTGCCCTCTCAAGATTTTCTCTGCTATTCGAAAGGATTTTAGCAACTCATAGTTTAAGAAGCTCCGGCGATAGAGTGCTGCGTGTTCCACTTCACAAAGTTGTTGGCTGGAAATCGGATTTACATCTTATGCGTGTGCTGACGGTAGACACCGACTTTTCCAGATTTTATTAAAAATGTTTTCCTCCGCGGTCGTGGAAATAATTTTCCTCTTAACTTTAATCCAAGTTGTCGAGCTCTGAGAAGCCCGGGGACTATGGTTATTACTTTAACTTTTACATTCTTTCAACGTGATATAGGAAAATTCATAAAATATGTGTGGGCAAAGTGTTGTGCAAAGTTTATGTTATTGTTATTATCTGTAATGTGGTTATTGGACGTGGTTAAAGGTTCAAAGGAGTGGTAATGTAAAAGATACGTTTAACGCATTATCTAAAATTATAAAATGAAAATAAATTCTATAATATTAATGGGACCTAAAAATTTCTATTTGCGTAACCTTTTTTATTTATTAAAAATAAATAGAAATTAACAGTTTTAGTTTAGACTTCATGTGCTGATTCAAATTCAACACTGTAATAATGAAGACATTTCAAATTTCCAATTTAAATTGCATACCAGAATTTAAGTAAATATTATATTAATTAGTGTGGATAGATTTGAATAGACATTATGTTATTTTAAATAAAACCATAATATAAGAGTAGACCTGGATTCTAATATAATAAACAAAAGGAAAAGGTATAAAATCAGTCTATAATTAAACTACAGGAGTGTTGGCAATATAGAACGCTCAGTTGATAAATCTCTCGATCAATAACAGCTCTGCATTACCAATACTTATCGATAGAGTACACTACATTACTGACAGAGTGCTCTACTTTGTCGACAATGCGTAAAAACTCTGGTATTCCATCGATTATGCTAATAAACACGCTTGGTACTAATTTAAATGGCTGATGATGTATTCAACCAATTAAAATTATTAAAATTATATAGTATTAAAATTTTGAAGTCCCACTCTGGAAACCCCTTTATAATCACGCACGTGGTCGAATTTGGTACAGACTCGTCGTTACACGATACGATTCTGTCTAACCTTCCAGTGACTGCATGACGAGTCCTCGTCTCAGGGGTTGCGCTAGCAGATGCACATGCTATACCGCGAGCATTCCTAAATTTCGAATGTGGGACGCACGTACAAAGTGCTCAAGTGCATCCGTATGCGCGCGTAGGTGTCGCATAATAACTCCCAATGGTGAATCTACAAGCGATACACGGCGAACAAGGTGTGCCACGGGTACACGTACTCATCAAGTACAGGATACAACGTCACCACCGATCCAGAAGTGTGCATGCGTGCATCTGCAGCTGAAAGCAACGTATCCTGCCAAGTCTATTTGGCGCGCCTGATTAGAGCAACACATACGCTCGCAATGAACGTTTCTACACGAACTTCTTATAGGGATTCAACAACACAATTTTTTAAGAATGAAAATCTTTTTATTTTCTAACAGCCGAAATTCATGTCTCTTTATATGATGAAAAATGCTGTGAGGCGATGAAATGAGTGGGTAGTAATTAAGTCATCCACATACGAAGCTACTCAAAAGAAACGTAATTGGTTGGTGACTGAAATCACAAACTAGTTACTTATTGATTAGTAATGATTTTAAGCATTTTTAGAAAAACCTTCTACCACTGTCCGCGCGGTGTAATGTTACAGCAAAGTCATGGTCTCGGTCATTGCTCCAGTCGCAGCAACCTCCACGTGGTGAGACCTGGTAATCGTTATTACTCGCGACAAAGAATCATTTATTGATCTTTCGTCGCGAGTAGTAGCGAGCTAATGGCTGCAAATTTGCAAAGTGTATTTGTATTGAAAATAAAGTATGTATATTATTAAAAAATGAACAAGTAAGTGTGTAATGTTTCATAAAATAATTCCTTATGGATTAAAATGAAAAAAATTCAAGTAAGAATACGTAAAATTGACGTTCTTGATTAAAATAGAATTTTCATATAATAATTTTAAATATACTTGTTCAGAAAGGACTGTACAAGATCACTTGTAGTACGATTAATGTTGATTATTTTCGTTACAAGTAAATGATGTATATTCTTAAAATATGAATCAATATGCGTGCAATAACTAATATAAAAATTTCTTAATTTATTCGTATATTAATAGTTGTCCAATAACTATTACTAGAAATTAATTTAGTTTCCCTGTCATGAATGATGTTTCAAGTACCTACAGTTTAAAAATTCAAAACATTTATGAAATTCACAAAATAAATTATTATTAATAAATTCATGTCACGAAAAGAGTTGACAAATTCGACAATATTCGAGAAGTTCTAGTCCTTATCATCTGGCTCTATGGATCGAGTGCCCAGCTGAATAAAATTGAACAAGCACATGTGACTACATCCGTAAAATTGGTGAGGCTATAATAGAAAATTTACGATCTTTAACTTTTCACTATCCCCGAAGTCTTACAAAATATTCGCCGTTTAAATTTGCAAGCGCCACGGCAACGACATACCAGTCATAAAACATTCACAGACTTCCCTCGGTTATCGCATAAAAGTCAGACACTTTTATTATTAAAACGCTCGCAAAAATCTCGGGCAACTGTCGTGGACGTTCCACTTTCTTTACTGTATCAAACAGTGAGAACTGAATAGTAAAAAAAAAAAAAGGAAAAAAAAAGGAAAAACAGGGACGAGTGATTTCACAATTATCAACTATGAAAATAAAAATTGCTACATTTTGTCAATTCGAGTAATAAAGCAGACAAAACTAACTTTTTATAGTGGTAGCACTGTTTTTACAGACAGGATAACCATACATCAATTAATTTAATAGAATATCTTTTTTTCTAAACACAAGTTTTATTGTATATCAGGTTCTCTACACCGTAAGTGATGTGGTGTATTTTATCGGTAACTATCGGCAACTATCGGCAAAGTAGAACCGTGATTGATCGATGGATTTATCAACAGAGTAATTCTGCCTTATCAACAGTGTCACCTGTCTTATGTACCTAGCGTTCTATAATACCTACTGATAAAAGAAAACATTCACAGATATTTACATCTGAGTAATCTAAATTCTATATCAATGTCTTCTTTCACCATTTTTATCTTATTATCCAGTGAAATATATTCAATGAACCTTTACACTTCATTCGTCTCGATGAAAATGTAAGATGGAAGGACTAAAAGTATGTTCGATCCTGTATAGAATATCTAACATAATTAAAACTTCCTACCAAGGAAGAATGAAACGTACTTAACTTCTACACAAGACCAACGAACGTCATTCCACTATATGCCATATTGATCTACGCGAGCAAATAACTATTTCGAGTTTCTGTTTGGAGGGCTAACAACGTTTGAAGACACGAAAATAGGTGGAGAGGCTGATGCACGCCTAACAATGGGGGAAAAAGGGGAGAAGAGCGAAGTTGACGCGACGAAAAGCGAAAAAGAAGGCACCCAGCTATCGTTCCGCTCGCTATCGTTATTCGTTTCATTTTCCTCTTTTCCGTTCAGAATAATCCTCTTTCTTTGTCATCATGTGTTACAGATGCGTTTTCCAAAGCACAGAAAGAGTGTACTGCAGCTCGACGCTTTATAGAATATCAGTTTCCATACGAGGAGATTGAACGATGCAAAGCTCTCCCCACTCTCCCTTTATCGGGCTCTTTATCGACCTTGTATATACCTGGCGCATACTCTATGTATGCAAGCTCATTCGATCAAACCCCCCCACGTCGAATTCCATGCCGTTAATTATTTCGGGATTATTCGTGTTGTAGATCTACCCTTGACAAGCATTTCGACTTCTTTCGAGATGTTCGATCGCGCAAAAACTACGGAAATAGGTGTCATTAATCATTGTACTTGAAGAAGACATTTGAATTGCAAGGACTCGTTGCAACAGTGACAGTGTGGGATAATCGATAGAGTAAGGAGTTATAAGTGAAATGACAGGAGACTAGTTTTAAATTCAATGGAACGATATGTTTATTCTCTTTGAAGCTATTTTGTTTTTCGCAGGCAATTTTTGTTTCCTTTTGTCACTAGTTAATGTAGAATGCTAGGTTTATAAGACAGGTTGTACTGTTGGCAATGTAGAACTCTCTGTTGATAAGTTTATCGATGAATTAGGGCTCTACATTGTCGAAACTTATCGATGGAGTACACTATATTACTGACGGAATGATCTGCCTTATCGATAATCAGTAAGAAACGTGATACCTTTTTGACTTTGCTACACTGACATTACTTTTCACCAATACAATCTAATAGATTGTCGAGCCATATTGTTTTAGACATACTATAATGGACACAGATCAAAAAGGAATAAACACTAATAAATGCGAAAGAAATTCTTTGCTCATAATAGATTAATGATTTTATCATTTGCAACAAACCTCGTTTCTAAAGTGAGGATAACTCATTAACGTTAAAATAAAATGAATTCATGACTCCTATAATTTGTTATCTTTTAAATTTCACAAGATTTACATTTACGAATAAAAAATATCATCAGTTATAATATATCCACATATATATGTATAATAAGTGGAAAGAATATTATTATCGATACTGCATTTTGTTTACCTACGATTAACCAAGTACTAATATCGTAAACGATATCAAATTATGCTCACATTCATGATTTATCGCGGACATCGATCTCTTCGAGAATTCGTCCACTGAGATTCCCTGCACTTTTCAGGTTATCAATTTTTAAGCGTTCCCGTGCAATATCGAGCCAAAACCGTACATAAATTCAACACGATTGTCCGTTACTCAAGCTATTAAAAATCTCCTTAAATCAAGTTCCGAGGTCATCGTATAAACCGCCACGAAAGGAGTTTGAATTGCGTCGTAAATTGAATCGTACGGTTCGACGTCTTAATAAAATTGCTTTCGTTATATCGTCGTCTATTATCTCGATACTGGGCGAGCGCTTCCTCCCAAATCCCAAAGGAAATTGTACCATTACAACAGTTTTATTTATACTCGCCCACGATGAATTCAGAGAAAACTGAAACTTTGGGAAAAGGAACGAGCTTTTATAATTGTCCAACATCCCTGCAATATGGATTCGACAGTTCAGAAGGTGTAAAATATGGTCCATGATTTAATTTCCACTGTACTACCTCGTTATCCACTCTATAATTGAAATAAATAAATAAATATTGAAGAAAATTCTTACTCTGGATTTGGAAGATTTTTCTCAGCAAGTACAGCGTTTAGCAACTATCTCGTAAAACCAAGATGGCCGATGGATCCCAGCAGGATATTGAATAGAATTTTAAACGCCTGAGAAACTCATCTACAGAAAGACTTTGATAATTTACCATCTAGTATTCATTCAAAAATTTTGTTTCAAATCAGAAAAAATTTGTCTTGAGAACTACCACGGTTAGCGACTGCCTCCATAAAACCAAGGTGTCCCATGGGAGCTAGTAGAATATTAAGTAAAATTTAGAACCTCTGAAAAGAAGTAAAGTATATATTCTGAACATCAGATAAATATGTATATCCATAGAAAATGTTATTTTTGGTATAATCCAGCATATTTCTAAAAATTCTTATCTCACTCCTGAAGATTTTTCTCAAGAGGTACTAAGGTACTAAGTCTATTGAACCATCCATAAAGTGAGGATGGCACCGTGGAATCCAGCGGAATATTAACTGAAATTTTAAAGTAAATTGTAAAGCTCATTCGAAAGGCTTTTTTTAGTATTTATCACGTCTACAAATTCCTTCGTGAAACTAAAATGGTCCAGTAGATTCAGTAGAATACCAATGAAATTCAATGCCAATATAAACCGAATATCAATAAAAACCTGAATAACATATATTCCCAAGAATCCTCATTCTGTATCTGAAGATTTTCTTCAGGCGGTGCCACATCTATCGAACCTTCCATAAATCCAAAGTGACCCATGGGATGCAGCGGAACATCAACTAAAATTTTAAATAAAATTATAAATATTGGATCTACAGGAAAATGTTCTCAACCTTGGTCTGAATTTCTCTATGAAATCAAGATGATTCATGGTACTCGATAGAATCCTCAACAAAAGATAAATATTAACCAAAAAATAGACTCTAACCACCTGGGGAACGAATTGAAAGAGTAACTTTGCCGACTCAACTTATTCCGAAAAATTCTCTTGCTACATCTGAAGATTTTTTTCTTCAGGTACCACGTCTGTCGAACCATCCATGAAACCAACGTGGCCCGTGGGATCCAACGGAATATTAAGTAAGATTCGAACGCCCCTCGACGAGCTCCGCACGCGAAACAAGCCATTGGGTGCGCTGTAAATTTCACTTTGCGGAACTTGAGGCCACCGGGGGAGAGGAAAGATGGGGGCGACGGCGGAAAGGAAGCTGGACCAAGTTCCCTGGCAGAAGATATCAAGACGGCGAAAGGGGATGAGGTGCTACGAGAGAAGCGGTTTCACCAATTCTCGTAGAGGAGGGACGGGGACGAGTCCTGCGGGAGGAACAGGATGTAACAGACGGTATCCAAGGGTTCTGCTCTTGCGGGCCAAAACAGTTTGCCACGCCAATATTAGTACGGCGGATAAGGAAGCACGATTGCCAACCGGTGGAAGGAAAAGTGTTCAAAGGTGGGGAAGAGTTGGAGGCCAGGTTAATCTGTAGATTTCTCGAGACTGCTGCACGAGACGACGATGGTTTGTCTTCTCTTGGCTAACCTCACCCGAAACCTCCGCGACCGCGATTCGTTTAAGACCCGAATGATTTACTTCGTCCTTTAATACAGGAAAAGCGTTCATGCCTGTTAGAGTTGGGTCCAAGGCATCCTGGACACTAGTCTGTTTGACCTGTACAGCTTTACTCCGAGCCGTCTCGTTCTGGTGAAAATCTGCATTGGTTGGGAAGGATTTATGTAAGTGAATAATTGATGCCAATCTTCTAGTTAAATTGGTTCTTCGTGGTACCTTCTTGGAACTTAGGAAACTTTCTGTTAAAAGAATTTTTTTCGCTATGTTGGTATTTGTTTCAGTTTGTTGCTAAATGGACGATTATATTTTTAGGAGATTGTGTTCTGTAATTTTGATGGCGTTGGTTCTGAATGGTGTTTTCCATTAGTTGTGATACTTCTGTGTTCTTAATTGCAATTTTCATAATCTGGTCTTTTTTTGTTGTTTTGTATGAAAAAACGATGTGTCTTTAAGCAGTAAAATTCTCGTTTCGTTTCTACTATTTAGTTAATATCTATGCAACTTGCCAAATGGTAAAGAAATGAATTTATGCTTCTGATTAAATTGGTTCTTCTAGGTATTTTCTGTCACTTAGAATGTTTCTTGTCTTATGAATTCTCTTCTTTCCAGTTTCAATCTTCTCACCCAGTTCCTTGCCATCGTGTAGAAAAATGTGTCTCTCAACAGTATTATAAATCCTTATTTTGTAGCTACTAATTAGTTAGGGTTCTTGCAGATGACTGCCAAATGGTGTACAGTAGCTCCAAGAGTTTATAGTATCAACATTGTAGAAATAAATTTCACTCTTCTAATTTAATTAATTCATCATCGTATCTCCTGTCACTTATACAATAATACTTCTTGACAAGTATGTCATATAAAGAAGGAAGTGTCCTTCTTCCCTCAATTCGAATTTCCTAGTCCCTTTTGAATTTAAATAGACAGTCGCCAAAAGCGACCTATTCAAAAATTTCTCTTTTCCGCTTGATTTTTCAAATAAATATACCAACATCTAAACATCTTGATTTCTTGATCAACTTGAGTTTTCAAATAAATACACCAACAGCTAAACATCTAACACCAACAACAACCCTGCAGATATTGAATATTAAATATTTTGGAGTATTTACTGTAATTCAAGCTTTCATTTTACTACAAAAATAAATGTACTCAGAATATATGCAGAATAAGAAAAAAGAAAGTTTAGAATATGTCCTAGGCTCTCAAGTGCATTTAGGACCCCTCGTATAGTTTCCTAGAGTCTAAACGGATGTGTGAAAACTGCAGTGTATACAGCTTGAAATTCTCTCTATCTTTTATTTATAAAGTTTGTCAGTTCGTCTTGACCAGCTCCTGGTAGGGACAAGATCCCAACTTACTCGTGACATTTTAGAAATAAAATCAAAACTTTTAACTAACACGTCGACCGCCACGTCACCCACATCTGGGTGACAAGGAGTTTTATTGAGAAATAAATGAATGAATTCTGAAAGCGAGGTGTCACAGACAATTAATTTGGATTGGATTGGTAAATTCTAAAGAGGTCGAAAAAATAAGAACTACCACAGATGTTAGATTACGCAATTTCTAATTGTATAGACACAACATTTAAGCTGGTAGGCATTCTCACAATTGTTAGTCTGGTAGTCAACGTATTAATAAAATTAGTATTTTATTCTTTCATTATAACCCATTTCCAATCAAATAAAATTAAAAGAAATTTATAAAATTACCAACACGAACTACCCTCCCCCTGAAGATCACAAGAATTTTTCATCTACAAACTAAAAAACCATCGAGATCTCCAGGGTCTCCTTCGCACAAATGCCGAAAGCTGAAGATTGTCTAGGCTGCAGCGCCGTTCCTACCTGAAAAACGAAGGAATCAAATATACAGGCTGCCAAAACGGAAGGGGTCAAAGTCCTTAACAACGCCCCGCGGCTAAGACTTAGGACGGTTGTTTCCAAGTACTAGGGGATCCGAAGGGGTAGTAATTTGCATGAAGATTGGCCAGAGGAATCCTGGGATCGGGGCTGAACCGTTATACGTTATAACGGTCGGGCAAGCCACTTCGGTAATTGCGACGTTATTAAATCATACAACCTCTTAATTAATATATTCCTTAAAACGGCCCCGCTGATGGAGAGACGCGGACAGGAAAAGAAGCCCTGGCCTCTTTACCGACGCGAGTTACGCTATCGCCCAGGCGAGCTTTAATTTCGCTTCTCCGTCTTTCCGTTCCTCCTTTATCCTCATCATCGTCTTCGTTTCCCTTCCGCCCCTCCATCTCATCCAACTTAAATAACTCGTTTGGCAGACCGCGCTGAGGGATCTCTAATAAGATCGTCCCCGCGATATCCGTTCATCTCTCACGGCGTTCTTCTTTCGTTTCCTTTCGGGTTCGGTGTTCCACGGTGCGCCACCCTCTTCGAGCCTTGGCTCACCTTTTCGAGTCGTCGACTTATCTCCTATCTGCCTCGACCCGTGCCGTTACCGCGGGAACCTTCGTAGTCAAAGCTCGATTAAATCCTACGTCTAAATGATTCACGGCGAGAACTTCTTCTTCTCGGAAACCGTGGCTGTTTTGAAAAATTCCGTTGCGATTGCAGAGATTATTCGAAGCATTTCTTCTTTAATTCTGTTGCATGATAAGTTTGTAAGGTGTTAACGTTACGACGTTACGATTGTAACGTTTGTAAGGTGTCCCGTAGTTGCCGGTGAATGGGTTAAACTACTAATTAATAAAAAATTTCTTTCCTCCAGTATTATATATATTTGGTGCTTTTAAACCGAACATGGTTTATATAGCATATACGTTACATAAACATATTAACATATTGCTTAACATCTTAATGCGCCTTTTTTACATAGATTAACTTAAGACTAGTTTGTATAGCATCTGTGTGCTTACATTATTTTAATGAAATGAAATGAAATTATAATAGTGATAATTATTTAATTTAAATTTAAATTAAATTAAATTCTTATTGCGCATCGCTTAATAAACTCGAATATAATCAGCTAGACCTTTAATATCTGGACCGCATAGGAAACACCTCGTACAAGTCGGGAGGTAGTATTTGCGACGGTGAAGCGCTGTTATGAGGGTAGCACGTTCATTTTCATATTTCGGACATTGCCAAATGACATGATCTAAATCTTGTTTTTTAGCACCACATTCGCAAGCACTGTATAAAATAAATCTCATTCTGGCTAACGAATTGTTTAGGTTATAATGATTAGAGCGGACTCTATTGACAAAAAAAAATTGACAAAATTCCTAGGCAGCCCACGCTCATGGAACCATGGTTTTCCATCATCCTTATTCCTCCAATATTTTGATATTTTGTTCTCTAATGCAGTCCTCGAGCAGTCGAAAAATACAGTCGAACTCGAGTACTAACACGAATCGAGTGCACAGCCAGTAACAATAGTGTAGTGTCCCGTGTTGTTAAATTGCGCGTGAAATAGAAACAGCTGGCACGCCACCGGCATTCCCCCCATCAGTCTTTCGCCTAAAAGTGAATCGACCCGCAATTTGTCACCGCGGGTTTCGACATCATCGCTCGCTGGATGATCGTCAGTGGGCAAAAATTTTGATCGGATCGCTCGGCGACAAGTGGTTCGATGAAATCGCCCATCGAAAAGCACACCGACGCCGACGTTGACGCTGGAAGATCGATGCCGCGAGCCCCCGGGGGCTATCCCTGTTTTAACGAGTTATCCCTGCTTCTGTTCGACGTCTAATCCAAAGCCAATGCTTAGTTACGGACATGGTAATGACACCAAGTAACCTCGTGTAAACGTGTAAAGATCCTCGATACGATTCGAACATGTGCGCTGACCCGTGCGTTACAGGCTAATAAGCGTGACGATCGACCATCAAACACGACGATATTCTGGGGGAACATATGTCACGTGGCTTGGTCGATTATCTCTATGTAGGATAATAATGGTAGGGAAGTTTATTAATTGAAGTGTTTGAGACTGTTGAGGATGGATAAAAAGAATTATGGTGGAATCAAAGTGTTAGAGAAGTAAAGTAAATTTAAAGTTTCGCGCCACTATTCTCTGGAGGGCGTTTATGGGAAAGGGGCTCGATGCGTTTTTTTTAGTTCCGATGTTCCGGCACGTATTCAGGATGATCTCGCAGTGGAAGCTTGTTCATCTTAATATTACTTTATATTTCTAAGAAAACTCCTTGTTCTTTTGTGATATAATTTATTTTCTCTTATGTTATGGATACATTCTAAATTGTACGATTTAATAAATAAATATCAATATTATATTTATAAGACAAAGTTTATTCTGTTTGGGCGCTTTCGTGAACTGATTCTTTATGATTGATACTAACCGAGGCTTCCAGATATCAATATCAAGCTAGTTGGGAAAACGTTGTTGAATCTTATTCAAATGACATGGTTTACAGTAGGAAGCATCAGTAATATGAACCACACATGTGCACTTTTGAAGTGTTATTATTTCAAATGTTATTTCAACAGGTTATTTTGTCCCATAATTATTTTTACACTTGTGAGATATTATGTCAAACGACATTCTATTTTATTTGATATTCATTTGAAATGATAGTGTAAGTGTCCTTCAAAATTATATCAGCTGATATCATAATTACAGGACTCAAAGGTATAGGAAATAATTCCATGTTTGTTATTCAAATTCAAGAAGAAATAAATAAATGCATCGACATTTCGTATGTACATATGTGTAGATACAATTTGGGAGAACAATTTCATCATTATTTCAAATAATTATTTCGAATATATATAAAATATCATCATGATTCAATATCTGAAACATGATCACACGTATGAAAATAATTATCAAATCAAATAAAGTATTATTTAAAAATATGTAGCCAAAATTAAAGAACAACCTGTACAAGAAATGATGAAAACAAGTACAACAATTTTAGTTACAAATCCGTGTGGTTGTACGACAATTGAAACATACAGTGTGGTTATATATTCAGAGAGAAAGCCATAATTAATGATCAATTTAAAGAAGAAACGATGAAAGAGGAGGCCAAAAATTTCAATTGCAATACCAAAAGCAGTTTATTATTTAACACACTAATTCCACGAATGTCTATCCTACAATAAATGCAAATTCCACGCTAAAGGAATAAAGGAACATTGAAGTCAATAAGAAAAGTATCCAGCTGGCACGTTGAGTGCGCGACACTGAAATGTCGCGTAAATGCATATGTAGGAACGCATAAATGATCGAGGTGGCGAGACAAAGTCACTTTTAAGACCGCGTGGTAACCCGGAAAATCGTTTCGTTAAAGTGCTGCGTCGCGTTAATTGTCGCGGCGAACTTTTTCTTCGCGGCACGGCCGAGCCGCTTCATCATTTTCTCGAGCGGCGTCGTTTCGCGGCGACAAAAGGCGTCATTCCGAGTGTTTACTTCGTTTCTTTGAGCCACGATAGAAACCAAGAGGGCTCGGGTAGCGATGACGAGAGCGTCTAGAGGAACGAAAGGAGACCTAGGCAACCGCTCGGCACATAATGGCGCAACGGCGTTGTTGCAATCAACCGGGAGTATAATTACCACCCCTTTCCCAGACCTTCGATCGCTAATCACTGGAAGAGGGAGACGGAGAACAGGTGAGAAAGAGGGTCAGACGTCTAGAGAGAGCGTTCATCCCTTTTTACTCATTTCCTTATTTCCCAGCCAATTTATGAGGGACCGCCGCCACTGGAAGAGCTTGCCTCGTTGTTTCTTAAATTTCACTTTTTTGATGTAAGAAAAATTTGGAAATATTGCTAAAATGTAATTGACATGATAGTCGTGTCTATATTTCCATTGAGGAGCTAAAGTAATTAATTGTGGAGGGGATTTTGAAGAAAATAAATCTGGATCGAAGAAATTGGGGGTGACCGAGCTACTATTAGTTTGTAATAACAAAAACTAGCTTAAATATTTACAGAAAATTTTGTAAAGCTATTTGACATGCTATTGCAAGGTATGAACATGTTTTAATAAATAAAAATGAGCGGAGCTTTGAATTTTTCAACGCAGTGTGAGAATATGTAATTACCACGACTTTCGATAAATTCATAATTAGACAAATGTGCTTCTTTTTATCCTACTTAATTTTAATAATTATTTAAAATGCCTTCTTACAAGAGATTGGCAATTGTTTGTTGCGAGACTACCATCATTAACATGCCAAAACCCAGCCTTAATCGGAATTTCTTAATTATTGATTTTCATCTTATCTTTGTTTCCAAAATCACTCTTTGAGATATGTTACTACTCCCCAAGACTTCTCACGTATTTAAACTAACCATCATTGGTGTAACTAAGACAGAATAATCAGAACATAAAAGGAAAGAAAGAAATAAAGATTCTATTTACAAAAGACAAAGAAGGAAACGTGCTTCTTATCCAAGATCGAGTGATAGAGGTTTGATTGAATACAAATGTCTGTGGATCAGCATAGAAAGCGGTACTTTCCTGAGCAAAGAGTGTGCCAAAGAATAGTTTGCCCTCGTCAATTTTTCTTTCCAACAATGTCTTCTTTTCACAGTTCCCTACCTCCTCTCGACTCCATATTTTAAAAATATGTTACTTTCGTTACATAATTAATTCAAGCGATGCTTGTCCACTTTAATGCTTACAAACTAGTCACAATTTAATATTTTTCTAGAATAATTTTGAATTGTAATACTCACTAAACTTCAATGCCTTAAGCTGCCTGAATAGAAAACAAAAATATTTAGGTAAACGAATATACCACTCTAGTTAAAATAAATTTGATGACCTCTTGTACGATCCATCAAACAGGCACCAACACTCGCATACTGCCAAACACATAATTGGTCCGGGGAAGCATCAAATAGATATCGATTCTATTTGACACCTACACGTTTGATACCTATATACTTGATACCGTTGGATGCTGTATCAACTATACTTTACGGGGGCACGGTATCGATGGTATTTATGCGTTATCGAGTTACTACTATCTGTTCCGCCCACGAACAACGTGGATGAGTGACCAGTTCCTCCATTTGTCAACACAGCAACGAAAAATGTTCTATTGGAATCGGCGAGGTTGCACTTATCGAGTACCGCGCCACTTTCCGCCAGGGCGCGGATTCATTCACTCACCGGGACGGCAAAGAGCTATATGGGAGGCAAAGGTACCACTCTTCGCAAAAGGTATCCCTTTATCAAAAAGTAAGGAAGCGAGAAAGCGGTGCACTCGACCCTCTGCAAGGTCCAGAGCTCCTGGTTCTCACCGGAGCTATCCTGTTAAAGAGAGCACCGCATCCAGCCGCACGTACAGACTCCTCCGAACCGCTTACCGCATGATTACAGGAAAACGATTCAGCTTAAGGTCAAAGGGGACACATTTTTACTGGAATTCCCGCCTCCGAGTGACAATTTTCATGCTGGCTTCGAGACGTGTACGTGCATTCGTGCCATACAGGGGAATGTTTTATAACGTAGATCGTCGAAGTTAAAGCGTTGTAGGTCTCGGTGCAACATTCTTTTTTAAGTGTTTATTCGTGGCTTGGTGCAATGAATTCTCTGATTCTGAAAATGATTAGATTGATTACTCAGACTTATCGACCGAATATAAAATTAAGTGTTAAATACCACGAAGTAATAAATTGTTTCGTTCACCTTAGCTTTTAACTTGCTTTAAAGAGTCAATTTTCACACCGGTTTCGACTGATGTTCGGGTATTTTTTACTTATAGCGTGTTGTTTTATAATATACATGTTGAAGTTCGAGTGGAAGGTCTCTTCGTGTTGTTATTATTTTTAAGCATTTGTTGGTAGTGTGGTAAAATTGACTGATTTGGAAAATGAGTAAGTTTATTAATAAGTTTATTTTAAGTTAAACAATGTTAATACCACATGGTACAACGTTTTTTCAATTAAAGAGAAATTTATACTCATACAAGCATATATACATACATCATGCACACATTATATTGGGTTGTCCAGAAAGTTCGTGGCAATTTTTAAGAAACATTCAAAGACACGTTTGAATTTCGATATATATTTATTGAATCATATATGTACCATTTTATTCCACAATTTTTCCACCTTTTAAGGGATGTCCGCATGTTATTTGTTTTCAACCATTCCGATATATTCAGACCTGTACCGCCTACTAAAAATCGGCATGGACTTTCCAGACAATCCAATACAAACGCACATGCATTAAGCAACCTTACAAATCATACAAACATAATAATGATATTATATCATAAGTAGCGTACGTTGAAATCAGTGAATAAGTAGGGTACAATTAAAATTAATTTAAATGATATCTTGGTTAGATTTATTCTTATTAGGAAAGTCTTGACAATCCAAACAAAATAAACACTCTCTTCTAAATACAATAAAAATTAAATTTGTTTTTGTTCCAGTTAAAGCAAAATTTATTCGAAGAGATCCATCCCTTTCAATTAAAACAAACCAAAGAAAAAGACCGCATCTTCAATAACTCCGGAATTAAAAATTATTTTGAGAAAACGCTTTTTACAGAAATCAATAAAAACAGCAACCATTATAGTCTCCCACCCTCCAAACAAGTTCATAACATCACATGAACTACCACAAATACCACAACATCATCAAGGTCTCCTACACAGAAATCCGAGAATGATCGATCTGACGTAAATCGACTCCCGAAACTACCCATCCACGGTACGTTCCATCCTTTCTTGTTTTCCCGCAGAAATTCAATTCCAAATGTCCCTCGTCGCCGAGGAAACTACCGTCATCGTTTCGCGCAATACTCTCCCCAGGTCTGTCTGAATCCTGAACCTTAACACTTCAACAAACGCCAGGAACTCTCCGCTAAGAGACTTAGCGCCGTTGAACGTCGCCGCACTGCCAGAACGGACAGAGGCGAATTCCACGGTTAATTAAGGGAATTAGGTGTCCGTTCCGACGAGTCCTGCGGGCTATGTTTAACCGAGCCGCAACTGGGAACCCGTGCCACGTCACTATGCTATTCATCGTCCTATGCTGCGACTCCCAAACTATTCTCGGAGCGACAGGTGCCAGTCGACGAATAAGTCTCTCCCGTTTGAGCAACGACGAAACGGCCATAATTCCGTTTGGAGGGGGGATGGATTGATCCTTCGAATCCTTACGTTTCTCTGGATCCGTGGATCGATGGATCCTCGGAGCTATCTTCGGAGTTTATCGGGAGCATCAACCGTACGACAGCGACTTTACGGCGATTATATCATGTTGCCACCCTGTGTCTAAGTTCGTTTCGCGGAAGTGACGTGAGCGCACCGTTGGAAACAGACGGGACGTGACGATATGAAAGTGGAATCGACGTCGTTTCGTAAAAGAAGGCTTTCGAGTCGAATTCACCCATCGCTAATCATTTTATGCTCTTTCAAAGACTCTGCGTGTACCGAGAGGAACAAATTTCTCTTCAGAGGCCTTCGAAGTTACTTGATGATATTGGAAAGTGATTCAGGTAAGAATTAAGGGCTTAAGAGCACTTTGGTCGTTTCAAAAAATCGAATTTTTTTTTTCTTAAAGCGTCGACTGTCGAACGATTTTTGTTGGAAATTCTAAGAGGCGTAGAGGTGTGATTTTTAAAGAAATATTAGCTTATAGGAAACAATAAAACTGAACTTTTCTTATGTTTGCAGTTTATGCGTAAGACGTTTAGTTTTAAAAATAAAAATTATAAAATTAAAAAACTGTTTTACTGAGATCTCGTAGTGGTCTGATCCTGTTGGTGTTGTCTTAAAGAATAAAAAGCAACAAAACGAAACTTTGTATGTATTTACAGTTGATTCACACGGCGTTTGATTTTAGAGATAAAAATTGAACACTTAGATCTTTTTCCTGAAATTCAATTTTTGCAACGCGAACTTCTAACTTCTCAATGTTTAAAAAATTGAGTTTGAACAGAACATATTTGATAGTTTCTCTTAGAAAACCCTGTGCCATATTTTCACTTTCTTTTTCGTACCATTCGAATTGATGAAAGTACCTGCACTATCGTATTTATCTGATATAATTCTCAACAAGGTTTCTTACGTTGTAATATCCCCTCAGAGGTGACATCCGAGTGCAAGGGATTAACATCCCTTCGCGGACACGACCCCAAGCCCCTCGAAATGGATTCACGCTGCACTCGTTGCACGGCTGCGGTCTCGATTGGCCCGCGAAACAGGCCTAACAATTAGTTGCAACAAAGGCAGGCGTCGAAGTGGCGCGGTTCTGCTCCGCGAGTCGAGGAGGCGTCGAGGCTCTCAGGATTTCCGTGTAATTGCGTTTGCGTCATTTCGACACGGCCGTGCAACGGGCACCGCCATTTTTCCCGTGAAAGTTGAGCCGTAACTCGTCGTACGGATAAATCTGAAGCAACCAAGGGAAGCTTGTTGGCGCACGCAGTGGGTTGTACGCGCTGATTGTATCGACTAGACGCGTCGATCCCATCAGGAACACAAGCCCTGGTGCTTTGATAATGATGTCTGGGTATATGGACGTCGAGTGCAATTACCACGTGGATCAATTATGATTCCTCTAGGTAGATGTACAATTACCATGTGGATCAGTCGTGATTATCCTCTAGCGGAAGTACGATTATGATTGTTCGGGAAAGATAGCTTTTGTTGATACGTGAGTTGTGCTATTCGGGGATCTGTTTCGATAGTTCGCGATGGTAGGTTTTTTGAAATTTTTCATTGTGCAATTGATTCATCGAAGGGAAGCGTGTGGTTCAACTTTTGGGAAGACTTGTAGAATATTGTTTGCAAGGGGTGAAATTAAGGAGTAAAATCATTGATGATTTTAGGACAATTTTTACATCATCTTGCAGTATAAATGTACTTCTTTAAGAAGGATATCATGTTGGACCGACACAATTCGAGCGCCATCTACAATATCGTTGTATGCTTGCGCGTATAGTTTGATTGTATCGTAAGCTTCTGTGTAAAGATGCTTAGTTAGATTTAAGTTACAAATATATCTTTCTAAACTAATTCAAAGCACGTGTTGCTGTATACTACTCTGCCTTAACATATCATAGGTAGATTCTTATTTCAAAAAGTACATTCATCTTGTGAAAAACTGTATATATGGTATAACTTTCTTGTATTTCTATTTGCATGTATAATTACATATATATAGTGCGTGTGCAGAATCTATAATGGGTGTGCGTTTTTTGGATGTTCGTTTGGGAATTAGCGAATGTCTTTGGTTATTCCAATTAGTTACGTTCCATGATAAAGACGTATGAATACATATTCTAGTTTTCTGTGAAATTAAGTTACATGAGATTTATGCGAATCAAATATTAAGAGTAAAGTGTATAAAGTATTGTTGAATTTGACTTATGAAGCTCTCTTCGTGCACCTCCCTCATCAAAAGAGTTTTGAATTAAAAGTATCTCTTACAAATTATTAGTGTTAACTGAAATATTACTGAACTCTATTAGTAGCATAGTAATAAAAATATAGCACGGATGGTTGTACTTTAATTTACCAAAGAAAACGGAAACCATGTAATTCATAGTTCAAAAATAAACTCAAAGTAAATAAATACTTTGGAGTGCCTTTCGACATATTACACACAATATTACTCAACTCCAACAAAAGTTATTTTTAAAAATTCTTTCATCCACCCGTTTAAGCTGTACGAATACGCTTTAAAATATTAAATTCAGCATCAGTTAACTCCACTAAAAGGAAAAATTATGTCCAAACAGTATGACAATCCATGAGATGGATGTGCTCGACGATAAACAACGATCGCAGAGCTGTATCTAAGGAAACATCCGTACAAGAAGAAGAATAATTTAGATTGCAAACGTTTGCGCGTTCATCATGCCACATAATAGCGAGCGTCCCGACGGAGAGTCGGCTAAAGAGTCCATAAATGTATCTCTGAAAAACTTTTCTCCCCGAGAACTTCCACGAAGTCTTATCTCCCAGTTTCTAGTGTTCCACGTATACGGCCAACGAGGAGGCCCCGTTTGAAATAGGTAAAGGTAAGTACTTCAAACGGGGGTGCATCGTTATTACGGATTTAGTAAACAGTCAAGAATGGGAAGCATAGGGAAGACGTTCGGAGGCACGGTGCATCGAAAAATAAACGCTGGAGCAGCAGCACTGGCTGTGCCAGCAAAACTTTCTGCTGCAACGCCCCACCCTGCGGAATTAAGGAGACACGAGCGAGGGGGAAGGTAAAGAGATATCGGGCCATTGAAGTGAGCCCGGGAATGGGGGATAGATTTGATGAAACATGCAGCGAAATTTGTCGTGGAACGCGACCAACTTACGTTTATTCGTCTTTCTTTTGAGAGAAGTAGAACGGAACGTGACTTCGCTTATTCGACGGTTTATACTAGGTATTGTAAGTCCTGTGGTACCGTTCGACGTAGTATTATTGAATATAAAGTGGGGCTGTTCGCTCTGTACGAGGGAGAGATAATTCATTTTGGACGGGAAGATGTAGCCCAATTTATTTTAACGATAATTGACACTTTCTTGGGATCTAATTGAGTTTATTTAGTTGAGCTGACGAATTAGGGTTCTATCGTTTGGGAGATTTTTTGAACGAGCATTAGCCCCTGGATGGGAATTTTGACTCGTGAAGGAAACCTTCTTGAGGAGTTTAATTTTTAAACTACTCCAGAATGTTTAAAAGCTGAAGCAATATATCAAGATGTCCCAAAAGTTCGCGACTTGCATCCAGCTGTCTCGTGTGACAGTGTTCATATAAATATACAATCTTAGCTTTTAGAAGTTGATGTTACAGCAGTAATCGAGCAAAATGGATCGCATAAAACTCGGTAATCTATATCTATACTAATATTATAAAGAGGTAAGGTTTTGTTTGTTTAGATGAGAGGGGTAATCTCCGGAACTACTGAACCGATTTTAAAAATTTTGTCAGTAATAGAAAGTTACACTATCCATGAGTATCATAGACAATCAATTTTCGATTTGAAATCTAAAAATTTGTAAATCAAGTCGGAAGAAAAGTGTTGCTTGACTCCTTTATCGGCGTATGCTGACCAAATGGTTGGATACACGTGAAAATAACTTAATAAAAAAATATTGTTATCCATAGACCTAAAAAAAGTCAGCAACACGATGTACCTAGTTTTCATATTTCAACCACAATAACGTTTTTTATGTTAAAAATGAAGTGAAAACTATAAGAGGAAGTTTAACGATACTTATTAGGTACAATATATTAATCTTTATAAAAAAGAATCATTTTATCATCTGGGAAATTTCATGAAGATAAAATTAGCCCTTTACAGCATGTTATTTGGTCGCATAGTTTAGGAGATAATGAAAAATGAAAATAATTCACAGAGAAATGAATTATAGGTCATTCATCACACGGCCGAATTCGTCATTAACATTTTAATTTATAAGTACTGCAGTAATTATTCCACCTACGTGAATAATACTAGTATTCCATGCGGGTGAAACCGCGGTTCGCAGCTAGTGCAACATAAAACATACAATATTGTGGACGTATTTCTTACCAATGAAATGAAAAAAAAAAAAAAAAAAACTTTTGGTACATGCTCATAAATTCGTGGTTACGAACTAAAAATAATATATATAAACACAGAATGGACTGATGAACAAGATGATTCATGGAATTCCTTGTTATTAAGAATTCGAATTCTTAAGAATAATTCAAATTATGTTATGGGCAATCTAGTGCACGTCTATTTTAAACAATTGGCTGTTTTTCCCTCCAGTATCAATTTTGTGTCTGAAACAGATTAAGAAAAGTGCTAGGATCGTTCTAAAGGGCAAACACGTTGAAAGGGTGGCGTAAAGTGACCAGTGTTGTTCAATTATTGTAGGTCGTAAAACCGCGGCGACCGTACACGAGATAAAGGACACAATAGCACGGTAATAGAATAATACTGTTTCTCGGCTGCAAAGTAATCTCGGATTAATCTCCAGTTCAGGTACTAGTTAAGTGGTTCGTAATTTAATTACGCTGAGTATATCCTCGCTACTATACCGGAGAAAAAACTTTACTATGTGCCTCTTAAAGATTTGCTTCAAACTTTCATAGTAGAGAGTATCATTAATCAAAATCACCATTTCCTTGCCCGGAACTCATTCTCCGTTTTGCATAATTTTGTACATACGTTATTTCGATAATTTACTGTTGTATTTTTAGAATTATTCGCCGTTGAATTGCATGCTTATTTTACCGATTTAGTAGCTGGATGATTAATTATCTTAAAAATTCGTCTACACTTTCAATTAAATATACATCGAATAGCAGATATCATTCTTAAGAGTGGTACTTGTGAAACAGAGAATTTTCTGCATAGTTAACTAATCTGAAAGTTTCTTTAAAAATACCAAGAGAAATCTTTAATACTGTTTACGAAAAAATAAAAACGGTATATTAATTCTCCTGATAACATATTCCATTATTAGATGAAGTTGCCCGATTAATCTCCTCTTACATAATTCTTTTTTTGTTTATATATATTCAAGTTTTTTGAAAATGAAGGAAAATGAAATCTTGTAACACCGAGTCTAAGAATTGAAACATTTGGGTAATACAATATTAAAAAAAAAAAAAGAAAACTAATTAATATATTCATTAGCCAAATAATATCAGTCCTGGATAATCTAATTGAAGAACATTTTATCGACATACTATTAATGATACTCAGCTACAAAAAATCACTTGGGAGTTTAAATCAAAATGTGAAAGAACAATTTTTTTAATACTTCATTACTGGTGTTCTTATGTTAGTGATTATCGGAAGAGAATCGGAAAACGTGTACTTTTATTTAAATGAAGTAAACAGCCTGTTTCACACCTGAATTTTTTGAATGGATCTGAAGTTGATACGTGTCGACAGCAACACGCTTCGAAATTAAATCTTTGATCTCGATGCGATTTTGGTGGTTTGTGGTCGCTCGTACCAAGCGACATAAAGTCAGCGTACAACCGCAGGTGTTTCGCAATCTATACCAGTTTTGATCCGATTTGAAAACGTATTTTTTTTCGACCGAATTGCTAGCAATTCGTTTCTGCTAATGTAGTAGAATTACACACAACAAAAATTTGTTTACAGGAAGAGTTAACAATGACATTTACTATTACTATTACCATTTATTATTTTCTCTGATTTCTTTCAACTTCAACAATAAAACTTTGTTAGATTATAATTCTACTAAGCTGATTAATAAATGAAGAGGTTATAGAAACGTGTATTACGGAAATATTCTTTCTTAAAAATGACCTGTTTTGTGGAAGAAGTTTTCTGAGGCCACCCTTAATAGATAATTTGCATTTCTCTGGCGCCAGAGGGGACCGCAAGGATTCGTGCGGCGATTCGTTGAATTATTTATCGCTTTGCAATTTCTGTTTCGTCGTCCACAGCCTCGTGCTCGTCACGCTCCTGGCGGTCTTGCTGAATGTGTACATTGTTTTGAGCGCATATACGACAATGACAAATAGAGAGCTTTTACAGACAATAAATGAACTCGGCCCGGCGCCTGTCTCGGTCACATTAATTTATTCCAATGACGTTGTCGCTGTTTTCGCTTTTTAAGATTGAAAATCTTTTTATTTTCGAACAACCGAAATTCATGTCACGTTATATGGTGAAAAATGCAGTGAGGCGATGAAATGGGTGGGTAGTAACAGAATAAATATATCCCGTTATACAGCTTGTCGTGAGATATTTTTTTATATTTTAACATCTTGTGATTGGAACAATTAAAACTTAATCCGAAATAATTAAACGTTTATAACAATTACGGTTAGGAATAAATATTCATTCGGGACATTGATCGTGAGAAATTTGTCAGTATTTTAATATCTGCTGATTGCACCAACTAAATATTAATTTCTGACAATAGTTAAATTAATTATTAACGATACATATTATTTAAACAATGATGGGGAATATGATTATGCTGTGGTATTAATGTTTCGCGAATTATTTTCTCGATGGATCCAACGAGCCTTCGAATCAACATGTCACGACATGTCACGCGGTTGTTCGCCCTTCCCCTTCTCTACTTCGAGAGGCACAAACAATCTACGACGCACGACCGCGCCCAAGCAGGTATGCGAGGGGCGAGAGCTCATTCATCGTTGATCCTTCGTTCGATATGGATCTCGCGATCGCGTGTCCGCGTCTCGCGTCCCTCCTATTTGTAGTTTCCCTTAGTATCTTAGCTTGGTTTGGTTAGTTTTAAGGTTGCGTGTACGAGTGTCTCCTCTGTCAAGTAATTATTAATCAACTTGTTTTGTTTGTTCGTAAGTCCATATTGGGCTCGTAACATCGTGCTCCACTTCGGTCGCTATTGCTTCATGTGATAAGTGTAGTGATCAACCATGTGACTGGCCGAGATCGGTTGCCGTCCTCTAGTGGGTCTGATTTGAGAGAGGGTCAATCGACACCTCCGAGGAATCTTCTAGTCTCTGTACGCGTCAGGCGAAATCCAGGCTCCCGGCTCAGCGCAGCTCAAAAGAGCAGTCAGACGGATGCAAGTCGTGTCCTGGACTCCTGACGTTGTGCAGAGAGTAGAACTCCGTTTCGGGACTCTACGACCGTCAGACATACCTGGTGTCGCCAGGGCAGGGCAACCTGACGCGGTGCTACCTACGTCGTACACTGTAAGGTCGGATCCGGGCTCTCGGCAACAGGTATGCAGGGAGTAGAGTACTGGCGGAGACGTTGATCGTCTTTCTCTCTAATCAGACCCACCAGAGGAAACGGGACTGACTCTGTAAGTCCAGTTTCATGGTCGCGTCGTGTCGCGATTTAGCTTCACTCCTCTTAGTTCAAATAATTATTTGGCAGAGTTAGACTTAGACTTTGGAAATCAAAGGAAGTTCGCTTTCTTTGATTTCCACGGTTTCGTACTTAGTATTAAGCTCGTCAACTCTATGTAGAGTATACATTTACGTATGTATACTCTATGTAGAGGGAGATCGAAGGAAGTTTGATTCCTTCTATCTCCGGGTCTCCAGTCGCAGCAACCTCCACGTGGTGAGACCTGGTAATCGGTATTATTCGTGACGAACAATCATTCGTCGCGAATAATATCGAGAGCTAATGGCTACGAACTGGTAATAAGATCTTTAGATATAAAAAGTCCAGTGTAAAGTGTGAAGTTCACAAGTGTAAAGTTCATAAGTGAGAAGTGCAAAAGTACAAAAGTGTAAAGTGTAAAGTGAAATTAGATTTAGATTAGCAGGGACAACATTCAGGAGCCGTAGCTGGTATTAGTGGTCCGCAGAGGGGATGGTTTCTGTGCATTTATCGTTATAAAAATTTGTGTGTATAAGATTTTACTGTAGTAACAAAAAAAATGTTCCGTTAGAATTGGGTCTTAGTGCGTCACGAAGCAATGAAGGGGTTTTCTGAGAAAAAAATGTCCTGTCCGCGGAAAATCATTAAGTATGGTACAGCAGGTGGCGGTTTGCGATCAATTAGTTTAGTTAGTTAGATTTTCAATCTTTCCAACTCTTGCGTGTTCGCGAAGTCTGTAAATTTTTCTCGGAATGGATGGAATTTTAGAGATATTATAACGCTGCTAGGTCATATTCAAATGCGCGTACAAAAATCCCATCCAGGAAAATGTAAACGAACGTAACGTGATTTATTGTTGTTGCCTTGGAAGCTATAATATCAAACGACTCCTGCTAAAAGGATGTTGCGGGTAATTAGTGAAATATGAAATTCGGAAGACGATTATTTAGTAAAAGTATTTTGAAATTAATATGGATGTTTCAGCAAAATTGGCAATAAATAATTATTTTTTATTACTAGTCATTGGAGGCAAAGTTGGTAGATTTCGTTGGAAATTTCAATTATCAATGATATTAATTTAATTTAATAATTGGAACTGCAATAATAAGTAATAATTATCGAGTCTGGTATTATGGTTTGTTCGTATATACTGATATGTATAATTCAGAAGTGAGATCAATTCGTAAACTACATTAATTTTGTTACTTTCGCATAATATAATATAACAAATAAATGATTTACTTAATTATTACGAATTTTTGGACATGTAAATTCATTTTTTACTATAAGAACTTTGCCTTCAAATATAATAACTTGTGAATAAATCCGATCTCTTCGCTTATTTTTCTGGAATATTATTTTTGCGTCCAGTGCTCTATATATAAATCTTGCGACACGTCGTTCTAATGGTTGATGTTAGCGTTGTTGTAACAGGCTTTCAAAATATTTTTTAGTACTGCAAAATATTTCTACATTTGCGACCAGCGACATGGTAGCAGAGATGCAAATTGGCCCTCAATTGGCCAATTGGCCAAAATGAGTTTAACATGCTTGTTGTAAAACGTGGAGTAGGAATCGCAGTACAAAATAAAAGGGATGACTGCTAACACAAAAATAAAACAGAATATGTTCTGTAGAATCCTTCTATACGAAGTTTCGATTCTCGGAAAATTTATGATGAAAATTATTAGAAAGATGTAAGAGAAAGAGAAAGATAAAAAAAAGATGTATATATGTGGGAAGGCACTACTTTTCGAAGAGTATTTTAAAATATAATTAATATATAGTGGATATTTATGGAAATTTATGTTTTTGCAGATACAGATAAAGAAACGAAATTTAAAAGAACGTATACAGGGTGTATATATTTTAATAAAAGGAACGTATATTTCATGTATTTCATTTGCCATAAATGTATAAACACCCACAGTCTACTGATTAAATTTTCAGCAAACTTGTTCACTGGATAGTGATTACCTTCTGTATATTTTTACTTCTTCTTCAAAATTCCAAAAAGTGTATAAAGTAAAATAAATAATTCAATATTTCCTTTTTACAGTTACTGTTATAATTTTGTTATACACCACTATGATGACTGGACTATGTTATGTGATGACACTGGAAGAATAAGATAAAATGAGAGTAACGTAACATTGCAATTAATGCTTCGAACACAGAACGAGACGTTTACATGAATGAGGAACGAAAAAAGAACAATCTTTGTCTGACCTGATTAGCCCCTTGGACCGAGCTCGGTCACCTTACCTTTCCTTACTGTTTGAGCTACTTCGTTTCTTTCGTCTCTTCTTCTTGGACACATCGCACGACCCTCGCGAACTCAGTTTTCCGTCTGAATTAAGAATCGTCTGCGAAATTAAACTCTGACAAGAGTACCTCTAATTATAACTAACGGAAAGCTCCAGGAAAAAGTTTCAAGTGACTTTACGTGGTTCGTATAAAAAGAAAGAGAGCGAAAAACTTCCTTGAGTTTTACATCCAATAGTCGGGGTTGCGATGGCCAAGGGTCGACTAACTATTGTAGTCAAGTGGGCCGCTAAATAAATAAAACAGAGATGATGTCTCTACGAATATTCACAGAGCTTGTTTGTCCATTTGCAAATTAAGGAATGTTTATTTTAGAGTGATCATTTACTTTGAATTTCGTTTGATTAACAATGATCTTCAAAAACCTTGAAATGATACTGATATTGATTTAAAAATAGAAGAATTCATACTATTCAAGCACAGTGCTTGAAACAAAAGAGATTTTACTTCTATTCATTTGATCATTGAATTTAAATTTGAATATAATTCGCAATATCGTTGCCAGATATTACTATTATCAAATTATTATCGAACATAGTAATACAATATTATATTCAAAGTTTATATGAATTTGATTCCAAATTTTTATTAATTTTGAATTAAGCGTGAGTGTAGATTATTATTATAACATTGCATCGTCTAACGTATGTTCACTTTTATAATAAACGCACACATGAATTATAATAGAAATAGTCATATTAAACAATGTTTTCTGATTCTCACGTTTCCAATTAAGAATGCACCAATAATTACGTATAAAATAAACGTTGCATAATCATTTTGAACGAGGACACGTGCGTTGTAATAACACGGTCAAATATAACTGATAATTATCAATAATAAGTACATGCAATTAGCACCTGTGTTTATGAATAATTAATCTAAGTGTTGATTCTTCCCATTACGATAATGAATAATGTATTTCAATGAAAACTAGCGATGAACTTCAATGGAAAATACAAGTTAATCACGTAATTAATCCACGTAAAACTGTAACTCTCTTTGTATGTAATATTTATAATTTAATTCATTGTTGTTTGTGTGTGATGGTCAATCTAAGAAGTAGCAAAAATACGAGAAGTCTCTTGTGCATATGAAGAAAAGAATTTAAATACTATTTAGTCGAGTAATGAACTACTGAAGATGTCGACATTGCCTTTTGTAAGGAAAACCTGAGGTGGATTATTTAAAATTAAAGATTCCTGATAATAAAACAGGAACGAAAGAATGTTTCTTACTTTTGAAATTATTACTTTCTTCTGGATACTATTGTTATAAAGCAGTCCTTCTTCTAGTTATGCTCCATTTTCTTTCAAACTAGTCAGATTAATTAATTGTAGATAACATATTATGGAAGAGGTAGAAAATATTTAATATTTAATAAAATTGCAAAATTGCTTTCAATGTTGATTGCTTCATTCGTTTAATAAGCAAGTCTCAGAGTCAGAGACTCAGAGTCAGAGTCTCGGGGTTTCAGTCTCAGTCTCAGAGTCAGAGTCTCAGTCTCAAAGTCGGAGTCAGAGACTCAGGGGTTGAGTCAGAATCTCAGGGTCAGATAGCCAAATAACAAGCGGGATAACCTCTGTACCATTTACAAAACCGTAGCAATTACTACATTACATTACATTACATTAAGTCTACAAACGCTTTTCATAAAAAATTTACTTAAAAATGTGAATACCGTTCGAAAGCAATTATACGTTTCGAAATTTACAGGGGTCATTCCTGTTTGGCTAGCCCTTTTATTAAACCGAATTAACATTTTATACGTTGGACAACGGTTTCTGGGTGGAAAAAACGGAATTATTTTGTGGAAAGTTAGGAATTGCACTTTAATTAAGTTCGTACAGAAGGTAGAAAAAATCGCAACTTCTGCTGCCAAGAGGCAGCTAGTTCCCAAAGTAGAATGCTCGCAGGAGGCTAATTCCAGTTTTATTTTCCCTTCTGATGTTTTCATATTCATAGAATAAGCTAACGGTTGGCTGAAACGCGAATGTTTTTGATTCAGCGATGGAAAATAATCGCCGGATGCACAGCTGGCGCACACCGACCGCGTCTTCAATTCTGTCTCTGCTTTTTTCGGTAAGTTAAGTTATTCCGGAATACGCGCAGCCATGATCAAAACGACTAACTGGGCGTCGATTGCAAAAAAACGTGTACTTTTTGTCATTTACACTAGTTCAAACGGAGAGATTATTCGCGACATGCTTTCGGGTGTTTTTAATCCCATACAAAAAGTTCTGGTCTCTCTCGGGTGTTATTATTCAAGAATATCCAATATTATAGACGACGTGAGAATGTTACATATTTTTCAAAAGACCATTTGTTATAATTAGTGTAATACACGACTAATTTTAAAGATAGAAAATATGTCAAATGATAGATGGCTGTAAAATATAGGAAATTAATTAAAAGAACCATTTTAATTCATTAGTCTTGAAAGTAATATTTAATTTTCATTGATTAGCACACAATTTTTTTCATAAACGTACATCCTCAAAACTGACAAATAATGTTTTATCAATTATAACAATGATACATTTTTAATAATATCTGTAAAAATAATATCAATATCGAATTTAGTAAAAATAAGTGTAGATATTTTCTTATAATCATCTCATCTGCAAAAAAAACGCAACTCTCGGTATTATTATTTATAGGCACTCCATAGATCAAGAGTATTATTTTTAATATATATATATATGAATGATCTTTTATGTTATTGAACATGAAATATTATACTTGCAAGACTTCTACTTTTTTTTTCTTTCAATTTTTTGAAAATATTGGCTAGCACAGAAACTATTGTTTTAAGAGAAAAATTGTTGCTTCTATACGTTACAAAACCCATTTAAACATAGCACACACAATTTCAAGCCATCCATTATATTTTCATTTTCATTTTTCACTCTGCACTTAGTTTTATGTTTATACTTTATTTTCTCCTTCGTTCCTTACATTCTTTTATGAAACTCCCAATGAGACCCATGAGTATTTCTACCGTCTTTTCGTTTCTGTATAAACCAATGTTGGTTCTAACTCCTTCTTGCTTCGCGAGGTAAAAGTTTCGCGTATTTTACCTTGGTTGGTCAATCTCGTTTTGCCATTTCATAACGAACAGAAAAGAATATTTTTCCGTTGAAAGTGGAATTTCAATCCAATTTGGAAAATTAACTTTCAGTTGAATTTATTTAAAAACCATCACGATTAGTCCTGAAACTTGTCAGAGTGAAAATTAAATTTCGTTTTGAATGCAACTAATAATTATTGTAATTATTCTTGAAAATTGATCATAGTAAAAATTAAATTTATATTGAATGTAATTAATAATTATTACAATTATTCTTGAAAATTTAATTTATATCGAATGTAACCAATCATTACTAAAATTATTCTTAACATTTTACAGTGAAATTATTTTTAGAAATATATTCTGCGCCTATTCACGTAGCAACGAAAGTTATGAGCACGATAATTAATCACACATCAAGTACTAATAAAAAATCGATTAGTAAGCTTCGATTCAACTATTTATATTGAATAAACTCGAATATTTTTATTTGAAAAAAATGAATTCTAAATTGAATACAGCTAATAAATATTTCAATCGTTTCTAAAATTTGCCAAAAAATGAGAATAAATTTGGAAATAAATTATAGAACTCCTCGATTATGAAAAAGACGTTAATCACATATCAATTGCTATTAAAAGCCTTCGAAATAATGTCGCCAGTATTCCCATTAAATTAAAATGATTCGTGTACGATAATTCATCGAAGTCTTCGGGAAATTGGAAGCGGAAAAGAGGAAATGGAGGAATCGATCCTCGGCTGCTCGTTTCGTTACCGAAATATTGGACAACGTCGAAGGCCAATGAAAAACATTTGCTCCGATAACGATCACGCTTACCTCCTTATTGTAAGCAACTCGTAGCAGTCGTCTCGAAGTTTCAAGGGTCTCGCTCATTAGCAAAATCTTTACCGTGATTGCGGAGAGTTCTTTAGCATTTTCATTCTCGAGATGAACATTTCCATTAAAGGATTATAACTGTTTCATTGCAAGTGTAACACTGTCCTTTCCTCGAATTTCATCTTGTGTGAACGATGTTGGTTAACGCTTCTGTTAAGAAAATTCTCGAGACTACAATCTCATTTTGAGATCTCGTTAGAGTTTGCACAAGAATCGGTCCTTGGATAATGATGGTTACCTCTTGGATTTTATCGTCCTTTTTTCTTGTATATTTATGTACAATAAATACATGTATACGAGGTATACATCCATTACTTGCGAAGATTTATGATAATATTTGAAATAGAACTTGAGAAGAATTAAATTTTACATGGAAAAGATAAATGTAATTCTGTATCTTCTTAATGGTGAATTTTTTAAATGATATCATAATTTGTCTTCTGTTATTTATCGCCAAACTTATTTTTTAAACGAAACGAGACGAAACGATAGATCCATAAATTTCGAGGAAGCATCGAGCCCACCACCTAGATGTCTAAATTGAGAAGCAGCACTGGGGCGAACTCCCAGGGGAAGCGTCGCGAACAAGACGCGAGCGAATAAGAAAGAGAAACGGCGAGGGGAACTCGATTATTCCACGGTTTTAGCGCTCCTTCGACGACGGCTGGTTTCCTAAGAAAATGGGAAAAAGCTGGATGCACAGTGTCGACCGTGAGAAACAAGAAGCGTCGGAGAGCTCCGTTTCTCGAATGGGGAGAATCACGTAAAAACCCGTTTACAGGGTGTTCCAGTTAAGGCGATAAACCTAAATATCTCCATTACCACGAATACAATATCAAAAGTTGTTCTGATAAAAACATTTCAGTTTCTAAGGGGTAATTGTCTCTGTTCGTTAGAGTATGAATGTACAGTGGGTGTAGAATGTATTCGTACACCGATCAATTTCCCAAAAAACTTTTGTATGAAATTGTAGTTTCTTAACTTCTTTTTTTATAATCAATGATATTTAACATATTCTCGGAGGTCTCTAAGATAGATATAGTCTAAACAACATTTACTAGTTGATATAATTTGTGAAATTAACAAAAAACTGCGAAAAATAGGTAAAAGTATAGAAGCAATAAGTATTCGTACGATTCTTATGACGAACCATTTACAGCAGAGTTTGTAACGTAAACACATTAGTTTATTGTTCCGTGCGAATTAGAAAACATCAAATTTCCAGGAAAGTACTTTTAAACAGTTGTGCGAATACTTATTGCTTCAATATTTCTATCGATTCGTTGTTTTTTTCTTGTTAATTTCGCAACTTACATAAATAGCTATTTTTTTGTAATCTATCTATTCTAGAGATTTCCTAGAACATGTAGAATGTCATTGTTTATAAATAATAAGTTAATAAATTACAATTTTAGACAGTTCTTTTTTTGGAAATCGATCGGTGTACGAATACTTTCTACACCCGCTGTATAAAGATCAACATATTACGATACTACAGTAATGAAAATACCTCACCCCATTTAAAAAACTACTGATGACTTTGATTCTCTGAAAATATGAACTTGAGATAATCTTTTTGTCTAGCATAGTATGCTCCTTTTCAAATCAAACATTTTCCTCTTAAGACATATCTTCGTATCATTCAAAGCAACGGAGAAATTTCAGGTACGAATCTCATCGATTTTGGGACAGTAACTCCTCACAAGGTTATCTGAATGTCGAGATTTATTACACATATTCGAATTCCTTTTTTTTTTTGTCAACTACAATACTACAATGACTTTGAAATTAAAAAAAATATGACCTTCGGATATTTCTCGCGCGTGTGGTAATATTGTCCTTTCGAGACTGAAAAATTTGTATTAGAACAATTTTTTCGTATCGTTTAAAAGAACAGAGATGTTTACGGTGGTCACCTTAAATGAGACACTCTGTATTAGGCGGGTTTTCTGGAACGCCTTCAGTGACTGGCGGATGCCGCCTATAGTTAATGAATCCCCTAGAGTTTCTCCAGAAGATTAACGACGAATGCAACGCCGAGTGAGAAACGAGGAAAGAAGTACAGTGAACCTTCTAATCTTATACTATGTTCGGATAACATCAATATTTCAGCTCAATTTCCAAGTGAGGAAATTTGTCTTTTTTTATTACTTTATTTAAGGTCACGTCAACTACAAGATTATTACTGATCACGTCAATGTCTACGATTTAATTATAATTTATTTATCATTTTATATTTCATTAATATATTTAATAATTTGAGAAATTCGTTTCTATTGTTAAAGATTGTCTGCATGCTATTTAAAAGTTGAAACTCTATTCGATCGTGTTCTATTCTCTGACATTTTTCAATTGAATGTTTAACTGTAAGCGGTTCGTCGCAAAAGTTGCATAACGGTGGCTGTGACTTTGTTATTTTGTATCAATAGGTGAGCCTTTCCTAAGTTCTTTTCCAAGACTCTTTTTCTTTATCTCAATTGTTATTCACCACAAAGATGCAACAGTTTCTGATTATATATGTATTTGAAAACTTTAGAATACTATGTGCCCAAGAGACTATATTATTTATGGAATTGCCGTTTAATTTGCAACGTCAATTTACCATTTACTCAAGATCACTCGGCCGGAGCCATGCTGCTCCGTTACCGTCTCTAGTCACGTGGAGGTGGATCTTGTTTCACTTTCTACAAGTTTTTACGTTCGTTTATAATTAGTCTTTCCATGCTATTGTGTCTCATTCCCAAAGCAACAGACAATGCCAGTCACCGAAGCATAGAATTTCTAGATCACTGAAGTGCTCAAAAAGGAAACGTCACCTTTCGCCCCAAAAGCCCAGTCGTGCTCCAAAACACGCTGGAAAAAGCGCGTGTCGCTGCCACCCTCGATTCGATAAAGCTACTCGCAGCCAGCCGGAACGCGCGATAAAAAGTGAGAACGCGGTACCCCGACAGCCAGCATTGCGTTGCGTTTCAGAAGCTACCTAGAGTTTCGCGATAAACAACTGTCGGCGTGATCGCGACAGTAATATATGCCTGAGACGTATGCTGGGAAATTCTTCGGTAGAGAAAGACGTCTAAGCGTGGATGTGGGTGGGTGTGTACTCGGGGTGTGGGTGCATTGCGAGGTTTGAGGGTGCATCGCGTTTTGGGTTGCCTGGTGCAGCAGACCATGAAAGGAGAGACTCGTATGCTCATACCGTTTCAACTGTTTAAACTACCGGATACTAGAAGTAGGACAGTACTCTGAAATAGAATGTTGTCCACGACTGGAATTTAAAAATTTGTACAATCGAAAATCTGAAGAACCAAATACCTAGAAATATAGAAATATGTAATTTTAAAAATCGAGGAATCTGGATATCTAAAAATCAAGGAATTAGGGAATCTAGACACCTAAGAATCTAGGAATTTGCGAATCAAGGCATCTAAAAATCTAAAAATGTAGAAATTTAGGAACTTGGGAATCTAGGAATCTAGGCGTTTAGAAATCTAGAATTCTAAATATCGGGGAATGTAGAAATCTAAAAATCAAGGAATTAGGAAATTTAGGAATTTCTAAATCTAAACATCTGGGAATCTAGGCATCTAGAAATCCAGGCGTCTAAAAATCTAGGCATCTAGGAATCCAGGCGTCTAAAAATCTAGGAATCTAGGAATCTAAAAATCTGAGAATCTAGGAACTTGGGAATCTAAGCATCTAAAAATCTAGAAATCTAATGATCTGGGAATCTGGGAATCTAGCTATCTAAAAATCTAAATACTTAAACATTTAAAAACCTAAACAACTAAAAATCTAAGTGCTAAATCGCACTGAAAAATCTCCAACTTAAAAAATCTGAAAACCAGGAAACCTAAAACTCTAAGAACCTAATAACGTCTATCTGCTGTTCGCGTGGGTGTTGCACGTTGCGAAAGACTTCGTCTTATGAAATCGCGTCCCATTTCTATTATGGGATGAAGCAACGGCGCCTAGAATGGAGTGGGGTGCAGGTGGTAGGTCAACGAGCTACGTTCCTGTCCAAAACGTCTGTGCGGGGAACACTTGTTTCATACTTGTTCTACTTCACCCGTTATGAAAGTCTTATTTCCACTTTCTAAGAATTTCCTGTGATCGCTCCTGCTCGCTGCTTCAGTCGTTTTGGGAGAACGTTTCTTTCATTTTTGCTCCAGACGAGAACAAGACGACGCGATACAACGTGTCACGGTGTAGAATATCAAGGATATCACCGACAGCAGACAATTTGAGGACACGTTTATGGAATAAAAATTCAGGAGGAAAGTAAAATACGAAAGTGTAGAACATAGATCCTTAAGATTTATTTGGTAAATTGAAACTATATTTTTGAAGAAGTTTATTGAAATTTGCATTCATATTCAAAGTATGCCTGTTTATGGGTGAGCATTACAATTATTACAGTATCAATTTTATTACGCAATTTGACTTCATTTTGAAGATCAAATTCACAATTTCTGTACAGAGATTACCATTTTTATATGTTTTTGATTTTTAAATTATTCTAGTACCAAAATTTTATTCATCTTCACGTAGAGTCAGAATGGTTTTTTCATTTTCTATCATAAGTGCTTACGATTATATTTCCAAAATGAAATTATTTTTGAAAGTAACTTCTGCGAGAATTCAGCAATCGGAGTTACGAGTACGGCAATTAATCATACATCAAGTACTATTAAAAATTGGTCGATAAAACCAGACCCAATACGTTTATAAAAAGTTTTCCAAAAAGAGCTTCATATAAATATTGAAATGTATGTACATATATAATAATAAATATTTACAAATTAAAAATTAGGTATCAACAAGACAAGTGGTGCATATCACTAACAAGAATTTATAATAAGCTTTAGTCTTCCACCTCAGAGAAGAAACTAATTAAATGAAAAATTCAGCTCGAGGCAAGTGCAGCAGGTTGCTAAAAAAGAAAAAAAAAAAAACGTTATGCTTATCCATTTTTAACTTGTTTAATGAAATAATATTAGGAAACCGACGCCAGGTGAATGAAGACCAAAATTCAAAGAGTGGTTCGTTAGAGCTTGTATCCCAAAGAAGTGGCGTTGCGTCGACCACGTCCCCTATTAGTAGTGCAAAGTGACTATTCTGGTTCTCAGTTTGTTATAGCCGAAACTAATATTCTAATTAGTGCAGTCGACTACTGTATTTGGTTCTAGGGACATCAATTCACCCCTTAATTAATGGTTCGTTAAAAATGCAAATTACGATCTTTTAGGGTCGACGAGAGGCATTTGTATTTACCCTGTGAGCACGAATAATGTCGTTTAAACAATTACGAGAGAAATGGAAGCAATGAAAAGTGCATGAAGTTACCAGCAAAACTTTGAGTATGTGAAAGAAATTCTCTGGGGTACAATCTGTAGGAAAGAGAATGCTTAAGGTGGGGCGAACAATTTTCAATATTTAATTGACGAAGCTTATAATGGATCAGCAAAAATTTCTTACTGAGAGGTAAATTTATAATTGGCTATTGAAGCAATTAATGAAAATATGAGTTATTATTGACACTGTTTAATTAATCATTAAATTAAATTAATATTATTGAAGTTTATGTGTCCAACTACTGAATTTTTGCCTATTATTATTAAATATCAAACGTCCAGCTACATAATTATCGTTTATCAATGTCAACATAAAATTTTTGTAAGATAATATGTATAAATAAACCTACTCATGAGATACTATTGAGAGAGTATCAATGCATACAGTAAGCATTATGTGTCATTTGTTTCATCTGTCTTCACTTGTTCTGTAAAGCTCTTGCGTGTAACCGTCGTATATCACGTTGTAGTTTTATAACTATAATAAACCTTTATAGTGTTTTCACCTCAAAAGCTACGTCCCATTATCAGCCTGTTATTCTCACCTCTTCCTCACTTACTGGTTTCTAACAGATACCAAGCATACCTTATTTAATAAATATCGAACCCGTCTTAAGGATATTCAGCAAACATCGTGGACATCCTCTGGACGCCGTTACATTTATGAAAAAGTGTTCCAAAATCGGTTCGTCCGATATCAGAGACGTGTCCACCGGGTTCGTTGTCCCGAACGTGAAACATTAACGATATTATTAAATTGTTCACGGTTTGACGCCGTTTCCATAGCAGGCAGCCGTGTGCAACAATATCGGGTTAATAAGCGTGGCGTTTTCGCCGTGTTAGTATAATTTTAGCTTAAATGCCACCTCAACGATCGTTTATTCGACGTAATTACTCATTTATATTTCGCCGTTGTGTCCCTTAATTGGAACACGCCAATTTGGCCGAACAACGCTAATGAAAATCTTAAAAAGTGTATTAATAATTCGTGGGAAACTCGTCCAAAACTCCGTTGTCTCGGTTCTCGTATAGGCGCGACGGAATCGAAATTGGCCCGTGAACATCGGGATTCGGTTAATTAATGGCTCGGGGACGGAATAAACTATTATCAAAAAACGTTTACGTAACTGAGAATACGCGCGACTAATTGCATCGATAGCTACCATCAATTCCGCATTTCGTGCGAACGCCGGACGTGCGGTGGAAAGTATGAACGTGGCTCGCACATCATAATTATTAAGTTTGCCGTTGTTGTTTGGCTACGTGACGAAAATCCACGGCGCGAATTCGAATTTACTGGTTCATTTTTGTTTGTATTAGGTCGTAATACGGGAAATGTCCGTTCGAGTCGTCGAGTAGACGAGAAAGAATCGATGAGAGTTACATGTTGATAAAAATGTTTGGCAACGGTTGAAAGCATACGTTAATTTATCTAATTGTTGCTGGGTAATTTGAGTAAGATATTAAGGAGGGTGATTGGCTAGTTTTGGTTATTTTATTAACATAAATATTAACTGATTCGTAAAAGGTATAGGTTCCTTTATTTTTTGTAAAGTATGTATTACAGTTAGAAGTTAAAAGAATTTCTGGGCTATTCTTTGATTATGATGAAGGAAATTTTAAATGTTACGATCTAAAAATCGATCATGGAAAACTGGGATGGGGATATGCGATACTTCCATTGACAGGAATGAAATTCATCCGGTGTGTGTAATATTATTATTAAAATTACAAAAGTATGACTTACAAAGAGAGCTCTGAGTAACGTGATCGCCAAGTGCAGCTAATTACTCCATCTGAAACAAAAATAAAAGTTCTTTTGTCAGACAATGTTAAGAAAAATATTTTATATTTTATATTCGCTGAAAAGGGTTTCAATAATTCACAGTAATGTACATGTGTTACAATAACTCATACCTTTATTTTGAAATATTTCTTGACGATGCACTGCTTGCAAAATCCGCGTAATTAAAAACGAGATTGTTCTTTGAATATTCAGAATTCCACAAAATTTTGCAGAGACCTACTTGGATCTAAAAACACCGATGAAACGATGTATAATTAATTACAATTTCCCTGGTAATACGACTTTGAAATAGATTCAATTAATTTTGGTTGTATTCAACAAACGAATAGAATATACGTATACAATTAATATTATGCACCATAGTAATATAAAACAATTAGAAATGTAATTATAGTACAATTAGATATAGGATATATTATATATCTAATATATATAATATATGATATATAATATATTTAATGATTAATATAATTATTTAGTTTTTTGGTTAAAAGTTACTATTCTCGAAAATACAGAGCCATGTGTTATAGTCTTTACAGCAATAAGTAGTAAGAGACTGACAAAAAGTGCATCGTCGCAGAAATGCTTGACCTATACTACTGCAGAATGAACCAAGTATGTACGGTATCGTGGTGTTGGTACCTGTTTACACGACACGAGTATATAGAAGAGGTATTAGTTTCTGGATATCGATTATGCTGTAACAGAGGAACAGGATATCGAACCATAACCTAATGCCGAGGGTTTAACACGAGACAAAGGTAAGCACAACACCCATTTAGTCGGTAGCTTTCACTAATTGTCCGCTTATACAGGAGCTTTTCGCGAATCCGTAGCATCTCCGAGATGTGAATAGTTAAATTTAAGATATAGATTTAATACTTAACGTTTTCATCAATTAAAAATATAACTCTTATTTCGCTCCGTTTGGTTTACCTTGGGTGATTTAACAAATATTTATCAATGTGCAATTTGATCCAATTTCATCATCGTAAAGTGTTCCAAATTTGATAAATAAGAATCAGTAAATATTGGAATTTTCTAGTATTTATATATATATAAAATATTTATTCTCAGTATGAAGTGTATTAGTTTTATTAGATAATACATTTAATGAATCAGCATGTATTGCTACAAGAACGTGAGAGGTGCACCGACAACGCAATCTGGCAAACAAAGATGAAAATGAGACGATGACATTAAAGAAACGTTACCAACGCATAATATGCTGTTTCCATTTTGTTTTAATTCCTCATCTGTAAATAATTCTTACAAGTATCGATTAACAAACTTACGAAAGAGTAATAGACGAATAATTAATAAATAATAAATAATAAATAATAAATAATCTACAAATCGTGCACTAAAGCAACGTTTATTGTTATTTCTAATATTCAGAAGCAGTTTTGAAAGTATAACATTTCATTGAAAGAACTCGAGTATCTGTACTGCTTAAAAATAAATAACAAGAGCAATGTCCGGATAATTTACCCAACATATTGTATATCTAATGAAAATAATTTGTTCTGTCGACTGAAGAGAATTTAAAAAAATCGAAAACCTGAACATCTATTTGATTGTTAATAAGAAAAATTATAAATATGTTTTCTTCTAAGGAGTATTCTATTAGGCGTAATTTGATCTAATCGGAGGGAAATTAAAAAGGAAACATAAAAGGGAAGAATGAACAAGTTTATAATCTAGAATAATCGTATTCTTTCGCTCTCGTGCGAAACCCTCGACGACGAAGCGCCGAGGATAAGAAACTTGCTGGAACGTAAACGAGAAGTTGGCAAGTTTACTTCCCAAGACACGAATAATTCTCGCTCCAGATTCTGGACCGTAGAAATTCAAATTCGAAGGCCTTTTAAACCCAAGAACTTATGTGTACGAGATTAGAGCTTCCCTGTCGAGAGATAAATTAATTAACTTGTGACAAATTTATCACACCATACTCAGACGATGTATTATAAAAAGTATCAATCATGAAGACAGAAATATTATTGTTGTATATTGTAATTGAACATATAATTGAACATGCAAGTTTGTATTATATCCGAGTATATCCCTTTTGAAGTTTTCCCTCAAACCTCTATTTTTTTTTAATTTTTCTAGTAAGTCACGCACACATTCATTAGTAGAAAAACAATAATCAATTATAAATATACAATTTGTATTATCTATCAGGTTATCCCAAAAGTTTGTTTTGTGACTTGCACTCAGTTATTTTGTGTGGCAATATTTATACATATAAATAGACAACCTAATTAGTTAGATGTTAATGTTGTAACAGTAATGGAGCAAAATAAATCGTACGCAATTCAATAATGTAACATTAGACATAAAATATTATGTATGTAATACTATTTAAGGAAATGGAAGAAACTTTTAGGACTACCTAATATTTTGTAGAATTAATAAAACTAATAATTTATTACTTGAACCACCTATGAAAATGATCCATTTCCACATTATCTTCGTAACATCTTTTACATATTAATTTTTCTAATAACACTTGTATTAAATCTATTCTCCATTCTATTTTCCATTTAATTGTACCAAAATTCCAAATGATTTATTTCTTGATTCACCAAGAAACTCTGTAGCTTCTTTCATATTTTAATTTTTCTAACGACCCATAAAGAAATTCATTGGTATCGTGGAAAGAGAATAATTCCAATTGCACCACAATTATCGAGACTGTACGACGACACCTGACCGTAAACACTGAATTTTTGTTATTTACTTTCTTGAACTAGTAACGGTAATAATTGACTGCTCGAATCACCAAATAAAATCCTTCTAATAGCTCTTAAATACATTCATCATTAACACGTCGAAACAGTTCCAATTGCAATACACTTATCGGAACTGAAAATCAATAGCCAACTATTAATATCAAATTTCTATTATCCATTCGATGGAACTATCGATACTAATAACCACTTGTTCCAATCACAATGTATTATAAAATGTTTCACTTCTAAATCACCTCCCCAACTTCTCCCACATCTCAATTCTTCTAATAACTTTTAAACGTATTCACTCGACAAACCAATTTCAATTGTCCAGCAATTATCGAGCACGATAGATAATACCCAAAGTATCGAATTCTTCTTATTCGTTCACTTAAACCAACATCCACGGAAGTTTCGAGGTCCCGGTGTCTGTTTCGAGGATCCCTGACGGATTCCGTCGAAGAGCCCGACTAGTGTTCGGAACTCACTCGAATCAGAGCCTCGGGAAGTCAGAGATTTCGGCGTCTGAAAAGGATCAGTGTGCGCAAATAAACTCGAAACCATCCGAGAAGAGGGTCCTTCAGCCGCGAGAGTGACTTCGAGTACGCGGGACTTCGGCTCCAATTCACTGGAACAACGATCGTGTCTCGGGCTTGATAGAATTCCAGAGACAAATTTTCGACTTGATCATTTGTTTCGAAAAAATAAACATCGACCCAAGAAACGATCTCTAAACCTGACGTCCGCGCACGGACTCTGTAACTTCCTATGCATGAGATTTCCACAGAACATTGGGTGAAGTTTCGATTGTTGCGGTGGATCGATTAACATGTCGGCGGATTGGATTTTTAGGGGGTTTCGTTGGAAAATAAATACTTGACGACGAATGTATGTGTGGGTTATTAGAATTCGTGTTTAACCCTTTAAGCTCCAACCAGACCGGATATTCGGGTCAAAACAGATTATCACGACCCTGGACCGTGGTGTATTGTTCGCGCCAAATGTAAATATCACATTTTGGTCTCAGGCTGTCGGAGCTTAAATCGAAGCTTAAGGGGTCTATTATACGAGGTTAAAGTATGGAAGAAGCTTTAAAAATTTAGAAATAGGCAATTTTTCTTGGCGATTCGAGCAGTTTTTGGTATTCATTACGGTTCAAATAAATAAACAATTACAATTTGGTATCCATAGCGAAGTACTGTCTTTTAGTTTTGATAATTATGTTCCTATTTAGATTGTTGTCTTGGAATGCAAGCAATGAATGTGTTTATGAATTATTAGTATTAGTTTATATTTATTTGGAATCAAAGTAGGAAAGAAGCTTGAGAAATTTGAAAATAAATCATTTTTCTAATAACTCATGAATCACATTTTTTATGTTCCGTTTGCTTAAATTACCAGGAAAAGTGATTCAAGGAAAGAAAATCAATATTTGTGTAGGAGTCTAAACGAAAAATAAGGCACGAAGGCTACGTTTCGTATTCTTGTTTGACTCATATATTCTTGAGTATGGGACGCGCGATACCACATTTGCATGAATAAAGAAGTGAAAAATGTAAGTAGGAAGCTGTAAATAATTCCATTAAATAAACGAGGCAGTAGGAAATTCTACAGAGTAGCTAACAAGGGACAACAAAACGTATATACTTGATGTTATCTTCCTTGTAAGCAAAGGATATTAATTTTTGAATAAATAAAGAGGTAAATAATGTAAGTGAGGAATAACGAAGAATGTAATTGAATGATTAAAGGAGTAGAATAATTCTATCGTCAATAAAATATACTTGACCTTGCTTTCCTTCGAAGAAAGGAGATTATTATTTCAATAACTAAAGGAGTAAATAATGTAAGTAAGGAATAACGAAGAATGTGATTAAATAATTAAAAGAGTAGAGTAATTTTACAGAATTCCCAACAAAATATACTTGGTGTTTTCTTTCCCTCGTTCAAAGAAGGTTAATGTCGGAGTAATTAAATAAATAAAAAATGTAAATGCTCCAAATTGAGTACCCAAAGAAGTAAAACATTTCACAGAATAAATTGATGTACCCCGTGTTCGGATTCGTTCTAGTACAAATCTTTAATATTATCAATCCAAGCAGTTATATATCAACGTCAATGCTAATACGACATTCGAGCTACTCCTCCCCCCCCCCAGCTCCCGGGGTGTAAAATTCGCATTATTCCGTGCAAGATGCTCCACGATGGGGAAACATATTGACAAAAAATACTGCTAAAAAATCGTCGGGCTGAAGTTCTGCCAAGGAACAAGACGAAAACGTCGCGAGATAAATCTTATGGTTGGCACGCCTCGGCGCAGAGAAACTATCAAATAGAAAAATGAAAAGCGCGGCCCATCGTCTGTTTTAAATCCCCGAAAGATTTCGCCGGTTTGAATAAATAAATCGCGGCAACGTCGAAACTTTCCAGGCATTTTACAACGTTCCCAGGCATTCCCAGAAGCGGTTCCCGAAGAAACGCGCGGAATGCCACTTATCCAGTGAAGTACCTGTAAAGTCTCGTTCGCTTCCCAGAACTATCGCGGATAGAGGACCGTGATAGAATGTTATCCACCTTTTCGCGATCGTTTCGACCCCCTCCGAACTACGCTCGTTTCGTAAATCGAGAACCCCGCGAGCCTTAAAATTTCACTCGTGGCCTCATCCGAGAAGCTTCCTCGCTATTTTGATTGTACAGGGTGCTTTGACTAAAGGAAGCAATCTTGATATCCATTTTGTGTTTTTCTGGATTTATGACAAGTGTAAATACAAAAAAATATACGAGGATATGTACAGGGTGTTTCGAAATTATGTGTCAAGACTACCATAGCACGATCCTACACCTTCGGATGGGTGGAGATTTGTTATGACCCCATCGTGCTCCATTCATCGCGCAGGACAAAGTTGCAAAAGGAACCATGGGTCGCAACCCAATGGTTCTCTTAAAAAATTATGTTACTATTCCAATAGTCATTAAATTTATTTTTCTTCATGAGTTAAGTCTGGGTTTGATTTGCCTTATGTCTGGGTTAGCATCATGCTTTACTCATCGTGTATAATATATAATTTGGATGAATATACACAGTCCATTTATACAAGTGTTTCTTCAGAATAATTACAATACTTTCGATCAATTATTTATTATACACATAAACCAGATGACCTTCCTTATTGGCGAGAGTACTAAATATGTAGAGAGTATTACTAATGTTCAACAGTTGTGTAGTCTGTGTTTGTGAGATGTTGCAAAGTTTTCAACGATTTTTAGTGCACATCTGATTTGAAAATCTTTATGTGAATCTCCGTTTCTAACATACTACAAAGCTGTTGGTATTATTCTTGGAATTTTATTCTGCTGCCGATGATAATAATGAAATTGAAGATGTAACATTTTTATCAATTCGAACTTATTTTTATATACTTAGAATAGATGGCATAGAATTTATGGCCACCTTTGGTTGGGAACCCTGTATTTCCTCGCGATTTAGCTAAACTGCTCGTCGCGATCCGTGAGCCCCGACAGGAACTTCCGAACTTCTGCAACGCTACTCTGATAGAATATTAATCATATTCCAGAGGAAACTCATGCTACATTGAGGTTGCTAACTGGGGCATGATTTTAACGAGACCCATGGATGATATTTGTGGGGGACATCGTCAAGAACTGCATTTGAAACAGGTGCATGAGTTTTTGGCCCAAGATTACAGATTTCTACTGAAAACTAATCATGCTGAAATTCAACCTGGACTTACATAATTCAACTCTGGAGATATACTAAATATACTAACATAAATTTAGTATTGGGTCATCCCATAAGTTCGTGCTGAATACCGTGTCAATATTTAATAAAAAAAATACAGAAATGTTATAGTGACGGTATAATGACTATGTCAAAAAGGCGAGAAAATATAGTAAAATACGAGATTACTTTTCTTTATAACACTTACGAGTATGTTTCACAGATTAATTTGAGTAGGAGGAGTATAAGTGGCATGAACTTTTAGGACTACCTAATACAATGATGAAATCATTACACGCCGTAACACGCCGAGTTACATGGTACAATGAGGATAATATTTAATAATTATATATTTAAACAAAGCAATTGTTGAAAAGTATCTAACAATGATAGTAACTACTTATTAGATAGTAGAAATTTCAAACCCTTTAATTTGAATTTTGTTAGAATCGAATCAGACGATTCTACACCGAGTTAGGCACTTCAAAGTCACATACATTGTTATAAAAAAAAAACAATTGTTTAAAAGTATCTGACAATGATAATAACTATGTATTAGGTAGTAGAAACTGTCCCCTTCAAATTGAATTTTGGTAGAATCGAATCGGACAATTCCACGCTGAGCTATGACACCTCAAAGTTTCCTATTTTATAGACAATTATAAGAGAGTGACACACGCAGTGACCTACATATCTATACATATAGCGTCCTTGCAAGGCCGTTCCAATTCCGAGAAATACTAGTAAACATTGTAGTATTTCCTGATTGGAGAATCCCTCAAAGTTCTTTGAAAGAGAAACATTTATATTCATTTTTCCTGACGATCGATTTTTATGAAATTTGGTATACATGGGTTTTTAAGATCGCTAATTCCAAATATGAACTCAAAATTTAGATATTCAAAATGGCGGAACCAATATGGCGGATCAAAATACGAAAATTGATTCGATTTGGATGAAACTTGGTATACGGGGGTTTTCGGGGTCGCTGATTCCAAATCTGAACTCAGAATGTAGAAATTCAAAATGGCGGATACAACATAACGACACAAAATGCGAGAAATGACTGACTTTGGAAGAAACTTGTTATACAAGAGTTTTTGAGGTTGCTGATGTGTGGAAGTGCTCCCTTACAAAGGAAGTTGAAAATTTGCGAGCTGTTCCATCCCCCCCCCCTCAAGGGATGCCTATGGGGTCCACGGTGTGTGTGTATTATGTAAGAATGAAGCCCTGAATGATTAGAATCAACGTTCAAGCTAAACCCTTGAACCTAGAAAACTGAAACTTTGCACAGAGGTTTCCTTTATGATTTATACAAGGAATAAGAAAGGATATTTCGAAATTCAACCCCTGAGGGGGTAAAAAGGGGTTGGAACGTTGGTATTTCACGCGAGTGAAATCGCGGAATGCAGCTAGTCTTGCAATTGAAACATAAATATCGAGGACATAGCAGTGAATATTTCAGATTTCTTGAATAATTCACTCCACAAACTTTCCGAGAACTGACAGCAATAACAAGGTTATAAGTTCCAGATAACAAGGTTAATTAAACTTTATCGAGTACAGTTAATAAAGACAACCAGGGTTTTTAAGTTTGAGTTACTAAAGGGAACAAATATTTGCTAGTTATGGTCGACCATACTTTCCTTAAGTAGCATAACTCGTTCGAGGTAATGTGTCATAGACTTGCACTATGGTTTCAACCCTTTGCACTCGAGGCCTTTTTTTTCAGATATCCACCAGCAACTTGAGATGTTTCTTAGCATTCTATTGCCATAAATTCTGAGCTATCTAGATTTGAGAATAAGGTCACCTTTACCTCGCCGACAATAATTTTATTGACACTTCGAACTCCAAAGAAATTAAACCTGAAGAAACATTAGGTATTGTCGCTTTGCTGCGTGAAATCTAATGGTGACTGAGGATCACCTCTCGAGTGCAAAGGGTTAATATACTTGGAACGTGGTGTATATCTTTATCCACCAAAATGCAAGTAGAAGGAGAAATAGATTAAGAGAGCCCATAACCGAAAGTGGAAAGATATTCTAAATCCACGCAATAACACCGGCACAGAGATCGTGAAACGTTCGATCTTGATAACACTTTACTATCCAACGTTTTCGCCTGATTTGGTTTTACGGTTTATGCACCTGCATTATCTGAATGGTGTTCTTCACAATTTCCACCCGTAAATGGTCAGACATTATGTACTTGACGTCGAAAACGATTCTTATCGGTAACAAACGAAGTAATGGTCCATCGTTAAAAATGGTGGAAGGAAAGGGAAGGGAAATGGAAGAAGACATTCCACTTAAATTTTGAAATATTATCAACACTATTACTGCTGCACTTCTCAGGGAATATTCGAATACATGTAAATTCTTTGGAAGATATTTCAATTTAAATAATTGTCTTTCATTTAAATTTGTCTATTATAGAATGTTATTATCCAATCTATTAGTGAATTGTTTTTCATTTTTATTGTTTTAACTATTGGACAGTGAGAATTAGTACTGAAGAAAGTTGATACATTTTTACATGTTTGCTTAGACCAACTGTCCATGAATTTAATAAGTTGAGAGATTTTAATATTTAACATGCTGCAATATTATTTCTATGAAATACGAAAATGTGGCTCTTGAATATCAATAGATATGTTTTATTTAAATTATTTTGGATTTATTTATTATTCTTGTACTTCTATTTTATTTATCGGCGTTTCCAGATTCTTCGTCTGTTTCCTTTATTTTCTATTAAACAATTTTAATTTTGGTACTTTCTTCTACTTCTGTTATCATCACATTGCTAAATTATTATAATTTGAAATAAATTGCAAAATGCAATTACTATCAGGTGCAATTGGCATTTCTGCGTGAAGAACCGACAGAGTATGGCAGTTGAATCACGTTGATTACGACTCGGGGTCATGGATATCAACTGCACGTCTAAATTACAGTATCACGATTCACAAATAGCATGATTTATGTCCCCAGACGTATGAATATTAATTAGGACGGTCACCATGATGATTGAACTAAATAAACAACAATTTATGAACACAAGCGATTACTACTGATTCCTAATTGGCGACCAAAGAATTTTCCAAAGGGCCTTCAGAATTTTATTTTTTAATAATAAAACACGTTTAGTAGTAATTATGTGTATTATCATCTCAAATAAAATAATCGGATGTATTCAATATCATTTGTGTTCGATTATTAAAAATCAACTAATGTTCCTTTTGAAAAACTCTGTATATTTTTCTTATCAACTTCTACGTTAGAAAATATTAAATAAGTTTGTTTGAATTTTGTTGTAAGTATACAATGAACACATATTAATTTTTAATTTAAATAGTCAGATTCACCTTAAATATTTCAATTTAGATTTTCTACAGATCAAACGTTTCCCAGAAATCTCACAACCTTGAATAAAATAACGAAATAATAAATACCATGCGGTCTGTATAAAAATGTTACACAATATTTACTTTCAAAATTACACCTCGAATTCTATAAGAAATAATTTTTTATAGACAACGTCCATACTAGAAACGACGTTTCTACTTATGGCAACGTACTTCGCGCGCTCTGGGGCCTGAGAAACCATTTGAAAAACGACTGAACCTTGTATTAATAGCGGCTACTTTAAAGTTATACTCGGTACGTGCTCGAAACTAACTTCGAATCCTTGCAGCGGCGGTATACGTGCCGTTGGAACCGTCGATGTCGATGGATTTGTTACAAGGGAATTCGGTTTATAGCCATGCGAGCTTTGTCGGAACTCCGGTGCAAGTCAGACGGTCCGCAAAGTAGTTCAAACAAATTGCAACTAGAAGAACGACCTTTCTTCGTAACGAAAAACTCGCACCCGTTCGATACTACCCCGGGATTACGCATTCCGTTGAGAAAGTATTCGCGCACAGTATCGCTTAAAACCGTACCATTTCGTCCATTTTATGAAGTCGGTCGTTTACTTTCATGGCTTCACTCTGATAGAACGCGGTTAAAAGACGTTCAACGCACTCGGAAACGTTGAATCTGAATATTTTACTCAGGACCATCTAAAACTATCAACCGTACTCAATATATTAAATATGCTACTTGAACGATAGATACTGAGGGAAACATGATTAATAATTATAATTAAAAAGATACATTGTATTATATGTTAAATTAAATTTATAATTTTCTGAGAACATAAGATCTAAATACTTTATTCGGGAGCATCAAATACTATCAACCGTATTCAATATACCGAATATATTATGCTAGATTTAATAATAATTTGAACGTTGGAAGGAAACATTAATACGATTAATAATATATTGTAAGTGTGAAAATAGTTAGTGTCATATACTGAATTAAATTTAATACTCACTGGAACCTTAAAATATGGATACATTATTTAGGAGCATTTAAAATCAATAACCATGTACAATATATTAAATATATTCTGTGATATTATTTGCCCCTGGAAGCAACACATGGAAGTAACACATATATTGTAGACTAACAAAAGATATTGTTAATATATATTTTAAATTAAATTAAAATTATTGTTAATCACACTAATTTGTCTCGTCTTAGTTCATATACATATGTACATATGTATAACCTTCGTTGCCCTTAAATGACCTTAAATCATAAATTATTTAACTACCCCGAAATGTCATCGTGACCTTTCTTTTACCTTGAACCCTTCACTTGCAATCAAAATATATTCATTCAACTATCCCCTCTCATTGAAACTACATCGCAACTATATTACACTTCAAGAGCATCTTTCTCAGTAATATTGGAAGTAGAGGAACCATTTCGAGCGCGTTGGTTCGATCACCCGGTACATTTTTCTCATACGCATTTCGGGTCAATTGACAATTAATCAATACCCCGGCCAGCTTAAATCTCAACGAGTTGGTATTACTCTCGGTTTTAATCGAATTTTACTGCCGAAACTAAATTCAAATCGAACGATTCGACGACACGGAACACTGCGGATGCACAGATTAATAGGGGACTGCAAAAATGTACGAACCCGGTGCCAATGTGTCGTTCTACGAAAAACGTGGCGATGCGACATCGTCGGACGTTTTTCGTATCAGCATTCTGAACGCTCCATGGCGACAGAAACGTTCATTCAACTCCTAGCAAACTTTTTCCACGGTTAGAGGAAAGGGAACGAGCTGATAGACATTATTACACTTGTTACATTAAATGTGGCTCTTTAACATTATCTAATCGCGTTTAAAATTTCGTGTAATAATCTTGACTTCTTCTATTATATTTGAATCCTGACTATATCACTAATTGTCTAAAATATTGTCTCACTTGTAATAAGAAATTTATCCTTTTCTTGATTGCTTCTTTTATATCGTTGAATTTTATATTTTTGTTTTTAATTAATAAGTTTCAATCATTTATACTACTATTTTGTGTCTTTCTCGCAGGTGTGAATGGAATGAAAAGTTCCTCACAAATAAAACCTCACAAATAAAACAATGAAAAAGAAGCAATCGAACAAAAATACAATAAAGCTTCAGGTTACCTAACATTCTGGCTTGTACGGTCTATTCATAATTTTCTGAAAAAGTGTAATTTGAAAATTTAAAAAATAAACTACTGGGACTTGAATTATGTCATAACTAATTGTAAGTATGTATGTATGAGTGTTTGTACGTACATGGAATTGTATAACTGATACGCATAAACTTTGTAAAAGGATTCAAAGGCAAAATTAATAAAAGAAAGTCTCAGGTTACAATGAATAAAATAAAGTACCACTGAACTGAAATCAAATAAATAAAAGAAACAAAATGTACGACAAAAGTGTACTACAAAAAAAAAGAAAAGAAAAGAAACGAGACAAAAATTGACATAAAATACTCCACGAGAACTAACTGGCCTATTTTAATATCGTATTCCCTCTACTTAAAATACTAACCATAATTTGGACTCAAACACAGTTTTCTTCGAAGTTACAGACACGTTCTACACACGGTTGTAAAAAATATGTGTGTATCTTTCAGGGTTAGCGCGATGGCACAGAGTAAACCTTCAGCGTCGAAGCCCGCCAAATCAAAAGGGTTCAGGGTATGAGCAACGTGTCCGCGTTGCACACCTGCATGATTCATGCACCACGGTCTCTGAAGAGAGTCTTTATTCCCCTCCCTTACCATCTGCAATCCGCCAAGGATCGCTTTGGACAGAGACGTCAGAATATTTTGGAATACTTTGAACTTTCGAACGATTCGAATATGCTCGAATCAGAATTCTCGCAGCTAACGGAACGCGCATTTCGGCCTTTGTGACAGTCTTCAACCACCTACATGCCGTTGGGGGCCTTTGTGACGACCTTCAAAAGGACTTTGTGCTTCATGCTCGACCATTGGCCCTGGTTGGTCCTCGTTAAAGGCTGAAGTTTGAGCTCGATGTGCATTCTTTTCGAGTTCAACCCTTTGAGCGAAGACTTCTCGTGGGTAATAGAGAATTATTACAAAAGTAAGGATGCAATGAATAGATGCTTGAATGCAGAGTGGCTCGATATTGTGTAGTCATTCGTGAATCACTTCTTAAAAACTTTATATATATCATAACTCAATTATAAAATAATTTTTGGTTGAATTTTTAGATATTCTCCTACAAAAAATTTCTGTAGAGAAAAAATATAAAATAAATGATTTTCGCTGTTATACAATAGTAAAATATTTATATGATTGTTTATTAGCGTGAGACTATGAAGAAATTGGATATGTTGCTACATTAACAGATACTTTCTCCCAAAAATATTTATATGTACTTAAAGACTTGTGTAATAAATATTTGGACAGATTTTTTATGGGTTTTATAATATTCGACAAATAAATTTACAAAAAGAGCTGATTTTTTTAAACGTCAAAATGCAAGACACCATAATTTCAACGTCCCTAAATAGTATCTTTCTTAACCTCTTCAAGGATACCGTTTCACACGTGTACCTCTAATTTGTAAATAACAGAGATTATCATCTCTTTTTTCAATAATAGAGATTATAATCTGTTTGTGCATTTACAAACTTCTACCTCGTCATTATAACAAATGAAAATGCACACTGCAAACTCTTTATCGATGTATATTCAGATAATAAAAAAGAAATAAAGGGTTGATAGTTCAAATGATGTAAAAAAGGAACTTCCAACGAGTTTCACTTCTTCTTAGCGGGATTCATGTTCAGATCCCGAGTTCGTCAAGAAAATTTAGGATTGCTGACGGACGGAAATTAGAACATAGCAGAAAACCCGTAAAAATGGCGAAGGAAAGGAGAAATAGGATATCGAACGAAGGCAAAGCTGTGCATCAATCGAACGTGTAACGAGCGTGACCCATTTTTCGAAAAAGCTTTGAAGACGACTTGCATTACACTTCGTGTCTCTCCGTTTTCCTCGAGTGCGGTTACTTTGTACGAGAACACAGTATGCACGGTAGTTCTTTCTTTCAAAGCACGGGTCTTCCGAACTATTAGCACTGTTCATCCGAAGATGTACAAGCGATCGTTTACTGCGAGTTTCTTTAAATTATAAGCATTTTTTAAGTGATCCATGTTACTGGTTTTGAATATTTGCTCGAATCTTGATTTACGTGTTAAATATGTGAAACAATTATGTTTTCTTTTTTACAAGAATGATATACGAAAATTAAGAATTATTTATTCGAATATTTATAGCTCTTTTAACACTATTCAAGTTTGTGGAATTTGTTGATTTCAGAAGGCAAATATTTTTCATGGAAAATACTTGTAAGTAGATCATACAACTGAATATTTATGCTTTAAAAATGTTTTTACTCGGAACTTATGTTTTCTTTTTCAACGTCACGTAGTCACGACAATAGACTACAGACTCCCGAACAATAAGCGATCTTCGACAGGGGTTATGCGACTGTAGAACGAAGAAAATTGTGGAATAAAGCAGCGTCATTGAACGCACATTAATACCGTTACACCGATTCTTTTGTTCTCGTCGAAAGAGACGATTCATTGATCACGTTTGGCAGACAACGGGTAAACCTTGCTCGCGTCTGCGCCATTCCGGTTTCGAAATTATTAATTATACGCGCTTCCACGCCGTAATAAATATTAATTAAAACACCGTGTCTCCCCGTTTCGCCGCCTCCAATGATATATAGCTTGGTTTTATTTCTGCGCCTGAGGAATAAGTAAACGTTTAATCAAAATTTGAATTTCATGCATAAAACTTCTGTTGGATTTGCAATGCATGGACGTGCACCGATGTTTCCTAATATTATGATATCCTCCAATTTTCTCCGCGCAACGTGGAACGGATACATTTATGTTGATATGAATATTCTCTTCAGACGGAATCGTTTATTGTTGCGTCTTGAGTCAAACTTGTTTATCTTGCGTTCTGAGTCGAATGTTTTATATTTGTTCTATACTCGTCTTAATAGTAGCTTTACATTTAGCACATCAACAAAAGCAAATAAATTTTGTTTAATTTTGTGTGATGTAGTTCTGTTACATTATTATTCATGTTGTGTTATTAATTATGATTCAGTTTTATTTAAATGTTTGATTGTAGATAAGTAAACTTCTAACTCTAATTAATGTTCATATCGAATTAGTATATTCCTATATAGTATAAATCTTATATTGTATCTCAATAACCACAATAATAAATGTCACGATATTAATATCATTCTCCTGCATAGCAATGATTAATAGTCGTCAAACGAGGAATAAATTATGAATAATTTAAAAGAAGTGCAGCTATCGATTCATGCATAAAAACGGTTTTCAATTCATCATCATTGATCCGTAAATTCCTAGAAAAAAATATCTAATGAGAGTTTTTTGTGCCAGGTTTCATTTCCAAGATACTTTAAAATATCGATAATTGCAATCTCTAGGATTGCATGCCTCATTCGTTGCATTGTGATGAGAAAGTAATTTAGTGTTCGTGTTTGCTGTTCATTCTGCACAAATGTGTGAAATAATTATTTCAAAATTCTCATCGCATATCTGGGTTTGATAATTAAACACGCTGAAAGGCTACATTAAAGTGATATATACAATAATAATTAAAATAATAAATATTCGTGGATTCGAACTAACAATATACGATGGAATCATAATTTCCATCATGCTTTTCGTTACTTTCTATTTTCAAATAATGAAAATGAAATTAAAATTCTATCGATTCATATTATATGTAATTTTTAATACATGCAATATTTAATCAGCTACAAATTCTGATGTGTTTAAGAATGAAATTTAAATATTTCGTTACTTATTTATATTACGACCAATTTTGAAATACATGATGAATTAACGAAATAATAATCTATTATGAAGTTATTTAGGCGAAGGTGCTACAAATGAAAGTACCTAGAACTGTGACATACAAAGTTATTGGCCTTATTTGTCAAAAAGTGGCCGTCTTGCATTTCGAAACTCAAAGAAAGTTGAAGTATTGATAGACCTCGAGAGTCTCCAAAGGTCCTGAAAGTATTGAAAGGACTTGAAACTCTCGAACAGGTTTGAATATCTCAATGGACCAGGAACGTTGCCAAATCTCGACAAACGTATTATTTTCGAACACCACCATGGAACATTTTTTCATTAGAGATAATCGTTTAACCCTCCATGGACCGATTTTTTCTTTGCAGACAATTTGCAAGGCATTTACTTTGATATTTCAGATTGGTGCTTCAGCCAATCGTCATCAATATTCTCATTAGTCATGTCAGGGACATTATATGCTTAAAACGTACATGTGTAACTTGTGAAAAATCTAAATTATTTGGTAAAATGTATCATGGTAAAATGTCAATATATTATGACTTGGAATTTACATGCGCCCATAGAGAGTTAAAATCTCTTGTAAACTAATCGTTTTGTTTACCATTTTACCATGATACTTTTTTATGTAGAATGACGAAAGGATTTAATGTGTTCAAAGAAACTATGCATTTTCATTTAAAAAAATAATGGAGTTATCGATTGCACATGCATCCTTGTACTTATAATGAAAATTACTTTGAAAATTTTCTCTGAATGCACAGATAAAGGAGTAATGACTTGTTACACTTCTTTAACAACTTAAATAGTAGACAAAGAGAGAAATACGATTCACTCGTGAGAATTTCGTGGCGGTCTCGTGCATCGAGTCGCAGAATTTTTTCCCGTGAAAAGGGACAGAACGGTGTCCATAGCGGGAAAACCGAGGGAAACCATCGACAGACGAAAAGTTCCGAAAATTTAAGGAACGCTGAAGGAGCATCCAAGGGAGCGGGATCCTCGGTTTTCGGATCACGTCGCGAATCGCGGTGATCATTTCACGGGGACGTGCTTCCGGCTGGAATTCCATGGAAGCGGCACGGAACAATTCCGCACACGGAATCGTCCTTGCCTCCTTCGACTGCAGTTCCGAGCGTGTCGAACTAGCGAGAAGCTACCAGAGTCGCCCTTTTCCTCTTCTTCCGGCCGTGACTTTCCTCCAGCCCCCCCCCCCCCGCCGGTTGCTGTCTCAGCTCGGCCCCGATTCCGTAAATGCCCCGGCCCGTTTACGTTTAAGAACTTAATTAAATTGACAATGAAGCCACGGGACCGGCGAAGAGGAACAACGCGTGCATGAATGGGGTCTACGAGCGGAAACGGCATCGTAAATTCCGCGCGTATACCGCTCAGCCCGTCGGCAGTTCCTGCGAATGGCTGGGATAAACATTTGCAGGGATACCTCGTTAATGTAGCGGGCTTCGGTCCAGACCGCTTGCTGTAACGCGAATCACGGCTTTTTTTGGTTGTCGGGATGTGTGGAAGATTCGGGGATGTACAGTAGGTATACAGGGTGTTCCGGAACTGGTAGCACAAGCGAGTAGGAGATGATTGTACGTGAAAAATTAGAATAAATATAGAATAAAAATTGTTCATGTGAGGCTTTGTTTTCGAGAAAATCGATATTGAATTTTTGTTATAACGAATCTCATTGTAGATCGTTGTCTCGATGGTTATCATCGCAGTTTAAGTTTGTTTTTATGGTAAGGGATAATTATGAACACGTAATGAAATACAGAAAGTTGAAGTAATCATAAAGTTTATTATTACAGAAATTGCTAAAAATGTTGCCCATTTTGCCGAATAGATATTTTTGCTCTTCTAATTAAATTTCTATGAACGCTTTCTAACGCAATCGATTGTTTTAGATAATAATACTTATTTTGTATTATTTTTGAAGATTTCATATTTTGTACTCCGAAGATGACCCACCCAATAAAGACCTAAACTGATTCATTGACTTTTGTACCAAGTATTCATCATACAAAGAACCTCGCAACACATACCCAAGACAAAAAACTGTTTATTGCTTTTAATATGGTAACTGTATATCTTTACGCCATATTATTCCACTTTATTCGTAATTCTTCATCTTTATTAGATAAATATGAGACTCAGAAGAGCCACTTTATGCCATATTATTCTACTTTATGACACTTCTTCCATAATCAAGAAATAAAAGAAGAGTCACTCGAAAATCCGATGCAAACCGTGAAGTATCAATACGTTCGTGAGTTCCTTCGTTACACATATTTATTTTTTCCCTCTTGCCTCGTTCATCGATCCAGCCCTCTAGTTTCTCCGTCTTAGTTACAACAGTGACGCGCAATCTTCATCCGCTTCCGTGCTAACGCGAAGAATAACATTTAAAGCGAGACCAGGTCGTGCTTGAATACAGGTGCTGATAAAGTACGGGCGCGCTGTTGATTAAAGAACTCCGGTGTATCATGGACGTAGTTAACAGAAGGGGAAAGGGAGGGAAGAGCATTCTGAAATATTCCCAGCAAAGAGTCAGTAAATTATCGCGGAGGAAGGGCGACGTTAGTCGGCCGTTGGTTCCGCCTTCGCGTAGAAAACAGAGCTAGCGATGGGATCAAACACCTTAAAAGAGGAAGTGATGTGTATGTTGTTGGCGATACGGGCATTCTCAATTTATTGCGATGAATGAACAAAAAAGGAAATCGACGTTTTAGTCTCGATGGTGTCAGCAGTAGGAAACTTTTATTCTGTTTTTAGCTTTAACTTAATGTAGTGAAGAAACGAAAAGACGATGTGTTAGGGTCAATGATATTGCCTCCTTTTACTTATTACGAGCTATCACAAGTTGTCACAAGATGTCGCAAACAATTGCAAGCTACCACCACCAGCTATCACAAGGTATCACAAGCTATAAAAAGTTGTCATAAAAATTCACGAGCTGTCAAAAGCTATTGCAAGCTATTACAAGTTCTCATAACCTGTTACAAGCTATCACAATTATAAGACGTCATAAGCCATTACCAGATGTCACAAGCTGTCATAAACTTTCACAAAGGACAAAATAACAAGCTATAAGATATTCAGGAGTTATCACTAGCCATTAGAAGTTATCATAAATTATCACAAAGTGTCACAAGCTATCGCAAGTTGTTCTAAATCCTCACAAGCCATTAGAAGATGTCACCAGCTATCTCAAACTATCACGAACTGCAATACAACTAGCTATCACAAGCTATCACAAGCTATCACAAGTTGTCATAAGCGATCGCAAGCTGTCATAACAAGTTATTATAGGACGTCATAAGCCACTACAAGATGTCACAAGCTGTCATAAACTTTCACAAAGTACAATACAACAATCTACAAGATTTTCAAGAGTTATCATTAGCCATTAGAAGCTACCACAAGCTACAATAAATTCTCAGAAGCCATCACATGTTATCACAAGCTACTACAAGTTCTCAGAAACCATCACAAACTATTACACGCTATCAAATTATCACATTTTTAGAAATTATCGGAGCAGCATATTTCGCTACTTCAAGATGTAATTATCAATAGAACAATGACTCATTAATTACGTTTTATTCGCCAAAATATTCAATGCTTTGTAACTACTACAAAAGATCACTTTCACCTTTAATTCTCATTCGCGTCACTATTTCTTTCGCACCGAACGCAATTTACAATTAACGACGCTGAAATAACGCGCATTCGCGTGCACATATTGAACTTTGATCCCATTACCGAAGTCGATTTCGTTATCCGGTCGATTAATCGGCGAACCCCGCGTATAATACCAAAACGCGGCGTCTTATCAGTCGTACTTTTCGCGCGTCAGAACGTCGTCGAATTAAATTCCAGATAATGCACAGTAAATTGGCTCCCTTCGCCGCGTACGTTCGACGGAAATTTATCGTCGCATTAATTTGACATTTAATTTTCCGCGATAACGTCGACTCGCGCAATTCGTACCTGATCCCCGCGGCTGGGCCGTCCACTTCTAAATTATTCCTACCGAATTTGTCGCCGACAATTCGTTCGCCCGCGCAATTTCGTTTCAACCCCCGTATTATCGATGTAACTCGGGGCTCCTGGAATACGGCTGACTCTCGAAATTCACCTTTGCAACGTTCAACGACGACCGTTTGCAAATCTTCGCTTTACGGTCGCGGCGACTATCCCGCTGTCGCCGATTATTGCAGTCTGCTCTCAAGATCTACGATTGCCTATCGTTGGAACAGAGGAAATCTGAGTCAGTGATAGCTTTCCTTGGAGTATATTATTTTTTATAAACTTTGAAGGTAGCGTTTGTAAACTCTGTGTGATATTTGATGACTCTTTGTAGTAGTCGTACTCAAATTTATTAGCGAGTCTTCGTTTTATCATTAATCAGAACCTGAAGTAGCGAAAATATAAGGTATCTATGTATAGTGTATGATAAGTTGTGATAGCTTATGGTAGATTATGAAAAGTAGTGACTTGTGGCAACTTGTCTTGTGATATCTTGTAATAGCTTGTGGCTAGTTGTATTTTCTGCATTGGGTGGATACACAGCGAAAAATTCTTGTTAAGTAGTATATAGGATAAATTCGAAGATTAGTTATAAAAACAAAATTATTCGATATGTAACTGATCCTTTTATCGAGAAATAGATATATTAGTTAATTTATCTTCAGATGTTTCTACAAAATATATCGATGGCACATGCATTAATAATATATAATTATAGTTGCATAATGAATTACACGAAGTAGCTCAATAAATGTACGTACATGTATGTATCATCCATTTATTTCGACTCAGTATTTTGCACAACTTCTGAACATAAATTACTTAATATTTTCATTTCTTTACAAAAAGTATCATTTGTGTGCATGACTTGGCAAAAACTTGTTTTTGGACTTGTAAAGCGTATGAGAACTAGATTCTACCTCGAGACGAACGAAGAAGATTTTCTTATACCACCAGGGCATCTATCTTATCTTCTACTTCGATTTTTCATTCTCTACATCAATCACCAATATTTTATGCGTAATTGTAAGATTTTTATCGTCCTACTATTATTCAATCTTTTCATTTTAAATTTGAATTTCTATCCGAGTGATAGTATCACCTAAAGGTAATTTTTAACGAAGAAAAATACCTACTATTCGAATAACTAATCTTCGACATCTAACATCTAAATAAAACTAGGAAAATAAAATAGAAGAGCACGTCTAAAAAATAAACAGCCTGACTGTTTACGAGTGGAGTACAAAATTGACCAGTACAATATCCAACCCGTTCACATTATTTATCCTGCTCAATATCTGGCTGATCCAATGTTGGCAATTTCACGTGACACGATCCGGTAGTAATTTTCCACCTTAATCAACGCTTAACAAAATTCCTAGTAGCCTCCGGTGGAACGATATCGTTCATCCAAACCGATGACGGGTTAAATTGCGACCACACCTCACCCTCAGTGACTAAATCGCCGACAGGGAAACTTCCCAACTGGCAAGGTGAATGAATTTAAAGTAGAAGTTCCTTAATGCCTGGCCAGGCCGGTTCCCGATTCTACGATTCACCGTGAAAATCAATTCCTGAACGGAAGAACTTCCATCTTAATGGAAAGGATGGGGAATCAGGCGAGGGGATACGTTTCGAATTATTGAAAAAAAGGAGCGAGCAGCGGAGGGTAGCTAGGTTTGGGGATATAGGCGCGGCGCAGGAAGAGGGTGAAAAAAGAAAAGTCGTTTGGAAAATCGAGACTGAAACGAGGCAACTTCAGCTGCAGCCACGGCGTCGACCTGTGCGCAGACAGTTGAGTGTGGCCATTGTTGGCGAATGTGGGTCAACCCAGACGTACTTCCGGTAGAGGCATACCAAAGTAAAGGACGGCTGAAGTTGCGAGAAGAAAGAGTAGCCGCGGAAAAATAGAGAACACAAGGGTGAAAGGGGAAGTAAGAACTCGGAGGAGAGAAACGCAGACGTTCGAAACTAGTTACGAATCGATGGCTAACGTTGAGTTTCATATCGAAACGGGGCGAAAAACGTTGCTTTTCGCCTTTAACCCGTTCAGCTTTTATTTATTCTACGCTTATTGTGGACGAATTGCATCGTTGTTCTGTCAGAGAGTGAGAAGTATGAGTCAAGCTTGTAACTTAGGCTCAACGAGTTAAAGTTGCTTTCACATTTTCGAGAGATGTCTTAAACTGTTATAAATTTCCTAAACCTGTCAGAAACTGTTAAAAATGATCACTAACTACAGGAAGATATTATACAAGAAGCTATGGCATTTTCGGAAGCTATCACAGGATGTTAAAAGCTATCATACACTATCACAAGATGTTAGAAGCAATCACAATATGTCAGAAACTATCACAAGATTTCAGGAGCTATCGCGGGCTGTTAGAAGCTATCATGAACTCTCAAAGAATGCTAGAAGCAATCACAAGATGTCAGAAGCAACCACTGCAAATGTCTGAGATTATCACAAGGTGTCAGAAGCTATCAGAAAGTATCACAACAAGTCACGAGTTATCACAAGCTTTCGTAAGATGTCAGAATCTATCACAACTTATTAGAAGCCATCATAAGCTGTTGCAAGCTATCATGAACTACCCTCCAATTTTACTTGCCAACTATACTCCAATTTTTATAAAAATCGATATATGTATAAGACTAATGAATAATATTGGAAACGTGCTGTTTCTTGAATCGTTTGGTATTCATGATCAATGATTGATAATTACTATTGATATAGCAAATTAAATACCTACTTAATTAAGTTTCTCAATATCCTCTGAACTAGAGCAACTCGTTCCACCCTTAGGGATGTTCGCTGGCTCTAATGCGTAACAATTGGTAATTTAGGGAAAGGCTACCATTTGGGAATACCAAGTTACGACACAGTTAGAAGCGATCGTTGATAAACATCGATGCGCATTAGTAACTTCCCAGCGTCTCTAAGTTCGTATTTTAACGTAAGACATGTAAACTGCTTCCTAGTTTCTACTCCAATATCGTTCAAAACTTGAGATTGCGCGATAATTCTCTAGGGAATATTGCGTCGATGGTTTCCCTTTAAAAATAAAATCACGCTTTTACTTATTTGCAAAATTTAAGTTTCTGTTTACATTACAAATCTTCATCGAATGCATTCGCTCCTGACTATTGAACATTCCCTACATTAGCAATTTTAATTGATTATAATTTGCATAGTCAAAGGGAAACTGTATATTTATTAAAGTTATATAATATATATCATATATATATTTAATTTAATGCTCAATATTTTAAACACCCTGATGGATATTTTCTAGCTAAATAGTCATGAAATAGTTTTTCCGTCATTTTTCTCCTTTATACTTCAAGAAATAAAAAAAGAAGTTCGTTATAACGAATACGATTCTACCTGCAAATAGATGCCGAATGGAAAACCAGACTATACTAAAACGACGCACCGTAAACTCCATGCATAATGCACCAAAACCATAGTACAAAATTTAAGCTAAAAGGCTTGTTGAAAATTTGAAAATACATAAAAAGTTCCCTCTCGATGCGCAGAAAGACGGAGAACCATATCCAAGCGGCATCGATAATGTCCATAAACGTAACATTCTTTACAAAAGCAAAGAACCTTAGAACAGAGCCTAGCGTAGAAATACTGTTCGGGACGCAAGCTGTTCCACTTCAGTTAAGAGCACAGGAAACACTTAAAGCGGAAAATTTACTATCGCTATGTAAGGTTATTGGAACTTGGCTACAATTTCGCGTTACAAGCAAATACGGGCGAAGCTTTTTAATTTTCCAGAAAGTTCGTGCGGAATTTTAGGCTCCGAAACATACTAATAAATACTGAATAAGTACTGAGCCAAACTGAATAAGTACGAGTTGAAGGATGGGAGCAAAAATAATTCAACATACTGTGTATATATGTAGCAAAAATAAATATTTCATTTCTGTTGCCTTATTTACAATGTATATTGTTATTATAAATGAGTGCTTGCCTTCCTGTACGTGTACTCTATTTTGTGTAAACCCCTAGAGCTATTTTAATAATCAATACTAGGTCATAGAATGCTCGTGCATAAATAAACACGCATGCTTTTAGCAATTTAGCACCTTATACTAATAGACAACTTTCTGGCCCTGTTATGTGTCCTCTTTAGTAAATTCAATTTAGAAATTGATTAATGTGAATTTTGTTTGATAAATGATACGTGGAAGCAATGATAGGATATTATTGTGAACCACCTTCTTCAACATCGTGTAAATCATCTCTGGTATGTTCATTTTATAAACTGATAAATACAAATTTTGTTTTATAGATAATATGTAGATAGTATGTAGATACTAGAATATTGGCATCATTGCTCTTACACATATATTATTTAGAAAAATTATGTTATATACAATATGGGGCAATAAATGTATTTTTAAGAAGTAGAAAATATTAAATATGTGAATGAAAGTATTATACACTCTACATACATATATTTACAGGCTTCTTTTCTTTCTAATAAGAATCTATCATCCCAGTAGCTCCACTGAAACCATTAAAACCATTTTCTTCGTTGTCAACGTCAAAGAAGATAATTAAATGTCCTGTTCGTGACAGACCACTCTGAATATTGAAATAAGCTACCTTGTTCATGTAAAATATTTCATATTACCACACTACTACTATTATTACAACATATAGCACATCTGAAGCGTAAATCATTATTTAAATTTACACAAATTGTTTGACTTTCGTCATTGTATCTGATTTTTTATTAAATCACGAAGGTATGACTTCACCATAAAAAGAAAAGATAAACTATTATGGATGTTTCGACTGTTAATATTTTAATAATCATATAAATCCTTTCAATCAAAGTCAATATTTGTACAGCATTTTCTTCTAACTATTACATTTTCCAAAAACGTTTGCCACGTTTGTGTTTCTCAATGTACTCGGGAAAAAAAATTTGAAGAAAGTTAGAAGAAAATGCAACGTTCGATATGATCGATTTGTTATTCTCTCAAACAAATACTGATCTGTACAAAAATACAATTTGTACCGAAGCTACTACGTATATTATTTCCTTCTGTCAGTTTTACGATTACAAATCATGAATTTTGATAACGTCAGGAAAGTATTAATATTATCTGCGGTAGTCGTATCATACTGATCAGTTAAGTTATTCCATCCCTCGACGCTGCGTTTAAACTCATTAGCGCGCGTAGAAAAGTATGATACGCGTTAATGAAGAAATTTATATTCTCTAAAAGCGGCATTACTTCGTGAAAGCAAGAATTACGATCCATCGTTAGTAGTTTTAAGTAGGTTAATTTCTGGATGGTTTCGCGTCACAGGTTGTCCGCCAACTTGTTCCAAGTTACGGATTGCCTTCATCAAACTTCTTGTCACGGGACCATAATCATTTCGCAAACATAATCAAGTTAAAATCCCGGGGTAAAAATTTAATTTCATCAATGATGTGTCTTTACCCAGAACGACCATGTAACGGGGGATGTACGGAGAATGAAAGGCTAAAAGCTTCCCCTTAAGTTGGATAAGTTTTGGTAACTTCGCGACGGCGTAAAATTTACAAAGTTAATAAACCTCCAAACGGTTCGGTAGATTGTGACTTTAATTTAAAAAATGTATCCAGGCGACGTTGAACAGAATACATTTTTTTAAAGGAATGCATAAATATGTGAACAGTTACTACGTTCGATAAATAATTGATATACACCGTAAATTATTGCTATACAATTTTTTATATACAATAGAAATTGCTAACGCTATCACCAAGTGGCATATCACCCCACGTGAAATCACTACATCGGAAAAGGCCGTCATTTTAAACAAAAATTGAATTTTGATAAGAGTAAAAACATTTTTACACTACGAACAATTCACATTCACGTGTTATAAGACCCAATTTTTCGGACATGTATTTTCATCACAATTAATTCCTATTTCACATCTCCAAAATCACAAATATCAGGACTTTTCACTAAGGAACTAAAACAAATAATTCTGAAAATGAGGTGCTACAGAAAGCAAATGTGGATAGATTCGCAAATTTCTACTTGCCGATTGTCTGGAAACCAAAATTTAATCCCCATACAAATTTTTATAGGCTCAACTAAAATACATAAAAAAAGAAATAATAAAGATTCAACGTTGCGCCGGGTCTAAAACGTTATAGATCTACGTGAAGTGGAAGAATGAGAATAAAAAAGCAGAAGATTCGCGATAACTTCGAGATCACGCAGTAGTTTCGGAGTTAATAAACTTGAGAATGCTGCGTAAAAAGGCGACTGTAATTTAAAAAATTTGTCCAGCGCCGCGAACAGTGCCGTAGGGAACATTTTCATAAAATCGTGCGCGTCTTTCGCGAATTGTAAGCAGTATGGGAAAAGTATGTCGCGAAGTTCAAAAGGCACGGCGACCATGCAAACGGTTCGCAAATTAACGCGAACGTGGAACTCTAATTTGGAATGACAGACCGCGTATTTCATTGCACAAAATTAAAGAAGTTCGTTCGTCATGTTGAACATAGGAAAAAAAAAGAAAATAGAAAAATTCTTTCCTGCGATGTTTAACGGCCGGCAGCCTCAGGAGTACGTAATACATACCAGTTCCGGCGTGGCTCGAAACCACTTTAATGCGCTCGTTAAAATCCCAGCCATTTGGAGGCAACCCTTTATGAATTAAAGCCTCGTTACTTCGCGAAATTAAAAACCGTGGGAACTTACCATTCCATGGGCCTGATAATGCGGATCCCCTTCTTCGTGGCACGTGCGTCACCGGTTCACTGAAAAATTAGAAAAAGGGGGATCGATTAGACGAGTGAACAAACAAACGGGCGTTGGTCTCAAACTTCGTCAGACCAGCGATAAAAAAAAATTCTATTTCAAACACGTGTACTCTATTTTTTTTTTTTACTTCATTGAACCCGTTGTACACACTGTAATTTACGTGAACTTTCAAACTAGTTTTGGTTCAAAATAATTTAATGTGTGAAGTCGGTTTAAGTGCCAAATTCATAATCGTTATTAAATTAATATGAATTTGGTACTGATACAGCATAGTAGATTATAAGTGAGATGTTGCAATTAAGAGAATTTAAAATTACATTTTTATTCTAAAGTGTATCTGGATTTTATATGAAATATATTTATACAAAATTTTGTGAGATTCCCATTTATCAGAAATGTATTTGTACAAAATATTAATTTATAATCTGAAATGATTTATTTTTCATTTATTTAAATTCTCTTACTCCAAATGAATCAATAAATATAATTGTAAATAGTCTATAGGTATTAATTATATAAAATACATAAACATATTGAATTTTCTATTAAAAGCATTTCTTAAAGCTTTCTTAGTTGTATTGAAATGTTGAATGGAACATCGTTTTAAATGAAAAGATGTGTCTAAAGAAAGGGTGATTAACTAGAAGAAGAAAGAATATTTCTCTCGAAAGTTAATTCTAAAACATAACACTGTACCGAGTAACAACAGGTCAGTGAATAAAGCAACCTTAAAATTATAAATAGTATCATAAATTGAATTCTAGACAACATGAAACATGAAATTGTATAAGAAATATCGTAAAAATGTGTAAATAAATGTTCAATGATCATAATACATACAGTGACAGAAAAAGAAAACTGTTTGACATACCATTATACACATTTGAATTTGATATACGTATAGCTAGTAAAATCGCAGACTCTGGCCCGATTTTTATCAACGCTGCTATTTTTCACGGTATACATGCAATTTGCTTTCCATCACGTTCGCATTCGAGTTAACAAGTTCATACCGCGGCGATGTTTATCCATTCCCCGCGCAACAATTACGTTTTCCCGCGGTGCAAAGTTGTATAGGAAGATAGGAGACGTGTGAAAGCGAAGAAGGGAAGTGGCGTGAAGAAGGGGGTGAGAAAATGGTCGAGGGTGGAAATTGACAAGGGGTCGAAAGAATTTCCCAAGACCTGATAGTCTAGTCATTCTGGACTAAAGTAGACGGGACGCTATGGACAAATTCTTATCGAACTGATTCTTTTCGTATATTAAGTTACCTTTAATTTTATTATATTGAACATTGAAGTTGTAATGTGTAATCAAACTTCATGATTGCTGGAATGTTTCAAGAGCTGATTGAAATAAATATTAGGTAGATTGGAAAACAATGTCGTTTCTGTAAATCTAAAGACTTACTTATTTATCCTTCATCAGCTCACTGATTTTTATCGATCTGGGATTGAAAATGTGCACACTAAATGGCAAAAGGCTGTTGATAACGAGGGCGATTACATAATTGATTGAAAATAGAAACTTATTAAGAATGTATTTGTTTGAATTTAATGTAATAGAAATGACACTTTTCGGTCCCCTTGGTATTATAGAGTGTTGAGAAGTAATTTTCTGCGAAGTGACTGTGTGGAACGTAGATTAAAGTTCTATGAATAGGTTATGCTACACAGATAAGCTATTACCTATACAGAAAAAACATGTAGCATTATTTTTGTAGAAAATTTCTCTACATTTATCTTGTATTATAATTGTTTCAACAATAAACTCAATAATTATTTAGATGTTTAATAGAAACTGATCTTTACCTCTGTTGGGGCTGCAAAAAGTTATTCATACAGCCATAACCACCTGAAATATTGATTATACAAATAAACTCATTCCACCTTTTCTGTAGAATGTTCTTCATTTCCCAAGGGGGCTGTTCTTCATTTTCTCTAATAACTATTTTATCATTAGACCCAATAATTTCCGAGATATTTGTAAAAAACTAATGCTTACGTTCGTTGGGAGCAGTGGAAGAAATTATTGGTACAACGATAACTGTGGGATGTCTTCTATATTATTTGCAACAACTTGATCAAATTACGTACGACAAATGTGCTCGATAAGAATTTGCTCACGCTCGAATTTAAAGTGATTGGGCTACGAGGCGAGATGATGCGATTATTCGGGGCGACGAATGGCGGACCAACTGATACGAAACGTGGATTCGGTCCAGCATTTGCATGCGTAATGCTCGTTGGATGCGACTTAATTACACGGAGGGCCATAAACATGCGCCGAATCATTGTCACAACCTTCTCGATTTACGTCCCGCGACGCCGCGACCAATGAATTACCGGCCATTTCTATCGCATGATTTATGCGCGAATGTACTTTGCATTCCACTCGCAGTCACAAGAGAAAGCGCAATAGCTCAATATCTTCATATCTCCTCTACGCTTACACTGATAAAAAAAATAATTGGCACCATGTTACGTGCCCCTCGAAATTAAACAAAGTCTTGTTCGACCTTTTTTTTCTATCGTTAAAAGTAAACGAATTATTCAGGTGGTTTGGTTTGAATGCCTCGCACTGTATACTTATAGACGAATTCAAATTAAATAATCATTTTCATTAATTTTAAACATACAAATTGGCAATTTTAACCCGTTCGATTAAATTTAAAGAAATCATGCATTCAAAAGTTAATAATTCGAGACTTCGCCATAAGAAACAGTAACTTGCTTTATAAAAAAACTCCATTTTCTTGTTACGCGTGCTCTTACACCTGGTGTGTTGTACAAACAACATTAATTCCACTTCTTAGACATGTACCAGTGAAATTGTTTATTCCATTCAGATTGTTTATCCGACCCAATTAAAATTGAATACTAATGTTCCGAAAGCATTTACGGCTTCCACGGTGAAATTGAAGCCAAGAACGAACTCGGTCCCGTATCTCTCGCGAAAAATATGCAAATCTCTGAGTCATAAAATATTGTTTTAAGACCACGAGTCCGTCCAAGAATTCCCTAACTTGCTCGTCTTCCTTCGAATCATTGAAAAAAGTTTTCGTCCTTCTCCACCCTGTTATTTGCCATCCCCTTTCGGCGGGTTACTTTTGAGATCTTTTGTGGTTCTCAGGATTTAAGGCTGCCCAAGCTTGTCGAGTACGTCGTTGGGATTGTTATTTCACGAGCGCCCAAAGCGATCGTATTCGTGTTATTTCAGGACATTGGGTTCCTGGCTTCGTCCGTCCACAATACCTCGCGATATTTCAAATAGTGAAACCTTTGTTCGCGACGACGATATTTTCGTTTCAAAATTAGTGTACAGTGAGGTACAGTAATAATACAGAACGGGGCACATACACAGCGATGTACGTAGTACCAATCGTTCTTCTCCCTCGTCTGGTACAGTTGCACCATAAAATATGCAATTCACTGCTGCAAGAGATAGCGTACTGCTCTCTTTTATTTTCAATAGACAAGTACTTGGGGTAAATTCAATTATATGTACATACTAGCTACGTATGTTACTGTACGTATTTATTTATATAAATATTTACTACAAATCTTCTTACAGTTGTCTACTATTCTCTGTAGATGTTCTTTCTTTAAATCAATGGAAAAATATTGTCAACAGTTCACCTTGTTATTAATCTCTTTTTTTTTATTTTCAAAGAACTTACAGAACGATGTGCACATTATATTTGTAAGAGGTTTAGACTCTGGTGTTTATAAAACACAAAACAGTAATTATAGTAGTAGTAGAGCAAATTATTCGCGAATAAAATTGAAGAAATTGTGAAATAAACTTCAGGTGATGTTGAAAATGTTTAAATTCATTCGTGTTGAATACGAAACTACGCTCACAGAGGTACGACCACGGTTTGCGAAAATTAAAGTTAACTTTCCGTTGCCGCAACAGGCACGAGCGTTCTAGAACCATTTTCAATTAAACGTAAACATTGCGGGCGAAATTTGAGTTTTAATTAGAAGTCGTAGGAAATTATGTACAACGTTGACTTCATTTTTCCTCTGCGCCGTGAATCATACCTGTCTGTTAATCATCGATGCGACATTTCGTTAAAAGATCCAAGCCCTTTCTGAGTACAGTGAAATTATAAAATTAAAAGGATAAACGTTCATTTTACTTTTTAATCTTCTTTGAAGTAGAATGTAAGTTTAATTTTCTGATTTTTGTTTCAGATGCAGTGCTTTAATTTATACGAATTCCTGGACTTAATCGAGACATGGATGATTATTGGTGGAAAATGAAGGTAACTTGGTGATGAGACAGCGAGAAAAACTATATTTCATGATCCTAATGCATGGTTGGTAAGATAGAATACTCTATCGATAATGTTTTACATTTCCAATAGCGGTGCCTATCTTACCGATAAAGTGTTCTGCATTATTAACAAAGCTAACTACTTTATTGATCGAATATTCTACATTACCAAATCAATAGCTTTTAAATCCTTTGCACTAAATATCTCTTGAATTATTAACTAGAAGCACATAAAACTTGAGCAGGATTAACTTCAGCATTTCGAATTTTATCAGCGTCCAGAAGCTCATTTAAATATTAATAGACCCATTAGGAATATTCCCCTGTCATCCCTATTCCTGATTCAAGTAAATTCAACAACTATCTTATTCTAGACGACTATGACCATAAAATAATCCTGTACTGAAAGAACGAGGACCGACAGAATTCTAAAATTTCCTAAATAAAAAGATCACAACTTGGATTCGAATTCTCCGTAACACAAACTACGACGAAGCATCGATTCTAGCATCGAGTGTGCGGGGGGTATCTAAAAGCAGTCTGCGGTATTCCTCGCTTCGAGTATTTTGCTTTCGTTGGTCGTTATCAGCGGAAGTGTGTTCGTTTCATCGTTCACTTTGGGCGTGACTGTTTTCGAGACATCGGTTTTGTTGTGGTCTGACACCAAGTGCGAACAAGGACAGCCACGGGCCCACCTTTTTGTCGTAAACTGGTTTCTACTCGGCGAACTGCCGTTGCCAGCGAAAAGTGTGTCAACTGTTGCGGCGCATTTTACTAGGGTCGACCTCTGTTCGCGAGTTTAGCAGTTTCAGTGTATTACGTACAGTCGCGCAATGTAATTTCCACTCGAGCTCTCTCGCGGTTTGAGTGTCGTTTGACTTTGGCTCAAGGGGTTGGCGCGTGTTGGAAATTTCAAGAAATCCAAAGACACTTTACGTAGAAATAGTTGGTTTCGAAGTGTTGAGAATAATGAACTTGGAAGATGTCTCCAATTAGACAGATAATATTCCTTTTACTCATTAAACGTCCACGAAGCAGGAAAAAGAATTTTCAACGGTGTAGGATGCAGCTTCTTTAATTGGATATTATAAACGGAAGGTTTCGTGACCTGGAAATGAAATCGCGTGAAAGAATTTTGAAGCAGAAATTATGTGAAAGATTCCGAGGAATGTGAATATTGGAGGGACGATAAAACCTCGGAGAAAAATTAAGGATAATTGCGCGTAGATATGCTGGTTGATGCAAAGAAAGTGATAAAAACAATGTCCGTGTATGGGTTCGTAATTAGGCTGAGGGCTACCTTCAATTAGGCTGCCATTTTTTATAGAAAATTAACAATTGGAAAAATACAAATATTTTTGTACTTTGAAAATAACGTATATTAACCTCATGACCTATACGTTATTTTATGGTTGCTCGGGCCATAGTAAGCAGGAAGGTAGGAAGTCAGAACAAAGTACCACGAGACAGATTCGTGCTTATTATTTATGGCTCAGATTCCTTAGCATGAGTCTCACTCGTTGTTGTTGGCCAAAGTCCTAATATGCAATGAACATTTTTGGAATATCTAGTTTCAGGAAAATAAATATTTGAAGTTAAATGTTTCTTTGCCATGAAAATAAAATAATAATGTGCACCTAAAAAAATAATCATGTAATATCTGTATCCGTTTTATAGCAAAAACAGAATTGAATAAATTCTGTTGTTAATCAAACAAGATAATAATGTTCACCTTGAAAAATAATCATGTAGTGATTTTACCTTTTTTAGAATAAAAAGAAAATTGAATAAATTTTATCTTCAATCAAATATAGTACTAGTGCGCACCAAAAAAGAAAAGTGGAGAAATTTTTGAGCGATTTTTCTTCACGCTTTTCTTATATCTCTAACTGTACACCGGACATAACGTTATCAGTGCAGGCAAACTATACAATTTTTACTCCTCTTGTTGATGGATTCTGTAGCGAATAAGTTATTATCAAATTTTTGTTCTTTTTATTATCGGCAGTAACTATAATTATAAAAAACTAAACGTCCACATACGTGGCCAAGGACGTGATAATGTTAAATCGGTCTGACGTCGTATAAGAAGTTATACATCAAAAATATTTGTATGGTCTAGAAGTAATGTATATTAATATGGCGTGAATATACATTTTTAGAATATACAGATCCAGTGCAATAAATCTTTTAAATTACGTGTTCCTTTGGCGTGAATATAAAATAATAGTGTACTCTTTGAAAAATAATCATGTAACGTCTGACCTACAAACTCTACAAACAGTTTAATCAACCAGCGCGAAAGAAAATCCCTCAAAGACCCCGAATGCGTTCCCCAATCCGTTAAACAAAGAAAGATCGATTGAACGCAGCGTATTAGATATTCCTCCACCGACTGAAGAGAAAGAAGAAAAGGGGATAATAGAAATCCGAGTGGTGAACGATATCGTAAGTGCGCTCATCGAGCATACACCGCGAACGCTCTGTTGTACAGAAATTGAAGTACTCGAAGTTTTCCGACGTTAATGAGTGAGCCCAGTAATTTGGAGTAAGGCTCTATCAACGGATCTGACGCAATACATTCCCCAGCTGTGGCTAAACCAAACATTTCAGGTGATATCCAACCTTATTACCAGCGACCTTGAGCTCGCGATTTTGGAGTAGCATAGAGACTCGAAAGCCTGCATCGTAATACAGCTTAACTGTTTTAATGAGCAGCCATATACTTGGATGGTTTCAAGCAGAAAATATTCACCATTCTGGCACCCCCCATCACCCCGTCTCCTTCTTCTTCTTTTATGGAAATTTCCCTGCATGAATCCACGTAACCGTGCACGGTGCGACGAATTAAACTGACAAACTATGCGTAACATTTGATCCCGTTGTATTTTAATAATGTGTGACGCAACCGGTAGGAGATTCTAGACGTTACTTAACTTGCTAAATTCGCAATTAACCCATTCTGTGTTGCCCGCGTGCATTGTTGCGTTTTACTAATTATCCCGAGGTTTGCGAGGCAAACTTGTAGATTGCTTGGCGCGCGTCTGCGAGGTACGAATTTTAATTACGTTTAATCTTCGCGGTGGCCACGAGAATCGGTATTAGAAACCAATTCCGGTATTTATTTAGGTAATAGAAAAGTATGTTATAAATGAGAAATTCAAAGGGTTATATTTGTATAGGTCATGCTCGCTAATTGACGAAGCATGGAGTTTCGAGGCGAATGTGATAATGCAATGTATAGAAATATGTAATAGAAAATTTATTAAGTGTAGAACGAATTGTGTGCCTTACTATTACAAATTAAAATTTCTGTTTATACGTGTAGATCTAATAAAGAATTTTAATATAATAAAAGAGAAAGGAGATTTGTATGTAGCTTGTTTCAGCTAGTAACTGGGTCACTGTATATATTGTTCATATTTATTCATATTTATTTATATTTATATTTATTCATTTCGTAAATATTTACGAGTCTTGATCTCTCAGAAATCCAACTAATCAACTGCACTTCTTATGTATTTCGTAAAATAAATAAAATTTAAATCCAAATACTTTGTTGTTCCTTATCATTTATTCTTCCCATTCCTCTACTTCTGTTTCGATAAGAATAATTAACAACAGAACACTATAGATACGATCTCTCAGAAGTCCAACTAATGAACTGCACTTCCTATGTATTTCTTAAAATTAATGAAATTTAAATCCAAATATTTTGTTGTACCTTATTTTTTATTCTTCCCTTTCCTTTACTTCTGATTCATTAAGAATAATTAAAAAAGGGAAAACTACAGGTACGATCTCTCAGAAGTCCAACTTCCTATGTATTCCTTAAAGTTAATGAAATTAAAATCTAAGTATTTTGTTGTTCTTATTACTTTTTATTTTTCTCCGTTTTCGTCCTCTACTACTAATTCGTTAAGAACAATTTAAAAAAGTAGCGTACAGAGTTTACGCGTCGTTTTCGTGATTTGCTCAATCGTCGCTGGAAACTTTGTTAAACAGAAAAAGGGGATGAAAGAGCCTGGCTTTAATTCCCAAGTAGAAAATTCGTTAGCCCGTGTCCTCCTCGCTAATCAATCAACCCCTCTACGAGATTTATATCGCATTCCGATCACACAGAACCGGACAAGGGACACGTGTCGATTGACGGTACTGTTCGCGCACCGTTCGTGCAGTTAGAAGCTGCATCCGAGGCCGATAAACGAATCGGACCAAACGCGGCCGTAATTCGATTTTCCTCGTGCTCGATGAAGCGGTTTTCTCGTCTTTCTATTGGACCGTGTTTCCTGCACGTCGATCTGTGTACACACCGATACCGCCGCTCCCGTAACTCATAGTTACGAGCTACGAGAGGAGATAATAACTCTAAAACTCTCGTTTATGCCTCTGCCGATCGATTTGCCTAGTGAGTCATGGGTAATTTCGATAAACACCGGGGGAGTGTACTTCCGCGATAACAGGCTTGATTGGTGTACTTTTATTGCCCTGACTGATCGCGTTTATTCCATTGGTTGTTCGTTAAATACTCTCGAGGTACCCAGAAGCGAGACGAGTAGTCCTTTAGAAATAATTCAGCCTTCGACTGGCGACGGTTATGTATAATTTGTCTTAATTACAGGAAGCATAATCGATAGTAGAATTATTAAGTGGACGATTCGAAGCGTGTCAATTTGATCTACGTATGTCGAAATTCTTTTTAAAATTATTCGATTATTAGCAATCCTTTGACTACAATTATTGGAACTAATTATTTCGATGAATTAGTTTGTCGTTTGCCCTTCTAATTTCGAAGATATACATAGTAAAGAGGGTGATAACTATGGATCGATTATTAGTAGTTCTAGAGTTAATATTGTTATACTAGATTGATTCATAAATAACTTTTGCTGCAGGTAAGAAATAATCATCCTTTCAGAGAACCTCCTGCATGTAGTAATGTTTAATTTGACTGGGAAATTTAGGGAACCAGTGATAATCAACGATGGTAATTATATAAATGATTAATATTTATTATGCAATAACTAATTTGAAAATAAATTGTAAATTATAGATTAGAAGTTACTATTATTACGTACCTATTATTATAGTTAATATTATATGTATATACAATATGTCTAGCTCCAACAATATTGGAGAGTACTCGCACCTAAACTAATTAAATTAACCCTTTGTACTCGAGGCATTTTTTTCTGCTATCCAACCAGCTACTCGAGATGCTTTCTTAGCATTCTATTGCCACGAATGCTAAGCTTAGATTGACTTCGAAGATGAGATCTCTAATTTGAGATTTGAGAATCAGTTCACATTTGCCTCACCGACAATCATTTTATTGGCACATCGAGTTTCAAAGAAATTAAACTTAAACAAACATTGGAAGTCAAGACTAAAGAAGTCAAACCTAGTGGTGACCGAGAGTCACCTCTCGAGTGCAAAGGGTTAACAAATATAGAGCTACCATCTACATTTATATAATACATGTATATGTAAGAATAATTAAAAAGGTAGCCTACAGAGTTTACGCCACGTGTGTATGATATACAATGCGTCTGACTTAAGGGTGTTTGTGAATGTTTGTCGTGATTGTTTGATCTCGGCTGATGTATGATCTCAGAGAGTCTCTCGAGTCTTCCCCCCTGACGTTTAAGTTTCCTAATTGGTGTATTTTAGATAGTGATGGCAAGTGTGTGATGATTTAGTCCTTATTCCGCGCATATAACGCTTTAGACAGCGTATATCGGCGTAGAGGTAAAGCCCTAGTTTCCTCTTCTACTAAGAAACCATTTTCTAGGAGTTTCTAGTAAACAGTTTCCAACATAATAGTTAAACTATCTCACGATACATCCTCTACGTCACGAGAACGCTGATAGTTGTTGCATGACTCAAAAAAGGCTAGCCTGAGCTCCCACAAACGTGTGATACAGCAGAATATGCGAAGTGTATTGGAATATTTTGAATTTATTGCAAATTTTATATTTTTGGCGTATTTGACATATTTAACACCGGTATTATAAATATTATATGAATGACGTATACTGCCAGTAGCACAAGTATTCATACCCAAAATTGAAATAAATATCTGCCAAAATAATTCACATATTTACATTTGAATGTTACACGCAGCCACATTTTTAAATTTATGAAATTACGAAATTATCAGAATAATTTTAGAATAATAATGTTACTTTATTTTTCATAAATACATAAAATCCACAGTCTAATTATAATAATATATGATATTATAGGTTGCACACAATTACTCTAAAATTAAATTAACGTACATAACTATCATGCCCGAAAAACGCAAACGACTTTGGTCAAAACAACGAAATAAAAAACTATTCAGCCAACTTCACCGAACGAAACTAATATATATATATATATATATATATATATATATATATATATATATATAAAACCAAATGGAAGGATGCAATAAATTAATTTCGATACCAATAATTCCTGAACCGATTTCTGCACCGTTGAAACAAACATTCGCCATGAAAGACTCGTTAGTGGTAAGCTTGCTCTCGCGTTTTCCCATCGGTCCTCTCCATCTGGTTAATAAGTAACGATAGGGAAGAAAAAAAAAGGCGTGATTAACGATAAGCGCGTTGGAAGCGCGGAGCAACAAAACTTGGGAGCGGTGGAAAATGAGTTTTCGTTCAGGGAGGTAAAATAAAGCGTTGGCCGGGCAGGAGCTGACGGAGAAACATAAATTTACCAACGATTTATACAAATTACGCTGGAACCATTAACAACGCGGCGAGCGGCGTCCATTCTGGCGTAACGTTTTATAAATCAACGTATCATTGAGCTTTCAATTTCCGATGTACGCGTGTGTAACGCTATTCTTTCACTTCGACGTTTAATTCGGTTTTCCTTTTGCTCCACCCTCGCGTTAAACAAGTTTCGCCCATTTCTGCGGAATTGAAGCGCGTTTCGCGAATAGTTAACCTCCTGTTTATAGAAATAATCGATGCTAACGCTAAGTTAAACGGCGGAGTGGAAAAAGTTGGGAAACTTCGAGCGTCGGGAAGTTTGCTTAATCATTGGAATTGTTTGGTAATACCTGACGAGCAAGTTGTTGTTATGGGAACACACGATATACGCGTGCATAGGATGTACTGGAATTCATTGTGGAGCCGAAGGGAAACTGTTACTGCGATAAAATGGTGTAGATTGTTTGTATGAGATTGCATTCTCAGCAGGAATCATCATAATCGTTTATATTGTATCGTTTTGCTTACATGCAATGTTTGAATGTTTAGCGATTTATTAGATAAGCAACACTTATTGCATGGTGTGCTTGAATGCATTCACGATATCCATGCATAAATTTTAGGCGTAAATTGTGTCTTTGTGTAAATATCGTTTTGGTGGTGAGTAGAATTTGGATTATATGCATTTATGATAAAAACTAATACAATAAACACATGGTTAACATAACCAAAAAGTATTATATAAATTTAGTTATTATATAGAGTCATTATGTAAATTGTAGAATATGTTCAACATACATTATGTATATTTTATGTATGTATTCTACATTATTGTGTGTCATAAATGCACAAAATCCGCAGTCTAGTGATGAGATAATGAGAAATACTATTTTTCAGGTTCCTAATGCACGGATGGTAAGATGGAGTACTCTATCGCTAAAGTAGTTGATCAAAGTATACATCGACAGAGTGTTCTAGACTACCAACAAAGTTAACCAATTTATCGATAGAGTAATTTATATTACCAACAAAGCTAACTATATTATCGATGGTGTATTGCATTTTACCAACAAATATCAAGTTAGATTATGAATAAAATATTCACATCGTAACTTTAATATCGAACGATATTGTTAACATATAAGTGTATATTTCAACGTTCGAATCAGTGTTGAAATAAATTAAATTAACACAGTAAATTATAATTAATAAAAAGAAACTATTCAGAATTTTTACCAATGATTTCTAATGCTGAAAAATACTCATTTTAGATGCAGATAACTTTTGACATATTATCAACAAATGTGCACTACTTAAAATACTAGAAATTTACGCAAATCTACGAACTTCACTTCAAAAATAAAAAAAAAAAAAGCTTTTGACGTCTTGTTTTAACAATAAAGATTGCAACCTAAATAATGTTTGACATTTAACCAATAGTAAGAGAAAACGTAAACTAGCAAAAAAATGTCTATCCTGTGGTTCATTATTCAAAAGACAGTTCTGTTCACGAAACGCAGCTACCTATTAATCATCTTTTCAATTATTTTCATTTTCCATCGGAAAATTTCCACCGAATCGAGCGATCAAAAGACCCGTCTCGATTTTCCAAGAGTCGAGAGGCCGCAGGCGTTAAATTTGACAATAATATTTTAATTCACGGTGCGCGAACCCGTTGCTGTCAGTGCGCTTCCCCAGTCACTGACGTGTAACTACGCCAACATGGCGGGTTACCGTGCAAAAATGAAGAATGCACTCGTGATACAGCCTGTAGTTTTTCAGCGTGGCTCCGTATGACAGCCGACGCAGCAGCGTGTCGGAATTTATGTGGAGAACACGCGTCTGCCTGAATTCATCGCATAGGCAGCTTTCTCGTATGCTACGTTGCACACGCACGCACATACACACACACCCGAGACAGAAACGCACATCGAAGGGTACGCGTGCTCGTGGGGATATGTTGGGGGTGTGGGAGTATCGGTTTTGCATTTTTCAAGCCGATAATTTATCAATCTCGTCCACCCTCGAGTCCCCGTCCCTCTATCACCCAACGTCGATGAGAAGAGGAGAGGAGCGTGGAATGAGAACGGTCGAAATCGACTAAGAACGATCGTTCCTGGCAGGAAAATAATGAGACTCTTTAAAGGCCGGAAGTTTTCATCCGCGGGAGAGCGCGGAAAATCGATTTTCGCACTTTGTCGATCCCGGTGCCGACCCTCGTATCGGTTGCGGACGAATTTATCTCCGCGTTAAGGAAGAACGAGGAGGATAGGCACTGGATGGGGATGATAGATAAAAATACGATGATGGGGAATGGGAGTCTGTGAATCGAACTGGTCAGCGTTTCGACCATTTCTTTGTAGAGCCCAGGTGAGTGAATATGATATTTATGTGAAATGGAATTTAAATCAAATTTGAAGTTAATTTGCATGCTTGAAATGGGACAGTGACTGCTGATATTTTATAAATAAAGAATATGGGCCATGCAATCTGTGTGTAGGTGTATACATTGAATTTTCAGAAAAAATGAAGCTATTTCGTTCGTATATGCTGGTCCAGTGTAAATTAAATTTTGTGGCATTAAAGTAATACGAAACTTAGATGGAATTCAATTTAACATCAGTCAGAAGAAAATTTGCTTACTAGAATTTTAAAAAACTAGCGACATAGGTTTTGCAACCAGAGTGTAGATATATATATACAAAGCTATTCGCAATTTTTAAGCATACAATCTTTAAAAATATGTTTTTTGAACACATATTTTGGCCCAATAAAAATTCCTTTTCGTGGTGTTGAAGTAATATGAAAGTTCAATAAAATTTAATTTAAATTGAATTACAAAGAAAATTTGCTTGCTAGAAATTAAAAAAGGATGAAATGTAGGCCCTGCAAGCAGCGTGTATTGTTATCAAAAACTTTACCACACTTGATCTTCAGAAAAATGATGCTTTTTGGTAAACATATGATTGTCTCAATTATATTGCACTTCTCAATTAATCACAAACTAAAAATTATTTTTTAGGTAAACGAGTTTTCATTTCATAAAAATTGTAGATTGTAAACTATCTTTAGAAAGACACATCAGCGTGCTGAATGCACTTTTTTTGCAAATCAAATTATTTTTATTCTGATTTATTAGTAAATCCATCAAACTCTACATAAACAATACATTCCCAAGTTAAGAAAACATAAAAAATTGTATAAGTAAATACACACTACTGCAATCGTTCCTGTTTTACCACGAATGATCCTCATTTACTATTTCTCATGTCGCCTGTACAACCAAATTAGACTTTATTACTGTTAAACACAGAGTTTATTTATACAGCAAATTATACTATACGCAATATACTGGAAACGTGGCTATGGGGAACAATGTGCGTTCTATTCCGGTAGTCATACAGACTGACAGTGAGTAAAGCAAGCACTTACTCAAGTTCGGTTAGATACGAAAAGGAAAGTAAACAAGCAAAATCGAGAAACATAAAGCTTGAGGCAATTTCCTTGCTCTACATGCATACATACGTCTATGTTAAATCATACAGATAACATTAAATCGTTGATCACCTTTTAACAATGACAAGTATGTATGTACAAATACTCAGCCATTACCCAAAACTTTTTACCTCGAAAATTACACATAACTCTGCTCAGATTATTTCTGACTGATTAATAACGACCTTGTCGCGAAAACGCACCCTACGTAGTAAGACACTTTCCCCTATCCTTACGGTAACCATCGTAACCATTATTTCCAGTTCACTATGCTACACGAAACACACAAGACAATTACTGTGAAAGAATGAAACTGTCTATTGATCCATGTCGCGTATCCACGAATAAAGAAATGTCTGTGACGTACTGTACGTCGAATAAAGAAATATCTGTGACGTACAGTGCGTCGAGCGAAGAAATGTACCGTGACGTACGATGACAGAGCTCCAATATATTTATTACAAACCATTGTAAAAGATGCGCATTGAAAGTAGGTGAGTTACGTGATTCGGAATGGAAAAAGTGTAATCTATTGTACTGGTTCGTTGGAAATGAAATATGAAATGGTGCGAATAAACAAATCCTATTATGAATAATACGTATAACGTTCCATTAAAAGAAAATTGTTTAAATATACTCTACTTTTTGCAAGTATCGTCTACCAGTTTGACAGATTCAAAAAATATACGGTGCGAAACAGTGTCCAAAGATTTCGTAGAAGATATATGGTAATTATACCAGATGTAGATGAATATTAGAAAAATTAAGACAAATATTTTTTCCTTCGATATTTTCATCTCCAAAATACATTCGATTATATTATTCTAAAGCAGTATTTCCCAGCCTTTCTTGTGCTATGCCCTTTTATACGTACACCCTCCCTCACAAGTATATGGACATTGTCTCAATTGGAATATATATCTAAACAAAGTTACGAATCTATTAATAAATATCACTTATGTTTCTCCATTTAGTTTGTATTGCATAAGAGAGCATAATTTCATCAACAGTTTATGTAGTGTTCTATGAGTAATAAGAAAAACAATTCAATTTTCCTTTCATTAATGTATCCACCGTGTGATCCTTAAAACTTCCTCTGCCAATATTGATACCTTGGGTATTAATTATATTAGTTCTTCCTGTATCTTAATTAATATTATTCAATGTATTTTTTATTATCTCGCATAAATGTTTCTTAGACGTTGGACAACACACCACTCAAAACTTTAACGTCATTAAATGTCACTAAATACGCATCTGAAAATGAATTTAGTAACAAAAAGTTGTACAGTAATAATTTATGATGTATATTAGTTATTCATTAAAAGTGGTAGATATTCAAAGATTTATGGACGGGGGTGTACGTATAAGCGAATCTCCGTAAGCTGGTTTAGGCCAGCAAAGGGGGCGGAACATTCGATTGCATTATTCAGTGAGCTCGAAAAAGAATTCGCGACATCGCATAAATTATCAACGGTAGCCCACATTCGTTTCATAAATCAGTTCTCGAATAACGAAAGATAATTTCCCAGCACGGGAAGTTGTCCTCTGCATATATCATGCTTCATTTCGTTCAGGCTTTCGTCGGTGGCGGTGCAAGGGTAGAGGAATCTCATTGACTCGAAACAGGTGAGCGAGCACAGGCGACGAAAGCCGTGGAGTTCGGAGCGGAGCCGAGAATTTACGGAGACAGATTTTTAAAGGAAAGACCGCCACGGTTCGCTGGAGGCTTCTCCAGACACTCATCTTCAGCGGAACAACAATTCAAAATTATTGGGTCGTCGAGGGATGGCGGAACCGTCGTATTATTCCAAGGTGTGACTGAACGAGCGTGTCCTGCTCGGGGTAACATTATTTAACTTCCCTTTCAGCTTATTCAACGCGACGAAAAACGAGGAGTCGATCGGCCGTTCGAGCAGAAGAAAGTCGAGAAGGCCGTCTTATTATCTAGGATGTCGCGTCGCTGTGGAGAAATCGGTGCTCGACACGACGGTATTGCGTTAAAAAGAAATTCTATCGATTCGACACTTTCGACCCAGCTGATTTCTATTTAAATTATCTTTTAAATTAATTGTATCAACCTCTTACGCACCATGCGCTACTATAGTAGTTTTTAAGGAAGTTATCTGTCTGAATGACGCGCCACGAAGTATGTGTATCATATCTTAAAGAAAAACTATAATTTAATTATCAAGAGTTTCATTCCAATGTACTCGCGTAGAGAACAGCATGCCATCATACATTGCATTGCTAGATATCAAAATTCAGCCGTACTTACGAGGCTAACCCTTAAACTCAGGTTAGCTATAAATCAAAGACCGTAGCCAGATACGAAGGGGCAATTTACCCCAGCGCAAATGATGCTTATTTTTTGAACGTATGATTCTGTGAGTCTCAGTTGTAATTTTGTTAACAACAATGAGATGCATTCACTGAGACATATATGTCTTATTAGGGTTGAAAAGGTTAAAGGGGAGAAACCACTTTAAACTTGTGAAATTAAAGCTACATTCAATCATTTTTGTTTCAAAAATAATCGATTCAACAGAAGATCTGTTTGCTGTTGTCCATTATACATATACTGAATAATACAAAAATAATTTGTACTTTTATTTTTTTAAATAAAATAGCAATGTTGGAGCCACTGCACAAGTCTTTTTCCTGTGTAACTTTTATGGGGTTTATTATTTATTGCGCTGAATTTGATTATGAAAAACATCCTTTATGATATCAGAATTAGACGCTACATGTTTGGCTGTCCACGTTTAGCTTTGCCGAGAGTTCTCATTTGCGTTCGCGTAACTTTAAACACGTTACGCGAGTTCAGCCGTTTTTCATAGTTAAGGAGTAGTAGGCGGTGTTGGTCAGACTCTCAAGTAGTAAAGAAGTATATAGGATGAATCGCACGCGAAACTCTCGCAGTCTGGTTTCGTGTCAGCCATCTTTATGACACCAAGTAAAAGGAAGGAAAGGAAGAAAGGAAGAATTTTCGATCGACTGCTATGCAAACAACGCCATGGGTAACTCCATACATTCGACATTTTTATCGATAAACTGTCGGTAAATATAACACTCACCTGTGTGGAATGTTTGAGCGAATAGCTGGAAGAGTTCTTCGTTTATTCACCACTAACAAAATATAATGCATAGTGTTGAAACATTGATGAAAGTAACTGAAAGTATATTGTAATTTTTTATTAATTTCGAAAAACAAAATTCGAAGTGAAATATTTACTCGCAGTCAAATACGTGTCATGTAAAGTCAATAATGAAACAAAAAATGGTGAGCATGTTTAATCAAAAATATATAATATAGTATAATACGTTACAATTTAAATTAGAAAATAAGGAGCTTTTTTAGGAGCAAATTCTTGTTATCTGTCGCAAGTATATTTAATGATAATTGGTAAATATGAAATGCTATAGAAAATGTAGAATAAAATGTAGAATAAAATGTAGAATAAAATGTAGACTTATATTCTTTATGCTGTTTGCACTATATTATTATATTTAATATTTTCAAATTAAAGCCAAACTGTAAATTACTAAACAATATTATTTACATACATGTAAAAACATATACATATGCGAGTATTTTTATATATCATGTTTGATTTAAAAAATTGTATAGCAAGTAATAGATTTTTGAACATATATTGTATATCCTTCCAACTATTTATTTTTAAAGAAATAAATTTTAATGTTCAAATAAATATGTACATAAACACATCCATGTGTAACAGAGGTCTAAAACAAAATGTAGTTAATCGATGACTTGTTTGAACATCGAAAATAAATATTAAAAAAAAGGTAGTTTCGAGAACCCTTTGAATGGCATATTATTACAAAATTTCTATTTGTCGTGAAGTTGTGAAGGTATCGAATACGTTCCTTTTACCTGCTTATTCTGAATTCATCCTCGAGTTAGAATACGCAAAGTTGTACCGAACACAAGTTGCATAAAGTTGGAACCGAGAGAAACAATCTTAATTTCATAGCGACGGAAAAGGAACAACGTGAATTCTACGCGAGAGTTTTCTAAACGTAATTCGAGGAGACGCGCGACGTTAAATTTATTCAGAACTGGGATTTTCCCCTCGAGATTTCTCTACGGCTGGCTTCGCTTAATTTCTTAACGAAGAAAAATGTCTATCGCAGTAACGGGAATTCAATCAGTTTCTTTCGGGGAAGAAACGAATTACTTTAAGTATAGGAAACTGGGTGCAGGTTAAATAGAAAGTACACAAATTCATTAACAAATGTAATTCAACTATAAAAATAATCAATACGTTCGTTAGAAATGGCTACGGCAATCTTTGTTTGATTTTTCTAAAAATGTAAATTTAAGGAGGTGCGTAAATTATAATTTGATGAGCATTCTAATATTTTATAATTATAAAAGGGTATCTTTTTTCTAAACTTTCTTGATACTGAAAACAGAGTGCTCATAATCAAGCAATAAATATTATTGAATAATAATGCTCATTTTTTAAATGAAAATAATTGGTAGGGCAGTATACAGATAATTACACAAATACAATGATTACAATAAAGAAAAGTTTACGAGCAAAGAAATTAATTTCTGGATCTTATAATTTACATTTTAAATATCTTTTCAATCTGTACTTTCCTATGTGTAATTCTTCAGTATCAAGTTATGAGTGAACACTATTTCAACGAAGAAAAGATGAACGATGTTTAATAGACTATATAATCAATAAAAATTCAAATCTAATTTACGCTGTAGCTTCTATTCGAACAGAATTGAAACTCCTGAAACTATCAATTGAACTTTTGTTGAACACTAAGGCTGATCGCACACAGGTGCAACCGATCAGTTTGCAACACTAATTTCAACTCGGTTGCGTTGTGTGCGATCAACCTTAGTGTTAAATGAAATTGAAATTGCTGAAGTCATTGAACTTCTATTCGAATAAAATTGAAACTCATAAAATCAATTTTTTCTAAAACATATCGAACCTTCTAAGAACCTAGTTGAAACACTTTTGCGTTAAAATCGTGGAACAATTACCAAAACATTGGGCCGCTGAGAAGAAAATTTCACCCAGCGACGGTATTAATTCGGTGACGTTTATAATACAACCAGTCGCGGGACGCGGGCCGTTTATACGGAGTGTCGTAATTGTCCCAGAAAATTCTATTCTTTCAACACTCTTTCCTCCGCCAGTTTCGACGGACAAACTTGTTTCCACCCTCGCTAATGGCTCCGCTTATCTTATCCTATTCGCGCCTTCCATCAGCCACTCCTTTATGCGATGTAAATCGCTTTTTTGTTCAGCCTCGGCGAAGGACGAGGAGGAAATTGCTTGTGACCTTTTGAAAGGACCTCGGCCCCCGAAACAAAGGAGAAAGGTACACAGCGAGAATCAGCCCTTTGCCGCGACGCGATAATAATTGTTCGCACCGTAATTCGTAAAATACATTCAGCAGTGCGTTAAAGTATATCACGGTGTCCCAGTGTTTTACGCAAACATTCAAACGGGACAAACATCCGGTCATCGGCTGGGGAATGAAATTTATTACTAATTGCAACCCCTTTGAGGAACGACGAGGCGCTTCATTTTACGCTCAATTGGAAATTGAGATCCACGGGATATTAAAAGTGATTGCGATGGAATTGAAATACAGTAGAACCTTCGTTATAACAAAGTCGAGTCAAGCATAAACCAGATTTCTTCTTGACGATCTATTGGACAAATATTTTCATAGTATAACGTTGAAAATGAATAGGAATCATTGTAATCAAAGCTTTATATTTATGTCTTATATTTTTAAACGAAGGTTTGGTATATATTGACCTAAATCGGGTCAAAATAACGATGGTTACCTTTTGCATTTTTTTGTGTATTCGTACTTAAATGTTATATTGTAAATGTAAATCAATCTTAAGGAGAATTAAAATTGGTACAAAATAGACAAATAAACATTTTTTTTCATGTTCTCTAGCAGAGAAAGAATAAAGTAAAATCTTACTTCTACATTGTTGTCCTATTCAGATATACATTCCTTAATTGCAATGATTTTGAAAGCAGTTTTAAATAAATCCTAAAAAATAATAGAAATTTCACATGGAAACGGTAATTAAACATTTTCTTTGCCTTCCCTATTAAAAAATATAATTTTCGGAACTTTCTATCTCTTTGAGTTACCAATGTAAACTAATCTTTTCTATACTGACAAGAAGGAAACGGGTCGTAACGCAATTATATATTTTCAGAACCAAATAATAGCTCTCATTTCTAGCTTCCCTATGAATTACTTCATTTCAAACATTATACCCTATTAATTCATTTTAGAAAAGCAGCCTTATGCACCACGTTTGAGGAAACAAAGCTTTCTTAAATGAAGAAATTCCTTTTAACATTATACAAATTTTCTCCTGAACCACGAGGACCTACAAAATTCTTCAAGGTTTCTTTATTTTTATATGTGATTGCGTAACCATGGCACTATGATTTCGCAAGTTTTTCTTTCATGCTCCTCGAAGGTTACATTAGTCGATCCCATTGAGATTTGTTCCCGATGCTGTAAGCAATTTTTACTCGCGCTTGTATCTCAAAAACGCTGTTTCCCTTCTGATTAAAACTGGATCCGAAACATTCTCCGAATCAATACTAATACCATGAACTCGGGAACCCGATATCTTCAGCGGCACGAAAACACCCCGAAGGAATACCCTGTTGGTCGAAGAGTTATGAGTAAACAAACCGATATTTTCGAAGTGGTGCGCTACTTGATAGTAGAACAACCCGATGATTCAATAACAAGAAGCCGGTGCTGTATATTAAAATAATAAACGTAACCCTGATTTGCGTAAAATTATACTGCAGTTACCTTATTACTGGATTCGTTTCTCATGAATTTAACAAGGTAGAAAATATAAATTTACCAACATCTCAAATCTACAAAGTATGAATTTTCCAGCATTAATGAACGTTTGCTAATTTTCATTTTCGTTGTTAATCAATGAATGGTCGAATGTGCTATTTGGTTATAAAAATGATAACTAGATACTGTAATGTAGATACTGTATAATAAAATAATGATTATAATCATAGATTATGTGAAGTATAGTACAGTTACCTTATTACGCGATTCAAACTTTACGAATTTATCACCATTGATAAACGTTTACTAATTTTCACTATCAGAGTAATCAAACTGTACGTAGTTTCAAAATTGCAAAATTGTCAGGCTCGAACAAACTGTTATTTATTTACATATGGACTTATTTACATATACAATTAATTAACATGTATAGAAAGGTATTTATAAATACTTTTGGTATCCTAATTTCAGTTTGATTTAATACTTTTTATATTACATTTGATTAAGTTCGATTGGAACATTTGCAGTTTCTGAGAGTGATTCTAAAACGAAGAAACGAAACATAAATTGCTTGCTAGAGACTGCAAAATTATAATAATTTAATTTGCATATAAACAAGCTTGTGTACCAATATTGGTGAAAGTAACGTCCTGATGGAAACCTAGAAGTTATGAAAATAAATAAAAATAAATAGGGATAAATAAAATAAAATTCAGATCAAATAAAAGTAGGAATATATTTCTTGCATTATATCTAAGATGTAGACTTCTTCCTCCAAGAAAACTGTCTGCCTCTGTTATTCAATAGATACAGCAAAATTTTCATGCTTTAATTTTGTGTATGAACGAGTTTTTATAAAAGTAAAAGTGTCTTGCAACGGAACCTACAAGTTATGAAAATAAATTAAAATAAATAGAGATAAATAAAAGTAAAATTAAATTATAGTAAAATAATGGTGTAAATATATTCACTACACCATACCTAAAATTTGGACTCTATTCTCTAGGAAGATCATGTACCCCTGTTATATAATAGTTTTAGTAGAATCAACATACTTCAATTTATACATAAACAAGTTTGTATACGAATATTTATGAAAGTAATACCTGTGCAAGGGAACCTAGAAGTGGTGAAACTAAATGAGAATAAATACAGATAAATAAAAGTAAACTAATGGTGGAAATATATCCATTACACCAAACTTAAAATTTGGGCTCTATTCTCTAAGAAGATTACCTACACCTGTTATAAAAACAAGTATGTATACGAATATTAACGAAAGTAATATCTGTGCCCTGACAGAAGCCTAGAAGTTATGAAAACGAATGAAAATAAATAAGGATACATAAAATAAGGGTAGGAACATCTAAAACGTGAACTGCTTTTTCCAGGTGGATCGTCTGGCCCTATTATACAATTAAGAGATTGGCCCGACGATATTCGAGTTTGCTGTAGGAAAATGCTCGATCGAGGTCTTATTTCGCCAAGTCACATACGAGTCACACTGCGGACGAGGAATTTCAGAAAGAAAGGGCGAAACTTGAATAACGAGGTCCGGCGAGGGAAATGTAGTTGTTCGTCACGAAGAAAATTGAATTTCCCGTCGAAGCGCGGAACAGACGAAATTTATAGTGCGCGTACCTGGTCCGACGTTGGACACGGAGACATCAAGCATGCGTCGGTGTTAATCGATCGTCGTGATTACACGGATAAAAAAGAGCCATCGTACGACCATTATTCGCGTTTTCCTCATTGTCGAAACGTGCTGCGCCTAGTTTCCCAGGCCGCTCGAAGCGTCGCTACGCCGAATTACGGACGGAAAAAGGTTTCTCTCCGCGCATTTCGTTCGTAGCGATGGCATAACGTGCCTGAATCACCAGTAATTAGTGCCGTTGAATGGAACTATGGAAACAGAGATAGCAGATTTTCAGTATAATGATAATTAGATCGTTTCGCACGTTTCAGGCGGGTACACTCGGTCCATTGATGGCGAAGCTTAATTGCTGCCGGTTGGAAAAATTCGCCCGCGAGTGCCGTGGCTGGGAACGTTCAAGATCTAATAACGGAACAATTACGATTTCACATAATCCAACACTCGATCGAGATGATATTTCTGTAATAATATCGGGTACCTTCGTTAAAATTGATGACGGTTTCGAGGAAACTCGAAACGTATTGCGAATCGTTCATTTAAGGTGAAAGTAGTCGATACCTCTGTAAATATTTCGTCTTTAATAAAGGAAGTAATTTTGATTCAGAAATTAAAGCGAAATTATTATTTGTTTGTATGCAGTACTGCTTTACATAATGTTGCGAAGTCGAAACTAATTTTATCAATATTAGATATATTATTAGACTGCGAATTTTTATGCATTTATAGAAAATTTGAATGCGCGAGAAACTACAAAATGCATGTAGTGTGTGATAATTTAAAAAAATATTAGAAGAAAAGTTCATATTATAATGTTCGTAGAGTAAAATGAATTCCTATTTAGGTTCAATTCTTGTAGGTACGTTTGCAAAGGTTTTATTTTACGTAAATATCCGCGGTCTAGGTATTATCGATAATAATATAAAATTGGCGCGTCAATTTTATGGAACGCAGTAGGGATTAAGGTACGAAAGCAATTGGCAATCAATTATAAGCGGCAATCATCGAGCGATTACCTGTGCCGCCAGACACGAAATCGTTCTCATATAAATCACACCGCAGCCTCAGACGAAACGGGCGCTAGGAAATCGGTGGTTGTACTCCCTTGTACGTATGCAACGCCCCTGTTGTCGACTGACTCCTTCTCACTTTCTCCAATAGAACGGAGAAACCGAGAAACCTGCGGTTTCCGTCGCCCATTGACGAGACGTCAAGTCCAGATGCTACCCGTCCTTGTACCGTTTCCACCCCTAATTTCTACCACCGATCCCCGAAAGTCTAACGCTATCAGATTATTACCGTTACGCCAGAATAATTTCGGTTATTACTATGATTGCTTATCTATCGCGGATTTAATGTATCGAATTTATGTATAAAGATAGGTCTGAAATATTAAATACATGCTACTAAATATGTTTAACAATTTGTCTTTTTCGTGATAAAAATTGATCAAGTAATAGGCGTAAAAATGAACGAAAAATATGTGTAATTGATCTCTGTTGACACTTTACCAATCGGTGGTTTATTAATAGGCTTTGTGTCACGGTAATCAACACTTTATTTATTATTGAAATAGCATTGTATGCTCCTAACATTATACGATTCATGAAATATTATACAAATATTAATCGAAAAACGATTCCAATAGATAAGATAAATGTTGTATAATGCTAGTGTTGGCAAAATAAAAAATATTATTGAATTTAATTATAATATCTAATCGCTACCGGTTGGTAAAGTGTTAATGATGCTGATGGAGAATTACTTGACTCCCTAATCGACAAGAGAAATTCTATTTTATTAATTATCGTCAAATGATTCTTTATCATTGCAATATTCTAATAGATTTGATATAATAATATTGGGTCGTTTAGAAAGTTCGTGCTAATTTCTAAGAAAAATTCAAAGGCACATTTGAATTTTGATATATGTAATATTTATTGAATTATATAGGTACCATTTTGTTCCACAACCTTTCCAGCTTTTAATTCCGGTATATTTAGATCTGTACCACCTACCAAAAATCAATATGGACTTTCCAAACAACCCAATAGTAAATGGTAAAAGTTTCAATAAAAATAGTCCAAGAAGTAGGCGAATAAAACTAAACGAAAAATACTTAACCTTTGTTAATAATGCTAATGGAGAATTCTCTGTTCAAGAAGAGAAATCCTAATTCATTAACTACCGTCAAATGATTCTCTATCGTTATAATATTACAATAGTTGTCATCGACTATTAAGAAAAGTTTTAATCAATTTAATATAATAAGTAATAGTAAATTAAGCGAGTTTTAATAAAAACAGTCCAAGAAATAGGGTTAAAAGTAAACGAAAAATAATTAATTCCTGTTAGTAATACTAATGGAGAATTCTCTATCCAAAAAGAAGAATACCAATTTATCAACTTTCATCGAATAATTCACCATCATCGCACAATTACGATAATTACGATAATTACCATCACATATAAAGCAATTAAAATAAAACATGAAATCCAGGAATCTTTGCAAATTTTTTAAATTTAAACGAGTCGAAGTAATGTACGAAGCCAGTAACATGTGCCATAAATTATCCCATCAAAATTTCCAGTCTCCAAGCCCCGGTCGCGCTTACTCCCATAAATAAGTGGAATTTACAGCATGAACCGATCAGCCCTGGAATGATAATCCTCTTTTCCGTAATTCAGATACGCGACGGCGAAAAAGAGAGTCGGTAATCTAACGTCGGAAAATAAATTCCAGTCCACGGTTATTATCCAACGCGGGAAAAGTATGTGGCACGTGCCACATTCCAGTCGCGGCTATCTCTCCAAAAGGGATCTCGTGGCATTATCCCTCTCATAATTTCGCAGGCAACTTACACGAGCTTAACTCGCCTTCCGGGCCCGCGTCTATGCGTTTTTCCCTCGGGCTCGCAACTATTTCCAACCTCGCAGCCTTGCCCCCTCATAAACTTAACATAAGGGTTAAGTCTTAGCCGTCTCAACCCCTCCCCCCCCCCTCCCCCCCCCCCCCCCCCCCCTCTCACTTTCCTCTTTTCACTCCTTTTGTGGGCTGGCTGCCGCTTACCTCGCGCTGTTCCGCTCACATCAAAGGCAATAAGTTCCGCTCGTTACACGAAATTATGCAGGAACTCGCGTGTAATTTCTTTTTCGGCGAACATTTCGGAAACATATAACGCGGCGTTATCGTGTACGACGTATTTAATCATCCCTTTTACTTTCTAGGGATGTTACTCGACGCGAAAGGCGAAGGAAGGGATCGCTGTCGATTAAAAGTCGCTATCTGCGGGTCTTTGCATTCTCGGATGTTTTTATGTGTTTTGGCTCTGAAAATGCGAAAGTATCGAGTGGAACGTTACGTACAGTCAGGCTCATAAGTGTTCGTACCTTCTATATTAAAGAAAGTCTAAATTAAATGATAGATTTCACATATCCAAATAAATGTTCCATTATAAATATGCTACTTTTCTTTTTTGTATAGATTTATCGTCGCATCAACGACTTGAATACGGTTATTAGTAACGACTGTTAGGAGCGGAAAGTGCTTACGTATCGCAAGAGCGATTTATTACAATATAATGAAATTAGGTGTTGTAACGTCTTTATACGGTATACTGATGGTATAAAATTTTGAACAATTTTGTATGTATGTGCCTTTTTGCTTGGTTGATTTTTTAACATTGTACAGGTCATGCATTTCACTTTTTAAAAACAATATTTGCTCTACGAGTTACAGAGAATTTGCTATTATTTTTTTACAAAACATATTGATATACTTTTTTCTTATTTATTTTTTCTTATTCCTGTGCTGGAGTACCTTGGGTTCTCCAAACCCGTACTGCAGCTGCAACTAAGCACAGCGACAGCCCCTGGGGCGGTTTATATGTATGTATGAGTAGAAATATGCTGGTCTCTGTTTTTATCTTACATCTCGGTAATGATTTAACAGAATTCTATGAAAATTGGTTTGATGCCTTGTACGTAAAAGTTGAATTGATGCTATTAAATTTTGAATATGTGTATGTATGTGTTAACAAACGAATAAATGTTACTTCGTCATCGTTTTGTTGTATATCTGACGACTAGTTCATAAAAACAACATAAATCCTAAATCTTAAATATTTAATGAAGTAGTACCCAGTATTGGATTGTCCGAAAGGTCCGTGTCGATTTTTGGTAGGTGGCACAGGTCTGAATAGATCGGGGTGCTTGTCAACAAATAAAATGTATACATTTCTTAAAAGGTGCAGAAGTTGTGGAACAAAATGGTACCTATGTTATTTAATAAGTATATATCAAGATTCAAATGTGCCTTTGAATTTTCTTTTTTAAATCGCACGAACTTTCTGGACAACTCGATATCTTTAATATAGTAATTAGATTGTTCCAAATGTTTGACAAAAACGAAGAGATTCACCAGCAAAGAAACCCCGTATTTTATTTTGTAATGTAAACTCATTCTAAACGGGAAGCTTTCTACTATTAATTGCAAAAAAATTTGAAACGTTCCATACTGCCACACCGTTATAAACGTTCTGCAAACATTTTTCCAGTTTTTTTTTTATTCTCCGCGATCTATCGGCCCAGCGTTTGCGCTCCTTGAATGAAAAAAAAAAACACGCCAGAAATTGAAATGAAAATGGTCCACTGCGCTACTTTCCCATTCGCCATCCAATTTTCTATTTCGCGCAAAACCGATTTTTTTTCTTTTTCATTTTATCCGGCCAATCGAAAAATGTGTATACTTCCACTTCGACTACATCGAATACGATTTAAACGGGAACAGTCAGGGCAATTGATATCACGTGCCCAGCGTTTAAAAGTAATAGAACCGCGTAATCCGACGAGTCGATCGAAATTCATGAAAATTTTCCGATTTCTTTTCGATTTTGTTCGACGCTTTTTCGTGTGACTTTTTTCAGAGGAGGGATGAGGGGGGGGGAGGAAATGGAATTAACATGCGTGTTCTATTTTTAAAGAAAATAAAGGCACCACTGTGTTTCGTGACGTTTGCTTTTCGCTATTCGCTGAATTCCATCGCGCCTCCATTATCGTATACCTTTCATGCCTATGACATTCAAAGCGAAACGTGGCCATTTTTCAATAATTCAATGTCCCGGATATATGACAAATCCCGTGTCTGAAATACACGCGATTGCCAGATTTACTTTCGAACAGCAACTCGAGACACATTTGTCTCGGGTGAGAGATCCGCTCGATCAAGAGGATCGATGGGAAATCAAAAGCGAAAAATATGCGTGTTGCGACGATTTGTCCTTTGAGGCGGTACTGTTTTATTTGACCAGGTTCCAGACAATTTATGTTACGATTATTTTATATTATTTCTGGTGATTGGTAGCTTTTAACTATTTTCTTCATACGCAATTATTGGGCGTGTCGAATACCATGATGAATTTAAGGGGGTCTTCTTTTATTTTTATCAGGTTTTTACCACGATAATTGACGTAAACTTTTACGTGTACGGAGTACGGAGTACGGAGAAGACGTGTACGGAGAAGATTCTACTAAATTTACAGCTGCTTTGATCATATTTGTTTAGAAGTTACAATATTTCATCTCATGTCAGACGAAATGAAGATAATTTTCTGTTTTAGGCTAAAATGAGAGCAATTATAGGAAATTTATTTAAGAGGAACTGTGCTATCGCCACGTATGAGATATTATCTATCCATTTAGTATATCTTCATAGTTCGAAGAGTATTTGTTTTGTGGCGATAAATTAAGTAATTTCGATTTGATGAATTTTATTTTGATGGTAAATATTGTTATTCAAAATAAGGCAGTACCTTTATGGTGGAAAGAATACTGTTAACTTTAAATTAAGGTAGCGAAAAACATGGATATGAAGTAGGATAACTCGAAAATGTACGAAACTGACAAAATAGTGGCCTTTTTTTAAGCAGTACGACTATTCACGGGAAAAATTTTGTCCAACTGTAAAAGAAACTGGTACAGATAAATATTATATATTATTCTTGGTTCCACTTATAGAAACAATAAAAAAAGGTTTACTTTTGAAATGAAGTCAGTCGAATTTCTGATTCGAAAAGGAAATACCTATTTCCTCCATTTCTTTCTATAAACGTTTGCTCAAAAACATTCCAGACGTCGTGATTTCAAGAATTTCATGACATTCATCTTCCTGTCGTGGGTAGTGGAGTAACCTCGAAAATATCGAACTCTCTAAGATCACACAACCATATAAGACATATTTTTTCTCTTGATTTATTTCTTCTATAGCTTGTTCACAAAACATTTCACTAGCGTTAAAAAAGAAATCACTAATATTAGTATTCCTCTTACAATTATATATATATTTATACTAAGGTCCATTAACAATGTTGGTCCTTCTAAAGAAGAGTAAAAACTTAGTCAACATCATTCTATATCTCAATTTGTAACAACTGAATTTGTATCAAACACAAAAATGATAACTTTCTCCAAAGAAGGTAACTGCATTTAAATTACTCGATTTTTTTTTTAAGAAATTAATACTTCAACTAAACAGGATAAAGAGCTCTTTCAGATTGACCAACCAAATATACATGTAGTTTATTAAGGCCGAATCAGCAGGATGAAGAGGAGCATTAAGCGCATTTAATTATCATTAATATCGACTATATCCATAAATTCATCCTAAGCAGGAGAATAGAAGGAGCTTGTCGAAGAGAGAACCGCGTGTCCGCGACATGCTTCTAAACCGGAAGTTAGCACGTCCGAGCCACTCAACGAAATTGCCGGGCCCTAGAAACGTGCAAACGGGAGGAAAGGATAACGTCATGTTTCGCAAAGGTTGATGCATGAGCACGGACTATCTGAAAGATGGAATAAAAGACCGAGCGCGAAGTGTTATTTCTCAAAAGTTACAGCGTAATGGCACAGGATCTTTGATACCTTGAGGACAGCTTGAACTTTTTATCGTCAACAGATGCGCCGACGTTCGACTTGATAAGGAAGTCATTAATCAAGTGCTCATACTACGATCATTTTTGTGAAGAAAGTAACTATTTACATTTAATCTGTAGTTGCTGTAGATAAAAGCAAACGGTTAACTTAAATTGTTGGTTAACTTTTCAGTCCTACTAAGTCAATGTTAATGAATGCATGCTTAATAAAAATATATAATAGCCAAAGTAATATTTATTTATATTAGTGTAAATTATATGGAAGGTAGAATAAATTGATACTATGTTAAAAGAAGTGTAAATGTAGTATAAGATAGTAGAAAGAATACTAATATTTATAGTTTTCTTTTACTCTTGGACAAATTAGATCTAAATACTTCAAAGTAACGATTTTGTATAATAGTTCATAACTGGAACAATATTAAAGTTTGTTTGATTGTGTGAGTACTCCTCTCGTTTGTGGTTCGTGTGATGATGTTCGACGTAAGAATTATCCAATTATTGAAATTACTCTTTATTTACTGAATATCAATACGCTTTAACCGGGTTGAAATCATTAATTAAGTTTTGAATATATTAAATTTGTTAGATGCACTAATTTTAATTAAAAAAGTGACAAACAACATGAGATGTTGTTGAGATGAGATTAGTATGAGATTAATAACAAAGAGTTAATATCTGAAACCAAGCTTCACGATCATAAAGTTCAGTAACTGAAATATGAATCCTAACACGAATCCACATACAAAATGATTATCAATTACGTTTGATCATTGTTGCATACCGCGCACAAGGATTTTAGGCGAAAGGAATTTTTTTAATTGTCGCCGTGCAGCTTTTTTCAATATTCATCGAATTGTACAAACGTCCATCAATTCTTTTTTCCGTGCTACACAGTGCATTTGGTTTGAAATTCTTTTCTCTGCTGCCTCAACGATGTAAAAACCAGACAAAGTTGCTTTCAATTTATCGAGCTACAGTATCGACGACAACGAAGAGCGTAAACGAGATATGGTTACACACATTCGTTGATTCGTTCTTTGACATACTTTTCGAACAAAGAAAGAATTGAAGTTTCTCCGGTAGAATCGCTTGGTACTTTCGAATCTTTAATAAAACTGCTTCTCCTAAAGAAGAGTATCCTCACCTCAACGTCTTTATGATATGTTGATAAATAAATATAAAATTAGTATAAACATCAAGGAAAAACAGGTTTTTCGGTCTTATTAAACAACGAAAAATATTTCTCGAAACATCAGATTTAGGGCGAGGAATATCAATTGGCAGGACTTTTTGTCCTTATCAATTTCATCTATTTCAATTTTCCATGCAATTTTGAGTTCTGACTAAAAGAACTACTATATAAGTAAGTTATCGACAATACTACAGAAGAAATCTTCGCTATAAATATCAAATTTTTTGAAGAAGTTCTCGAGCAAACGAAGAAACTGGTGAAACGTTAGTTTCCCATCAATCTTTTGAGATAACTCTCAAACACAAAAATGTGACCATGATAATCAAATATACCGGAACGAATTCGCGATCGTCTATATTGAGTCAATATTATTGACCCTATCTCAACATTTGGTTGGTCAGGCGCGAGATATCCCTTGGCCCGTGATCTGTTAAGCGTCATCGACAACGGGCAAAAATCTGCCAATTCGCGGATCCATAGAGACAGCACTTTTATACCTACGAAAACAGCGTTTGTCGCGATGGCAGGCGAATTGCGTTATTCGCAATTTTCCGAAAATACGTCTACCTGTTTCCTGGCCTGACAGACATTCGAGGCGTTCCACGGCCGTTCGCTCCGCGAATTTGTGGACACGACCGGACGTCAGATAAAATACCAGAAACTCCATTTCGCTGGTAGAATTACAATTTTTGAGCGACTCGCCTATGTTCCCCACCGTCGTCTCGCTTCCTTTTTTTTCTTTTTTTACAATACAGTGACGGGCGTCGAATCAGCGAAATGAATATACACGTCGTGGCGTGTCACTCGGAAAACAAGCTCGGTTCGATGGTTGCCTGCGAATATATCCTGGCGTGAGAAATTTATTGGGCAGGGGTGCGATCAATTACGACTTCGAGAAGAAAATAATTTTTCTACAGTTATTCCCGCGAACCGTTGCATCTGAATTCGTGTCAGAATGCTGTGTCGAGATGCTGCATCGATCTACAATTGTCCATTGTGATAACCTTTGTTGGAAATTAAAGTGGAAGTTGTTGTTGGACTAATACAAAAATTGTGGGATTTCTTGGGGAAGGTTTATTATAATTCTTTCAAACTTACAGAAATCTCGTCTAGGTGTATGGAATTTCTTCATAATAAGATTTGTTTTTTTTCGGGGACTCTTGTCAAGTATTGATGAATAAATGTACAGTGGAGGAATGATTTAAAATTGATGAAAAGTAACAAAATAATTGTTTCTGTCGCAGGTACCGCTGTTTATGCGGATCTAAATATTTTGTTTAATCGTGTTATTAGATATAAACTACAATTGTTTGATGAAAATTTTTTATTGAAGTAAAAATGTGTGTCTATGAAAGATAGCTTAGAAATTGCTGTCCTGAAATACTTGAAACCTGATACCTTAGTTATTTAAATAAAATAGTTCGTAATGTATGCTCAATACGAATGCATTTGTATAATGTGTGTGCAGTTGTGTGATGTATGCACAACGTATAATGTGTGTGCGTTTCTCGGGTATTTGGAAATTGGCGAATGTCTTGGTTTATTCCAATTAATTACGTTTCATGGTAGAAACGCATGAATACATATTGTATTTTTCTGTGAAATTAAGTTACATTAGATTTATGTGAATGAAGTATTAAGAATGAACTGTTAAAAATATTGTTGAATTTCACTTATGAAGCTCCCTTTATGTGGTACAATTGTATTGCTGACAAATAACTCATCGAAAGAGTTATTAATTAAAAGTATCTGTTACAACTTCAATATACATATTCATTTATATTCAAGTATTTACATTGCATATGTAGACTATCGTATATTTACATGTCTATACAATAAAAAATTTGTTCGGAAAATGGAATTAATGATTCCTGAAAAGCAAACTTCGAACGAATTCCTCGGCTTCTAAATCATATACATAGATCTAAATCGTCTTCTACCCCTATTCTCAGACTAAAGTATTTAACTTAATAACGAGAAGACTTAGTGCTTCGACAGCAAGTACCAACACACGCAGCCCTAACAGTCATCATATTTTACCAAGAAGCAATAGAATTAATGATCCTCTTTTTCCACCAATGATTACATTATACATACATACATATATATATATATATATATATATATATATATATATATATATATATATATATATATATGTGTGTCACGCAGAAAACGTTTTGAGTATCCGAGACTAGATCACGGAAACGTTATCCCACTAATGTTCTTGCATTTATAGCGATCCGTACCGGCCGCAGAGTCATAAATCATGGTTGAACCCCAGGCTCCCTTCCTTGCGATGGACTGCCCTCCCGTGAAAGGATAAGTTGAATCCCTTCTGGAGCAATTACGTTTCGGGAAATCCACGCTCTCAAAGGTGATGAAGTTACATGTGGAAACGGCGCAATTTACCGCCATTATGTGGCGTAATAAATAACCGGGGCAAGCAATTAACGTTAGAAAAATGGCCGAACGGATCGAATTCCGTTCTACGCGAGAGCGTTGCGTTGTGGATGATTAATCCTTGGGCAAAAAGATGCAGGCCCTCAACAGGTGTCGCGTAAATAAGGTTAAGCGAGTGGAATTAATTATTATTACCTTTGTTTATGGAAGTGTTTCATAGGAAGGAATTAATTGTTGATTCGTGCAGAATCTGGTATTTTTAAATATTAGGATGTTGCATATGATATTTCCGATTTTGTGGAGAAGATTTAAACATCTATACTTTTGCTACAAATTAATCCATCAAAATAAGCACAATCAGATTCGGTGCACTTTTTCCAACGATGGACGACCGCATTTATTCCATATTGTGTAAAAATGTTCGTTTCTAGTCACGACGGAGTTGTTGTCGAACGTGTTTTTGATGTTTTAAAAAATTATCCAAATGTTTCACGATGTAGTAGTCGGTTGGTCGAAGATGGAGCGCGATGTAAAAATCCAAAATGGTTCATTTTTATTCCGCATCAGGAGAAAAGTGTTAAATAGACGCGTCTTGTGCTTATTCGTTAATTCATGGGGAAAATCCATTTATCCATCTTCTTCGTTTTTTCAATTATTTTTAAATGTCGGAAAGTCGTAGTATAGCGTACAACCAGACTTCCTCGATTAATTTCTATAAATCATTGTTATCTTAAAAACGCAATAAATAAATCCACAAATATTCAGAGAACCGCAAACTCCTCGAACTCAGAATCATTACCAAGGAACAATAGCGCAGTGTTAGGATATTTGCGTTCCAGAACTGATATGCAGCTCCTAATCAACTAAGCCCAATACAGATTTGCCAGTTGGCACATGTGCCTATGTTGGGTTTAACTGATTAGCTCTATGGTGAGTCACGGGGCTCTTGCATTCTCCAAACAGTCTTGTTAGGCTAACAACAATAGATTATAATTGGTATACCTAGCAACATTATAGCAGCATTACCTGCAACAGTAAAAAAAAACTTTGTAGATCGATCGATCGACTGAGAAAGGGAATGCTTAGAAGTTGAAGATTTTCAAAATCCACTTTTTCCATGTGGTTCAGAATCGTTTGTACTTTGTTGTAATGATTTCTGTTTCGTTTGTACTTAAATAGTTTAAAAGTTACAAGAGATTGTTTACCCGCATTGTCCAACTTCGTCAATTTTCAAGATTTTTAAAATCCAATTTTTATTTCCGGAAATCACTACAAACAACTACAAATGATTCTGAATCACATGGAAAAACGGACTGTAAAATTCTTGAAAATTGACGAACTTCTATCTTACGCGTACAAGCAATTGCTTATAATTTTGAACTATTCAACTACAAACGAAACAGGAATCACTACGAACAACTACAAACGATTCTGAATCACATGGAAAAAATGGATTTGAGATATCTCAATGTCGGGTGCGAGTCCTTTTTTCAACTGTTTTTATTCATTAATTGATGAAACTACAAACGAAGTTATTGTAACTACAATCAACTACAAAAGAAATACTATCATTTTCTCTAAAATAAAGTGAATTTTTTGAAAGTCGGGTGCCAGGTTCATATGGCTGGCGATGTAGCCAGGTCGAGGCGATTTTCGCAAATGTGTCGAGTGTCTTACAGGTACATTAAAATGATTTCATATACAAATTATCTTACAAAAACGTTATACTTTGATAGTTTGTCTATCCTTACACCTTTAAGAATATAACTTTGAAAAAATCAAGTTCTGTATTTTATTTTGTTATGATAATTTATGAAACATTGACCAAGATGCATTCTTGGCTTATCTAGACATGTATCGCAGTAATAAGTTGTATCGTGTCTTCCACCTGGTTTGTTTCGACTAGAACAAACTTTGCAATTCTTCTATGTTCCAGCAAGAGAGAATTTCGTCAGAATTCGATGTCGATCGTGAAGCTCGATCACACGGTTGTCGAAAATATCCTTTCAACTGGTTTACAAAAATTATTCAAAATTGCTAATGTATCGGTCGAAGGTAATGAAATCTAACATAAACACTGACTGTCGCCTCTCACTCGCCATTCGTTCTGCCGCGTGGAACACCGTGGCGACCAACAATCTCTCGATCGCAAAGGACTAAATCTCCACTTCTAACCCACCAATGCACACTTCCATGCTCTCCTATCACTATCTCCAAAACTCCTTCCTGCAAAAGAACATCTTCCCTCGTAATAGTGTTCTATCAGGTCCGAGGAATCTCTTGATGTCTGCTGATTATGCACCTCATGAAACACCTTCACTGTACACTGACGCTCCCTCGGTGTATTTTAGCGTGGATTTCCGGCTAGGTGCATTCACGTTCTTCTTCCACGCTGCCTCGTTATGTATTTTATTCCACGGCGGTGGAGCCCGCAAACGATTTCCTTGGTAAGTGGCAATTTGCATAAACGAACATCCGAAACGTATTCCTGTTCGCTCCTGGTACAGCGATTCGTCATCTCCATCGGTTCCCGCCAACTTTCCGTTACCATAACATCCTTATATTACCAGCAGGAATGCGAGAGAAATTCTGTACAGCCTTGAGATTTCATTAGAAGCTATCAGCCACTGCTGCATTTTACGACGGAGAGATCCATCTGTCGATCTTTTCGACGCCATTTCTCAATCACGGTGTGCGATTATTCTCTTGGAGCAGTGATTTGAAGTATTGCTTGGTATATTTACCGTGGAGCAATGATTGTCAATCTCTTTGGATAAAATGAATATTTTGTTAGGTTCGTTTCTGAATTCACGCACTTCAATTTTTGGGAGTTTAAAGTTACTTGATTATTCCAAAATGAATGTAGGTTAGGTTTATGTTAAACAACGTACATTTTTTTAGGCTCGTTTCTTAACCCTTTGACTGTGGGACGATTTTTGCTGGAAATCCTAAGAAGTGTAGAGGTGTGAATTTTTCTTAAAAATATTCGCTTATAGGGAATGATAAGACGGAATTGTTTTATGTTTACAGTTTATTCATCCAACGTTTAGTTTCAGAGATAAAAATTGAAAACTGAGAAGACCTTTTTCCTGAAATTTAATTTTTGCAACGAGCTTCTTACTTGTCAATGTTTAGTTGTTAATTCTAGTGTTAAACTACTAAAGCACAGATTTCCTGACACAGATTTTAACAATTTTGATTAACTTAATTTCGCCTCGGATGCGACACTCTCATCGAAGTAGCCCAAGTTTTCACCAGTTGGATAAGCTTCGCAACATCTCCCACCGATCAACCCTTCGAGTTGAGCTTGGTGAGTTTAATCACGTTCACACCGAGGGAACAAGTTTTGTAAACAAGAAATTTCAGACAGTCGATACTCTGGGCACTCGTAACAAGAACGCACACCGTAGTACATCATTCTATATCTCATGCTGCCCTCAGTTTCCTTGAATTCATCTCACGTATAATCAGACTGAGTGCAAAGCAGAGCACTGTGTCGTAGTTAACAGTCAAGTGGATAGCTACGACCCAATAAATAGGCTCAAACAGGAATTTTATGCGTTCAGACGCTGGTCTAGCCGAGCAATTTATTGCAAAACCATTAATGTGTTTCTTTTAGGCACTTTGAAGGGAATTCACATTTTCGTTATCAAGCAAGATGACTGTACAAACAATATTGGGGTTGGAGATAATCTTATAGACATGTATATAATTAAAATATCTCAGAATTTTTGTAAATTTCTTTAATAAATAGGTGTGAAAGTAATTGAGAAATTAGGATTTTCGTTTGAAACAATATTATTCAATTTAATATCTATTACTGTCTAATTACTGACATCAAATTGTTGACCTTCAGACGTTACTTTTATCAATATTAGTCCAGTTCCACAAGATTAATTCATAAAATATAAAATTAATTTTAATTTACTGATATACACGTATAGAAGGTCGTCCAAGAAATTTCATTTTATATTTTCGTACCAAAAGAATCACCTGCTTCTCGATTATATTAAGACTCCCAATACACCCTGTATAAATAAGCCCGCAAGGAATACCATCTAACATCGACTATTACAAAATGGCTATTACAAAAACACTGAATCATTTCTGGCAAAACATATCACATTATTCTAGGCTTCCTAGAATTCTAGACTTAGACAAAATTACGCATTTAACGTTATTTCATTATTCTACATGTTGTAATGAAGTAATGTAAGAAGAAAAAAAAAACTGAAATATTTCGTGACATATTGATCAATCTTTCATTTTGTATTCAAAGTAATACAGAAATTTCTGTATCATTATTTCCTGATATTAAAATTAAAATATCGCCCAAAATAATGGCTCAAAATAAGAACTCCTGTGATTAGTGTATTAAAAACTATATTCTTTACAAAATAATTAAATTAATCTTTACTAGGTTATACTAAGATTCCCAAGACATTCTGTATGAAGAAGCACCCGAATACCACCTACAGTTACCAATCAGAGAATATATCGATTCCCTGAAACAGTAAATACCAAACTCTGAATCGTTTCTAGCAAAACATTTCACATTATTCCGGACTTCGATTAATACTTGGTGCCAGTTAAACGAAATGCCGCATGAAGTCCACTGGTAGGACAACAGTATTCGAGTTTCAATATTGAAACGGATGAATGTAGTAGATTCCGAGCAGATTCACCAGCGGGTGTTTACCTTGCGAACCTCGTCGTTTTTCCTTTGAACCCGGCTTGTTTTCCCTACTCTGGGCAAATAACGATAATGAAGCAATTTTCACGTTTTCCGTCGTTCGTCCAGGCTCGTGCGCTCCGTAGATAGTTGAGAGACCTTTATCAATTTATCGGTTGATGTTACGGACGCGTTCCTGCTCGAAACGCTGGGAACGTTGAAAGCGGTTTCCGAAATTATGGGTAATTAATCAACCGTGCGACAGAAACGGATAGCGCAGGGACAGAATCTAATACGCCACGAACGAGTCGGTCGAGAACTAGTCCTCGGATTCTGAGACCATCCGAGTCACTGACGGATGATGGTTGTGGTACTTCCGTTCCATCCTCCTGCCTCGAGGGCGTTCCAACGTTGGAACGAGGATGTGGCTGAAAATGTTTTGATTCGTCAAGTCTCGATAGGGATCGTGCATACGCCAGAGATTGGCAATGTTCTTGTGTCGATGCAGAATTCAATAAGGAACGAAACATTAATGGAATTCTTTTTTTATATATGTTGTTTGTAGTTGCATGAACTACTTTATAAGGTGCTAAGCGAGCCATAGGAAGCTACTTGATTATAAATGGTCGTATACGTCATCTTGTAAAAAAGATAAACAAAAATTTTTAACTAAAATGTCGATGTTATTAGCACGTAAAGTAATATTTCCGAATATGAAAAGTAATGATAGAGTAAAGAATAGAATAGAATGAACAGAATTCGTTTCAACGTCTTTACTCTATCATTACTTTTCATATTCAGAAATATTACTTTCTCGAAAGACATTAATATAATAATCTGACACTTGAAAATGCATTAAATATGTATATGTCTGTGTTAATTGAATATTTACGATGCATACAGTAACATTCAGTGTTCGATTAAATATTAAAAGCAATCACGGTTCAAAATAAGTATTCATCGAACGCAGTAATCGTGAGAAATTTTTCTATATTTTAATATCTATTGACTGTTACAATTAAAAATTAATTATTAACAATATTTGTTCAAACAATGATCGGGAATATGATTCTTCGACAAAGAATCATTTGTTTATCCTTTGTCGCGAGTAGTAGCGAGCTAATGGCTGCAAACTTGTAATAAGATCTTTAGATATAAAAAGTAGGTGCGTGGAATGCCACGCTTTACATGTGCAACATCTTAGACACAATAGCGAAGTTTTATTAATTCTTCCCAGACATTCGGAATATGATGCAAGGGACTTGCGATGCAATGAGTTTGTCATCACAAGACTATTACGTCCTTTTCGGAATACCTTTTAGTAACTAAAAGTTGGATAAGGAACAACACGATTCAAGCTGGTTTGAATTTTGTTGCTCGGTCGCGCGACATTTAAGTTAACTCTTGAGTTCCCTTATCACGGAGACGAATGTGTTTCTACATTATTGACGACAGCGTCTCCGCATAGGCGTATCAATCTATGTGCAAATGCGCAGGGAAAGGGAAGAGTTCCACTTTCCCTTTCTTCTATTGTTCTGAGATTTCCGAACGTCAGCTGCCAACGAAGGGAATGAACGTGGTATCGATTGGGGCTTAGCGTACACTTGGCATTCAGCTCTCCAAGAATCCCAACTTCTGACGATTTAAGAGCCATAAAACGAAAATCGAAGACGTGAGCGTTTTCGAAGCCATCCCCTTTGCTTAAGTGGGTATTCTAGTCCAGCACTTTCGAAGAATCGCATTCTTTCGCACTTTCTTATGGCTTGGGATCTTAAAAATGTGTCTCTAAAAATTTTTTACTGAAATTCGTAAAAGTGACGGAGCCGTACGAGCTTTTACTGCTATGTGCCGAATACTTACATCGGACGTGGCAATGGTAGGACTTTTAGAACTTTGGTTCGGAGTAAAAATGTATTGGTGGAAATGTCAGTGTCATGGGAGAACAATTTGGGAAGTACATTTTTGTAGAAGAAAGTGGTAAATCAATGTTGCACAATAGAAAGAAAGAAAGAAGGAAAGAAACGTTTAATTTTAATTTTAATTTTAATTTTGTTATTCCGTGACGAGGACTACAAATTGGGATCTAAACGTTGAGGATTAATTTAATAAAGATGTTTCTAGACATTTGTATTAATAAATGAAGCAAAATAATTGGTCTTTGAGTATATACATATGCTAACTAACTTCTCAGTTTGATTTTTTTTGTACTTATGGACTTCGCTCAATATAACTTTGTAATTTAGATAACCATGTATTTTAATGTTTAATAAAACCTACTTTACTATCTACTTTACTATAAGATAGACTGAAGGTCATTGACTGGTGATTATTTACTCGAAGATGTTGTATGCATTTACTTTACTCTAACAAAGTAAACAAAATAATTTACCCTTTGAGCATATACTGTAAATTTTGGTTCGGACCAATTTACTTCCTAGGTCAATTCTAGTTCAAGATTATAAGATAGACTTAAGAACACTATCTGGAGACGAATAATGAATTCTTTTTTAATGTTTGGTAGAAAGAGATCAAGTAAAAAATCTAGAATTACAACATATAATCACATAAAGTCCCAAAAAGGAGCGATGATGTTAGTTTTGTTCATAAATTAAAAAGTTTCATCAACTTGCTCGAATTTTATCCATGAATTACAAGGTTTGGGATAGTCTTTTAGATATTCATTTACTTCTTCCTTGAAATATGTCATTTTTATTTAAAGCATTCTATTAAACATTGCTCATAGGTATTACTGGTTTGTTATTATTAAACCAGAACCCTGTCAACTCAGTATCCTATTACTTGGGATGGTCCTCAGAGACTAGTGTACCGGCATCATTCTTTGCAATATTCATCACAGGAGCGCTTATAGTCCGCATCGTAACCCTAGCACATGCGAAATTGCTGCTTCAAAATTGAGAATTCCATAATGTACTAACAAGATGTAAGTACTCAAGGACGCCTTTTGCGGTTGCAAGGGGCCCATCCGTCGTAATTGTCGCTCGCAGACACTGTCAAGACTGTGTACTTGAGTGAGTTTTCAGATGCAAAGTCATATAACTTGACTATAACACCTAATTCACCAGGCTTGCATTTGTTCATTATTTACATTCATTTAATTTCTGCTTTACATCGCTTTGCATTTGCTTAGATACTCGAGAATACCACGGGAAAGTAATCAAATTTTGAAGCTGGACATCGCAAATTTGTATCGTTGGGGCGAAGATATTTTTATTTTACAAAACACGATTACAAGACATGTTTTGAAATATCAATGTTGTGAATATGTAGTGTATAAAATAAAAGGATTTTCATAATTTTGTCATAATCAGGAATAGAATTTTATGTGACGTGAATTCACGTCCACATATATTATAAAACTTCAGTTTTATATTTATAGAATTCAAAGACACCTTCCACAACAAATAAAATTACATTATACGTTATAATGTAATAAATATTAGGTTGTCTCAAAAGTTTCTTTCGCTTGATTAATAAGTAATACATGCACAATATTTTGTTTTATGTTACATTACTGAATTGTGCATGATTCATTTTGCTCCAGTACTGTCTATTTATATAAACACGACCACATAAAATAATTGAGTGCAACTCGCGAAAGAAACTTTTAACCTAATACAACACATTTATTTTATACGACTTACGGCGAAACTATGCCTTTCTCCACACTTTTTACAAAGATCTACTAATAAATACTTTAAATCATCTGTCCGAAACGTTTGAATCAAATAATTCTCTAGCAATCGGACAAGTGAAGAGCTTAAATCCGGCAAGCTCAAGCCGTTGGGGACAGATTCATCGAATGAACACCTGGTTTTCGCGATCCCTCCGAGTCCTTGTGCTAACGTTCGTCAGCTGATGCTGCGTAACCCAGAAAGGAAGAGATAAGGGTCGACGTTTCCATAGAAAAAGAAGACCAGATACGTTCCGACGTTTCTAGACCAGGGCACCGCCCTTTGCGCAAACACGACTGCGCGCCCAGTTAAGAATATTTTATCGAGGAATATTCCCGCGGATTGGGCGACTCCGAGGGTCCTGTGGGAATCCCTCTGACATCGTGGAATTCCTAGAGATCCCTACGCGTCCTCCCGCTCGAGGATTTCTCTTTCCTCTCGTCTGCCTAGAGCGCACCTCACCTGCAATACAGCGGCCCCTCCGACTCGAATAAATGAATAACAATTCAAGACATTTCTGGGAGATTAATTCGGCACGTCAATCAAACGAACGTCGCGCCAGGTGAATCGTTTCGAACACAAAGAATGTTGAAGGTCAATGGGAACACGAGAATTAGTCGTTCTTAAGCTCTGATTCAATTAAGGATAGTTTTCTTCCTTTTCAGACGAAACTATTCGTGGGTGGTCCTTGACGAATTTAATTTATTTTGGGAATGACAAATGATTGGATCAGAAATTTGAGAAATGCAGATTTGAACGAAGTTGATTTCATAGTTTTAAGTTACGAATGTCTACCTATTTAATCTTTATTGCAAGCAGATTGTTTTTTACGATGTTTTTATTTGCTTTGGAAGATGTCTTTGAATTCTATAAAATTCTATAAAAATATAAATTCTATTGAATTCTATAAAATATAAAGTAATAAATGGTCTGGTAAATGGTGGTTTAGTATAAAATAACTGAAGTAATTTAAATATCCAATATAATTTTTAAAAAGTATCATATTCTAAGAAGAAAAATATGATACTACTTTTCAATTAACTTCAACCATTAAACTGAATACAGTACAGCTATGTAAAAGTATTCTTTAAATACTTATTTGAATTTTTCTTCACTGTTTTCTTTAATGCTTTATGTACGAAACGTTATTATCAAATTTTTTATATATTGACAATGAATTTGTTTACGAATTGGTTTTAAAATTACTTAAACTAATTAAAAACTGTTAAAGAAAATTTCGAACAATGAAATATGGTTCTAATTTCAAACATGAAATATGATTCTAATCTCAAGTAGATCATGCAAAAATGTTTATCATCGCTCTATGTCAACGCAATATTTCGAGGCAATTTTTCCATGTCATCTTCTTCACTTTCATCACTTTACACTATATATCCATTTTCCCTGCAAAATATTTTTGAAATATGAAGGCCTGAGCAAGCACTCGGAGTCTACTTTCTATGGAACATTTTGTGCGAACTACATAAGTCTCTTCCAAGAATAAAAGTACATATAGGTACACATTTATCCGTGTGATAAGGATAAGTGATATCATTTTCTACAGGACTTGAAAATATATGTCCCAGTAACTATAACTCACTGTTTAAATATTTCTGTAAAAAAATTCAGATAAACTAGGGAGCAATTATTCCTTCTAAGTTACTTAGTGAATATTTAGTTAAACAATTTTCGGTTGGTCTTTTTCAAGAATGATGATAATCTTTGATATTGAAATTGAGATTAATTGAACTAAATAGAAATATACATAAAATTATTACATAATGGATTTTCTTCTTGTTTAAATTTCTTTATAGTAAAAAATTAGTAAATAACATCATTATTAAGGAATGTATCCATATTTCAACACTACCAAATTATTAATTATAGTAAAATACATATTTCCATTCAAATACTAAAAAGTAATTTATTAAGTTTTACTTCTGAACTTTTTTAACGTTGAAAGTTCTCTATGAAACAATTCTTGTAATAAATCGAGTAATACTTCTTTTCGCAGCACACCTACAATCGATAGATACTAATACTTCAAGCACTCGATCACGATGTAAAGGAATGAAAACCAATCCAGTTTACACGAGAACTAAAGCGTTCAAACTGATAAGAAAACAATGAACCAAGTTTTCATTTAACTAATGAATTCCGCGTGATTAACGGATAGATAGGGCAATCATTATTTTTAGGATTTTCAGCCCATCTACCTCGGAACCAGGATGATTAATTATGCACGACTACGTATCGAAATTCCTTCTTCGACAAGTTTACCGATTAATTATCGTCATGCATTTAACATATTCCAGTGAGCAGTTTTTTCGATAGTTACTTCCTTTTTTTAATTATTCCCCCATCGATTATTTCTTTTTACAGTATTTTTAATAGGTTGGCGAGATTTTTCCAAGTGAAGTAGATACAAACACGAGCTTACTCGAACTATGTTTAATTTTACGTGTTTGGTGCGTGTTGCTTGCCTTACTGTTACTCGAAATATCCAAGTTAGATCAAATGAAGTCATGTTAGGACTCATTTCCATTGGCAGAACCTCGTCAATTCATCGGTAATTCTATCATTAAGATATTTAAGAACTCCCAAGAAAAACATTTTATAAATATTCATTTATTTCGAAGAATTTTATAGCAGATGAGGGATAATGTAAAGGAATGGTTTTACCTATGAAATCAACTTTTAGTACGAATTCTTGGAGCATATCACTCGTCTAACGTCCCTTGCAAGTTCTAATTGAGTTCTACAATTGAGTTCCAAGAGTTCTAACAATTATACACTCCAACCTATCGAAATTTCGCCTTCAACAATTTCCCCGATTAAATTATGTCAGTCATTTACAATATTCCATCGAGCAACTTCCTCGATAGTAAATTTCTTTCTTATTTTCTTCCTGAACAATCTATAAAGTACTCCCGATTTATCGAGTGTTTCAATTCGAATGGAAAAATTCAATACAGAACAAAAATAAACATTGTTTTTTACGTTAATTTCGCGAAATCCATAACAAGCGTATTTCCACGTTTACGCAGCCAATGAGAAGTTCGCAACATTTCTATTTACAAAGTCCACAAAAAAATAATTTCAATTATCCCGCAGACGGGAAAACGCCGACAGATTTACATCACGTTTAATTATTTCGTTTGGATAATATGACGTCAAATACACGCACAGAGTTCATTTTAAATAATTCAGTGGGGCAAATGTTTGCCAGCCTTGTTTATATAAATTTACAGACACGAATAAACAAAGATGTGCGAGGTTAATGTACGCGTACGTTCACATTTGTATAAATCGTACAACGGATGGCGAATCGATTATAACGAAAAATACACCGTGAACTTTAAAGGGAATTGAATTCAAGCGAATTACTGTAGGAACTGATTGTTTTTCGTTTTTGGGGGAGAATATTTTCGTTTATTGGTAGAACAAACGTTAAAAACGATGCTTAATTTCGTGTATGAACTAAATACATTTTCGTTTTGTTTGCTTTGACTTTTATTTCAGACTACAATGGCAATTTAATTACAAATATTTTATAAGACTGATTGCACTGTACCGAGTGCAAATGATTTGGTTACTGAAAAATGAAATAACTGTGTCAACATTCCATTGAATAATAGGAGATTATACACTAGCGTGAATTCTAATAAATAAATATAATTTAATGAGTGGCAATGTAGTTAGAAATATTTTAGAAACAGTGTGCAATTTATCGAGTGCAAATAATTTGTCTACATAGGAATAAAACATAGGAATACAAGAATACACGCTGATATAAATTCCAGCAAATAAATGGAATTTATAATAACAGTAGCAATATAATCAAAAACATTTCAGAAACTGAGCGCTATTTACCGAGTGCAAATGATTCGGCTACATAAAAGTAACGGCGTCCAACATTCTGTTATACAATAATTCAAAAACACACATTGCATTGGATTCTAACAAATAAATTAAATCAACTAACAGTGGCAACCTATTACCAACATTTTGAAAATTTAGTGCAATTTATCGAGTCCAAATGATTTAGGTACCTTAACAAGATTGAAACTGCGTTCTGATATGAGAAGTTTTGAATTTCAGTGGAATCTTGAAGAAACATAAACTGTTTACAATCAACGAGCCATGCAATCGTTGGCATACTGCGAACATTAACTGCCAGGCATGTCAGTGAAAGCTTGTGTAAAGGTGTGCGCAAAGCTTTTGATCACAATTCGTCTGACAGCACGAAACATTTGGAATTCCTTTGAGAATGAGAATCAGACCGGATCGAACGACTACTGGGAAGGGAGACTTCGTTCATTAGCGACCAATTATTTTTGTTCAGCCCATTGGAAAAGTTTTCGAGTTTCCAACGATTCGACGACACGGTATCGAAGCTACTCGATATGTAGGTGACGTGAAAGCCGACCCTTTAAATAGATTCCGATCAATAATTTTCGTCACGTGAAATTTACTTGCGTCGTTACGTAATCAAATTTCTTTTTTTTTTTTTATTTTTTTATCCTCGTATTTTATTGAGTATTTAAGTGGTGCATCAAGAGCAGATAACTGTTGCTAGCGACACGACACGTTGGGATCAAAATTAATCAGCTTTTATAAATTGATTCCACTTTCGTCGGAGTGGTTTACAATTCGTTTTTCCCTTTTGAAAAGTGGCGAAATGTTGAAAATACTCTTGACACGGCTGAAATAGTCCCTTGAGCTCTGAACGATCATTAATCATTGGATAAAATACTATTCCAATGACGATAAATTGAAATATTGAAAAAGACTCAGAAAGTTCCATACCATATAAAATCCAAGTAGATTTGCCATTAAAAAAAAAAATAAAAAAAATAAAAAAGGATTTTTTAAATATCTCTATACTTGATAACAAAAGTAATCTGAAATCATTGTTATGATAAAAATGGAAGTACACTTGACTTCTTTTTAAAAGAGCTTATATATTTTTCTTTAAATATATTAATTTTTCTCATTACTCCGCATATTAGAGCATGAAAGTATTGTATATTCATCAAAAGATTAATATTTTACGAGTAATTTCAATAAATGACGTCTTGATAACATGTATATGATTATTATTTTTGTTTCATTCATTAAATAATTTTACAGAAAAGGAAACTCATAGATCTATATCTAAAAATTAAGTAATTTTATTAGTCGACTAAAATACACGTTGCGATGAAGTAATGTTCCAAACAAAAAATACGAAATCAATCTTTTATTTTGTATTCAAAATAATAAAGAAATATCTATATTATTAATTCCTGATATTAAAATTAAAATATCACGCAAAATAGTGGCTCAAAATAAGAACTCCTGTGATTAATGTATTAAAAGCTACATACTTCTTTGAAAAAATTAAGTTACTCTTAACGTCACACTTATTCCTCCACCTACAAAAGAAGCTATTTTCACCAGATTATTTGAATACTGTTCAACCGTTGCCCAAAATTTGAAAAGTACTTCACAATTATAATTGCTTTCCAGGATACTCCTACTGATTAATTAAAATTTTGAACAATAAATACGTATAATAAATGGATCCTACAGTCCAAGCCAAAACGACATTTATCGTGCAACGCTACGCGACAAATAATTTGAGATTCGTAAATTAATTGATAGAAAGCGAATCAGTTGACAGGAGATATTTATCGTGGAACGTTGGCGACTAATTGTACGCTCCTTTCAACGCAGTCATGAATCTCTGTCAGAGTTTTACAGATGTCTGCCGCACTTGGTTGTGCTCGATAATTCATTTACGAGATGTATTTCCTATTTTGCTATCGTAGAAAATATCACGGCAAACGTATGATTTATGTTACACGCCCATCAACTAAATTAACAAAGAGCACGACTTCCAGGAGATATGTATCTTCTCCCCTCGAAAAAGATCAATGTCCTCGAGAAAGTTGTTACTCTAGTTCCTAATAGAGACGCGTGAACGATGGAATCTCTGTTTCGCGAGGAAAAACGTTACTTGAACTTTCAGAGCAAAGTGGACTCTGTTTTTCAAGATTTGGGAGCAACTGCTAATATTTATTTCTTGAAATTTTCGTGGAATTTATACGGCAACATATTCATTGAGAAAATAGTTGTTGAAATCGTACAATCATCTTTTTCAATATAATCTGTTCTAGTGTGCTACGAAGAGATATAACAATATAATTATATAATATAATAAATGTAGCCTGGCATATCTGTGTACGACATTATCCATTGAATTTCTCCAACACAATTTACATCTAAAATCTATAATTTGTTCAAATTACCTTCAAAAACAATTACCATCAACGAAACTCGACCAAAATCTCCCCCTAAACTCAAGCTTCAAAATAATGAATATTTGATCCAAATTCCACCGGAGTATTCCAATAAAAGTGTGAAATTTTGAAAACTCGAGACTACCGAACAAAAATCATACCGAATAGATGTGTACAGCGTCTGTAACAAAAATTCAAACCGGTAATTTATCAGACAGACTGTGCGTGGATCTAGTCCGAATGAAAATCGAATAAATCAATCGAAAAATTCCCAACGACCGTGCCGTTTCGCGAGCAATTCACGAGCGGATGTAAATCTACGCTCTCGCCATGGGTCAGTGGGAAAAAGTGATCGGGACCACACAAAGCAGCCAGTATTTGTTTAACGGCGGTGGGTGGCACGCGGTCTACAATCGAAAAAGTGGCCAATGAATCTCGTTCGCGATAGATGAACGGGATTCAGGAAAGTCGATTTGCTTGGTGGATTGCTGGCGATATTTAGGGCAATTGCATACTTAGAGGCGCGACAAATCTCGTGAACGACATTAAACTGTCGACGCACTGTTCAGTATTATTCAGCACTTGCAAAATTAACAACATTGAGAAAAATTGTAGAGTGTAGTCAAGCTACTTTTTATGTTTACGCGATGGTGAAATTATGGGTTGCGAAACAACATCCAGGAGAGTGTTTCTCGTTTTTTGAAAAGGTGACTGACTGGACGGAATGAAATTATTTATGTGTTTCTGAGAATATTTATGTTAAAGGATATGGATTTGTAATTATCGAGTGCGAGGTTCTTCTTCGAAGTGAAATGCAATTTATAAATGCAGGATATTTTAGAGGTATTTGCGTTTATTTTTATAGATAGAGTATTTAAGAATTATTTTTACGAAAGTCACAATTATTTTATTATTTTTGGTAAATTATGATTATTTTTCAGGTTCATTGATGTAAATCTGTATATTCCTACATGTTCTCCAGAAGTAGAAATCCAGAAGCTCTTATACCAATAATTCTTAGATGTTCAGCTATAAAACTCTAATTTATTAAATTATCGACATAATTAAACTATTGTGATACATACAGTATCATTCAGTGTTCGATTAAACATTTATAACAATTACGGTTCAGGATAAGTATCCATTCGAGGCATTAATCGCGAGAAATTGGTGAATGTATGTATGTATACTCTATGTAGAGGGAGATCGAAGGAACTTTGATTCCTTCCATCTCCGGATCTCCACTCGCAGCAACCTCCACGTGGTGAGACCTGGTAATCGGTATTACTCGCGACGAACAATCATTTATTGATCCTTCGTCACGAGTAATAGCGAGCTAATGGCTGCAAACTTGTAATAAGATCTTTAGATATAAAAAGTATAAAGTGGAAAGTGGAAAGTGGAAAGTACAAAAGTGGAAAGTGAGATTAGATTTAGATTAGCAGGGACAACACCGAGGAGCCGTGGCTGGTACTAGTGGTCCGTAAAAGAACAAAGTATCCAGTATATAATTAGTTTTCAGAAAAATTCATTTTTCTAAATTGTCTATTACCATTAATATATTTTTATTGCAAAATGTTCCAGCACGTCGATGCTGTAGGTTAATACTGTTCATTTTGTAAACGCGCGACGGAACTTTATTCCTCGTGGCGACGTCGTCCCGACGGGGAATCGCAGAGTTATTACATCCCGACGGGGAAAGGGGTTGCTACCCCATTCAAGGCGGACAGAACAGGTGAGACTAGGCTGGACGCAAAATGGAGCAACGAAAACACAGGTTGACGAATGTGATTCGCCGCGGGAAACGACGCACCCGTTTCCGGCAAAATTACGCCACTAACTACAACCCCTTGAGAGGCAGCCGCAGCATCGATCCTCCCCCAGGGGTACGACGTAATGCATCGACATACTGCGTCGACCGTGTCGGCTCGCTGACTTATGAAGCTGGTTTATATTTTCGATTTCTGCTTTTATTCGCGTTACCGTCGACCGCGTTCCAACTCTACCGGAAACGGACCTAACTAAAAACGGTTTAAACTATCGGGTAAGTGATTAGTATCGTCAAATGCTTCCGATCATGTTGTAGAGGGGGAAGGAATTTTAAAAGGAGCTCAGTGGGTAATAAAAAAGTTTGAGATAGGAGCAATAGAACTTTATCGTCGATAATTATTAGGTCATGTAGGCCATTCGATGTGTTCGTGACACGCATTGATTTTATATTTAATAAAAAAGAAATAGGGAGGAAAAGATATTGTATAATCTACTTTCTAGAAAAGATAATCCTAGAGATAGCTTTTTGAACATATTAAAGAGTGAAAAGCGAACTCCAAGATACATTCATTGAATATTAAAAGTGTTTGGGATAGAAACATTAGAAATGTAACGTTGATAGTTATTAGGTCATTCCATATGTTCGTGATACAGATTATTTTTACATTTAATAAACAAAAAATAAGGAGAAAAAGATATTGTATAATCTATTCTCTAGAAAAGATAATTTTATAGATAGCCTTTTAAAAAAAATATGTATAATACTAATCCAAAAAGGGGACAAGGCTCACGAGTATTTTTGATAAACTATGTATAACTCCTACCACCAACAACAATGATTGTTAATGATAAAATCTTCAAAAAAATTTTGCTGGTTTGAAAGGGAAACATGCTTTGTTATCAGCATACTGCATCCACTTTTTTTAAAACACTAGCCTAACTTTTCAACAATCACATGAATGTGTATATTAAATTACAGAGAACCCAGCTAAAATCAAAACTGTGCATTATAATTTGAAAAATCGGGCCAATGCATACGAAATGCATAATATTTGAAAAATAAATATCGAAACACTTTTAATGATTTCACGGGCAAACGAATGATTTATTCATTACAAGAGCGACGAAATGGAAATCACGAACGGTTCGTGGCAAATATTAAATTCCAGTGGAATAATCTAAACAAAAATTCGTACGTCATTTTTGTTCTTTTGTTGACTACATCGCGGCAATTGAACCAAGAGTAGAACCCAATAAAGCCAAACAAAAATTCCGCGGTAATGAAAGGTTGGCGTGCAGGTATGCATTTCGAAATGTGAAATCCCGTAGAACGAGTGATTCCTTGAGTGTATTCGGAACGAACATTAAAAGCATTTTATCTCATTAAAGCTGGTAGGACGGAACGAAAAATCCATGAAACCGGTGCCACGCGATCGAAAATAAATCACTGGAGGAACATACCCCCGCTAAATCCACCATAAAATCCAGTGGGTATTAACAAATCAGGGAAGTACTTCCTCGGGCTTCCCTTTTTCACTCAATGGGCTTAAGAGAATTTAGGAACCGGTCGGTGTCATTCTGTGTTCGTACCAACGGTTAACTATATGTTACTAACCTCCCACGGCACGTACTTTCCTTCCAACGGAACCCTCGGTGTCCTTTCGCGTAGATTAACCTGTGTCTTCGATGGACCCTCGTCCTCGATCCTGGGGAAAATACAGAGAACGATCCGTGTAATGAAAGGATGAGAACTGATCGATGTAAGATTGTGGGAGGGTATTTTTTAGAGAAGAGGAGTTGTAGGAAAGGGGTGTGGTTGTTACAAGTGGAAGACTATTTGAAACAGTATTAAACCTAACTATTTTTGAAATTATATAATATTATTTGAAATATTACGTTAAAGGGGGAAACCACGTTAAGAGACTAAATATTAAAATTGTAGGAACTTTGTTGGAGAAGAATGATTGTAGAAAAGGGGTGTGGTTGTTATAAGTAGAAAACTATTTGAGACAGTATCAAATCCCATCTATTTTTCGAATTATATTATTTGAAATATTATGTGAAGGAGGGAAACCGCATTAGGAGATCAAGTATTAAGTGTTCTTCTAGAATTTTTTTTTCATAAAAGAATTTATTTAAATTCCTTTTTAATATTGAGAATATTTTAGGTATCTTACAGTGCATTCAGTAATTTTTTTTTTTAATTACTTTGTTTAAGGTCACATCAACTACATTGTTATTAGTGACCACGTTAATATCTATAATTCCATTACAATTTATTCATTATTTCATATTTCGTTAATATACCTACTAGTTCGAGAAATTCGGTTCTATTGTTGAGAATCGTCTGCATATTACTTAAAAGTTTGAATTCTACTCGATCGTGCTGCATTCCTTGACATTTTTCAATTAAATGATTAACTGTGAGAGGTTCGTCACAAAAGGTGCACGATGGTGGCTGTGATTTCGTTATTTTGTAACAATGGGTTAGATTTGTGTGGCTAATTCTCAATCTTGTTATTGCCACTCGTAACATTCAGTAATTTGTTCAATTCGTTTCACTCAGAAAACGCAAGAGTCACGATACTCAAAATTTTCATCGTAATAACAAATTATCCTGGCTCTAGTTCAAATCCTCACACAATTAAAACATTCTCAATCCCTTCGTATATTAAATCAACCAGTAAACAAATTGTAATAACCGTCAATGTTCGCAAAGAATACATTTTAACTGTGGAAGATAAATCTGTACTCAAAAACAGAGTAGAATACATTTTCAAGTGAAAGATTCACTCAACCCTATATTCTACGATGAATATTAATTTGAAAATTCTTCTACAAAAACAATCCACAAGAGAAAGAAACTAACGATTCCAACGATCTACCTAAACCCAACCATCGATGAAGGTTCGGGTAGACACAGTGGATGGAATTCGAGCAAGATGTAAATGCGCTCTCTCTCGTCTACGTGTTTCCGCTTTGCCTACAATTTCCCCGCTCCGTCTGAATGATTTTTTGCACTCGGGCTCCCTTTTCCGTTCTTGCCGCGATAACTCTAAACGGAAAACGCGGGAATGTGCCGAAACCTTAACTGCATTACATCGGGGCGCTTTAATTTTAGCGGTCAGCGTCAGAGCCAAAGAACGGGGGAGCATGAAAGTCGAGAAAGAAGGACGAAATACGAGCGCCGCCGCGGTAACGAGTGTTGTTACGAACAAACTACCACGCTGTCTGACCAGAAAGAGAAGGGAAATTCGTAGTGCTGGCTCTGTCCGCACCTTTCACCCTGGGAAACTTGCATTTTTTTCTTTTCTTTCCGGCTGCAAAACGCGCGTTCTTAAATAATCCCCTTGCGAAGTTAGATCTTGCAATTCGGCACGTGGAAGCGTATTCGCACAAAACCCCTCGCTGCTTTTCGTTTCGAAACGTATAGCTGCGTTGTTAAATTAACGACCGCCCACTATAATATTTTAGAGGATGCTTTACATTTTAATTAGTTCAGTTATTTCTTCTTGATGAACTGAGTTGGTAAGATTACTATTTGATGGGCCCAAAAAATAATTCTTTTAATAAAACAATTTTGTTGTATTGTTCAAGGATAGTGTTCGTTATCGTAACAAATTTCTCTATGAAAATACTTACTTCAAAGATCGCAGCTCATTATTTACAGAAAGAAATGAAAAAGTACAGGAGAGGAGAGGGTTATTTCTTCTTAGCGAAGATATATTGTAGCGTTCAAGCCTACTGTTCATCATTATAATAAATGTCTGTATAGAAATACTTCAAAAATCTAAGCACATTATTTACGAGAAGAAACGAAGAAGTAAATGTTCCGACTGAATAAGTTGTCTGTTATATTTATATACACCTTTAGTTATGATAGTAGACGTTTAATTATAAATTTCTAAATTAAATGTTTCTTATACCTGCAATTTATGCAACAATCATTTTCAAATACCAGCTTTAAAAAATAAATGTGTATACATTCTAACTAATCGTATTCATTCCATTGCGAGTGAAAAATTGGAGAAAAAAAAGACTTATCTAATAAATAAATGAATGCACACGTAAAGAATATATGTAACGACATAAGTGAGGCTTCAGACACGTATTTAGGAATTAGCGTAACTCGAGGAATAGTACTGTCAACGAAAGGGAATTCATTTTTTTTAAATTGTCCGTTTTTACATGGAACCCTTCCCTCCATTTCTCTGTTTCCTGCCGCTGAATTGCGTTGAAAGTGTAAAAAAAAAAAAAAAAAAAATACGCGAAATAGAGTTTTACGACAGCTGGGGTTGGAAAAAAAAGACTATAACCAGAGAGAAGATGAATGGAGACAAAGCGTAAAGTGCTGAAGAACTGAAATTTTCTTCCGCAATGGTGAATTTTATATCGCTCTTCCTCTCGCTCGTATATAAGGCGGTCCACGTAAAGAGTTGTACGTTAGATTTTCAGAAACTATTAGGAGTATCGATAAAATTCTTCTTTGGTTTTATACGTCTCTCAGGGGTCTCTTATGTAATACACAAGGCATCGGAACTGGAAATTCTAGTGAAATCGACGAATGCAACCACACACTTTTTTTAATAGCATGGGAACATAAATATTTTCTTTACGCAAAGTACACTTTAGGAAAAGTAAAATTTATTTAAAATATATACACTATGCCCTTTGAATTAATACTAAATGCTATGTATTAGGTTGCATACAATTGACAAATAAAATAAACAAATGTTAAAGTTTTTGTTATTTATTTTCGCTCTACCCGAACATTTTAATTTAAATTAATTAAAAATTGTTGATTTTTTTCTATGTATAATGGAGGGAGGGAAATTTACTTTCGTTTCATATTTGTTTTGGTATACACTATTCCATATTCATGGCTTGATTGATATTCTTTTCCCGAAAAATATGGAAAATCAAGTGTTTCAATTTATTTTTAATTTTTACCTGCACCTACCTCGTTCGTTACTTCTCCAAGTTAATTGTGACAACCATTCATGTTACTCCCTCGTAAATTTTAATATCCCAATGTGAATCGTATCTATAAAAACGTATTCATTATTTCCTGAAATAAACCATTCCACAATTCCAAAGCGTCAGGAGTACTAAGAGGAGGTATTAGATTTATCGCGATATTAATCATCGCGGACTAGGAGTAAAGCTTCGTAACAAATTTCTCTTTCCAGGGATTGTGTTCAGGAATAGAAAAAGTATTGAAACACGTTGAATATAGCTGCACTAAACCGACTGGCTACAGTTAAAAATCCCAAGGATACTTCAAGCTATTATTATATTAATACGATTGCTGCGGAAATGAACATCGAGAGGGAATACTCCATTAGAAGTACCAGGGAATAACTGCTTTTGTTCGAAGAGTAAAAAGCTGTTTTTATTAACCTCGGGTTACTAATCATTTTAATTTAAACAAAATAGTACAATGAATATAGATTGATTATCTTCTGCAGGAGTTTCTATTTTTTACTGTGCATTCACTTAACGAATAGAGTTAAATAAATAAGCTATGTTTTATCGAGGGAAATTGGTTATTTGATTGAAACTCCTATTTGATGAAAGAATATTGAAGAAAAATGTTTATATTAAGTGTAAAAATGATCTACATTCTAAGTCTTCGATCTAACATAAATTCAAATGGATCCAATAACCTAAGTCTCAACCTGATGATCATTATAATTTACCTGTACATAAAGTTTAGTAGTCATTACATTTTACTTATTGCCATTCTTCGAACATATTATCAGTATACTTGAGGATAATTAGGCGTAGACATTAAATACGTACCTTTACATTCGATCATTTATGACTCTAGTTTAAACGAATTGCTTCGATATTTTATTTCTACAACTATATGTATATGTGCTCTTTTGAAATGTGTGACTGAAGGGAGATTAAAAGTTGTATGGTTTCTCTTTAAAAAGTAAATGGTAAGTTTACTTTGAGAAGGCTCAGAATTAATTTCTACATCCAATAACATTATATTTTATCAAAATTAAAAATAGTTATAAAAAATTATACCTAAAGGAAATATTCATCACAGTTTTTTACGTATCCAAACTTGTCAAATTGCATTCTAAGCTCAGTAACAATTCTTGTACTATGTGATTCAAATTCAGCAGCTGAAACGTTTCAACCTACAAAAAATAACGCACGTGTCACGGTTTACAAACAGTCCACTGATGAAATTACCCGACAAAGTGCCAATGTACATCACGAAGTAATACCCATCGACCCAAATACCTTGTTCCAAAATTGAAAAGGAGAAATAGGGGGCAAGATGTAATGTCAACGACGCGAAACGTATCCACGATCAAATATCTTTCTCAGTTCGATGTGTTCATAAACTTTCGTAACTGGAAAATATCGGAGGCTACCCCAAAAACGTACGAATATGTTTGGTATAAAATACCGAGAGAAATACTGTTATCTTCGAGACATCGCGAACCAGTGCCAGTCTAGTCTACGCGAATAACAGAAAATTTCCATCTTCGCGGTACCTGTGCATCCTGTGTGCGTGGGCGCTGTATAAACAACACACGTTTACTGGTTACGTGGGTGGGTGCACTTTACGTACTTTCGGCACACGTGGCCATAGTAGTGCATACGCAGTCTCAGAAGACATAAATCTGCAGTGTACTGCGCGCCAAGCTTCCTAATAGATTTCCATTCAAAGGGCGCCGCTTTTGATTCACTGGACAATATTTAACGACTGGTTCTGCACGGTTATAACATTTTTGGTCAAATTATGCACGAATGTTTAACAATTCGAAATATGGATCTTTCTTTGATTTCTATCATGAATTATTAATATAGGTTTTTTATCATATGAAAATAAATAAATTATTTATGGAGTATTCTTGTGTGAAAAACATGGAGCAAATTTTATTTAATTGAACATAGCGACTGCTTCCACACGATAATATGCAAAGGCCAGTATCCCTTAAGAGGTTAATAATCCCTCAAGCATTTCGAACATATCATTTTCCATAAAAAATTCACCATAAATTACTCACTCACTCTTCGCCTCTAATTTGACGACGTAGAATTGCGAAATATCGAAAATGCTTCTACCTTGCAACGTGTAATACTTCTTCAGCCATTATTCCGCGATGATATGGTAATAACATCGCCGTGTAGACGTAGTCCAGTTACGAACAACGATGATTTTTTTTTATTGTGCACTCAAAGGCTCCTGTTTTATTGAAGTGTTCGCCGGCGTAATGACATCGCGGAACGTAATTTACGATCGGCCGCGACGCGGTCGTGTTATTTTCGCTAGCCGTTATTTCGCGACAAAAATTGTTCGTGTTTCCTCGTTTTGAGAGCCACGCGCGGAAATATTTTTCATTAATTATTTCTTCGTCGAGTGGACGCGCCGGGACGCGCAGAGAAGTAGAAACATTGAAATAGCAACATTTTTAAAAACGACGGCCGAGCGGATACAATTAATTACCGTGCTAATTCGCGCGCGTTGTTCTTCGCTCGCCTTAATTAACAATTTAATTAAAGCGATACTAGGTGCCGGGAATCTGTATTATTCAAGCCAATAGGGAGAAACGATGGTTTGAATGGAAATCATTTTTGGACAATGGAGTATTTAGCTTTTGAGACTGAGTTTTATGCGTTGAGATAAAATGCTGGAAATATATTTGCAACTGATGTGATGGAATAAATAATTAATATTATAAACGTTTTCGACTGGATTAGTTGGTCATCCTTGGATATATCAAAAGTTTTTAATTGGTGAGTAGATATTTATAATGACATTTTCAATGCCAGTGTTCTCAATATTTATAATTTAATACACGTCATATGCTACTATTATTCATACTAATTTATTGGAATGATTAAACACAATACAATCCCAGCTAGAAAATAGATATTTCAAATTCAATTGTAGATATTAACTGCAGTGCATAATGTATTCAATTAAGGACACAATAGCAACAACCCTTGCAGAATTTACTATAAATATTTTAATACGTGGACTATGAATAGCTCTGAGAATTTAACTACTAGTCATTCAATTGGACGCATAAATAACTATCAAGTAATTTATGTTTCGAAAAATACAAGAAAATTCAATATTAAAGGTGGTTACTGCTGAATGAAACAAAGTATACGCGTTCTTTCGATAAAACAGACTGTCTTTTTCCCTAGACGAGTTAAAGTGCAGCTGACAAGTAGATGTATTTTCAATGTATCCGAGAAAATTCTTCCCCGTTGAATCCTCCACTGGTTAGTAACTTTCTTTGGCGAAACACAAGATTCCCTTACAGGACTTGGCCGCGATATCTTGCGTCGCACAACCCACGTGATACATGTATGTGTGTATTTGTGCACATAGTCGCCGGTCGGTTTTATGAAGACACGGAACGTGAGCAACCGAGAAATATGTTCAACCCGAGTGTATTCCTTTTTGTCTCTCAAATGACTTCGTTTCTCAACGCACGCAGTGCATTCTAATTGCGGGAATAAATCATGCCAAATGACCCCCGTGGAAAACGTATACCCGTATCTTGCAAATTAAATAAGACACAGACTTTTAATGATTGCGAGCGCATTAGCTGAAATGTTCAACTGGAATCTTTAACTGGAAACGGAGATTCAGAAAGATTTACATTTTCTCTTGATGTTAAAGGAGTTCATATTAATTTGTCTTGGCCTTCGTGTACATGCAATTTAAGATTATTTTATATTATTATTTATTTTATTTATTTTAGATTGCTTTAATGTGGTGTTAGAAAACAATGCAACAGAATCATAGATGATATATGTTCAAACGACTTTTGTGGCAAGTAGTGATATTTATATCAAAATTTGTTAGTGTAACATTTATATATATATAAAATATCTACATCACATATCTGTCCTATAAAATAAAAAAAAAAAAGATATACATACATTGCATTATTCATTTGATAGGAGTTGTACAATATACAATATTTGTATGCATATTTCTCTTTTTTTTTATATTGTGTTTTGTATTCTTCATTGTTTACATTCTATATTGTACAATCCCTTCGATATACATTATAACATTTCATTAATGAATAAATGATAAGAACTTTTCATTTCTTCTCAAATTTATATTTCATTAAATATACCTGAATGAAAAATTGACAATATTATTTAAACTCTTCAACAAAGACCAATTTATTCACGAGCAATGAACACGTCAATGTTCATCTTCTCATCGCGATGAAAAATTTTCTGTACTAATTATTCTGCCCATCCATCCCCTTGTCGACGAGGGAAAAATCTCGCCAGATACACCGACGAAAATTATATTACAGGTCGGTAAGTATTTCCGTTTCCGTTAATTTCATTCAGTTGCCCCGCGCGATGCAGAATTACGCAACACGTTCGAAACTTTCAACGAGTTGGAATCGTGGCTATTAACAGTTCACGCCGGTGGAACTGCCAATAAGCTTCCTCGCTTTATCACACCGGTACATAACGTAAGAAAACGTGACTCGGTTTCCCCTATGCAATTCTTTTGCCATGCAATTTTGCTCAGCGAGACGCAACGCGTTTTTCCCGCGTTTCAATAAATCACGACCAACTCCCCTCCCTTTCCTGCGAACCGTGAACCAAGAAAGCTGTCAGACTCAAAAATACTAGGCTCACATTCCGTCATTACGTTTTTGAATAATTCATACTGCAAAACGCTGCAAAACTACCGTGTTAATTGAATTTTTAATTAAAATATCATTTTAGCTGGACGCCAAAAATGACTCGATGTACCCCCAACTTTTCGGGGTTAATAAAAGTTTTATGAACCGAGAACGGTACTGGTTCGCTTAACATATTGCCATGATTTAGATTTGGAGGACAGGTTCGATACAGTGAGATTAATTTGAGTGGAATTGTCATTATAGGGTTCGAAATTTATAAGGTTTGAAATTTTCGATAGGCAATTGTCGATAGAAATTGAAATCAAGATTTGCAATTGTCGATGGATATTACATGAAATATTACTTGGCGATGTCTAGAATGTTTGATAAAGTTAATTTCTAAGGTAAAAGATGAGTTATAGTTCTACATGAATACGTTTTCCTTAATACTTCCTAGTATTATAATTTACTGTTATTTATATTGTAAATTATTTTAACTTGTATGCCAAACATTAACGCTATTCAAACATGATTAATTGTAAGTCTTCATGGCGATTCGATCATTCATCCACCATATGTATAGTTATTTTGTTTCGTGCTTTACTATATGAATATTTATAAGGATATGTAGGTATATACAGAAAATTTAAATAATGATCAGGACATAGTATGTTGATGAATACGTAATTATAAAAATTAATTGAGTTTTCATTGACCATATGTAAAAAACCAGTTATTATGTATTCAAGGTAAAAGAAAATAATTTCCATCGTCGTACAACATTCTCAATTACTTTCTGTCTAACACAATTATCGTGTTTAAAAAATGATCGAGTACCTTGTATAGTATTCTTTGTTCTTGTCAGATTCAGAAATTTCTGTATTCTATCCCCTTTCATTGTCTCAGTCCGATTCAAACGCTGCAGTATATGACGAACATATGCACCATACTATTTTTCCTTAATTTAATTTTTCTTTAATCGAAATGCTATGAGTAATTCTCTGAAATATTGGATAATGTGAAAAATTCTTCCTATCTCCTGATTTTGTTGTAACCGTATTGTAGAATTCTTTTTTAAGAAAGACCAAGTACAGAATTCATTGGAACAAATTAAACTATAAAACCAACTAATTGTTAGAACAAACTGATAATTATAAATGTAAACTGTATAAAATGGTTTCATATATCTTGTTCTTCTAAAGTAAAATGGTTTCTTCTAATACGTTTTCAATATTTGTAAAGTGTATATATTGTAGGCCTTCATTCATAGTTATATTTACAACATTGACTGATTAATAAGGTATTACATAGAATTTCTTGAAACTGACAACAGTTTCTGATTAAAGCAGCCCAATTATGGTGAAATGGAACCTCTACTCTGTTGCATTCTATCACGGTCACTCTCTCTGCAGCATTGCGCACAGGATGCACCCGTATCTGGTGCATAACAAAAGGGGACTTAGAGTATAATCGCGTTGCTCATGGAACACTATCTAATACGATGTAGAAGCTGAATTAATGCTGTAGGTCACTTGATTAATTTGTATTCATGGCTATAACGCGAGCCAATTTCAGATATTCCCTTTCCCGCAATCCTACATTTTAGGGAATATTAAGATCTGATAATCGAATCAACATAGTTATACATAATTTAAATATCGCACTTTTCTATGCGAACACATGAAAATCATCTTTCACGTGTATAAAGAATTAACGTGACCTCGATCGTCTAGTTTTCGATAAAAGTACATATAAGCAATTTAAGAAAGAAAATGGCGACAGATGAACTGTCTTCACATTAAAAAATTATTTTGTTTTCCTCTAAATAGATACATATATACATATCTTCAAAGTTCCACACTAGAATACCCCCCTAATCTATGTATGTGTAAATAACAAAAAGGTAGTATTTTCTCTGCAAGATAGAATAACATTCCTGCGAGCAGGGTGTTAGAAAGTATCCTATATGCCATTCTCGAGTAATCTGGCGATAGTAACCCTCACGTGCAGCTATTTCCATGCGTATTCCAGCAGCTTCTCGTGAAACTCGCGAGGAAAGGAGAGACCTGGACAATCGTCTTCCCAGTGCCAACAAAAGCTAGGCCAGAGTCAGAATTGTACTAGCCCGATACGAGGGACGCAATAGCAGTTACAGAACCGCGTAGAGCTGCAGAATTCACGCTAATGCCATTCACTTCCCAGTTCCCACGTCTGATTCCCTACAGTGCTACGCAACTAACAGCCACGGGTGTCGGCGTTCATTCTTCCATTGGTCATTTTCTGCGTGCAATGTCCTCTGGAGAGCGAGCCCGAAAATCCCCTGAAATATTTCCTGCTCTTGATAGATACGGATATTATGGGACAGACAATTTCAAGTATAAATCAAACGCGAAAAGCGAGCTTGCGTCAGAGCAAATATTTCGCTATCGTTTTAACTTTGATCGTTGTTCATCGAATTGCGATTTTTTTAGATTTGTAATATTAGATGATAAAGATACGAAGGTTTGACCAGCGACAATATCCAATTATGTTTCAATTTTATGTAATTATCAGGTTTCAGCGTTTTTTTTCATCCTTTCTGGGAGATTTATTATTTGTAGTAATTTGGAAGTGTATGGGGTTGTATTGTGAAGCATATGCATCTAATTTAAAAATGGAAACATCGAAGAAGCAATGTTCTTTTATCGAGTGATCAAAGTAAAATTTCAAAATAGTTTTTAATTTCTTTTTTCTGTAATGTAAAACGATAATAGTGTGAACCTCATCTATGAGGATTTATACATTATGAGGATGTGTTTTGTACTTGGTTAGTGGAAATTTAATTTTGAAATGAATTTATTTATAATTTATCTACTTTTGAAATTTCCTTATGTATAATCCATCTACCTTTGGTACTGATTTATTTATAATCCATCAATTTTGTAATATTATTTATTTTTCTTGTGGTAGTCCAAACGTCTACGAACCAAATCGTGAAGCACATCGACAATTTTCGCCATCAAATACTCCAAAAAGAAAAAAAGAAAAAAATCACCAAAGCCTTTCCACGTTTCTGGCTCTGCAATATCAAACGATTTTGGAACAAGGGTGTTTTCTTCATTTGGTTAATGGAAACCAAGGTCCATAAACTCCTGAACTACTGCAAGAATACGCAATTGAAAAGGAACAAAAACAATGGTCGAAGCGTAGAATTTATGAATAAATAAATTTCAAAAGTAATAGGGCTTTCGCTGACCAAATACAAAGAACAAAGAACACCCGTGCAGTATTGTTGTCCTGATCCTACATAATTTTATTTTGGATCTCTTGGAGAAATGTTTACCATCTAACACGTTTTCGTTTTTATAGTTATGTTGTTTCATGATTTAGTATATGAATATTTATAAGGATGTGTAGGTACTGACAAAAAATTTAAATAATGATCAGGACATAGTATGTTGATGAATACGTAATTATAAAAATTAATTGAGTTTCCATTGAGCAAATATAAAGAACGCTCATTCAATTATTATCTATTATCTATTCATGTTAAAAGAAAATAATTTCCATCGTCGTACGACATTGAAAATTACTTTCTGCCTAACATAATTATTGCGTTTAATAAATGATTGAATACCTTGTATATGTAGTATTCTTTGTTCTTGTCAGATTCAGAAATTTCTTTACGGTACCCTTTTCGTTGTTCCAGTTCGATTTTACAGAAAAAGGTAAAAAACAAGAATAACACTGCAATGTATGCCAAATGCTTTAAAAGTTCTTTAAAATGCGACTCGGTGCTGTTGCCATTGGGAATTGGAAAACATTCGTATCAATTGTATCCCATTCGTCAATATTTTTTTAATTCGCGTTGGTACATTGCGAAAGCGAACAATAAACCAACAAAGAATTCTTTTCCGTTCTCCTCTTCGATTATTTCGTCCAATGTAATTAACAAAACTTTGCCTCATTTGCTTGTACAATTATTTATGAATATCTAACAAATTAAATAATATAATTAATCTCTTCTAACCGAATTTGCCATTTCTTTGAATAACATTCTAAACGATACATGTGGAGATTAGAAAAACTATTATATTACCAGAAAGATATGGAAACATGAATATAATAGAAATAAAGCAAGGATATGTATTCGAAATTAAAAATAAATTGGAAAAGATCACAATGTATTAATAATTACATAACTGTGAGAGCGATTGAAAAAAGAAATTTTCAGCACAAAATTTGCCAAAGAAAAAATCGAGCCACCGAGATCATAAAAGAGTCCCTGAGGCTTTCAAGAAACAGAAACTTTATTTTATTAATTCGACAAAATAGAAATAAGAACCGTGCCTTGGAGAATTGTACGTCTCTGAAGAATTGATGACAAGTACAACCATTATTCTTTTGAAATAGTCGATGCGAGATATTCTCCCAGGCCCTTTTAGCGCGAAGGAAAACAGAAACATCTATTGAAGCGTTCATCGTTCTATCTTCGCCGCAAATAGATCCTGGTTGGTGAAAGAAATATTCAACTTGTTATCAGAGATATCGCTTCTGGGATTCGGGCTTGGTAATCGACTGAAATATTGTTATGATTGTACGTATTTTTCACACAGTGGTAGCAGAAAGAAAACCAATTCAGTACGAATATTTAGATGTAATTAATATTCAATTTAAACACTGTGGAGTTTGGTTTACGTTGGACTTTGACGTTCCCCGAATGAGAGTTAATGCAAACTAATTGTTCACAGGGCATATCTGAATCCTTTACGAACGACGGAGATTAAATTTAATTTCAGATTGAATGACAGTTTAATTTAATTTGTGTCTGACTTTTTGTCGAAATCGTATAAATAAATGTAGTTGTTATTCATTTGTTTCTCAATAACAGTGCATATGGTAAAAATTATGCAAACGCCACAAGCATGCGATTAATAAATAATTAATGCTTTTCGGATTCCCGAATTTTACTTTCTCAAGAAATGATCGAGTACATATTTCAATAATTACTTATTTATTCAACACATTTATGAGACAATTGTATAAGTTTGATTACTTGCATTATTTTCGAAAAACAACTAAATATATCTATTCTTTTAGCAGAATACATTTTACTTTTACATGTGCTTGTAATTATGAAGAACAATCGTTTTTAGGAAATAAATGCCTTTATCGAACACTCTGTCGTAAGGCAAAAAATGTTTTGATAAAGAACCGATGGCAAGATGGAGGAGAAAAATACATTAAACGGTGGCTACTTAATATTATATTAAGTTCCCTCTTATCCTTAGCTTTAAATACGCAGCACTTATTTTTCCTAAATTAACGTTCATTCTGTAATCCACAAAAAACTCTACAAAAATAATATACGTTATAACGATGGATGGGCCGTAAATGTAGTAAAGAGTGCGCACTCACTTTAATTCGATCTAATCTGGAAAGGGCTTCTTGCATGCTAAGTAGGCAGCGAGTTCGGCGAAGTAAAATGAGATAAGTGTAAAACTAAATCAACTCCGGTGCACCGATTTTCATCTAAACACAATTTACAACGTGGTTGTAAAATACAGTGTTAACAGAGGCGACGGAGAATACTGTTTCGCATACAAAAGTGTGCCGTTAGATGATACTAAGCTTTCTTTAAGGACACTTTAGTTTAAGATGCGGTCGACAGGGGATGATGCTGTTTTAGAGATCGTACTCGCGCCTCCATTTGTATTTATTTCGGGGATTTTTGCTAAATTTAAGTTCAAATATATTATTTCCAAGGAAAAAGCAGCTCTGTGATAACCATCTTTATTCCAGTTGGCGCAATGAAGATGAAAGAAAATTTAATGTTTATAGGTTGGCTTACCAAAATGAAAAATATATTTTTCATGGCGAATTTTCTATACATTAATTGGAAATTAATTAACACACGAACTGTATTTATGAAAATTGTAACAATGAGTGTAAATACTATTAAATTAACTATGCCCTACATCCTGTAAAATGAATAATAGCCATACGTATACAAAAATTTTAATATTGTACAATTTTATCAAAGAAATGAAAATAAATATACAAATATTAGAAACTAATATCTGGTGGGTCTTAGACTGGCCAAAAATAGTAGACCACTATAAAAACCACTATAAAATTTCAAATGTAATTTATCTCTGGCGCATAGCATACAGTTTCACCTCTGGCACAATTTTTAACTACAATCCAAACCGTGTAAATTGAAATTCGCGGAACTTAACTGTTGCGCCGCAGAATTAAAAGGACGGCTTTGCTCGCTATTGCAAAATTCCGCGTATTTGTTTAAAATGAACGCCAAAGTTCTCGTAAATGCTGGGAACAAATGAAACGCGCCATAAATCAAAACTTTCAGAGAAACCGGTCAAGTGAATTTTCAATTTTGATGTTGCGCCAAATTTTCATAAAAATACGGAAGCGCGAGTAGGAGAAGTGGTTAGTCGCACACTAGCTCGACTAGTTTGAGTGCAATGTATTGGTTTGGGGTATCGATATCGCAGGGACTTTAGGAGCCAACTAGCTTCCCGAATTACCATTTAAACGGATTCAAATTGTTCCTGGATACTCGTTGCTCAAAGTTCGACTATGCTTTCGAGGATTATAGGCCGACACGGACTACGTTGTTTTCACCTCTCTTAAGCTGGCAGGACCAAATCAGCAGAATCACGTCGGACTTAGTCGAATATTTCGTACTTATTTTGTACTAATTTGTACCACAAACGATAATTTGATCGAAAATATGGTTTTACAATAATATTAACATGTCACGTAGGCCTTTTTTTCTCGATGGATCAAACGAAGAAAGATTGAACGCGTATTGGTTGATGACTGTCACCAGAGTCTGTTCGATCCAAGGACAACAGCAAAAGTTTAAAGTATAAAGTGTAAAGTGTACAAAATTTCTGTTTGCTTTCAATTGCTATAACAGTAGAATTTTATTTTGTACTAAATTATAGAGCAAAGAAACTGTCACGTACAATTTTCAATTATCGATGCAACTAAAGTAATAAAGACAATGTATGAACTTCATACATAATCACATACATGTTATCTTCTATTCTATGTACATTTACAAATTTAAATTTTAATTAAATCTCAAATGTGGAATTAAAAATTTTAATTTCAATTTGTTCATCGTCACGTACAAATTTTGACTTTACCTTTATTCAATTTAATTAAGGTTGAGTTAACAGTTTTAAACATTTGCTTTGAGAAGATACGTAGAAATTAACATTCGCTGTGAAACAATATATAAAATATAGCACTTTACTAGTTTATGAAGGTATGTATAAATCTAATGAATTTATTTTGAATGAAAGGATCGTTTGCATTAGAAACAATCCAGGTAGAAGTGAATGTGTTCTATCGTTATTCGCACAAAACAGCTAAAATAGACCGTGAGGTGACAATTCCAAAGTTTCTGTGGCAGTAATATTATTAAAACTTCGTAATTGCACGTAATTGCAGGGGTTGGTCATCGGTATGTGGAACTAGTTTCGAATTCGCATCTGGACTGTAATGTACGAATATTAGGTTAATTATTGTAGCCAATTCTCTCATTTTCGACGGTATCTGAATGGCAAAAATCTGCATCATAGGAGTTCTCTCACCTCTTTTTCGCTTCGTGTGTTAAGGATAGAATAAAGATAGATTAAGGATAGATTAAACATATTTTATAGTAACATATTAATTATATGTTATAAAAAGGTTGAAAATGTTATTGAATTAATTTTTTATCTTGTCATGTATGCAAATGAAAAGAAACATTAAATATTGCTTAAATGACCTATGCTTTATATATTTTTGAAAATACTAACAACTTCAACAATATGAAATTACCATTGCCTTAATACTGAACTGTTACTCGTCGAATATTTAAATTGCCCAAGCGTTCGAATATTCGATTACAGAAAAATTCGACAAGTGGTTCGAGCTTTAGATGGAACCGGCTTTCGCGTCGAAAAATATGCAAACGCAAGCGTGGAAAATAATGGCCGGGGCGGCGGGTGAGCGGAGACGTTTGAAATTTTCTTCATCGGCGTGCCAAATCCCGTAAATTTCGGGAGCTATTAAGTTTATCGGGTCGGGTAAGGAGTTCCCAAGTTTTATAAATGGCGCGCGACCGCTTGGCCGTCGCTGTCTTCGATGCAATCTACGGAAAAACCTCGTTCCTCAGGTTCACTTAATTCTACCACCGTGTGGCGCATCGAGTAGACGAAAGAACTGCGAACTTTTGCAGCCACGATCGATCGATGTATCGTAATAGAAAACGATTCATCCGTTTCATCATCCTCGCCCATCTGGAGCTAGCTGGACACTCTATTTAGGTCACAAGAATTCTAATATTTCTAAAAATTGTACTGTATGAATTTTAATAAATGTTGAGCTTCTTCGTCTATGTTTGTCGACAGCCATAAGTATCAGTACATCCTCAAAAATGTGGTCGAATATGTAGATATATTGCAAATGAGAGATTTTATTAAATTGTATATTGTTTAATATTAATCAAACCTTTGATGTTTGATAGTATAGGTGATCGTTGCTGTTCATGTGATAGTAAAACAGAAAAGAGTGTTATTTTAAAGGTGATGTGATCTCTGTGAAGAGTTAAGATACCAGTCGTGCATCACTAGTGTAAGAATATTTCCTCCCAAAAACCAAATTAATATTGTCTAATTAATTTTCGTTATACATTTACAGTGTTCATTTTATTAAAACTCGTTCAAAAATTTCCAAAATGATCTATGACAATATAATTTCGATTACAATCAAACAACATTACAAATTCGCTTCAAGATTAACAATGAAATGGTTAAGGTATAAAGTACTAATTTACAGAAATTTGGATTCTTCCACATCACCTTTGGAGGTTTCAAACACAAACTAATTAAAAACAAAAATTTAGAAGTTTCTATTACTCTTCTCTTAACCGAAATCGATATATTGCCCGACAGGATTCTCGCAAACCTCTAAAATTATTACCACAAACCGTGCAACTTTGATCAAACCATACAAAACCACCGGAGCGTATCTTGGTTATTAAAAAGTTTCCCATGCTAAATTGATCCAGCACCTTTGCAGAAAAAGAATTCCGAAGAATCCCTGCGGTAACGCGGCGCCAGTTCACGTTTATTAAAAATCTCATACTACAGGCTACAGTTTAAAATTACATTACTTAATCCCTACAAAACGACTCGAATCTCTAACTCACAGGACACCATTTTTGTAAATAGTCTCCACCAAGCTGACCGTGGGAGAGATCAAAGTTGAACGATGCTGTCTGTATTGTTTCGTTTTTCGTGATTTCGCAGTGAACCTCGTCGAGTTTCCGCGACATCCGAGAGGTGCGATTTTGCGGGAAGGAATCGTGTTCGATTTCGTGGAATACGACGGTGGTAACGGCAATTTGGCAAATCTCAAAGCGACACGATTCGCACGGTCTAATTCGTCACCCGTGGGGAGGAAATAATGACCCCGGTTTCTTCTTAGTATGCCGTACTCCACGCCTCTCCGCAAGGCTGCCTTTACCTGTAATTATCAATTACTCGGAATTACAATTTTTATCGCGAACATCCCTTCGAGGATATCTACACTATATACTGTAGCAATTAATTTATATTGGATGATTTATCGTTGAACGGGATGTCGAATAAAAATTGAGGTGAAGCTTTAACCCTTTCCGAAGGCCAGCTGTTCCAGATATTTAAAAGTGTCCTATCATGAAGAATATTTCTATTGAGGTATGGTAGTTTATATACTTTGGTTTAGTTATTACAGTATTGAAATTTGAAAAAATTATCTATATATTCTTTTCTTGGAGTATTAATTCGACAATCTTCATAATAAAGATACTAGAATAAATAGATTAATGTATAATCTATTCATAATAATGTACTTTAGTCAGAGATCAATTTTTAATAATGTTATAATCTTTTCCTTTTTAAGTGTGTAGGAGACTTTTGTTAAAGGCAAGCATGAATATTGTTGCAATTCGTTTAAATACAAAATGAAATGTATTTAGCTTTAATATTCTTTTTCTTACAGAGACGTGTAATGACCTCGTTTAAAAAGTAATGTACCTAATACGAAAACTGTATTCATTTAAACAATAATTTTCATTAATTACTATGTAAATCATGTTGCAACGTGTTGAAAATCGAAATTAAATTTATCGAGCTCCAATATTTTCTGTCTTAAATAATTATGATATAGTTAAAAAGATCTAAAACGTATCGTGATATTCAAAGGTGTCGTTTTAGAAATAATATAATTGTTTATATTTAAATTACAATTTTCATTAATTACTCCGCAAATCTACCTACGCTTTTATGTTAAATTACGAATAACTCTAACTGTCTATTTTACATACAAGTAAATTTCATGCCGTGTATTTCATTTTGCACACAATACATGAGAAATGGTGATCATTTCAGAATGAACCTACAACAGAAAATGCATGTACGCGGTGTATAACGCGCATTCTCGAAATTATAATGTAATATAGACGGTGATATATGAAAACAGAATGGCCGCTATAACCGCCTGAAAGGATGAAATTTCAAAAGTCCGGCGCAAGAACAACCACCGAAAGAACGTTGAGAGAACTGCTGAAGGAATGTTAATTACGAGAATAAAAGCAAAAGTAATTCAGTCGGTTGTGTTCAACTAACGACGTTTCCAGCCGCGGTTCCCTAATTTCCTTAGTCTTGCATAACGAAACATTTCACTTTGTTAGTTTTTCTTTCGATTTCAGTTTTTATCTTTCTGTGGACGGTTGCTGTGTCCGAGAAATTCATGAATCACTGTAATTAGGGAGCTAACTTAAGTTTTGGAAGATTCAAGTGATGTTTCCAAATTACACCAACAGTTGACGCGTGTGTTCTGAGTGAGTTAAGAAACTTGAAGAAGTCGGAAAACCCTGTTTCAAACTTAAAATTTAAATTTCTTTAATGAAAATGGTCTGGCGATTTAGAAAAATTGATTTCGGACAGATCATACTTTAATTTGTAGTTTGAAAAAGTTAATTATATATTCTTTTTTGTTTGCAGTGTGTTTATTTGACATTATTTATGATAAAAACACTAGAACGAGTACATAAATTAATGTATGAATAAATCTTGTGCAAGTTTGTGAATTTTATGAAGAGTAAATATAGATTTAAGCTGCAGAAAAGTAAGTTCTTTTAGTCTAAATTGGCAATGAAAAGTGTAAATAATTATTGTAGATTTAAATGGAATATCAATTTGGACAGATGGAATTAGTTAGAAGGCAAGGGAGTCTCGAATGTTTTCAACCACTTCGGTTCGTTTCAAAAGAAATTCAAAAGAAATTAATAATTGGAAATTTGAAAGGGATTTTAAAACAGGTTCGCACGTAACTTCTCTAGTGTTATTTCCGGTATGTTCTTTCTATCCTGATAATCCTGTAAAATATGAATGTTTAAATAGAAATATTCTTCAAAAATTTTAATGGAATATTAATTTAAACATTTTTAGAGCATTCATACTGATAACTGAGTTTAAAAACAATTTAAAAAAAAGTAAAAACCCGTAATTTTTGTGAATTCTCTGGTGTTATTCCTTCATTCCTGAATAAGTCCTAACACATTCAGATAAGGACATCGTAGAGCATTCTTTAAGTACAACTTTGGAATCACATAAATCATGTCACACTAAAACTTAGATCGTTAAATTTATGATAATGAAAATGGAGTTTCTCTAGAATGAAATGTATCCAACTCAATATAAATTAGCCTCTCCTAATTTCGCGTAAAGTATAAAATATACGGAATATTATGGACGATCATGGTCCTTCGCGATACGACATTTATTCGGCTCGTAACTCATCCTTCGAATAATCCCAATTCAAGTGAAAGCAATAAAGCACACGACTTTAAATTTCACCGGCATTACCGGTCGAGATTGCTTTCAAAGCGCTTTCAATGCCATAATAATTATCTCCTGGGCCACTCACTTGTCGTTTAACGCGTCCCTCGGCCATATTGGATGCATAACTTATGTAACCTATGATCTTGTTAGGCGTCGAACCCCTGGTTTCACGAAGATCCTGTATAGCAGACACGATCAGCGCAGCAATTTTCATCGGCTTTACTTTCCCCGCCTTTCTCCTCGATATTTTCCTCGCTACCTTTCTCCTTTTTCGTGCCATTTTATCGATAAATTTTTACTGGAGGAATCGCTCTCGCGGCTGAGGGACGACGGAACTTGAAATTTTCACAAAATCGTCGCCGGCAAATTCCAGATATTGCGAGACACGACAAATTTAACCATCGACGGCTGCCGAAAGAATGATTCGCGCGACCCTTCGTTTGTTCGCGACAACGAATTGAAGTTGCGGTCGTTGAATCGCGAGCTTCGATAAATATACAGCTGCGCGACGAAATAGAGCGAAAACAATCGCGGAATTTGATTTTATTTGCTACATATTCCTTTAAATAAATTCTTTTTGGTGCATATCAGTTTTATGATTATTTGTTGCGTTCTATTTCGGATTCTATTAGTAACTAATTTCTCTAAATTGAGTATTAGTTATTCGTTAAATTTGTCGATTAAAGGAATAATGGATAAATAATTCGTTAGTTGAAATAGCTATGTGCAAAGAAATTTTGCAAGATGCAGGTACCGATCTGTATATGTTAAATAATTATTCAATTATGTTTAATTACATAAACGAAAGTTAACATTGTAGAGTGATGTTACATTTTTAAAGTTGAATAATATGGTTATGATATATAGTAGAAAATTAATATTATCATTCTTTTACCCTGAGTGCAAGTACGTGAAGAATTAATGAGAACATCAGTAATAGATCAAAAACATTGATAACTAAAATAAAAGAGTATTAAAATTGTTTATGCTTGTCCAAGCTATAATGGATCATATTGTTTTCATAATTATTCAAACCAAATGTAAGAATAAAAATAATATATCATAACAAATTGCAAATTAGACCATACACGTGTAATTAGTGTAATATATAACGACAATAGAATATAAAAAAAAAACTCGAAGAACAAAATTAACATAAATATCTTAAATATCTACGTAGTTAACTATCAGTAACAAATAATAGTGCCACGTGGTTGAAGAATAATCAATTAAACTTAAAAATCACTTTATTATCGCTGTTGTCAATAATTTTATAGAAAGTGTTTCACCTTTGCAACAGTTCTAATTAGAGAACTGGATGAATTCGCCGCAACATTTATTGACTCAATCAATACGAGCATTTTTGAGTTAATGAAAATCTGATTTAATAGCAATTATCGACGAGTGTCTGCGGGTGACAATTAGTAACAGCAAAAGTTCTACGTGCTTGACAACGAATCATTCGCAATCAATATGTGGAAACTTTATTTCCACATTTACTTGGAATTTGGAACAGTCTTTGAACTATTGATTGTACACGCGAAATACACATCGTTATTTCCTCGCCAGTTTACGGAATTTCGCTGCGCTCGATGGTAAAGTCAGAACTTTCGAAATTGTTTAGTAGAAATTCAACGTGCAGGTCATTTATCTGTTTAAATTTCAAGAACAAACGCATTTAGGAGAACTACTATTTTCATTAAAGGCTTTCGATGCATTTGAGGAAATATTGTTTGTAATCGAACCTTGTTAAGGAATAAATTAAACTGCTTAATGTGAAAATGTTTCTCGTAAAAAGATAATAATGGTGGATTTAAAAACCACTTCCATTTAGAAATAAAAAGAGACAGATATGAAGATCCTTTTATATGAAAGATATTTTTTTAGTTTTTTTTTAGTCTAAAGTTTATCGTTTCGTCATGTTAGTATTTCCGATAAAAACGAAATTGTAGTGATACAATTTGATACACTATACTGTACCACCTGTATTACACCTTTATAGATCTTTTCACATGATATCGCATTTCTTCGAAGTGGTTCTATCAACAGAAGTCTATTTTATAAAATTTGATAGACTAGCCATTTTGCTTCTAAGCTCATCGATATCTGATATTCAGAATCGTAATATAATTAATTCAATTTTCTACTCCGATTCAAAACCATTCATTTGTCACTTTTATTTGAAATGGAATGAGTGCTTGAAGGTGACCAAACACAATAATCGAAACGTCAGTGAATAAAAAGAAATAGTAAGTGCAATACTCAAACTTATAGACTAAGCACTCTTTCGTTTCATGGGGGATAAATTATAAATGGAGTTTTTTTCTGCACTAATCGATGCCACAGAAACAAAAGCAATTTTTATCTGTAAATCGATTTTAAGATATACATAAATATGCTGTCTCACTTTGATATGCTATATTTTTGAATCCTAAATAGTATTGTGATTGTAAGTAATAGTCATTTTTATACAAAAGCAAATGTACACATACAGTCAGTCCCCGAAGCGTTCTTACCCTCCATGTCTATTAAAAAAATTTGTTTAACCTTATTGTAAGTGATAGGTTCGATGTTTTCAAATAAATGTTTCATTTTAAATACATACATGAATAAATTTAATCTTGACAAACTCAATACATACATACTGTACATGTTAACCCTTTGCAGTCGAGAGGTGACTCTCAGTCACCACTAGGTTTTCTTTAGGTTTAATTTCTTTGGAATTTGAAGTGCCAATAAAATGATTGTCGTTGAGGCAAAGGTGACCTGATTCTCAAATTTCAAATTAGAGATCTCATTTTCGAAGTCAATAGAATCTCAGCATTCGTGGCAATAGAATGCTAAAAAAGCATCTCAAGTTGCTGGTAGATACCAGAAAAAGGAGGCCTCGAGTGGAAAGGGTTGATACCCTTCAACAAGTTAAAACAAACAAACTCGAATTTAAATAAATAAATTCCAACCCCAAATGAACCCTCACTGACCAACCACAGAAAACACTCGTGTCACAGTATCTAACATCGTAGCCCAAAAAAAGTGCAAACCCTTTTTCCTATCAACAAAATATATCTTTCAACTTCTGCGCCCTTATCTCGCAAACACCCCATACACCTATCCGTATTCGCATGCTACAAACTGGCACGAGAATCGCGTACCTTTCTTTGCATTTTATAGGTCCTGCGAGTTTATCGGTCCTGGCTTAGGCAACCCCTATTCGCGAGAATGGCCGCCTTTTTCCCTCTGCTACTCAATCAGTCAACTTTACGATAGGCGTACAGCTCTCTCGACCAATGGGAAAAGAAAAGGTCTTGAATAATACATTGCACCGTCGCAGATGCACTCGGCACCGGTATCAGTTTCAAGGCGGCATAATTGCCCTTTTACCGGTCCCCCGTTGCCGCGATAAGAGTGGCAACCAGTTGTGCGCAAATTAGTCCACGTCAGAGATAGATCGCAGCAACGTCGATACGCGAGAACGTCATTATGATGATCGAGTGCGACGCTCCTATCAAGAGCGACCAAACGGGGCGAAGTTTATTCAACTCTCGCGTGTGTCATTCTAATTTGTCGAGCTCGAAATTGATACGCGAGCTCGAAATTGATACGCGAGCTCGCGTCGAGTTTCCTGACACCGCGCGAAATCATTTAGGAAGATTGAGAAGTTGGCCGACAGTTAACGAGGATAATGGACTCCGTTCACATGAAACTCGACGGTGTCCTGCAATCGGTTGTATCGGGCTTGGACTAATTCCGTTTAAATACTGTTCGTACCATTTATTACAAGTTTATGTTGTATGCTCTGTTGGGGTTATATTGATCTAGGATTTTTATGCTCCGTGAATTAATTTCATAAACTTATTATTCATAATAAGCGAAGCCGCCCGAAAAGTGACAAATACATCGATCATCCGACCGATGCACAGATCGAAACATATCATCCCTTCATTTATGTTACAAGTTCTATTGGGATTATATAAATTTAGATTAGTTATATTTCGCGACTTCCTAAATGCATGCGTATATTGATAAATCCAAAGTACTAATAATAAAATTATTATAGCATACTGTAGATAATTTTATCAATACACAGGAGTGGATATACAGGCATTTACCACTACAGGAGTTAAACTTTAAAGTATTTATTCACTGTTTGACGAGTACCATATTCAATACAAATTATATAATACTTTTATTACTAATATTCTGAACTTATCGATATGCGTATATTTAAGGATTCATCAAATACGTAAAATGTAGGTTAATGTAATCGCACTATATAAAATAAACTTTGTATGTAATTAAAAATGTCTAGTTTATATTATTTAGTCCCAACATAATAACGTAAAAGACAATATCTTAAATACAAGTCTTAATTACAGAATAAGCCACGATTTCCTTGAACATATTTTCAAATTTCTGGATCCTTTCACCTAACGTAAAAATAAGGAACTATGAAAGTATAACGCGCTACTGAATATAAGCGTTAAATACACCCGCGCATTCCGAACTTCGTCTCATTGGAAAGTCGCCATTTTTTAACTAACTCCGATAAGATTACCGCGAAGGAACTAAGTTCGTCGGGCGATTATCCTAAATCAGCAGTTCCTAAATTGGCGACCGGAGAAAGTTTCGAGAAAAGCACGGAAGTCTGATATTTTTCTAATAGGGAGAATTTATTTTCGCCTCGTTGCGTTGGCAAAGACCAAGGAAAAGTTTAGCGTCGTGATTTTCGAACCGTTTATCCTTTATCGAAACACGACTTAGAATTGGAAATTTGACGTACAGGTTTAGATACGATGGTATAGATCTCTCAAAATTAAATTGTATATACTGATAGACATTTAGGGACCATAAACTTATCACGATATTAATACGTTAAAGATTTTTGTTAATTTCTGATTCAATATAATTATTATCATTATAACATTTACGTTTTGATTCAAAGTAGGTATACTTTCTCTACATTTCTACTCGCCTCGATCAACAAACACCACAATTTAACTCATCGAAGCACACGATCATAAACGAAAAATAAAATTCAAGCAGCACAGAAGAACAGTGTCAACAACTGTCTAGCGCGCTTTGACTTGTATACATTTCTAATTCCACGCATTAAAAACTTTAAATGAAATAGTAAAGCTAAGCAAAAGGTGGGATAGTTTTTAACCCACCTAACTTTCAAAGAGTTAAACGAGAAGAACATTCCATTTCACCCGGTACACAGCTCCCAAATCGCGTCGCAACGAAGGCACGATCGCGGTCAACGAAGCTCCGCGTCGTTTTCAACCGTCAGCGGTCGTTTATCATATACAGGTTTCTGGAATTTCCAATTTCACGGTAACACGTTACACGTGTTAGGGAAGTTAGTCAGCTCGAATTAGATTAACGACGCATCGACAAATCGCGTTGCTTTCTCTATTAACCCGTTACCCCATTACGATTGTTGCGCGTTGCGGCCCCTGGTATCGCGGGATTGAGATTTCCCGCGACAGTTTGCATTTCTAACTGCATTCTATGCAAATCGCGACCGGTCGCGTGTCGTTTCAGATATCGGGCTTAAAGCGTTGTGTGTTAATTCCGCGGCGAACCGCTCGCGACGTCTGCGCTTATTAGCGCCGGCGCTTATCGTGGTGGTGTCGCTACGGCGATTCTAAGTCCCGAGGCTTATATCGAACTTGCGCTCGCGTTCTACAACCCCTACCGTTCGCCTTACCGGCTTCGATAAGAATCCGACCGCTCCATCACCCGTAATAATGCGCGGTCGCGTATCTCGCGCTTTTTTCTCTCCCCGGTCGGAGATCAATTTGCAATCCTCTTCGCGTTTCTGCGACTCGACCGTGGAGCGGGGGAGGAGCGGCGAAAAAAGCTGGTTACGCTCGACCCCAATCGATACCCGCAGTGGCGTATTACACGGACGGGCAACAATTTTTTTATTCGAGTAATGGGTAACTGGCAAAACCAACGTGTAGATTCGCGAACAGGGGAATTTTGCAATTACTTAGTATGGTTGGCGTGTAAATAGTCTTGGATAAGTATGGAACGTGTACACCTTCGTTCATAAATATGTGGACACTCGCTACCTTCAATTAATAATTAATACACACCGGAAATTATTACTATACAACTTTTGTGGCTAAATTCTATATTGGATGTGTATTTAACAACATTTGATAATAATAAATGTTTCGAGTGCCGTATTCATTTTTATAGGGGAAATATGGAATAGAATATATGAAAAACATTTATGGCGAAATATTACAAAATAAATGAGATAATATTACTTCGGATACAATGAAGAAGAAAGAAATGTACATGTCGAATTGAGTAAAAAAAGTAAGAAATTTTAACATTATCTAGTGATATTAAGAAAAACTATTGATAAAATATATTCGCTTATTCAACATAAACATACCGGAACATAAATGATTTTTCCTTGTAATAAATTAAATACAACAGTTAACTTTGTAATAGAATTTTTCTCCCTTTTTGCCTTTGTGATTGAAATTAATAATATTTGTTGAAAGGAGGACCACCAAATATATTTTACTTTGAAACAAAATTTAAATGCATTTCTGTTTCGAACTGCATCATGAAGATTCTTTTCGGTGGATTTATAAAGGGTTCTCCTCATAATAAATGAAATACAAAGGTAAACTTTCGGATAAAATTAAATTTGTCGTTTCTTTGCTTTGTGGGATTAATAATATTATTTGAAGAGAAGTCCACAAAATACACAATCCTTCTTTTCAGTTTCAAACAAAATATAACTTTAGTTCTGTTTCTAACTGTATCCTTTGATTAGTTTATGAAGAAAAATTCAATTTTGTCTCATTTTGAAGAGCTGAAAAGAAAATAACTGAAAAAGAATAGCAAAATAAAAAGAATAACTGCAAAATCAATTAATAAGAACTATTTCAAGATTAGTTAAAATGTACACGGTAATATTGAATGTTTACTAATGCTTCACAAATATTCATACAGTTTATTATATTCAACCAACTACATACTTTTTTATGCTTTTCTTTATTCGAGAAATTTTATCATATTGAAGTTTTAAATTGCAGTTTATTATATATACCAAACTTATATTATACATATTGAGACATTTAACAAGAACTCAACGATAAGGCAAACTGAAAGAATTCTCCAAGAAAGAAATTTCTCGAAAAATTATGTGCAACACCGTCCAGAATTAAGAAAACGGCGCCAAGTCTTCGATTACTCTTGTAGCGTGAAAAAAATGATAAGGGGTTATTAAAACGAAACCGAGTAAATGGCGCGATAAAGAACATTGCATGCTGCTTTAAAGGGTACGATATTACATGATTGATGAAAGAGAAATGTTACCTTTAACAATGCATCAGTTTTCCTTTCATGAATAAATCCGCTCACTGTGATACGACTGCTATAAATTTTAAGAAAATAGAGCCACTTGAATGTTCTGCGTTTATTAGCTCCTACAAATCTTATCAACGTAATTTAAACTGTACAGGCACACTAACCCTCGGAAAATATATCTGGAAATTTGTTTTGCATATTTATGAATACCCATGCCATCTATTTTGCATATTTACACGTCGTACGAGGAAATCGGGTTGAAATCAAAAAGAGGTAAGGAGAGAAAGTAAAGCGTAGTTGATCTTGTTTACCAAACTTTATTTTTGAGTAAACTAATTTTGATAAATCGTAGATCGTGGTACAGAAGTCTGAGATAATGTGATCTATTTCTTCATTAGTAATATGTATCATCCAGAAGGATAGAATGCAAAGGAAGAAGATACCCAAATTAAATTTTTAATGTTAACTGTTTTATCTTCCGACTCAACCAGCTGATCAAATAAAAGGCAAAGTATGCACAAAACACCTATACAATAATTATGCATACAACTTTAAAGTTATCTCATGCAGAATTTTGCTTAAGTCAGATCCTGCTAGAAAAATACGCATTTATTACACGCGAAACAATCTTCGCTTGTATAAACGCAATTTTTCACAACACCACACCTAATAAAAGTTACAGCTCATGCGCACGGAATGGGTCACGCAACTGGGACGTGTCGTATCTCTCTTATAGTTTAAAAGCAAGAAAAATTTATTACACGCGAATATTAAATACCGCCTGATTAATCTAAATTCGCATGACCTTGCTTCTTTCGTAGGCTCATCGTTCCACTTTAAAGTGCAGCTGCATGATTCAGCTATCTTTCTTAGATTTTAATTAAAATTTGTTCAAATTATATAACAATCTTTCTTACATGGATTTGTTACATGGACAATCTTTTCTTAGATTGTATTGTATAATTGTGGAGACTATCAAATTAATAGTTTGGAAGATACTTAAAGTTGAAGCTTTAGGTTTATTAAAATCAGTAATACTATATTTGTAAGCATATTCTCTCAAAATTACGTATTCATTAAATCAATTCTTGTTTTATTTAACCCATTCACTGTCAACTACGAAATGTCTCGTAGTTCAAATTGATTGCAATTTCCCAAGGGATAAGTTTACAGCCTTTTGAGTCACGAATTATTGAAAAAAACAGATCGTAAATTTTTTTTTTAAAAACGAGTTTAATAACAATTTTATTTTTAAAATAATAATCTTGATTGCACATTTGTATTAAATCTTGCCGCCCAAGGCAAAATGAGTGAATGAGTTAATGACTCAGTAATGCAGAACAGTTGGTTGATAAAATACTCAATTGCTACTATAGGGCACTCTATTAGTAAATCCTACAAGCAAGGGATCTACATTTCTGAGCCTTACAAACAGAATGAACTACATAATCAACAGACTTAATTGCAAAGTGTTCCAACAAAACAGCAAGTATACGCCTCCTAAATCATCAGCATTCTAATCTCTATCGCTGTGCAGATCCCCATTTTAAAGATGAAGAGATCCGTTAGAAAAATTCCCTCGTAAATATTCAAGTACCAAATTGCTAACATATTTTCATCAACCTCTATCGCTAACCTCCTATTTTCTCCTAGCAAAGTTCTCTAATTTTGTTTCCAATTGACCCAAACATTCATGACTCGACCCTATAAATCAACCCAGCGCATCGTACTTGGTACTCGCAAACATTTATTTCCCATTGTCTTGCTGCGATGGCCAGTGAGACGCGAATCGACTATAGTCGACGGAAAGGCAGTCAAGATAGCGAAGGATCGATAAATCTCTCGGTCCCGGGGACACGTTTGGCAACGCAGATCGAGGGTTCGAGCTCGACGAAATCTAAATCGAGACGGAGTCAAGGGATGTAACGAGTGGCGGACGAGCAAAAAATTGGTTGGCCAAGAGAAAAGGGGCGAAAAGAACGGAAAAGAAAGACACGATCGCATGATCTTTGCCGTACGCCAAAGCGCAGTGTCTCCCGTGAATGGCTCTCCACGGTTTTATCCGAGGCCACAATCTCCGAGTCTTTGGGAAATCGCAGGCACACACCGGAAGAACTTTCAATTATATTCCTATTCAATTACGGAAGCACCCTCGTCTCCCCCTATCGCTCGTTTAAACGAGGCCGATGCAAAGCCGCTCACAGCAGATACGAGTCCCATTATATGCGCCAGGTGAACAAGTTCAAAGGAACGAAAGCTACTGTAGGTCAACACCGCGAGCACGGTATTGCGGGCACGTCAACAAGCCGTACAACTTTACCTATGTCTCGCGGTTCAATTATCGCGCATCGGCGCCGGGATCTATTTTCCTGACGACAACTCGACTTCTGTGGAAACGGAAAAAGGATTCGTTTCTTTCTCTTTACGTTTGCACGAAGTTTCCCAGTGTCGAAAGGTGAAAATCTTAGGAGCATTATGGTGAAACTGGAATTCTAATATGATGTTTACTTATTGTTAGTATGTATATTTGTGGGTGTTTTTCATTATATTCTAAGTATTATTCTTAGATATTATTTTCTAACATTCTTCTCTAATATTCTTCCGAAGTATTCTTTTTAAATATTCTTTTTACATATTCCATTCGAATATTCTTGCCTAATGTTTCTAAATATTCTTCTTACATATTCTATTCTAACATGTTTTTCTAATATTCTTTCTAAATATTATTCCTACATATTCTTTTCTAACATCATTTTCTAATATTCTTCCTAAATATTATTTCTAAATATTCTCTTTACATATTCTATTCTAACATACTTTCCTAATAATGTTTCTAAATATTCTTTCTAAATATTCTTCTTACATATTCTATTCTAACATTTTTTTCTAATATTCTTTCTAAATATTCTTCTTACATATTCTATTCTAACATTCATTTCCAATATTCTTCCTAAATATTCTTTCTAAATATTCTTCTTACATATTGTATTCTAATATTCTTTCCAAATATTCTTCCTACTATTCATCCCAAACATTCTTATAATATTTTTGTCTAATATTCTCGTTCATATGCACTTTGTATAAACTAAATGCTCTTTTTAGTTTATTAATGGAACAAATTCATCTTTCACTCTGACAGACATTGCAAAGTAAGATTTCTCACGTGTGTTTTATCTAATACTTACAGTCAACTACTAGATAGTTCATTTGCTATAACGATCGATTTCTTCCCAGATAGTTACTGAATTTTCTAAAATTGTTCTCTACATCTTTATCACACAAACTTTTTGAACATTTTCATTGCATAGTTAATAAGAGTTTTGGAGTATCTTTAGATACTCCCCCTCTTTATTTAATGACAAAGAAACAAGTTACTAGCGCACTCTCACTTGTTCTAAGTCACAGAAATGTTTTCATTTACCAAATGATATAAAAAAAAAACCTTTTAAATGACCAATGTTGTAATCGTTTATGTTACATGCCGATTGAACACAAACTCTCACGAATACATTTACGAATAACCATAACAAATATCAAAAATTTATGTCAACTATTAGGTTATTCCAAAAGTTTCTTTCGTTTTATTAATAACTAATACATATATTTATATAAACACTGCCACACAAGACGATTAAGAGCAAGTTGCGAAAGAAATTTTTGAGACAGTCTAATACCTTGCGTCCAAAAAAATCATGAAAATTGCCTCGAAACTGGTCCAAAAAAATAAGAGTGCCCCGCTCATTGGTCCATTACAGCTACCTTACGTACAGCTTGAATTGTTCACGTAGCGCAATTACCCTTTTCAATAATTCATATTGGCGCATACGATGGTCGCAGCTTCCCTCTGGAAATGTCCGTTTACTCGTACATCACGAACGGGTCACGTTAAATACGAACATTTCGAACTTTCCGCTATCCAATATCGGGGCCGAACGACGATCCTGCATCGGCTGTGCATTAAAACGGCACCATTTCGTGCTACGGTATATCTCGACGCGATTCTATGCCGGTCGATCTTTAATAGCACAGTATCCATACGTGACTATCGGTCGTAACCGTACTCGACTCCCGCGGACTTGAAAGTGATCGATCCAGAAACAGGAAACGAACGAAAGCAGCCAGACTTGCGAACCGGAACGTTCCACCAGGCCGGTATATGCAGAGCGAAACGGTGGAAGGAAGCATCCTAGGAATTACCAGCATTCCGTCGGATCGTACCTGGATTGCGCCGTTTCCATGCGGGGTCGCAATCACCGATTGGACTTACGCGAATGCAATTGATCCGCGGGTAATGGTCGTACACACGATAATACCATAACAATCGTACATCACCATCGTCGGCGATTCCGGCATAGGTTATGACGACCGCGCCGCTTATGCCTCATCGAACAAGCCTAGCCTCCAATTATCCTCCGTTGCAGTCACGATAAAAAAAAAATTGCCTGCGATGGAGGATACAAGGGGTTGCGTGGTCTAATTTACGGACCGTTGATTGAATTGGTAGAAAAGCTGGGGTGAAAGATTTGTTTGTTTTAAGGTAGAAATTAGTGTCTGAATCGTTTTAAAGGTGGAGGTAGTTTAATATTAAATATTTAGAATCACTCTGGAATAGAGAAAATTAATTTTTTGACGACGTAAGAGCAATTCAGGTAGGTATCATTCATTCGACGTTTAGAGCGAAGGCAAGAATCTCCTTCAAAACAACATTGAAATAGTCATTGACCTCTTGCCTTTCCAATAACGCTTGCCATGAATGATAATAGGGTCGGTCACACGTTGGGACATTCACGTCTCTGATACGTTTTGTTGATGTTTGACCCGGTAGACTTCCCTGACGTCAATAAAATTATTAAAAAGACTGAGCAAAACGAAAATTTATTATTCTAACAAAAAAATGTGTGTCAGTGTATGTGTCACATATTTTAAAGTAGGTGAAACTATACCTAACCCTGACCTAACGTATGGTGGATAAAGTAGAGTGCACTGTAGATAATTCAGTGCGTTCTATCGGTAAGACTTTGCAGAGCAGAATCCTAACAAATCGATTAATTTATCACCAGTGTACCCTAGATTGCCGACAGACCTATCTACATTATCAACCGAGTGTTCTACAATACCGAGCCACGAAAATTTTATTTTCATAATATTCATAACTTATTTTCGAGACCAAAAATATTTGTATTAGATGCCCTCTTACTGAAAGTTCAGGACGATAAATACATTACCATGCGACTATTAATTTCAAAACAAGGCCTATTTTCAATATACCTTATATGAAATATCGCTTCCAAATACCATTTTAAGAACATATTCCTACGAATGAATTATCTAACCTCCATAGTAACATTCGCTACTCAAAATAAAATAGCCAATCCGGCACTTCGAGTACCACTTCACTTCTGAAAATTCCCAAACAAAGTACACCTACGATTCTCACCAAAGTTAATCTCGTACTCGTCCAAAAATGGCTACGGCACTCTCGAATTAACACTGGTTCATCTAGAAAGCGCACTGTCCTCGGGCGACCTGCAAATCCGATCACCCATTAGCAATTCCAGACGCAGATAAGCCTAACTGCTGCCCGGACAGTTTCGCGTTAGGTGGCAAGAACTTGCGACGCCATCGAATGTCTCATGAAGAATTCAGACACGGCCAGGGGATAGTTTGCGGCCAAGATTGCGAATCACGGAACTAATTCCTCGTTGTTGGCGGTCTTATCCGAGGAAGAAGGCCCACGGGAAGCGTCCTGTCTCGTTAATACTTTAATTTCGCGCGGTGTAGTCCTTTGTGACAGTGCCACCGCCGACCTGACAAGTGGAACTCTCCGCCGGCATGCGAACTTCCCAGCACGCGGGGCTTAATTGTTTGCCTGCTGAAATTATTGTTAGTTAAAGTGGAAAGTTGCTGATAACTCGGGAAAGCGAAAACGAACAAGAGAGAGAGGGGGGAGGGAGGAGATGAGATAGAAGAGAGAGATAGGGAAACAACTAGGACGCAACGAGGGAACACGAACGAAGAAGAGTATTAAGCGAATGGATTCCCTCTCGCGGTAGTATATAGAATCTACGAACGGAAGTGCTAGATCATCCAATCTGATCGCTCCTGATCATCCCAGCCGAGAAGAATGCCTGGCGAAATGTTTCGGCTGTAAAACTCCTCGGATCGTTTCATCAGCGTATAACGTTAAGTGTCCAGATCAAGTAGAAAAGTTTTTGATTGGACTGGTCTGTTTCAGCGGAAATTTCGTTTTTTAGATAAAATGAGGACAACCGGAGCCGTGCTTAAGTACTTTGCAACGGTGGTAAAGCGGTATTAGGTATTTTGATCATTATTTTTAGAGATAGCACGGGGTGCGTAGTATATTTGTGGACTCTTTTGTGCTTTTCATTGCTATTTGGGAATTTTTATAAATTTAATTTTCATATTTTAATTCGTCGTTCAATTTGAAACTAGGTAGTGCACTATATAGTTCGGGTGTTTGTTTATTACATTTCGTTCAGAAACACGAAAGGGAAAAATGATTTTGATCCATACTATTGCGAAGTTGATTTTTTTCCTGAAAAGATGCTAATGATAGAAAGAGCAGAATATTTCCCAGTCATTCATTGTTATTTCGTGACGATTAACTAACTGTTTTGGTACACTTGCGTGCACAGATTTTTTATTTGCGACAATTGACCATCGTAGACATTTTTCGCCAAATCTAAAGACTCCTTTTGATACCAAAAATCCAAACTGATCGACTCGAAACTATTAATTTATTAATATTGGTTACAAAAATGAAACAAGAAATTCTTTCGTACTACTTGTTTACATACTACTACTGATTTACGTACTACTGATGTTATTTCATAAATAATAAATAAAGCATCAGTATTTAAGTAGTTGATTCAATTTTGCTGGTAGTACCCTCGTACCTCCAGCTTGGCACAGCCCTGGCTACGACAGAAAATTTTCCCCTAGGTTTACTTTTATTTTATAGAGATCTGATTTCACCAATACTGATTTCGCAAAAAGTATACCTTCGAAGAAAATGTACTTGTCACTCGAGGGAAGGAGAACTAGGAAGATATATTCGCAAAAATTCATCGACCATAAGCGACGCAATGAAAAGATGAGGTCCAATTTGAAGATTTACACTCTCACTCGTAAAAGTGAGCCCTGGGAAGAGCCTGGTTTCATTTTCATGTACTCCTGCGTTAGGTGCGTTGAATGCCTGAACGTAGGTAGGACATTTTTCACCACTCCACCATAATTTCGTAGTCCATCCTCGACCCTAACCAAATCTTAACCAACCACACTGTTCAGCGTTCATTTAGGTTGAATGTACGCCAGAATTGTATGAAGGACCGTAACAGAGCCGAATTAGATCGTTAAGCAGATTAGGCTTTGATACTACATACTTTTAGAGACTATTTCTGGTGAAGCAAAATTTATGTTTACAATGAAATACAAGCGTATTGTCGCTGTTATTTTTTACTGAGGGCATTTCACCAGAAACAAGCTTCTTTCAAGTTTGAGAAGGTAAAATCAAATTGTAGATATACTTTTAATTATTTTATAGAGCAGATATGGCGAACACTGAATTTTCGTTTAATAGTCCTTTTATCTCGCAATGCTGATGTTATGGATTTTTTAAAATAAAATGTTATTGTAAGGTACTGTCGACTCTAACAAACTGAAATTACTTAAAGTTTGACAATTTAATATGGTTGTTGGGTTCGTTAGCATTTTAAAAAGTTTTATTATTCAGGATGACAAATGTTCAAAATATTATACTTCGGTAATAATATTTTGTCTAGATTTAATAATATAATAAAATAGTAAGATATATTCTCGTTAATGTTGGAATTTTCTGCAATTGAATTCTTAAGTAAAAAATGTTTTCCTAGTAAAACTTTTGTGATTTTTAAGTCCTGTTTGTCAACAAAACATACAGTAATCATATCATAAGATGGATCTGGTTCGAATTTGAAATTTACTATAGAAGAATTCTGGTTATTTAATCCTACGAAATATTTTCCCAGCAAACAGGTATACTTATTGCTATATATTGAAAATAAAATAAATTCAATTTCAAACAGGCATTAAATATTGAATATTTAATTTAAAAATGAATCGAGTATTATTTAATCAGTATTCGAATGAATTAAATATCAAATATTTAATATTAAAATTGATTTTGTAGATAACCACACCTCTACATTGGTGGTTTTGAATTATGGTTCTAATAGACTTTATGCCTAACCAAAACAATGAAATATAAATAATCTTCTTTTCTCGTTAATCTTGTTCTGCAGTACTATCTGTACTGTTTGAGGCTGACTCTACTAATTATTCGTATCGTTCTCTGCACTCTCACAATGCATTGACCGCGCTCAAGAACCTCTACACATTCACGCACATGCGCACACTTTGTAGCCACCCTGCCACTCTAGACCATGCGTGCATTTCTCGAGTTCCTACTTTTAGAACATAACAGACACACTTTCATCATCCTCGTAATATTTCATTTCTACATTACACAATGTTTGTTTAGGGGTGAATGAACTCTTTGTAGTTGTGAATTGTAAATGTCGAAAGCAATGCAAACGCGAACGTTGAGGATGTTTATAACTGAGGGTCTGTAATATAATGATTTGATCACAATAAGACATATAAGTATGTCAGATATTTATAAGAATTTCAAAAGTGTACTTGGGGCCTGGAAAAGTAAATAGAAGTCTAGGTATTAGGCGATTCCATATGTTCGTGCAACAGATTGTGTTTACATTGAACCCTTTGACCTACAATTTACTGTAGAATCGTGAATGCCATAATCAGGTATAAAATTCCATGCGCCCTTTCATACGGTGTGTCTGACTCGTGTTTTTCATGTTCGACTCAAATTCTGTACCACGAGCCTCGCACGTTGTTGTAGGTTAAAGAGTTAATACAAAACTACAGACATTTTACAGCGACTGCGTAATGACATTTCCAGGAAGGTAGATATTTAAAAGTATGTTTCACATATTAATTTGTATAGCAGAATAAGTGGCATAAATAAGAGAGATGACCCAATAGTTAATTGAAAGACGATGAGTTTAAATATAATAAAAATTAAAAGTCTTTGTGAAGAAATAAAGACAAACCGAGCAATTCACTAACGTTTCGTCTCGTTTTCATACATCTTCATCAAGACTTGATAATCGACCGACTGCGAAGACTGAACTGATTAGTCTTCGATCATTTCCACACGAGTAAGATTCCTTCGTCGAATCGCTTATAAAGAGTTTTCATGCTAGCTCAGTTCCAATTAGATGTGAATTCATTGTTATTGATGCACGAACGAGATTCTATCTACCTAATCTACCTGTCCACCAATAATTGCTAGAATCGATTAGCAGTAACTCAGACGTACTGCTGAGGATTAGTACGTCTATTATCCGTGCAAGACAGTCGGTTAATAACTGATAAAACGCGAAGAAATGATCCGTTTCTATGATAATGAATCTGACAAAATGGTAGTTTCTGAAGAATCTTCAGATATTTGATATATAATCCAGATACGGACGTGTTTGTAATGAGAATTTAATAAAAGGAGAATTGAGTTAGCAAATCTCACGTTCAAAACGCCGAATAAGCAATTTTGATTAAACAATTAACCAAAAAAGTGCCTTCCACGGAAATACTAAACCTGGAGACCAGAGAAATGCGAATCCTGCCATTTCAGTTATGTGTGGAGTAAGAATTTATCTCGTAGCTTGTGGAAAAAATAAATATATATCACAATATTGACTATCGTTCTATAATTTTTAACAATTTTATGATCGTTGTAGTTCTATCTTGAAGAAAGTAGATATTTTTTAGAAAGTAGTGTAGCTTTCGATGCCAATTCAATGATTTCAAAAATATTGGTGAATCCTAATACAGTTATTGTATATCCCGGTAAAATTAAATCGACGTAATTCTGGAATATGATCATTTTTAAAGTAGTACGAAAAAGACATTAAAATGACTAGATATCCTAAAGCGTATTTCAATCAAATTAAATTGCCGTAAATCTACAGCGTGGTCATTTATAAAATACCACTTAAAAGAAATTTATAGTCATGGGTGCCATAAAAGTCCTCCTTCAAAGAAAACGGCTCGATTATTAAATACTTTCCGAACAAAAAATCTCGCAGCTCGCGCAATTTTCCCGAACCCCTCCGCGACCGACCAGCCAGAAAATTCGATTGTACAAAAGTTAACTCCGGCGCAACCGTATATTTAAAATCTCCGATGCAAAGTTTTCTCATTATTCCGCGACGGTTAACAACAGCACCCGTTGAACAGACCAGACGCAGCAATCCTGTCTCGCAATTCCTGTTCATCAAGTCTAATTCGCGTTCCGTCTGATGGATTAGCCGGGATTTCGTCCTTTCTGACGTTTACGTAGAATATAAACAGTGGTTCCATCCTGTCCTCCTCCTCCCCCCCCCCCCCCCCCCCTCCCCAACCCCTGCATCTTCTCCGCCCAAGCATTTGATATCCGACGCTTTCCTCTTTCCCGACCATCCTTGCGACGACAGCGGTTCGATGAACAATTTCAACGCAGCGGCGCTAATGCCATGCCGACGCTACGAATACATTTGCAAGTGCAAGCAGCGCCTGAACTAGGAGCCCCTGACCAAATACCAGATGAATGGGTGCACGGCAATGTTCTACTCTACCGTCGACTGACTGGAACGACTGGAAGTACCGGCTGGAATCCCCCGGCGATCGAGTCGCGAATATGTACCATCGCGATTCGAATTCCAGCCAGGCCGTCTCTATCGGCGCGATTATCCGTCGCGGTCCGTTTAAAGGAAATCCGGTCAGTCTGCGGAGATATTGTTGTTCCTTCCATCGATCAGCCTGGCAATCAGGCGATAACGATGTGTGACGAACGATTGGGGCCCCGAAATACAGCGCGTGGACATCCAACCGCCGTGTTTCGAGTATTTGGTAGATGAGGAACGCTCGAGGACTTGAAAAGTCTATGCTTTTGTTTTGGTGAATTCTCGTGGATAGACAGAAGGTTAGTAGATGTAATCGAAACGTCGATGAATAGAAGTAACGATAGAGGGTGCTTAATGCTTACAAAGGGTGAGGCATTTAAAACAGACCACATGAGTAATTCTCTTACTTTTAGCGATAGAAGAAAAAGTGTCGAACAAGAGTTGTTTGATCTCGAGGGGCACGTATCGCGATGCCAATAACTCTTTTATCGGTTCGCGTTTTCAAAGCCTACATAATATCATAAGACAGTGTTTTAATCTTTCAGATTAGAAAAACAATTTCTTCCAAACCGGCCACAGGTTTCTTTAAAACTTCATTTAGGGGATTCTGGCATTTCCTAATGATTCCATCCACGTATATATATATTTAACTTCATTCTATCATATGGTTGAACAGCAAACGACGTTTATACCCCCCAGGGCTCGGTTCTCTAGCTCTCGGTTCACCTCGTAGGGGCAAATGACAGGAAAAAAGGATCGTCAGAGGCATCTGCGGAAGCAGATGCAGAGAGAGAGCCGATAAGCCTCGCAAAGAAGACCTATCTGTTCGCGGAAGCAAAAAGTTCCTTCATTTGTCGGCCAACGTCCGCTGCATGAGCCACGATTCGAGAAACTGAAACTTTCGGAAAGTCCGTGGACCCCCGCGGACACGTGTTCACCAGCTCCGAACTTTTTCCCACAGGACGTCGGATGGACGTCAAAGATTCCACTCCGCAGTCGTCGATTCCAAGAGTTACGTTACGGTCGCTATCCCCAGCGCGAATCTCGTCATGAAAACCCCTCGTTTCGATCCCTGGTCAGAGTTATGCTTCCCACGGATGACTGTCCATCGGCAAAGAGGGTGGAAAAGGGATGGGGCGAAAAAGTAAAGGGAGCACGTTTAAGGATCACGTCAAACGTGGTCACGTACATTCGCATATTCCTGTCTACGTGTCGGACACGAGAGGTCCCTCGAGCTATCGCGTGTTCAACAACTCAATTTATCCTATGTATGATCGATTGATCAGTGATCCACGGAACTGGAATAAACCTTTCTCTGGTGGAGAAAATGTGGAGTTTCGAGAACTTCGTGTGTGTATGGAGATGATGTGTTTGCGTTCGTCAAATAAGAAATTCAGGTGAACGATGTGAGCGTTGTTGATTGAAACAATGTACGTCTCGATTTTTAGCTGAGGTATTCCTTGGGATAGAAAAATATAAAGAAAGAATATCGAGAAGCATAGTTAGTAGTTTAGTTAGTAGTTACGTTTCTGTCAACAAAGGACAGCTTCAACTCTGGTTATGTTTAAATGTACCCTAAAACTATGAGAAAATGAATAACATAAATCCAATTCAACTCAGCTATAAACAAATATTCATAAAAATTGTTTATTATACAAAGGAAACATCATAAAAAGTAGTGTCATCATCAAAGTCCAAATAGAAAAGTTTATACTTTCAAGTAAATCTCAACATTTCACTGTAGATATAAATACATTTTATCTTAACTCTTGCAAATTTTATTTTCTGTTAATACGATTGTTCATTGAAACATATGTTTAGGAGTGTATGGTTCTGAAATTTTATTACGTTTTAAAAAACGTTCCATGTATTTTGCGCCCCACTGTAATGAAATAAATGAAACTAGCTTTTAAATAGAAGGTGAAGCATTTAAAACAGGCCGTCTGAGTTTAAAAGGGATGTACAGTACTGTGCAAAAGTCTTAGGGCACTTTGTGAAGTTTGCATTATACTTACATAAATCTATTGTAATTGAATTGAATTATAAAGAATTATTTAATAGAATTATAGGAGAATGAAACATTGAAAGTTACGAGTTGACAACCTAAAAGTCCCAATTTAAATATTATTTGGTAAAATGAGTGCTAATTATTAAATTCTCTTTTAAATTTGTACTATTTTTATCTACTTTCGAACAGTATACCAATAATATTAGTAAAATAAAACGTATAAACTGTATCAAAATTACTGTACCATAAGTGGTCAATGACTTTCGCACAGTGTTGTAAAAGCACATAAAAACAATGAGTAACGGGGCTGAACCTACCATTTATCTTTTCTTAAATCTGAAAGTTAACGTATATTACAATGTACACCAAACCTGATGGAGTTAAAGCAATTTCAAAGAGCCTCTTCAACCTGTGCGCTGAAAAAGCACCTCGGTAAACATACGAGCGAAGAAAATAATTTGACAGCTTTTCAATAATGTCCAATCCAACAATTTTAACGACCCTCCGACGTCCCAACGATAACGAAGCCGGTGGATCGTGGAAGAAATCGGAAGGGATCCACAACAAAGCTGGCTCCTTTTGAAAGACAACGTGGCTCTGATCTGGAGAACAATTAGACGAGGAAAGGCGAACGACGGCCCTGTCACAGGAGAGCTTTCTCGAAAGAAGAGAAAGACGGGTGGCAAGGACCAAGGGAAATTAAATCTACTCACTTCAGTGTCCATATCCACCCTCATTACCGTGGAAAAGCGTAAAGATCCCGTCGAATATAACATTGTTATACCGTACTGGCAACGGAGAAATCCACGTTTCCTGTTTGAGAACTTCCTGTTGGGCTTCCCGATGGATCTTTCATATTTCCCAACATTAATGTCAACATTTCTGATACGATCGATGAGAAACATTGTACAGGACCAAGTGTTGGAAATTTGGGAACGACGAACAAAGTCGTGGAATAGGTCAATAAAACACCATCTGTGTATCGAACGGGCAAAGAAGACCTTGGAGTTTCTTGAAGTGTTTTTGTCAACACGGAGAGATATCGAGGAATGATGTGTGATTTTTAGACGAGACCAGAACAAGTCTAAATGGAGTTTTTGATTATTTAACTAAACAATCATAACAACTATCTTAGCCAAACACTGACTACACCTGTAGGACTTGGAGACCATTTCTGAAGAAGCTCTACCTCTAGGACTTGGAGTCTATTTCTGAAGAAGCTCTACCACTTATCTCATGTATCTAAGCTGATCTTGGGAAAACTAGCCCTCCTTTTGTTTCCTGATTTTTATTGAGAATATCCAACACTTGAAGCCTTTGTTTAACTCCAATCTGAGGCGTTCTAAACACATTCATTTTCGAGCATTCGATGAAGTCCTGTATAAGCAACATCCTTATTCTATTGGTGATCAGTAGACTGCGGATTATATGCATTTATGACGTACAATATAGAAAACAAACATAAAAGATACATAATGTATTCTGAATATATTCTACGATTAATATAATAATATTATTATTTCGTTTTGCATAAGTGCACATACCGTTTTGTTATATTTACGAACCGCGAGATGAGCACACGTACATCAAGGGGGTATTCTAGACTAGAACATTCAATGTGGCGATTTTTCTTTTGTTGCATTTTTGCAAAGTGTACACCTTTGAAAATACATCTGCCAAAAGATTTTGTTGAATCCGGAAAATTAACGAAGTTACGGACGTCTAAAAAGAACGGCGTCCGCAACGACGTTATCATCTCCAGTTCATTTGGATACTGCACTTTCTGTGCAGTTTTTGCTACAATTCTTTCCTTGGTAATGTGTAAAATGTGTAGAAATGACATTCATTTTTAAGAAGCAAGTAAGCGAGCTTTGGGTTTTAATCGCATACGTACGTTTACATTTTTGGTACGAAAACCTTTTATACACGATTTCTTCGTAATCATATTTCTCGAGTTCTACTTGACCAAATGACTTCGTAGTGAATATTCAGCACGTGTGCCTTTATCGCCTAGATCACTTCGAAATGTAATTATTCTAAATATTTTTGTGAAATATACTAAATATAATTATATATACTGAATATAATTATATAACACGATTAGGTCTTCCTCATCACTCGATATCTTTCTAAATGAAATCAAATACACATTTTTCTGTTCTTTTACGCTTAGCGTACGCTTAGTGTACGCTTCGCAAAAAGAATGCAAGGGCATGTGGTCATGTGAAATACTCGTAAATTTATAATAAATAATACTATTTATTCGCGCTGCCACTAGGTTCTCTTGACAAGAGTGGTCCTTCGATCAAACTTAGTGATGAGCCAACCTGATCCAGATCCAAGTCTACGGCTGCTCTTCTTCAAGAGCAACTCTAAATTTAACAAGCTTCGCAACGCAGACGTAATTTTCGATCACACGCGTATTTGTCTGCGACTGGAACCGTCGTAAGCGGTTCCCAATGCTCTCCCTCCCTCTAATGATTGCTAATTGAAATTGTTACTGTCTAGACGCCCGACGGAACAGTTCCGAGACGAGATTCAACTGATAAGTTCAGAACTTATTAGGAAACGCAAGCAATGGTATGCGGCTGATGGGAATACGCGCGCAGGGACAACAGTCCTGATGGATGGGCTTGAATTAGCTCGCGTGTACATCAAAACGAGCCCAATTGAATAATGCATCGTCTTCTTCTGTTATTATTACTGTGATTAATAGTACGTTTTGGATTTTAGAGAAGTAACTTTTACATATCGTGCTTACAAAACACGATTCTTGAATTTGAAATAATTGAAATATACTTTGAAACAAATAGAAGTGATAAGTATTTCTTACAAACGACTGTGGATATTAACGCATTCATAGGAAATTTGTGTATGCAAGAAACTATAAAATGCACACAGTATGCAATAATATAAAAAGATATTGAAAGTAAAGAACATATTATAATAACTGCAGAACAAAATAAATTCTTATGTAGGTTCAATTTTTGTAGGTGCGTTCGCTAAGATTTTATTCTGCATAAAGATCTTTCTAAAGAACTGAAAATCCAGAGTCTAGAAATGAGTAATTATAAATACCTTTGGTGAGAAGTTTCTTTGGGAATTAACTGTGAATTCGTCTATGTTATGTTTTCTTGACTTACTTGAAACAAGAAAAAAAAATCGAGTTAGAAACAAAGAACAGTTTTGAAACGAAGAACGATATTCATTATAATGAAATATACATTAATCTATGAATGCTACGAATAATATGAATGCCGTATGATAATCGTCATCAAAATTATTATACTGCAATGTAAAATGCTTTTGAACCTGTAACATATTATTCGTCTCTTGGATCAGCAGAATTTGATATCTGCGATCCAATTTTCACTCCCATCAATGTCAAGATTTGTAGAATCCTCCTGAAACCCTCGTTAAATGTTCTACATTCTGCATATCTGCGTTCAAGCATCTCTTCAGTGAACTTTCTCAACAGACATCTTTATTACTAGGTTTTCCACTGATTTCCACTAGTTTTACATTGACACCTTCAACGTATGACTTGATTTTCAACATAGAATCATTTTTCAACATACTTTTACAAATTTTGATGAAGTTGCACAGGTATATATTTAAACCTCAAAACTATTAGAAAATTCAAAACATACATCGAATTCAACCCAGCTATAAACAAATATTCATAAAAATGATATATTATAAAAAAAAAAAACATCATAAAGGTTACCATCATCATCAAATTTGACCAAATATAAAAGTTTGTACTTTTTAGTAGATCTTAACATTTTACTGCAGTTGTAAATGCATATTATTTTATCTCTTTCTAATTTTATTTTACGTTATTACGATTGTTTATTGAAACACATGTTTAGGAATGTGTGATTCTGTAATTTTATTTCGATTTAACACGTCCACTGTCAGAGTGATACTCTCGAAAATATCTAGTGTGATTAAATTTTGTTTACAGACCATTGAAAACTGCGTAATGAAACATTTATTCTGGTATTTAGTTTTGTAACTTCGACAAAGTTCAAGTTTAGGTTTTTAGTAACAAGCACTGTCACCCATATATGGGTGTCGTGGCGATCAACGTGTTAAAAAATGTTTCATGTATTTTGCGTTCCACTATAACGAAATAAATGAAACTAGCTTGTATAAAAATGTGTATAAGAAACTACATATATTATTCTATTTAAAAAAACAGAGTCAACCTTCATATCTCTTCTACGCTTCCACCGATAAAAAAGTTATTAGCACCATGCTACCTGCTCCTCGAAATCAAATAACTCTTGTTCCCTTCTTTTTTCTATCGCTAAAAGAAACCGAGTTATTCAATTGGCCTGTTTTAAATGCCTCATCGTGTATAAAGCTCGGTTCTTTAAATTTCCAATTATTACAGAATACTACAAAACAGTAATAAATAAACTTGCAAATCGTATACAATTATAAATCCCTCCAAATGTCACTGTGCTACTCAGAAGAATCTTCGCAATCTCAAACAAAAAAAAAAAAAACGTTTATCCCAAAGCTTATGTTCTCCATAAAATATAACATTCTCCAACACAACCAATAGAAAATGTACACCAATTATGAAGGAACAATAATTAGAAATCACATCAGGCTCGAGTTACAGAGATCCTTTTCCAGAACACCGCAAAGGATCCTATCAATGCCTAATTACGTTAACCCTCTTCATCCCCGGCATTCTAATCGATAATAATTCCAAGGCGAGCCCAAATTAGATTTCGTCAAAGGAAACGTGGAATGGGAAATTACACGGTGTCATCAACAACAGGTATCGTTCCGTTGATTGGGACACTGATCTAATAACAGGCACCGCACGACTGCAGCCGAAAGTGGCTTGCACAATTCGGGACACCCCCTAACTCGTGATTAGATTTATTTGCGGGTGACCGTCGTGTGGTATGTCCAGAATTCTGAAAATCAATGGGAGCCACGGTAAGTGCAACGGGAATCAGACAAGATGAAGGGGGAGCGAGAGGGATGCGGTTAGATAGGCGCAAGATTGGAGTTGGTGAAACAATACCTGCACCAAGACGGACGCTTGATTACCTGGGATAATTATGGATGCTCCGGTAGATTTGTATTAATGGGTTGTGTTAATGGTGTGACACTTAGCGCGTGAATCGATTCATCACCTGAGATACGCGGTCCTTCATTATGCGCCGGAGTGGATTAAACCGATCCTCTTAAAGTCCGTTCAGTGAACGTTTGCTCTCGATGAAGAAGTATGACGAAGAAACTGTTGAGCCTGTGAATCAACCAACGATCCAGACTTTGAAGAAATATTGTCCACGTTGGAGATTAACGTACAAACTTGGATAAATATTATACGAAGGTGGAAAGGTGATGAACATGAAGATACAGGTTATAAGATTTATAAATTCTTTCAAAAAGGTTTTCGAATGTCTACATTTGTTGCATGTTTATCGATAATATATTGTCAAACTGTGAATGTTTATGCATTTTTGACGAATGGAATTATGGGAAAATCTATAAGACTGTAAACAAATATAGAAATACATAAATAATCAATAATGTGTACATATTTCACAGTTTAGATGATAAGACGTACTTTGATTCAAGTTTCAATTATTTTTTTGCACTGTATATATTACATACAATCCCTTTTCGTCTGTAATATCGATTCGTTGTCGTGTAAACTTCAACAATTCGTTTAAATTCATCGGTCTGTAGAATGCGTAGTTGATCAGTTCATCTAAGAAATGTGTAAATAACTAAAGAATACAAAAAATTCACCAGGAAAGCAATACATTGCATTTCTAGAATGTCTGTTAATCTTTCTCTATCTCTCTCACTCTGTGTCCCTGGGGAAATTACGCTTATGACGTAACGCAAGCATGCTCATGCATTATTTCTATTCGCTTCGGTTTTTAATCCTTCATATTCATATTTAAACATCAGCACACAGTAATTATTTATACACTCCGATGACCCACTTTCCAAACACCTGTATAGCCTAATGAGAACTAAATATTTCGGAATAATACCTAATCTGTCCTTCTTTGAATTTCAAACTACATTATGTGCTAAATACTCTGCTTAATTAAAATGTCAGTGACAAAAGAAATTATTAGACTGATCAGGGCTTGAATAATCGTATTTCCTAAGCTCAGATGGGTTTCTGGATAAGCTTCTATTTAATATTTCTTCTATTTGTCTTAAATATGAGAGACAGAAGAAATGATTAAACTGATCAAGTCTAGAATCAAGTGTATAATTGATATGGTCCTATGCTCAAATGGATTCCTGAACAAGTTTCTATTCAATATTACTTCTATATATCTAAAATGTGAGGGACAGAAGAAATGATTAAACTGATCACATGCTTTCGCTACAAATTTCAATCTAATTTAATCTTAGATTATACCATCATCTAATATGCAAAGACACTCGAGTTGATTAATGTAATATCTTCAAAACCTCCTACCCCAACAACGTGGAATTAAATGAAGGATCCTCTGTTTGAAATGCATTGTATCTCTTCTTCCTTGTTAATTTTTAATCCCGAGGTTATCTCGAGCTTCACCCGTGATTTCCTCAGATAATTTCGCGCTTGGTAACCCATCGATAAATTCAGTATCCCCTACGATAACGAAATAGAATGTAAAACGCGCTATTTAAAATAAAATTGAATTCCTCTATCATACTTCCAAGGGCACGCATTTAAAACGAAATCGTTGACACAAAATTCACCGTCCATGCTTCGAAGCCTATAATGCAGCGAATGATTTATTAATTAGGTTGGCGCACGCGTGAAGCGTCACATTATGTTGACGTAATCACCGCGAACCGCGCGATAATGATGACAACGACGACGATAACGGCAACAATAAAGTTCAGATTTAATTGCTAAATGAAGCTACGTGAGCGTCCTCGTCATTACGACAATCAGAATGATGAATGAATGACGGCGGCAGCGATTTATCATGATAATGAAAGCAGGAACGAGGGATGGACTTCTAAATCTGAATTACTCCGCGAGTTTCCATCCGTATCGTCAGAATATTTAGATGAGTGAAACGAAAACTGACGAATGAAGAGTTCAGTCTATATCGAGAACAGTTCGATCAAAAATGTTTATGAGTAGATGTATCGAGTTATCGAATCTATGGAAATGAAAGTGGAGAGATAGTAAGTATTAAACGAAATTAATAACGCGGATAAAATTAAAATATCGGATGTACGATTATTGAAATGGAAGGTATTGTGATCTGCTATGAAGAATTACAAAGTTGATTAGAAAGTATATTAGTGAAAGGTATATTGGAAGGTTTAAAGGTAGTAAAGGTTCTGTAGTATGATGAATTAAAACAGAAAATTGATTAATTGGAAAAAAGTAAAGGTCTGTATATATAGTTAAATGTATGTGAAAAGCTCCACATATAAGAAATGATTTACTTGAAGTCTTCAAGTCTTGAATCAACTCTCTACTTTTCGTTTCTTTTCGTAAAAGTAATTTATATTTCGTTTGCATCATCGAATATTAAATAATGTTACAACTAGACTGCGAATACTTACGGATTAAGGACGAGTCGAAATATGATGAGACGTATACGAATGTGCACAAACGTAAAAATATATAAAATATCAAATGTAAAGATAACACACTTTTATTTGAGTTTCGATACTTTGTCTATACCTGCGTAAATAAGAATTTGCATAACATCTGTAATCTAGTTATAACGAAGACCAATGAATATTATATGTTCCATTATTAGAACTCTCCTTCAGCATAAACATGATTTATGCCTAGTACGTATTATCTACGTCACAACTTTCAGTATAATAAGGCTAACACTATTATTAAAATTTAATACATTGTATTCCTCGGATAAAGAACTAAAAGAACACGGCTGAAACGATTGCTTCAAAATGTGAGCCGATAATAAATAATCAAGCAATTATGTGATATTGCATACAACAAAGGAGGTAGCGAAACGTTCGTCCGAGTATAATTGCATTCGTTACACGCGTCGAAGTCTCCATTGTGACGAATTAAATAATATAACAATTAAGGTCAATGAATTTTACACCGTTTCTGCATTCCCCGGCAACGCGTTTCCATTTTGCGATCCCCGTTTCGCGAATCAAGTTCGAAAAACGTTATTTAAAAACCGGCCCAAGTCTTCGAGCGGTAAACGTAACGGCGAATAAACAGCGAACCTGGCCGTAATTGATAAAATCGGCGTGGAATTATTCGTCGCCTCCCGGAAAAGAATCACACGGCGCATTTGGTAATAAATCCCCGGATAATGATTCCGAATGCGCGCGTATTTCTTCCGCGTTTACGGGTAATGTGCACAGCGCGTTTTCATTTTATTTTCCAATAACGATTCAAACGATGCCCGTATCGGGAAAACATCAAATCTGCCTGCCGTTTGTGTACACGCGCCGCGTATTTGCAGTCACTTCTAGTGACTGTTATCTTTGGCGGAGAGTAAATGCACCGAAATGACTATTAAAATAATAACCGGGTTAACTGGGGGATGTGATTCTCGTTAAATAGTGTTCTATTTATTTTACATACTTTTGTGGAATAATAGTTACGGTCTCCGTGACCATTATTAAGAATAAAATGACAAAAGAAAATGTTAATAACGCAATTCATTCATATTATAGGAAAAAAGTTGATGTTATATTGTATTTGAATATTTTAACTGCGTTATCAGTTGAACATAATAAAGTCGACACTATTATTAAAAGGTTCTCTTATCATTACGTGTTTTATAATACACATAAACGCTCGACTGTATTTATTATATACGTATATCAAATAAAAAAGCAAAATCAATATTACTACAAGTGTATGTTGTTTTGATCTTATTTTCATGTATGCATGCATGTATAATAAAAATATACATTCATTTTATGTACATGTAGTCATTACTACATATTCGTGTAGTAGTATTGATATTGTTGTGTTATTTTCCATTTCTATAAGCATTATTAAGGACAAAATAACAATAGAAAATGTTGAAAACAGTGTCAACTCTATTGTACAAAAGAAATGGCTTTAAATTGTATACATGTAGAAGCAGAGCTCTGAAATGGTATTTCTAAAATTCATTGGCTTCAATAATGACATTATTTAATTCATTACAATCGGATTTCTGATGCCCGTAATGCGATGTGATTATACTTCGGCGAATATTTCACCAATCGGCTTTGTTGTACGTAATAGTACGTAATTATTTTATTACGTACAATTTAATCGAAATTTTGAAGCTAATATGTCACCACGCGTTATAATAAATAATCTTTATTCCTGCAAAATCGTAATTCATACCAACAGTGATTATTACAATAATAATATCGACTTTCTTGCAGTGGAACTAGCGCAAATAATTAAAGCAAATGAGAGATTATAAATTCGCCATCTACATGAAAGAGAAAAATTCTATAAACACTTCTTTAAAATAATTCTTCCTTTAAAATTATTTACTTAGCTCTTTGGTACGCAGGACATTTTGGTCCACGTCAGTTCCATAAAAATAAACAAACTTCTCCATCATTAATTAGGTGCGTCACAGAAAAATCTACAAGCCCGAGAATTGAAATATCAAACGTTTTATACCCATACTTTTGTTTTATGTCCACTGAAAATCGTTGGGCAGAGCGCACTGTAGGTGCAAATAATTCGAAACGTCGAAATACGTAACCGAGGAGTGACGTTACCTGTCTACGCGAATGAATAAATTATTTATACGCACAGAGTTCGCAAAAGTGGAACGGTATGTTGACCGACCTCTCCAAAGAAACTCTGCCTGGACAGAATTTACAGATTAACTCGTCCGCTGTGCGGGCTCGGGTCTGGAAAGTTTAGAGACACCTTTGACGATATGTGATCGAATTTGTTAATTCGCTAATTAGATACACCTTAACACACGACTGCTCTCATCAAGCCCGTTTGCAGGCTACAGGCGCAACCGTAACTTGAAAACAGATGTGCAAATTCTCGTACGTAACATCTCGAATTTGAACCGCTCTGGTCCAGTGGTTACTGATTAGTAGACTGGGGATTTTATATCATTTATGGTGTATGACGTGTACAGAACATGTCGAAACTATATGCACTCGTGTAAAGTAGAATGAGTATATTATTATGTTATTATGTGAAAGAAATGAATTCTGTGCCTTTATATTCACGACTCTAGTTTAAGCAGATATACTTGCGATTTTGGTACATTGAAGCACTAACCTTCTAATTCTCCTGATCTTTATTGCAATGTATCTATACAAACATCTTTCCTAGAGAACACTCAATGGTCAATCACATTTCGAAAGCAATCGATCGACGAAAGGATTGATAAGTTTCTAAGTTCAGTGTGCTTGGTATGTATTGGGATTATGTTATTTCTTCAATAAAATCCAAGCATAGTGGATGGTGTGGAGTCAATTTTTAGATGATCTTTGGGATAGGATGAATGACGTTAGAAATTCTAGGCTAGACAATATGGACCATATTTTGAGACAGGTTGTGGAATTAGTTCAATTTTACTTTTTCGAAAATTTTTGGTGACAGTTGTTGATATTGGGATTAATTATATGGATAAATAAACCTCCTTCTTTGAAAGACACCTTTGGATCATCAGAAATTAACGAACGTCCTCAAAGTTGAATTGTATCTTGCCTTCTCTATGTACAAACACAGTTCAAGGCCAATAAAGTTGAAAGTAAAATTCTAGAATATTCTAAAATCATGACTGTATAGTTAATATACTTTAGAATATTCTAAAATCATGACTGGGACCCACAGCTAAGAGAACAATCCATTTCAATATACTATCAGAGGCTCTAGGCATCTAAAAGGAATGAATTTTATTCTATTTCATGTATTGTTGCTACCTATAGGTAACTTGTAATATAAACTTCTCGTTATGAACTTGTAGAAGTTGAAGAACCCCCTCTGGATACTTTTGGGTCATCAAAAATTAACGAACGTGCCTTAAAATTAATTGTACCTAGCTTTCTCCATATAGAAACGTAGTTGAAGCCCAATAAAGTTGGAAATAAAATCCTAGGATATTCTAAAATGACGACTCTATAATTAACATATATATTTAAAACCTAAACAAACTGAAAGTAGAATCCCAGAATATTTTTAAATTATAACTAAAATTCACACCTGGAAGAACAACCTTCCTCCGTAAAATATCAGAAATTCTAATCATATAAAAGAATCCTATTCTATCTCATGTATCACTACTATCTGTAGGTAGCTTATTACACGAACACCTCGTTTCGAACTTGTAGAGGTTGAAGACCCTTCCTGAACGCCTTTGGATCAGCAGAAATGATCGAATAACCACTATCGGCTCACGTGCCGGTTGCATGGCTGATAAAGAGAGAAACGGTAACAAGCTAAGATCCGGTGCTTGGAGAATGCCTGAAGTAATTACAACAGAGGTTGTGTTCGGTTGTACAAGGCCTGATCTATTACAGCTGTGTTCATGCTAACACGTACACTTGTACGTACGTGTCTCGTCTTCGCCAAGAAATTAACGCCGCAGAGGATTCGAGGGAATGGGGATCGTAAGACTCCTTTGATGGTCTCTATGGTTGTATTTTGTATTGAAGAGATGAATAAACCAATTTGCAAGGATTGTGAATTGAATCAGTGAATTCCCTTTGCAGATGTCTCTTGTAATTGATTGGGCGTAGAAATTAATTCGGTGCCAATTTAACTTACCATTTGTTTGTAAAAAAAAAACTATACAACTTTTAATCTTCTCTTAATCACGGAAGGGAGCACAGGTAGATATAAAATCATGTTTCGAAGTAATTTATGTGGTAAATGGTGGGTAAATATTTCTATTTAAACTAGGGTTATAAATAATTAAATGTAAAGGCACAGAATTAATTTCTACATTTAATAACTATCAGGGGCACTTACAACCTAATAGAAAAATGACAATAGACAAAATTTAATAGATACTAAGCTTTGTGTACATAGATATATTGTAATGTCCATTAGGTTGAGACTTAGGTTATGTATATTGATTCATTTTAATGGAAATTAGGTTGAGGACTTAGAAGGTTGGTACCTTGACGCAACAAAATGACGAGTAAATGATTCTGTTTAAACTAGAGTTATGAATGGGTTATAATTTGCAGCTGTTGCAAATAGTTTCAATTTTCCTTAGTGCATTAGTAGCTTCGGTTTACATTCGAGGCGTTTCAGGAGAACTAATAGTATCAGGAATGTTTAGAATGCGATACACATGACATGCATACGCATTATCTCTTTGTTTATGTATATGGTGTGGTTTATAGGGGTACCAAAGTTGCGCAAAATGTTCGCTGACCTCGCATCATGCTACTTAAGCTTTGAAATAAAGTCTGAAGAATGTTCTGGTCACGAAACAGAGATATTATTCATATGGCTTTGTGGTGGAGGAGATACAGCATGGCATTCGTTTCAAAACATTCTTCCCTAAAAGATTAAACTTCCCACATGGATTCCCTGCGTAATGCAGCATAAAAATGCATAATCTTATTTATATGCTGGTCTGTCCTACATATTCTATCGTATACACTTATGCTTTGCAGTAGGCTACCTGCTGTTGTTATACAAAATATGAGGGAGAAGATTCGGAGCTTAAAAGACAAGATCTGTTCACAATTGTTAAATAATATAGGAATTTCTCGGTCAACGTTAATTGAAAAATTTAAATTGTAAAGTTACCATTGAATTCTACTTTTAAAAGTTAATAAATTTTGCCTCTCTTCTATTTATCATATGCAATAAAGAATAAAGTTGACAAGTTGAAAATTATACTTGAACGTAAAGTGAAGAATATCACTTTCTAAAACATTATAAAATTATTATATTAAAATAACGATATTCTTAATTTGCATAATGTAATTTTTATGAACATTGAAATCAAGTATGTTACACTTTTTTCTTTGCTCTTTCTCCAATTACCTAAATCGATTAGAATAAATAAATAATGTATAGATAGTTGGTTCATCAGAGCAACCTACAGAATTTTTATTTTATCAATGAAATGATAACATTTCAATAAAATAAAATTACCTTCGCACAGTTATCATTCATATTTATTTATTTCCTAATATGATAATATTATTGTTTTATTGTTTTCATTCTATCAAATCCATATATTTTCATTCAGCTTCTGCAACAATTCTAAAGAGAGATTACTCGAAATTGGAGACAACAGTAGAGTAACCACTCCCTGTCAGTGTAACTTCAAGCTATAATAAATTTTGTTACGAGCGATCCATTGCACCATGTTCAGTTCCGCGAATGTGTTCGTCTAAAATGAACTAGATTCGGTGTAAATCCAACAACCACTATACGCGAATGGCCTGTCAGAGATAAACACTCCTATATACGTTCCCAACATTAGGCAGGGAAGTATATAGAACATTACTAATAGTTGATTCTAATTATTTGTATTCTATATGGAAGACCAAAGGTAAGCTAAACACGATTTGATTTCTTATTGTACTAAAAATTGCCAGTTTTATTAAAATAAAAAAAAAAGCAAGAATCTACTTGCATACTCTCCTACCTCCTAATTTTCCAGACAATATTTCAGGCATTGATAATTTGCTTGAACCATTTCACAAAGCACAGACATTGTTTGAAAATTAACAATAAACCTCAAATCAGCCAGATACAGTCATGTACTTGGTCTAGAAAAAAAATGTTTTCTAATAAAATGTCATAAATAGTCAACGTTCTGACAATTAATCTTTTCGTCATCCGCGTCAACGTTTCTATGAATAACACGATACCAGGAAATCCCAATATAATACTCCTGACTACTATTAATTTGTTGAAGGATAACGAGTGTTGGAACATTTCAAAAGCTTCAGATATGTACGCTCGGAATGCGCCATGCTTGAGGAACATCTGTCGCGAATATTCAGGCATCAGCCGACTAATTAATCAGGGGATTAAGGTCTCAGAAGTCGCTCGGTTGTCGCAAAATTTCCACGTCTCAGCCGAACACGCGCATTTCTATTCAACGTCTAGACGTCTTCTGAATACCGAGAGACATACCACAAAACTCGTCGAATATCTTTCATATTTTTTGGTATCGTAATATTATTTTCAAAAGAAACCATCAAATTAGTTAAGAACGGTAATCATTTAGAATAAAAAGACAAAAAAAAATTACAGTTTGTATGCTTGATAGTTGTCAAGATAAAAAATTTAATGTGAAAAAAATTTTTGTAAATGAGAACTTTCTCACATACTTTCAAGTTGAAGGGTCTGTACTTTTTAAACCATTTGAAAAAACAGTAAAGTAATGACTCAAGCCTCCCCTATTTTCACGTGAACTGTAATATATTTTAGTTTGAAGAGATTCCTGATGTTGCGAGCAAAGAAATTATCGATTTGGAGTGGAAGACATGTCAAATAATTACCTTTGATTCATAGAAAATCAAAGAAAGAAGAAGCAATTACTAAGTCCACGTTACGTATTTACTTTATTAGTGAATTCTATAATTGTTAATGATCTATCCTGGAATTATTTCTCGAATTTACATTTTTCGACCAAGCAAATTCAGTACCGAACGAACAGCTCATATTCGAATGCAATCTCACAATGTTGACGCTGGATAACAGCCTTGCGCCCAAGTTAATTAAAGCGCATGCGTTTTTAAATATTCATTAAAATCGTGCGGGTCTGTAATAACGTCTCGAATGGACGTCTGTTTTGATAGCTATGAAATTCCCTGGAGTCGTGCACGCAATTACAAAACAGAACGATGGTTTTATTATATATTTCTGTCCTAATGTTTATTTCTGTTTGGAATCGTCTACATACAATACGTTCTACATACGTCAGTCAGGACGCATCTGAATAACGAATAAAGTAGAAAGAAAGAATACTAATCAAATGACGAATTAATTCGAAAGAATTCTACTCGAACGACGAATAAACTAAAAAGAATTCTAGTCGAGTAACGACTGAACTCGCAAGACCTTTATTTAGGTAACAAATATATTTGTATTGTAAATCACCTCTTTGGTCCATAGCGACGAATCAATTTGGGCAATTCGAATGTACATTTGTAGTAAAGAATATTTTTAGTCGAATAATTTTAATTGGCTTCGGTAATTTGATCAACGATACCAAACTGACCAAGGAACAATTGATTTCCCCTATATAATAACGAACGTATCTTCGTCATTCTTTTCACTAATATTTAAGATCTAAATAAACTCAAGCCAAAGCTGCGGAAAATTGTCCGCGATTCCGGCTGCAGCGTTCTGTAAGTTTAATATCGCAGAGTGCGAGTGCTGTATTCCAATTAATTAAACAAGTGCTTCGCGAAAGCGAAGAAATTCATCCATCAACGCAAGATCTACATATCATTGCATCTTATTGAACTCGTAACGTATCAACAAGCAATGACTTCCTAAAGTAATCAATAATTCAAGTAAGAGATACTTAATGAAAGACGTTTTGAGTAGCATAACATGAGCCATGGTGACGCTGCGTGAATGGCCAATGACAGGCATTCTATTAAAATGTTCAATTAAGTTGAAGTGCGCGGAGCCGCGTAAAACGGTGAAGTAAATTGTTCGCGACACGCAGCCAATTCGGCGTTCGCCGACAGTTTGACACGGTCGTTTCATTCGCAGTCGAGACTCGAAAGTATAATTGGCCGTTCGAGTGGACGCTCGTAAAGAGCCAGAGCTATGCGATTCGGGGTCCTGCGCCGATTGACGATTGCGCGATGCCATCGCGAAACAAATACACCAGATTACTTTTATTCAACGAGCTATGCAAATTTTGAAGAATCTCATACTCCAAGTGTAGTATTGTCTGCGATACACGCAGATATACAACGAGTTCAGTATACTGTTTTTAGCGTATATACTTTGCTGCATCGATATTATTATTTTTTTCTATCAATTACTCAAACTAAACTCTAAAGATGTGCAAACAAAGTTCGAAATCTTTTAGTTAAAATGTAGAATTACTTATTACAAGTTATTGTGTTAAATATAGTGCAATTTAAATTATTCATAGTAAATATATGTGTATGAGTCGAAGCTTAACCATAAAGGTATTTACAAATCGAAGAATGTTGGAGATGAATGTAGAATTATTTTTAGTACACTTAATTTAGTACCTAATTTAGATATCACTAAGTTTTGATTTTAAAAACAAATATCGACCTATCAATTTTTATATTCATGAAATTGTTTTGTAAAAGAATTCTTACTATAAAATTCTTGTATAAAAGAATACTTTCCATAAAATTCTTCGTATAAAAAATATTTCACCATGCACTCTCTCGTAATTACTTGAGCCCAGAAAATAATTAACGAAACGTTCGAAAGAATTTTTGCATACCGACGAGCTTTCCGAAATCTCGTTACATCTTAATCCCATTCGAGCATTTGGTGTTTTTCAGTCGCATTCAGTGGCCGCGTTCAAAATCGCGGAACGGCCTCGTTCAAGAATGCGAAATATTCCACTCGCGCAGAAAACGACTTCCGTGCTCGGACGTTCCAAATTTCCAAAAAGGTTCGAGTACTCCCGGTTACACGGCTGTTCCATTATGTCGCAAACAAAGTATCAAGTGTTTCACTATATTAGAACTCACTTTAGGTACATTTTCACGAGACGGCCGACGCTGTTTACCTTTTCTACGTCACGCGATTGCTCGAGCTGAACCGGGAAAGAGACAATTTGAATTACAAATCTGCGTCCGCCAGCCCCAGCACTTTACTACTGTTGCATGCACGACAAGTGGCGCGTATCCATAATAATAACTCGCTAAATGTGGAAATGTAATCGCTGCTAACGTAACAGTTATACGTGAAACGTTTTGACGATTAATATTCGAGCGCAAAGAGCGAGTTGCACTTTTTACTGGAAATCAATATTCACGTTGAATTTGGGTTATCGTGGATTCAGAATTTTCTTTAGTCTTCGATAATTAATTTGTTGGACGTGTGAATTTAATTTCGACAGTTTTATTTAATTTTATTTAGACAGTTTTGTACGGTAGAATATATTGAACATTAACGTGGGCAAAAACATTATAGGTGAATACATTCAGAAGTATATGGACTGCTTGAATCGACTAGAAAATTCTTGAGTTGATTGGGATTGTTGCTAAATTAGAAATATACACACTATGATTGTATATAGATTGTATATAGATAGATTTATATGAACGAAGACGTTGCGCGTATATGTATTTAGAAGTGACCTGCTTGAATCGATTAGAAAATTAGTGAGTTGTTAGAAATATGCATTCTAAAGTCGATGGAATAAATAGTTTTTAATTATTTTTGTCAAGTTTTCCAACATCGTTTCCTTTCCTACCAATAATACTATGTATTCTTGTTTTTAAACAACTTGGTATTCAATTAGAAATAGACAATTCCATAGTAAATAATCCTCTTTTGCTATGAAGACTTGCACCTTTCTATCTGCAGCATAATCTTAAACCCATCCAGCTTCGAACATGACGAATATATTTTCATCTATTGCTTTTGTGGCGTTGATTTTATTGTACTATTCACCCCTTGCTGTATTATTTCGAATCCAACTTCAATATCTTATAAAAACACTGCCAGAAGAATGAGCTCAAGGTGATGCAAACAAAATTGAATTTTTTAAATTTATCAAGATGGCTTCTATCTTTAAGGAACCCTTAGTAGCGGCTCGATTTATCCCAAGTAAACTGTTGTGCAGATGCATGGCTCGAGATGGAAGGATTCGACAATCAATCAACTAAAAATGACATCGACGGTGTAGTTTCCCGAAGATTCCCATGTACACACCCATCCTCCAGAATGAAGGATCCAAAGAGACTATGCAGTGACGCGACAACAATACCTTGTCCCTGTTATTCGGCAAAAATCTAAGACGAAGTTCCATCGTGAAGCTAGATCCTTTCGCAGATGTGCAACACTGCTATCGAGAACCAGGAAAGTTTCCAAGCCCTGATTAGAATTTGGAAATCTTCTATCTGTAAAGCACTATGATTACATCCACGTTACAGCACATGATATGTACGCATGTCAAATATTTAGTCTAGATATTTATTACTTTGATATTTAATATTTAAGTATTATCGTGAGCCAATTGCTTTTTAAATCTAGAATATGTGTATATACATAAGATATTTAATATTGGAATGATATCATGGATCAATCGCTGTTTTGCATATCTTGAATTGTCTATATACATAAAAAATTTAATATTTGAATGACATCATAGACCAATCGTGTTTTAAATCTTGAAAAGTGTACATACATAGGATATTTAATCTTGAAATTTAATATTTTAATATTCAAAATTCAAATATTATCATAAACCAATCATTTGTTCAAGTCTTGAACAGTGTGCACAGTGTTGGAGGAAGACTTATTTATTGAACTTTGTAGATCATGCAATATTATAGAATGTTAAGTACACAAAATCGCGAAGAAACTACGATGTTATTCATTTATTCGACGTGTTTAAATTAAATTTGATTAATTTAATTAATTTAAATTAATTTAACGTGTTTATCATCCAAATAAAATTCTTTCGAGTTCACTCTGTCCATCCATTCCCCCCGAATCCTCAAAGATGCAGTATGCTTAACACTACTATTCTTCAACCTAGCGTTCAAATCTGAACGAATAAAATTTTACACGATGCTAATTTCGCCCATTCCGTCTTAACAAACGTCACGGAAAATCTGACATCCAGAAACGATGAAATAAAAGCTGAAGATTCGACCCTCCCAGAATTCGTGGTAATGAAAACGAAGGGATGGTATAAGAGAGCTGTCGTTATGCAACTTAGCAAGACCATTCGTTCCACTCGATTCCAAGTGGAAGTGTAAAGTGTCCCGTCGACCGGGATACATCGCACGGCGAATAATAAATTAACGAAAGCCTAGATTATCAGTAGTCCCGGATTACACCCAGTCTGCGGGATTATTGAACTTTTATCGAGGAGTTCTAGACAGAGACGGAACACAACGAGCGAGACGGAGAAACGAAACGCGGAGGAACGAATTGAGGAACGGGCAAGAATAGGAAATGAAAGTGGGTCCTTCGCAGTGGAGACCGTTGGCAATTCGCCGATCCGATAAACTCAATCAGCTTACTCATCTACCTACGTGTAGCTGCGCATCTACTAATGATCCTTAAATTCAGCCAATCTCAATCGAGCTTCTCTTGTGTCCTGATTGCACCTTGTACAGACGGAACGTCGCGACGATGTTTCGGATTATAATCAGAGCTAGGCTCCCCTGATTTTTCTCGCCATGCTACCTAATGTCGGAACGTTCTTCCAAGTGGTTCTTATTTTGCGATAGTGCTATGAACCCGTGGCTGGGGATAAAAAGCAAGAAACAGGCGCGCGTGTTTGGGTGGATCATATTCTTTGGTCGACAAATTTTTATTGGGCATCTCTCTGGCAGAGTTCGATCAATTTTATTTACAAATAGCTGGTTAAATTTCGAAATATCCTTTCTTATTCCTTGTATACATCATAAAGGGAACATCTGTGCAAAATTTCAGCTTTCTGGGTTCAAGGGTTTAGCCTGGACGTTGATTGTAATCAGTCAGGGCTTCATTCTTGTATGTATAGATTATGAATAGAGGATAAATTCGAAGGAGTTCTACTTGAATAAAGGATAAACTTAAAAGAATTCTACTCGAAAGAATTCTACTTGAATAACAAATAAACTAGAAAGAATATTAATCAAATGACGAATTAATTTGAAAGAATTTTACTCGAATGACGAATAATATCGAAAGAATTCTACTTGAATAACGAATAAACTAGAAAGACTGCTGAAATTACGAATTAATTCGAAAGAATACTACTCGAATGACGAATAAACTCGAAATAATTCTGCTTGAATAACGAACAAACTCAAAAGAATGCTGCTTGAATAACGAATAAACTAGAAAGAATTCTACTCGAATGACGAACAAACTAAAAAGAACTCTAGTCGAATAACGACTAAACTCACAAGACCTTTATTTGGATAATAAATAAATTTGTATTGACGTCAAATTGAGTCCTTAGTGACGAATGAATTTGTGCAATTCGAATGTACATTTCAAGTAAGGAATATTTTTTGCCGAATAATTTGAATTGGCTTCGGTAATTTGATCAACGGTACCAAACAGACCAAGGAACGATTGATTTTCCCTATTATAATAACGAACGTATCTTCGTCATTATTTTCACTAATATTTAGAATCTAAATAAATCCAAGCCAAAGCTGCGAAAAATTATCCGTGATTCCGGCTGCAGCGTTCTGTAAGTTTAATATCGCAGAGTGCGAGTGCTGTATTCCAATTAATTAAACAAGTGCTCCGCGAGAGCGTTTTCAATATAATGGGTTACGCTTCATGAAAACGTGCCAGCGTGCAATTGATCCAATTCTCGTTGGATCGCTAGAATAAGCAATTGTTCTATCGCGCGGGCAGAAGGGATATGTAATTTGTGTCAGGCATAATTAACTCGAAAACAGATAACCTAAAAGTACCTTTGCTCCATCGACGAAGATTGTACGAGTGATGTTACGATATAAAAATGAGAAAGCCATATACGCTTATTGCGAAAACCAATTATATCGGTGTCTTTGAAGTAGCATTAATTAGAGTGCCGAACGCTTTCGAATACAGAAAGAGTTCTGAAGGTAATTTCTACAGTAAAACGAATAACACAAAGGGGAAACAAATAGATAAATTAAAATTAAAATTTTTAAGGAAACATCAGTTATCTGAACTTTATAAAAAATACGACTGCTTCCCTAATCGCATTGTGTTTGTGGCAGAATTTGCTACGCAAAGCTTATCGAGAGTTCAACTAACACATCAAGCCTCGTCTGCGTCTCGCATAATTATATTATTATTATTATGCATTCATGCATAAATTAATACTGAATAAACACCACCGTGTTTTCCTTCATCCTGGGAACATCTCGAACAAGTCAGGAAGATTGCTTTATTTCGATTGATATTATGAATTAACAAGAAACTGTTTCCATCAACATTATTTGCTTATCAACGCTTTTGAATTGATTTATTCATTCCAAAATATATTCACCGTTAAATTAAATCGAATAGCGAACGATCATTTGAACAAGACATTTTTATCACACTTTAAATTGAAAATAAGTTATTGGATAGACAATCTCGATAAAATTTAGCATCAGTATAAGTGTACATTGCTGAACATAAAAGATTGATGGTAGCCTGTGTCGCGAAACAATGTCCATGAAAACTTCATCGATTAACCATTCGTTGGCGACTCGAAAATACTTTACGATAGTTGAAAGTTTTACTGAAACGAGAGAAAGACATTTCTGCTGCAAATACGTACAAGAATAGCCCATCTCGATTTCGCCATTCTTTACAATAAGGGATCGCATTGTATTTTGATATCGCAAGCCGTAGAAATTCCGGTGTGATAAATTCAACAGTGTGAATACTTTAGCTAAGTAATAATAAGGATAACAGGTGTTGGCATTGTTGTTACGACAGACCACGATGCTGTCGAAACATCAAGCATTTCTTGAAAATCGCTACGATGCTAAACATTAACGAATACAAAATGGAAGTGGAAGCTTTTCTTTAGTATCTGAATGGGCATTGTTTGCGTACAATAGGCTAAGAGTCACTGAAGAAGTAACAATGAGAGCAATAATGTTGAAAGTATACTCGAGGATAAGTATTTACCATTGAAGAATTTATTGCTTTGCTCTGGTATTTTGGTTAGAGATAGTTTAATACTGCCACTGTTGTCAAATTACAAAGGTAATTTAAATACTGTAGATTATATAACTTTGTTATGTCAAGACAAGAAAAGCATAGTTCTTTGAATTGTTTTTCGACATAGACTCTGTACAGCTTCGCACACTCCCCCACATCGATCCTCAGGTTCGTTAACCTCTTTGGCCCAGGCCACTCCCTCTACGAATTTAATAATTTAACTTTACACAGACAACAAATTCTATTTCTACTATTTTATTTGTTCGAGTAAATTGTGTAAATTGGCAGTTATTGAGGGCAGTAGTAAATGCAGGAGAAATGGGAATATTTAATTGAGGTTTCCCGTAGGTTTCTTCTTCAGAGAAGATACATTTTGTATTCAAAGTTTTCATTTAATAAATTACTACTTATTGTTGGATAACGTATAAAGTTTTTAATAATACTAGAATTCAAATACATGTATACATACTGGCATTGGATCGACATTCAAAAGGATCCCAGACAAGAATGTTCATTGAACCCTCATTATTTGAGTTTAAAAACAAACCATAGTCTTTTGGGAATTATAATGTTAAAAATTATGTATTTATTGTACAACAACAATAGGAATTATAGTAGAGAAAAAATGGGACGGTAAAATGAAAGTACTCTTGAATATTCTCCAATGTATATTACCTTGACAAGGTACACCAAATGTAAATAATTGTAAAAATCCACATAGACAAGTAATCCTGAAGAGATCCCCCCGAAAAGAAACTAACGAGTATAATATTTCAGCAGTTCTATCTACGACACTGAAAACATAACTATGACAAATGATCCAAGAGTCAAGTTGAATTCTAGTAATGGAGTACCATGAAGAGGTCACAACAAATGAACGTAATATCGCAAAAAATGTATAATGTACTAAATCTAGTCAAATATGAAGAATAATCTTCTCAAATTTAAGAATTTCACCCGACTCCAAAAATGCCATCTATAACAGGAAACAGAAGGACGAAGCCAAGTTAAATTCTAGTAGTGAAATAACATGAAAAGGTCCTTAAAAATGAACGTAATATCACAAAAAAATTATAATATACTATATCTTGTCAAATATGAAGAATAATCTTCTCAAATTTAACAATTCACAAGGACGAAGCCAAGTTGAAGAGGTCTCCAAAAATGGACGAAGCATCACAAAAAGTATACGATATACTACATATATCTTATCATGAAAGATACTCTCGTGAAATCCAACAATTACAGCTGCCTTCGACAATTCACCCAACAACGCTAAAAACACATCAACGAAATACGATCTAACTCAACTTGGATTCTCCTACTCAAAGACAGAAAGCCAGAGAGTCAAGTTATCGCTGTAAAGACCCTTTCCAAAGGGCATTTCCCTTCTCTGAGACCACCCGTTACTGCCGGCTGCTGATATGGGCAATTTATTGTCCAGATATCACTGCATGGTTTGTCACGAGCGAGCTCGCGCACACATGCACACACGCAGCCACCGTCTGCACAGAGCATAAGATCACGGGGTTAGAAGCTTAGGAGGGATGACCAGCTTCTATAGAGACCCTACCAGTCGCCGGTTATAATAAGCCCTGCAGGGTAACGTTACACATACCGCAAACGTTACGTTGCCACGTAGTCGACGGAGAAGCGACCTTCTAATTTCCAGTAGGCGCGAACCAACGGTCCAGTTGTTTCCATTGTAACTTGCACCGGCCACGGACAATTCGTCCCGGAATTGAATGTACCCGAATCCGAACAGCACGGTGAATCGTCGTGATTAACGTTCCTTAAGCACCGTTGTGTAGCCAACGCCGCAGCACCACGCTCGACGACGAACGCCAATATCCTGGATGATACACACTCCTGCATCTAAGCGGTCATAGGATTGCATTTAACACCCAGACGGATTCCGATACGACTCCGGCGCTGATATCCTGCGCGAGACGCCCGCTACCCCGAGTTACCGGCTATCGAATTCACGCGCGATCTGTTTACAGGCGTTTACCAGGGTCCTACATGCGGGTACGGTTAATAGGGATCGAGACGCAGGGCAATGCTTACGATTCAGTTAACCTTACCGAACGTCTCCGTTCCGTTTATACGAGGTGCCCTTCTTAGAAGCTTAGAAAGTTAGAAACTTGTAAGTTTATACGCTTTGTAAAATACCCGGGGGTTCTTGATGATGCGCGGAAATGTGACGAGACGAAAATTTGTTGATTCAATGGGGACGTACGACAAAATCATGCCAATGTTAAGTTGGTGTTTCGTCAAATAAGATGGGGTATCTTTACTATTGTAATGTTCTAAGTGATAGGAATTCGAATATGTGTAATATGATCACCTTCAGATGATTGTCTGAGGATGGTCATCCTTCCTGAAGCTCGGGTACCTCGGGATCGCTAAACCTCTACTGTAGCGAACTCCAGCTACAGTCCCTGAGGACATTTGTTTACTCTTCGTGAACCAGATTTTCTCATTTCGGTACATTTTTGTCAAGCCTCGCTCGCCATAGAACCGTGAAAGGTTTGAAAATCCTTAACACGTTTGGATTTCTGGTGTGAATATGGCTCACTTACTATTTTTGAGAATGATGGAATTTGTTGGTTTTTAGATAAGGATACACCTACTGAGGCCTGAGGACCGTCTCTGAACATACTTGTCATTGAAGATCAAAGTCATGATGAATTGTTGAATTATACTGTATCATTACTGTATCATTGTGTTACGTTATTTTATGCTGTGTTTTGTTGTCATTTTATGCTGTCTGTTATTTGCAATCTAATTACTAGACTGCTACTATTACTAGACTAAATCTTGGCGAACGTGCCTAACAAAATCGAACCTAAATATGAATTTATTTTATTCTGCAAATATTATAACACGAACTGAGTTGTTTGCATTTTGTAGGTTCTTGCACATTCGAATTTCCTATAAATGCATAAAGATCCGCAGTCTAATAATTACAGGTTAATGATTATTTTATTTACAGGTTAATGGTTACTTCCATCGCAATATTTTCAGAGAAGTTTTAATTCGTCTCTTGCAAAAGTATACTTATTTTCATTTGTAACACATTAGTGTACTCGCACCGTATTACTCCTAATAAATTAGGCACAAGTGAAAGTTTCAAGATTCTCCATTTATAATACGTCCACTACAGAACGTTGCGTACTATTGATGTTAAATGCTTAAACTCTCCAGTGAAGCGGTTTAACGAGCAGATTCCTGAAGTATTTAAGATATTCGAGCTTGTCCTCGCTGCGGTGGAACTTCTACGTCGACCGAAATCCTTTTTCCGCTTAGTCGCATTCTTTCGTTTACCTCGAAACCATAGAATTTCTTTCGGTATCAAAAATTCCGTCTACGCTTTGTGAGCGTACGCTGCGACGATCCTACATCGTCATCCGCCGGCACGATATTAAAGCAATATAAAGGAATTAAAACTTTTAGTATCGGCTTCGAACAAATAAAAATATCTGTAACCTGATCATTTTCGAAATAAAAAGTCGGTGCGTGGAATACCGCCCGTCAGAAGTGCAACTTCTGATACACAATTGTGAAATTTTATTAATTCTTCCCAGATATTTGGAAGATGATGCAAGGAATTCGCGATACAACGATTTTGTCATCACAAGTCTATCGTGTCATTTTCAGAATACCTGTTGGTAACTGAAAGTTGGATAAAGCGTAATTAAATTAGTCATTTCACATTTGCAAAATACAGCATGCGCCGTGCAAAGAAAAATTGTCCACGGTGATAAAATGTAGGGAAAATCAACATGAACATAAAAAATATCACCTCACATTTTTAATGACTTTTCAATTAAATTCACCTCTTTTTGAATTGCATCATCAATTCTCAACATACTGATGGTGGAAGAGAATTCAATTTAATTTGGAATAATTGGAATTTATATATATATATACAAACACAATCTTGTAGTATGAAATTATGAGATAACCTAATATGTTTGAATTGAATTAAATTATATATATATATATATATATATATATATATATATATATATATATATATATATATTCAAAAAACTACAGAAATATGATAGTAGCCATATAATAACTTTTCCAAAAGAAGGGTGTTTACCTTTTTCGCATATTAATTTAAACAGCCAACAATAAATTACATTGACTTCTGGGATGACTTAATATATTGTGACCCAATTATAAGTGACCCAATATTCTTCTCAGAAAATAAAATTAAAAATCGCAGGGTTGAACATTACTTTCCCCTACGAAGTTGGGGGATATGATTCGCGAGGAAGATCTCATGGATTCACCTGATTACGAACGCGCAAAAAATTTGCACAAACGGCCGGCAATTTTGTAAATGCTTGGCCCCGGTCGGCCGGGCATTTGCGTGTAGGGCAACGAAACAATTACTTGAAAACGGATACCGTGGTCTGAGCAGAGCCGATGCTAATATAACCTCGCGGTCTGGGTACGTCGGATCGCATGCTCCAGCAATAGGAAAAAGACGATATCGTTCCATTAGCCAGAAATTGCAACACTGGGGCGGACCATTACTTAGGGGGTGGGTGGAGGGGTGTCTTCTGCCTTGGAACGTTGGGAAAGGGCGCTTTACCATATAATTTTCTTTGAAACACCGCTGACAATAGCTTTTTTTAACCTTACGTAACTGTATACTTTTTAAGAAAACACGAATATTTCCTAGGGTTGGTAGAGTATTTGAAAAAGATGGTGTTTCTACTTAGGGTTGGAGGTGTATCTCTGGAAATTAGTTAGTTCGAACTTTGATTAATTTTTTATCGGGGAAATATGACTGAAGGCTTCCTATTGGTTTCCTTTTAGCATGAGATTCTTTAGTTTTTGATTTGTTTCGACTGAATCCACGTTTTCCTCTGAAAATTCCCTGAATTCAATGCATACTTCAGGGCCATATTTTCGAGATTTAAAGCGTTGAGGAAATCTAAGCAACAAATACCCATTTCGTTTAATTTCGAAGCCTACAAACTCAGAGATAACAGATCAATGGAAATACTGGTCCACGCGTGTCCACTTGAATAGTTTCAAAGTCAACTGTTGCTTCACCCAACCAACAAGAATCTGTCCCTGCCGTGTTCCATGCTTAAATTAGATCATTTTTACTTTAGAAAAGCACAGGGAAGAGGACCATTCTTTGAGATCAAAGCTTCAAGGAAATCTGAGTACTAGAATATCCATTTCATTTCATTTCGAAGCCTACAAACTCAGAGATAACAGACAAAGGAAATACTGGTCCACGCGAGTCCACTTGAATAGTTTCAAAGTCAACGCTTGTTTCACCCAAGCAAGGAGAATCTGTCCCTGCCGTGTCCCTGGTCTAAATTACATAATTTCTGCTTTAGGAAAGCATGGAGAAGGAGACCGCCGATGGTTTTCACGGCGCTGCTCGGGAACAATCGCTTCCGAGGAGCCAAAACTTAGGTCGGTCGACGATTCTTCGACGGGAGCCGGTCTCCACCAGCTTTCCATCATGGTAACGTCATGAAAACAATGAGAGAAACGGGCCACGGTAATCCCACGGCAAAGTCTGCGCGGAATCCGCTCTCTGAAGTTACTTTTCAATGGAAATTTATGACCACCGCGCTGGCAAGCGCGGACGGTTTTGAAAACCTGCCGCGCTGGGAAGTCCCGATAATCCTTCTCCGCAGATTTCCCTGAAAACTGTGATTGTACAGTGTGAGAAACCGGCGTTGACGATATCAAAGAGTGGCATAAAGTAGCAAGAATCCCGGCAGTTGGCTGTTCAACAAGGAATTCTCAATTGGGGGTCGGTGTACTTCTTGAGGAACCGTAAGAGAAATATATGAAAATACTAAGCGTAGAAATGAATTCTGTGTCTTTACAAGGTAAATTTATCATTTATTTATTAACACGTTGACCGCCACATCAGCTATATATGACTGGGCAGTGCTTTCACTGAAGAACTAAACAAATTAATTCTGAAACTCAGCTATCAAAGAAAATAAATTTAAATGTACTTCTTGAATTTCGATGAAGTTACAGAAATAAACACAACAATAAAAGTTTGATTATGTAGTTTCCAGTAGTCCGTAAACAAAATTTAATCCCAGTAGAAATTTTCAAGAGTATTGTCTGGCAGTCAACGTGATAAAAATGAAAAGTATATTAATCTTTCCTTAGTCATATCAAGAGAGCACGTATGTATAACATAAATAATAGTACATTGAATAAATAATAATTTTTCTGAGGAATCTCCTAAATACTTTTATCTACGTTTTCAAATACATTCAATTTGTATATTGATCATATATGTTGTTTTTCTTAAAGATTATAAAACACGTAATCGCTTGATTTTATGATTATATTTCTACATTATCCAATATAGCGAATTCAATACTAATTAAAATTTAAAATATATGTGTACTTGTACAATACTTTACGGAAAATGAAAACTGTTGTTATTAGAACTAACATGTATAATTAGAGCAAATTAAGAGCTCTTATTGTCTGCGCCTTTATTAACGCTAAGAGTGTCAAGAAAGATAAAATAAAATTACTACACAAGTGAATATACAATAGTGTACTATTGACACATACACATACCAATGTTATTATAATGCTATATACAAATAAAAATGTATTTTTCATGCGCAATTGAGCACGATTCTTTTTAACAAACTCAAAACATTCTGAAATAATTCAAAATTTCATTTTACAATGAGTATAGATGCATTTTGGTATCAATGCAATTGGCATTAACATATTAAAGCTCTGCTTGACTAAATTGCAGAATACCTTAACAACCAGAAGTAGATTCAGGAATATTACAGATAATGTTTAGATTAATAGTGAAATTAATAAAAAAATTCTGCACACTGGAATGGAGCATAATTTATTATGTTAACAACAAACCATATTCGTAAAAGCTACATGAGAAGCGGTATGTGGTATAGTTTCTAATTATATTCCAATTCTCTTGTATTATCATACGGGATATCCATTCTATGATAGCACAGTCTTACGGTTAATTAGATAGAACGGAAACACGTAATAATTAATTACGAATATCAACCTTTTGATGTCGTACTATGCCTGCGAGGCATGTGCACTGTTCAGCGTTTCGATCTAACCGTACCTGTGAATCACACAGAAATTCAACACAGGATGTTATCTATAGATTATGTTGTATTCCCTAACTAAAGCGTTCAGGGGCGCATGGAAGTTCTTTCAATCGTCTAATGTATCTATTCGGCCGAGTTACTGATCCCAGGGGTACCAACATTCAAGGGAAGAAAAAAGGATGGAAAATAACAGTCTTGAATGAATTGCCATGAATGCTTGCTGTTTGACGATTCAGTACGCGACAAAACTGCCGCGAAATTGCAAATCCCAACGAGAGAAAAATCTAGTCCTTTGCGACTCGTTTCGCTTGGATTTTTTCTTGTAAAAAAGGAGAGTGTTCCGTTACAATGTACCTGGTGGGTTTTAAAATGAGGATAATCTGTTGAAAGAGACGCAAGAGTCGGTTATTTAAACAGATTAAGTATGTATTTTGAAAAGGTTGTAGGGAATAATTGGAATTTTATGTATATTAGAAAGAATTTATTGACTAAGCGTGTATTAAACTAGAAATACCAGTGTGCATGAAATTAGAAAGGAAAGGAATCAAAAGATATCTTTTTTAAATTTTGACAATACATCCTTGAAGTATGTATCTTTCGAGAAATGCAAATTAAATTGATTTTTGTTAATGTTACAGTGTACTGCCCCTTTAAAATTGTATTAATCTACAGGAAGGTATTATTAATTTCGATATTTTAGTATCATATAGTGAAGGTAACAAAACAGTTGTTCTGACGATATTAAAGTAGATCTATAAGATATTACTAATATTAAAGTTGCACAATGAGAATGGACTCCATACAAATTCATTCTAAACACAACTGTCACAAATTGATTTATTTTAGAGCTGGATGAATTAATCCTATCCTCGTTAATTAAAAATAAAGTTCGGTGTGCTCAATGATGGTAGTATAAGGATATGTATCGTTTGAATTTAGAAATGAATTTTCTTTAAGAAAGTAATATTCTTCTTAATCGCAATAGTACATTTCCTCATGAACATATATAGTATCAAGAACGTATGTCATAACATACAATTTTATAAAAAAGAATTTAAACTGACCATATGCCGAGAAATTTATATTCAATATTTATGCGTAACACTTTAGGTGTTAATAATCGCGTACTATTATATCCGTTGAATTATGTAAATCGAATATGGCAACATCGGATAATAATATTTAATTTTTCGTACAAACTTCATTACCGACTACAAATAATTTAATCGCGCACAAATCAAGTCCCTGTGAAACTAACATCATTAACAGAGGCAATTTATTTTGCAAACCGTCTCTAACTACATATTGTTTCCCCCGATTATCATTTGCATAATGACCACCTCATCAAACAATGTGCTTCGTTTCGTACCAGCGGCAACAAATCTATTCAATGTTAACGCGACGTTCTACAAAGAACCTGTGTGTCTGTTCCAAATGCGCTTGGCCAAACTAAAAAGATCGAAGCAAATGGTTCACCGTAACCTACACTTTCAATTTAAAATTGCAAACTTTAAGATTAAAAATAATTAGAAGTTTCTTTACACAAAGATTACAATATATCTTTTAAATTGTAAAAAGTTGTTCGGCTTTATACACTCAATAAATTCCTTTTAATATTCATAAAATCTCAATTGCTCCAATGTCGTTTATTTTCGTTATTACTCTAAATTATTTATCATATACAATTTAATTACGGTGAACAAATACATAATTAATAATTCAATGACGTATTACATAACCCACAGTTTTATTACTGCTTCTTCATAAATATACATATCTATTTCACATATTAATTAATTTACCTTTCATAATTGAGATTTCTCGTGTTGCCTTCGTATTTCTATTTTTGTAATGAGAATACGTTCCCCTCAGGATTTATTTACTCGCGCTAAACACACCATTAAAACTCGAAAGACCGGTATAAATTTAATTACGTACATTGCCGCGCAATTGAATTCAACGCACTCCAAACAAGTGCCGATGGGCCAGCAATTTTCGCGAGGAGGTAGATAATTTTCTTGGACGACTAAACGCGTGGGTGGTATACTGCGCTGTGAAGAATGATTATGAATGTAGTGGGCCGGCGAGTTCTCAGGTATGTTTTTCGCCGTTTCGAGTTCCACAGAGGTGCGGGCGTGTAAGTGCACGTAGGAAATGGAAAAGCTGGGTGACAGATGCGAGACATTTAGCAGCGACCCTGATAGCGCGCAACGGCCTGTCCGCCGCTTAATCAATCTAAGGTGTCTGAACGTATTGCTAGCGCAATTCTGCCGAGTTTCTTGCACGAATTCGCGAACCACCGCCCACGCACGTCGATATTTTTCGACCTTAGATACCCTGATATCCTCACGTGGACGCGGAATACAGGAAACTGTACGCAGACATAAATGAGACGTTGATTTTGAGCGTGAGGCAGGTCCACGTTGTTTTATTGTTGGGTTAATGGTTTGCATTTGAATATTTTATTCTTCTTTAGGGAAGTTACGATATCAAAATTAAGTTATTAATTACAGTTTGATATTGAATTTTATATGTTTTTATTGAAATTTAATTTATTGGATTAAATTTGAACTTGATGTTAAATTGTTGGAAAATGTAGAGAAATTAAAAGTACACGTTTGGTTGTTGAAGATAAAGTCAAAACCAGTTTATCGACACAGCGCATACACAAACCAGGTATCGTTGGGTTTATCGATCTAGATCGGAATACATTGTCACGATAGGTGGCAATTGATCCGAAAACAATTACCATCAGTGATATCTCGTGGATGCCATAGAGTGAAAAACGTGTCTTTATGAGAGAAAAATGAACAGTGCTGTTCTTTCGTGTGATTGTATAGAAAGATTAGAAAAATAAAAGTACAATCGATTATTTAAAAATATTGCCGAAATTAATCCGCGTAGACCAACATTGGTAATTAGTTGTACGTGCATAATTATATGTTTAGATTAGATAGTGAAGATTTTTAAAGTGTTTTGTGATAAATGGGTGATACACAAGAAAATAAATTTATCATACCATATATTTCTTTAGTAACAGTGCTAGTTTTCTCATTTCCACGTCAGTAACTACAATTATTATAGTAGATTTGTTAAATTCTGACTAGCTTGTTAATGCAACATAACAAATTATTCTAAAGGAACGTATCATTGACCAAATAAAATACTGATAATGATTTTATGCCGATATTAAGAGAAATTTATGATAAATTGGTTAAAAGCATTAATTTTATGATGATTTGTAATAAGATTTAGCTTCAACTAATTTTTTTCACAAACTAAAATTACCCCACTTTCAAAATCAATGAATAAAATGAAGACGCGACTGGGACGGCGGAATATGATAATGAAAGAGCAATCGAATGAATATTAATTCTCGTTTTTCGTCGATAATTATGTGGATACCTCGTTCGTTGAATAAATTTTACTTTAACCTCCTACGATATGAAAATCGAAATTATCGACTACTGGTTTTTATGTATTCGCGAGATTGTTAATTAATGCACAGCTATTGTACGTACTGTATCTTTGGAATTGGAGGGGAAAATTACTTTATTGATATAATTAATTTTCTATTTGTGGTGAAAGCATTGGTGATAATTAAATAATTTTACGAAGAAGGGAGGTTAATTTATAGAATTGTAGTCAGTTGAAAGTGAACTAACACTAAATATTAAATAAATAGGAAAGGAAATTTGTACAAGTCATAACCTTTTTAGTAAATTCAGCATGAGTTCTTCTTTCTTTCACTAAGTAAATAAAAAAACTAATTTTATGTGTGAGGTGTTAATGAAAATAAATTCAGATAAGATTCATGAATTTTGAAAAAGTTAGAAAATAAGTTTTACGAGAAATGTTGGTAAAATTAAATAAACTTTCAGCTTCATACACATTCAGAAATATTCATGTGTCTGACACATTACTATTAAAAATCAATTTCTTCAGACCCCTTTTGGAAAACCCTTTAAAAATCTAAAATTGGAATTATACAATCATGCAGAATCATGATTGAAACCAAATTATAGAATCGAAAATAAATAAAATAAAATTGTAAAACGACAAACAGCACTAAAAAAAAGTGCTAAATGTACTTCGGGAAAAATACAAATATTTTTCTCTAAATAGTACATCGATTACTTTTGCTACTCCACGTATCAAATTGTTGGAGGAAAGGTGTTCGACAAACGAATATCTCACGAAATATTTCAAATGAGAGGCATGAAGGAATGCTGGCAGAGAATGCTTGTTATGCGATGGTGGAACGTTTGAACAGCTTGAATGAAGTACACGCCTTATTATAGAATTCGAAATATCTCGCAAAGTATTCGTTCTTCGAACACCGTCCGTCAATAGTTTCCAACGTAAAGCAACGCTAAGAATCGAATTTTATCGCACATTCGAGGAGGAACATAAATAACGATTTTGTTTCGTGTTTCGAGCGATCCAATTCCACGCAACGTTAATTCCAGAAACTCCGATGACGATATTTCTAATTCGCATACGCGCAAACACGCGAACCTGTCTACCGTTGTTTGAACTTTAAATAAAAATTTCGCCGAAATACGCGCAACTGTAGCTCTCGACGCTCTGATTCGTCGAGCAGATTCGTCACGGTCGATGTAGACCACCATGTTTTCCTAGTAAGCAGACAAAAAGTTTCCAACTGCTCTCTGGTATCACTAGGAAATGTCGTGCAATAAACTACTAGACGGTTAGTCACGTTAATGCCAAATGGATGGATGGATCACTAGGAAATCACCTTGTTTGCTTCGAATAATGACTATGAAAAAAAACTTAGAAAATATGCGTTGCAAACAAAACGCAGGGACTACTGAAAAAATATCCTGAACTTCTTCCGTACAAATGATATGAAGCTCCTGTGTCCTGAATTTTTGTGCTTGGGATAACAAAAATATTTGTCACGCGTTGCAAATTGTTTGGAACTCGATAAATGTATGTAAATTAAAATGTAGAAACATGTACGTGTATTTTAATGAATACATAGATATTTATTATTAAAGTATAATAATGTTTGTATTAGTTACAAGGAGCTATAGTTACTGGTTCGTTAAGGAGGTGCTCATATCTTCTGTATTAACAAATGTTTTTATTTGTTAATATTCTTCTCACTTGAGGCATTTAACGTTTGTCTATAAAATTATCTTAAAGGATAGTTGAAAATTGTCAAAGTTATAACTCTCTATACTACAGACTACAAACCATTACGTAAGGCTGATTGAACACGAAATTTAAAGGGATACTCTTTTATTTTGAGTGAAGAATAAATATATTGTTGTTAATATTCTTGTAAATAAATTGACCAGGAGTATATCTTGTATAAATAAACGTACCAAATTTCAAAGGTTCATGTCAAATATTTTTCATATAAAAGAAATTATGAAACTTGCCCCGAAAGTGGTCTAAAAAAAGAGTACCACCTTACTTTCGAATAGAAAGTTATTTATTATGGACTCGTTAATCGAAACTTTCTATCCAAACGAGAAGTTCCACCACATCCAGAAATTGGACGCTAACTTTTCGGATCGGAGTTCAAATCTGGACCAATATTTTCTCCTTCCTTTTTCAACTGTCAACAAGTTACCCATCGATTATCGATGAACCATTTTAATGGTAAGACCGAATGCAAAGGTAAGTACACTTCTATATACAGGTGTTTTCTGTTTTCCATTGGACCAGGAATCGCCGATCGAGGGTAGCGAGCAATCGATGGGATCGCGTGTAACGAGGGCACCTAAAAAAGAACCGAGGGAAACTTCGAAAATTCTGAAGGGCGCGCCGGCGGACGGACTGAAAGAGCTCGCTCGTTAGGCGCATTTTAACGCTATCAGAAACTCCTCGTTTCGTGCGCGACGTTGACTCCTTTCATCGGGCCAGACACTCGCAGCAATGAATTTACACAGTATTTCGTTCCGAGTTTTAATCTCGTTTCACTCAATTTCGCCTTTACCCCGGTGCTTGCTTCTTAAGTCACGTTAATGAGTGAACACACTTCAAAGTGTGCTGGATCGGTGGTACGTATTTTACGCCAAAGAGGATGCCTCCTCTTTGCTATATTATGACAAGACGCGCTCAATAAATCAGGGACAGTTATTTTCACGGCCTGCGAAAAAAATGACTTTGATATACTTCAAGGCGCATTCTCGATGAGCCTGGAGAGTTTGGACACTTTTACGACGTCTGGCCGCAGCGAGATGCGGGGAAGTTCTTAATAACGATTAAACGGTGCTGATAGTGCTGCTCATATATTCTGATTGACCATCAGTGTATATATGTCTTCTGTGTTAACCGGTACATTTGTAATTAGACTGCAGAGGATAAGCACAAATGTACAGGGTCTACCCGTTAAGTACAACCACCATTTCTTAGGAATTTTCGATAGTGCAATTAAAAAATGTTTTAGACAAAAGTTTATCAGTTCTTGATATTCTACATGTTCGGATATTTTTAAATCTGAAAGAAATGCTCTTACGTAAAAATGTAAAGGTCACCTTAACTTTTTTAAATGCTATTATTATATAATATGGATAAAAATATAATAGATTCCATTTAAAAGAAATCATTTGTTAGTTAAATCTTCTCTCACCACTTTACCTATCACAAAATCATTTACTAAGTAACTATTGTAAAAACACTTTTTTTATAGCTTCGTCCCCTCACGAGACATTCAACCAATCCCATTTAAACGAAGCACCCTGCGTATCTGGAGAAATATGAATTTGCGAAAACATTCGCAGTCTATGTATAATAGCATTGGCGATATATTCTCATCGGCTATCTATGTTTGGCTGTGCATTCATAATTTATTGGTCGCAGCAGAGGGTGGTTATAATACACTCGAATCGACCAAGTGGTGATAATACTATTAATAACACGTTACAGCAGAAACGTGAGATATTAAATACGTTACCCTTATTAGCTAAAGTGCTTGTTTTGCACGTCAAACTGAAGAAGAGTCTCTGCATGATTTTCCAACGAAATTATTCATCGTTGCACAGAGTGACTATAACGTTCCTGAGCTGAACGCATACTAATAATCCTATTGGCGATGTACTGAGGTACACAAGTTAAATATTAAATGCATTATCGTCGTCAACCAACGTAGTTGTTTTCGTGTAATTTTATTTTATTATTCTTTTTATAGAGAAAAGTCTTAATATAATATTACAATGAGTTTATTGGTGACAGCACATTGTAATTCCATTCTAGAAGAGATTAAACAGTACTAATACTATTAGTAACACGTTACAGTATAAATGTTAAACATTAAACACATTGTTCTCATCAGTGTTTATTTTCCTCGTCAGACTGGAGAAACATCCCTAAATATTAATGTAACAAACTTATTAATCAAAGCTAAAAATGATAACGATGCGAGGAATAGTAATAATTCTATTAGCAAGGTATTAAAGCACAAACTATTAAATATTCTATTTTCATAACGTATCACTGTTTACTCTTTAGGACCAACTCTTTCCAAATCTTGCTTGAATGTTGCAACACGGTTGAACCCAGTTCCCCTACAGTCTCAAATCGTCATTTCGGCGAAATTCTGGAACACTTCTCCCCTCTAGTGTGTTTTCTCATTATAGTTTGCGTGCTTTCCTGTTGTCTCGTCTTCGTGTCGACGTGTTAGTACGTGCCTACGCTCACGGTGCGTTATATGCGAGTTCTTGAACAATCCTGTTTCAAATGGGCGTAGCTATATCCAGAATATTACTTTATACTATTTTATATGCATCGTAACACACCAACCAGGCAAATACATTCGTTGCTGGACCTTTTTGTAACATTCTCACTCTTGATGCTCTCAGGAATGACTTTAATTCATGACTACTGTTTAAATTTTTGAAGGGCCATGCCCTAACTCTACCTATCGATTTTTTTTCCTTTGTCGAATCACTCGTGGTTCATTTAAAATTGTATTGTGATATATCTAAATACTTCCTATTATTTACAGTCAGTGTGAAAGTATTCGTACAGGAACCAATTCAAAATAAAACTTCATATACTTATATTATTAATAAATTTTAGGGGAAGAAATAATTAACCAACATTCCTACATATTTTTAGAGTAGATTTTACGTAAATTAAAGTTTATTATTTTTAATGCTAACCTCTTATCTCCTTTCTTAGTAGTTTTTATTTTACGAAATACGAATGACGAATACTTCTTACACTGACTGTATTTTATAATGACTTCTTCTTCCTACTTCATATCTAAATTTCTATAACATATTATTTTCAGAAAGTTACTTCAATGAAGGCAATAGTTACATGCCTAAACCGTCAATTTAAATATATAACATATTATCAACAAAAGGCCCTTATTAACTTCAACCAGAGATAAGCTTCCCACTTTTAAACTCAGCTTGAAAATGTATAACAGTCCTAGATTATACTCATTGTACGCACAGTCTGCAATTTTCTAAGCTTATCTCTAAACTACACCATTCCTCATATTGACTGTTACCAAATAGACACCTAGACAACTACCTGTTAGCACGCACAAATGATATGCAAACGAATCACTCGCTAAATCGAAGAATTTTGTGTGCAAATATGACGAACTTTCCCACAAATGAAGCTTCAATAGCAGTTTAAATACAAATGAGAAAGCAGTGTATATTCCGAAGTCCAAACAGACCACGATCGAGAGCTCAAACACTCGAAATAGTTCAACGCGAAGATTCAGTTTGTTAGTTCGCGGTAGATTTCGCAGTATCTCGTATCCATAGTTCAATTAGTTCGTGTTCTGAGATTTAATTAATCCCAGCCCCGGAAAACTGATTTATTGCTAAGCGAAGGATTTTAACCTCAACCTCTGGAGACCTCCACGGGGGAAGCTGTAAAGATAGGAGCACGAGGAACCCCAATGAGGATATTTCGGGTAGTTTCCTGAATTTTGCATACGCTACGCGCGAACCTGCTCCACGACCATACTGGTATGCAATGCGAGAACGTTGCGCGGGACCTTAATCTGAGAAAATCTTCAAGAAAATTGGTTCGTAACCTATAGATCAAATCTTTCGGAAATCTGCCGCTTTCCTGGGTTTACCATACGCCAATCCCGAAGGTATAGAGGAAGCTTGGAGCCATTCAAGTAAAAATTAAAATTTTGACATTTTTTTTAGATACAAACAATTACATATATTAATATACAAATATTTTATATTAATTATAATATACGTGTTACGACCTTTCTGTTATTATTTGAACTCGTGCTTTTCTTAGAAACAATTTTAGTTATTTTAATTTATGACAAGACTGCGAAAGTTTATGTATTTATGGCGACTGGAAATATAGGAAAAATATACGACGATGTGCGTATGTTTGAATACAAAAAAAAATACAAATTACAAAGAAATATTTTACATTACTTAAAAAGTTTCAGATATTTTCTTTTAAATTTCATTTCTTTGTCTCTATCTGCAGAAATATGAATTTACATAAACATCCGTAGTCTACTTATAATGTTTCAAATAATTACAGAAAATTACGGAAAAATTTATTTTCCTATTACCTAATTAATTAGAATATATAACCATCGAGGATATTTCTGGTTTGCCTACTCTTCCCATCAAAGAAACATCCCTAATTGCATAAAAAAAAAACGCTAACAAGTTGCTCTCCACGAGTCGAGATGATTGATACTACGAAAGCTGTGTATTAATCCTAAACGAGATGCTGTGCATTTCAGTTAATGCAATATTCATTGAGCACGCGAAACCAAAGCGCGGTGTGTCAAATGGAATCGCTGGCGGAATTTTTAACGAAAAGCGACGAGGTAATTCCCTGTTACACGTCAACGTCCGAATTATTTTCTGACATCATCTACACCGATGTTTCCGGAAAATGTGGGTGGAAAAGTTCCGACTAAATGACATGGAACGAGGTGAAACCTTACAGGGATACCTCATCCACGGAATTTTCGGAGGCTTTCCTCGAACACGCGATAGAGCTCGCTCGTTTCATTCCTTCTTTCTAGCCTGCTAAATTATTCACTTCATTTTCGTTCAACCCCTGGACGTTCCACTGTCTCCCTTCTTTTTACGTTGCTTTCTCCTTTGTTTGGAATGTTCATTTTAAATCAGGGTCTTTTTTTGCATAGGTCCGCCATGATTGACAAAAGTTTGAAATGTTTACTCTTTTGGTATAGAAAATTTGGCTATGATTAACTTGTTCACTGGCAACTATGTCTCGTATTTCAAATTGATTGCAATTACTCGAATTTATTGTATTTTGTAAATATTAAAATATGAATTTTACTTTCACTATTTATTTACATTATTCAAGTTTCCTATAAATGCATACGAATCCGCAGTATAGGAATAAACAACATAATCGAACGACAATAATTTTATACGAACCATGAGTCTGTTTGTTAACGAAAATTTATGGTAGACAAAAATACTGTCATGACTCATAACCTTTCTAAAGAATATTCTCTAAAAAATAGTCTCTAAGTCATAAATTAAGATAACTAAAGTCATTCACTCCTCAGTTTCCTTAATTAACGCGACTTTATGCATCAAACTAAATCGGATTATTCGATAGAAACAATAAACCACGTCCAATTATATTTCCATACATTATGAATTATAAAGTCTCCATAGAAATGATACGGTTCAATGGCGCATTTTATGCGTGTTTAATTACATAATTGCGAAAACTGTATACACGAATATCACACGAACCAATATGTTGCTAGTCTGTTAATATAATTTAATGGAATAATTGAAACAGCAAGGATACATGGACGCACAATAAAACATCCCTAAATAATTAATTACCCGTTTCGGTAGAAATAATATTACTTTATATACAAGAATTTCATCTTAACGTGCTGTTTGTGACAATTGAAACTGAAACGTGAAACCTTGTTTTGTAATGGAAAAATGGTACACTTCTGCATTAGTTCAGTTCAAGTACGAAAAGCAAATAATCCAAGAAACATAAAGAGCACAAAGTAAGGTTTTTAAACGAAAAAAAGAATTAATGAAAATAGAACTCCGTTGAGGGGAGAAGTCTACTCAGATCTTTTCAAGCGATACGTCGAATAAACGAAATCGTTCCTCAATCTGATATATTTGTGAAAGGGAATTCACGCAGCCGTTTTCCGACGCGAAATCCAGCAATAGGAAGGAAACTCTGTTTCTTCAGGGGCCAAGAACCCTCAACAAGCCGAGCCATTCAACTAACTCTTTAATAAAGCTTCTTCGGTTGTTTATTCATAAGGACCTGCACGCTCTTCGCGTGGCAATAGCACAGTCGTCTTCCTGTTTGTAAATTAATCATTAATTCGCTCCTGGCCTCTTCTTTACTTGCGCTGACGACGAGGCTTCTAAATTTACGACTGGCCAGACCCACGCTAGCCTACTCTATTTTATATACAGTGGGTCACGGAAGTATTCATACTTCCACGACTCTTGGCTCCAAACAGACGCCATACACACTTCTGTGGCAAAATATTGAGAAATTGGTGAACACTGCCTTGAACTTTCTGATTATCGTATTTTCTTTCCCAAACGCGTTTTGCTCGACTCTTTTTCAGTTTGTGTATATTCTAGCTCAAAAACTTGTTAACCAATCATTATAAAAATTGATTGGTATACGGAGGACACGTAGTTGGAGAAACTCTAATTTAAAAATTCTCATAAAATCAAAACAGCCAAATAATAATACTTGTAATTCATAATTTACTTAAACTATACTATCTGTATTGTACGGACCTCATAGTTTTCAAAAATATTGATGCCAACGAAAGCTTAACACATTCCCGACCGCTGACGTAAATTCACGTTACGTACTTCAAATTCTATTCCTTGTTATAAAACAAAATTATGAAAATCTTTTTACTTTATACACTACATATTTACAACATTGATATTTCAAAACATATTGGTAATTTTTATCTTCGCCCTAACGATACAAATTAGCGTGTCCAGCTTCAGAATGTTATTATTTTCGTTAGTACTCTGTATTCGAAACATAAAATATCTGCCGGTCACGGATGTGTTAATTAGTGTTTAATATGCGCCTAATGATAGAGACCTCTATTAAAAGAATCTATTAGAATAAGTTTAATAAACCACAGTAAAATATTAAAACTTGACATTTCCACTCCCTTTGCCACATATGTGGACGTTTAGGTTTTGGGAACGCGCATGTATGATGTGGCCGACCAGAATTACCCTTAACTGTCGACGGCGAATATAATTTCACGCTTAAATAAAACTTACAACCTAACAATTATAATTACTGTCAAACGGAACAAAAATTTGATAATAATAAAAAAAAAAATTGTCCCTGAAGAGGTTAAAGTTCTTGATTCACTTATACCACTATCCCAATTATATGAAGCTCATATTTGTCAAAAAAATTTGATATCGATCCAAAGAGTAATCGGCACATTACAAATTCCTATCAATAAAAGTCCCGTAACATTCCCAACACTCGTCCTAAAATGATACACCACGGGAGTATCACGAATACTTCGGTGGCTCACTGTACGCATCCGAGGCGGCTGTCAGTTAAAATTCGGACGTGTCCCCGACGCTGTCGTCGGGTAACACTGGCAAAATCCAAGATACAAAATCCTTCGTTCCCTGCATCGGGCGTTTCGACAATAGCTATGGCGGCGTGAAGCGTTCCGCTCCTCGGGCGCGGTTGAATTATGTATTTCGTTATCGTCGCAATAACAATTTGTCAGCGGGAGGTCCTGGAAGTCCAGCGACCACCCACACGCCCACACACGTACTCCTGCGTGTATTATATATAGGAGCCGCGGGAATAGTTTAGCTTTCGGCCATCCTCCTATGCATGAAAGTTCAGCCGAAGCTCAAATCGTGGTAATAGTTTCGCCGTTTATAATTATGCACCTTTCCGGGACTAATGCGACGTTAAAGCGGCACTTGTATCCACCGAGAGAGAGGGAGAGAGGGAGAGGGGTGGGGGGGGGGAAAGCCTGAGAGTGCGGGTTTCGACTCGAATATTGGTACGGTTTAAAGTATAACAAATTGCGGGCAATGTGATTACTGAATAATCATGGACGACTGGATTTACATCCGTCACTCGTGCACGGGAATTGTAAATTTCGAACTCGTGACGATGCTGGGTTCTGGATTATTAATAAGGAGGGCTCGCGTCAAGGGATGAACGCGTTTGAGTCGTTGGTGGTTGAAATAGCGTTGCGTCGCGAGAAATGTTTAAAGTAAAGTAAAACAATTACTAAATTGTAATAATTCCTGGTAAAAGATTTTAAATTGGAGCATAGATTTTAGCATCAGAAGGAGATCTAGCGTTACACCATGTCTGACCATATACAAACTCCTATCACTTACGTTACTTACATTCTGTTACACTGTTGTTTCAGTTGCACGTAAATTTTATGAGTCATAAATAGGACCATTTATAACTTCGTATATACATATTTTAAATATTTGCTATTCTCTACGCATCGTAATAAGTTTTAAACTGAAATGTAAATGAAAAGTTACGAGAGAGTGAAGCGTCGGTGTCTGACCATACACAAACCACTTCCACTTTCTCTACTTATATTCCGTTCCAGTCTTGATGCACAGTTAATTCAATGCATTATAAATGGATCAGTTTAAAAGTAAATACAGATTGTTGAAGCTTTCTTTGTCTTGTAATAGGTTACAAACTGATACAGATGTATCGATTAAAATTTATAAGGGAATGGAGTACTAAGGTATATTTTAAGATTATCTTATAAATGAATTCTTTAAAACTTTGTAAGAAATTTTGAACTATTTATTAATCTCAGTTAATCTTCTTCGAAACAGTTTTAAACACTTCCTCGATTGCGAAACATGATATTCGCCATTCGATCGAGTACTATCATAAGTTTAGAGTAGAAAACATTGAAAAATAATATTATTTCTTAAACTATATATATTTATATTGAAGATACATTTATTTAGAACTGCCAAGCCCATGCACTACAAACATTTATCTAAAGTCACTGAAACATTAACAACGTCTTTACTGCAATTTTTGAAGACAATTGTTCTAATAGAAAATTAATTTTCTTGAAAAATGTCTTTCTTCTCCCTTCAATTACAAAGATATAGTTGTATGTATAATAAATATGTGTTGACCTCGCTAGTAGCGTTATTGAACCCCCATTCTAAAATTAACCAATAACTCTACACGCGATCTCGAATATTAATTTCAAGGCTCAGCGATTGAAAAATAATCGTGTACAACCGGATGTAATTCTCGGGAACAAATAACGACTTCCACTGACTTTTCACAGGATATTGATTGTAAAGCGGTGAGATTAATTGAAACCATGGACCCTTTAATTAAAAAAGTTTCTTCGTAACAGCGAATGATAAATTAATCGGGTAAAAAGAAAACACGGTTATTCGTTACAGTTACAGCGAAAGACCTTTGTGAATGATTATCAATGCTTGAAATCGTCGCTCGACGTTTGCGAACGAATAAATCCAGCAATTGAGGAGGAATCAGATTTGTTCCCATGTTGTGCATGATCGAGCATATGTATTCGTGTATTCGTAACACAATTATACTTAACACCGAGCAACTGAAGCCATTGAGATTTTATTTCACCGCAATCATCGTTTCGCGAGACGACGAGCGAGTGTAGGGAATTGTTGTAAGTCGCATGTCGATGTATGTCGAGATATAAAGCGGTCGGTAACACGACAGCGCCTGGGATAAAGGATTTTAACGACTCTTTCTCAGGAAGAAATCTGATTATTCTTAATAATGATCCAATTTCTTGCATGCAAACCGCTATTACGCGACGCGACAGTCGAACGAGGTTCTCCGATTTCTATCTGGCACGGAACATCTCGTGCTTACGGCCGTTTTTCAATTTTACAGTGTTATTCTAATTGCGCTCCGACTTTCTACTATAATTCACCACGTAATTACACGTGAATTCTTGAAAAATAGAGGAACATTGTACGGAAGAAACTATGGTCAACTGAGAAAAACCTGACATGATATGAAAATGAAATATAATGTATACTAGCTTGGAAATTGTAGCACGTAACCCTTGCAGCAAAGTAAGCAGAGTACAAGCTTTTAGTAGTAGTAGCAGCTCTTTTTTATTTGTATAATTAAAGGAATTTTTCTATGTGTTTTATATAACGTTACGGAAGCTCAATCATACCTACATTATTACTTTTACTTTAATTTGTAATTTACTTTTAACTTCATTACGTACAACTGAAACAATTTATTTCAATATTTAATTTGTACAGTTCAGATGAAACTCACATATACTCGTATAACACTGTGCAAGCACAGTCGTACCTGAATTGAATTATGATACATGATTCGTTCCAGGTTTGGAACTTCAAAGGAATGTTCTTCGAAATATATCAAAAATATTACAATTAAAAATTAAAACAACTATGTATAATGTATGTAGAAAAATTATACATTTATTTTAACATTGATATTAATAAGTTATTCTTAATTTTTCTATGTTTAGACTAAATGACCTCCGATGTTGCATAATTTCTATTCAACAGTGGATTGTCGAAAAGATGACATACTGTTTCGCTAGCTCATTGCAGTTTTTTTTTATTAGAAAGTCGTACAAGAAGGTCAAGTATTAAAATACTTGTACTAAAGAACAGGGATCACTTATTAGGAGGTTGCAGTGAAAACCGCTGTTTATGTATACGTGGATTTTACTGCGAATACTGTAGACAGTGAGAGCCGTCGTATTTTATGAGTTGTTAAAACCACATGAAACAGTCACCGCCGAACGTTATTGCCAATAATTGAAGCGTTTACACGATAATTTGATAGAAAAACGACCATCAATTGCATCAAATCGCTGAAAAGTGATCCTTTTCCACGACAATGCTCGGCCTCATGTTGCTAGAACTGTAAAAGAAGCACTGATGGAGTTCGAATGGGAGATTCTCCCTCACCCAGCCTACTCTTTATTTGTTCAGATCGATACAACATTTCGGAAGACACACATTTCCGTAATTACGAAGAAGTTGAAAATTGGGTTGCTGAATGGATAAGCTCGAAAGATAAACCGTTCTTTCGTCGCCGAATTCAACTTTTGCCATAAAAGTGAGAAAAAGTAGTAGCTTTTGAGGGGAAACATTTCGATTGATACTTTTATATATGTACTTTACCATTGAAATAAATGCTCAAAAAACACGAAGAAACAGCGGCTTTCAATGCAACCTCCTAATATAATTTATTTAATTAATGGTATCCACTAGTGAACTATCAGATTTCATATGATTTGCTTAAAATTTATGGTTGCTCGCTACAATTCTTCGTCACAATGCCACTCAATAAGGTCAATTTCGAATATGTAGTAAAAGTAGGTAAATTCTCAACCTTCTAGTAAAAGGGACATTTTATGAAAAGATCAATGATCTCCAGCGATCTCTTACTATTCGCATTCAGTACCGAACGATCGGATCTCAGATGATTTGCTTAAATTTTGCGATTCCTCGTCTCAGTTCACCTCCTCAAAGAGGTCAACGATATTCAAAAGTATCCTTCGAGTTTGTCCACCAAGTTCCTCCTCGAACCGTTTCACCTCCGTCTTTTAGCGAAAGACCAAGGAAGCAATCGCAGCAACAAGGATGAAAAGGAGTGAAAAAGGGGTGAAAAGCTGAGGTTAACACGCAAAGCAGGCGCGAGATGGCGGTGACTCAAAAATTGCCACCGTAGTCGGCACCGGGTGATAAAACTGCAGACTCGGGGCGAATGCAACCGGAACTTTGCGCCATTAGATCCTCTGGTAGTTTGAACAACAGATACGAAGGTCCTGCATACACTACCACAGTCTCCGCTCACTTCATCTCCTTTCACAACACGTATACCGCTCCCCGATACAGTCCACGAGACGCCGCTTCGTTTTCTCACTTTTATTTATCCGCGCCGAGCTCGCTTCCGTTGCCAAATCTCTCTCTGCCCTTTGCTTCATCTCCTTATCCGTTCCTTTTCTTTATTCTTTCCGTGGAATTGGTTTGTTCTCGGCTGCCTCCTCTGACGACTTTCATCAGCGTTCCCATTCAGTTTTAAGATCGAACGCTGCCTCGCAACATTTTCCATTTTCTGTCACTTATCGGTTGCCCTGCACGACTTTTCGCCACAGCAATTCTGCTTTTTGAGTTTTTCTTTTTTCGTATATCTCCGGGGTATCGCGCGAACGACTTTTCAACGTGGAAGTACAATTTTTGAAATCGACTCTATCGGCGGCAAGCCCGTTGCAGGAGCAAATTTCATTTTATATTTTTCCGTTTATGTTTTTGTAGAAGGAATCGCGTGTCGAACATTTTATAGAATACTATAAAATATACTGGGTAACCTACATTATATACTATGTAATATTTTATGTAACCTATAATATAAAATAAATATATACTACACTATATTATAAGTAAATTGCAGATTTTATGCATTTATTATATAAACTAATATAATAAACGCGTGCTAAACATAACCAAAGGGTATGTGCATTTTCACAAAATGAAATAACAACATCGTTGCGATAATTGCAGAACATATTCAACATACATTATGTATATTTTTTGTATGTTTTCTATATTATTGTACGCCATGAGTGCATATAATTCACAGTCTAATTATAAGTAACCAACATTACCTATTAATGCCTATTACCTTTTCTCCAGGTCAACTTAATTAGCAAACTTAATAATAGAATTGTATATTGTTTAGTTTTTAGAATCAATTTAAGGCGTTGCATCACTTTGCTTGCCCGAATTTTCAAGCTTTTATTAAAACGAACAAAAATTAAATGATCAATAAATTAATGTAGCTGATAACTAAATATGGATGAGCTTTTCGAAAGCTACAAAATGATATATAATACTTGCGTATAATTTTAATAACTCCGAAAAATGTTTATTTCTTTGCCCTCAAGATCATCCCAAACGTCATTGTACACTACATCGTTGAATTCGTCTTTACACGAAGTATAATACTGTTAAGTCAACAATACAAAGTGCCATTTAGAAAAATAAAGGTGACGTTGACAATAAATGTTTTTTATTGCAATGTATAGCCAATAAAGAACTAATCAACATTTGTTTAAAGTATTATTTTGTAATATTACCCCAAGTACTTGAAAAGCCGTGAAAAGTGTTACATGGGACACTCTATATACTTTCGACATTAATAATAATTATTATCGATATGTCAGCCTTAATAATGTATCTACGAGTAAACATCTCCTCTAAAGGAGTCGCTTTCAACACCCTAGATAATACTCGAATCTCACTTCCCTTCGTCACCAATGACACTAGCGGTCTCTTTTCATCGCCATTCGCCAACCCGATCGTTTCCAGCGATATAAAATTGGGTATCTCCTGGGTAGGCGTCGTCGAATTGTCCTCGCGAGGCGTCTTTCGTCCTGATTTATTTTTTCCTCGCCTCCTCCCAGCGCCGTCTCCGTCTCTTTCATCATCCGTTTCGAAACATCGCCTCTCCTCAGAGGTGGGTCACGTCTCTATTTTGTATTCCATCAAGCTCGCATCCATTCCCGCGCTAAACAATGGAGACCAGCCTGCTTCCCTTTCCCGAGGTGTCTTCCCAGCCCCAAGTTCGCGCCAACCTCGACGAGTTTCAACGTTGGAGAGTCTCAGCGCATGGCAAACAGCCGAAAAGTCTCTGGATCTCTCTCTCTCTCTCTCTCTCTCTCTCTCTCTCTCTCTCTCTCTCTCCCCCTTTTCGTCTTTTCCTCGCCTATCAGCTGTCTTACCTCGTTCTTTGCGCCTCCCAGCCTCTTCTTTCACCTCGTGATGTGAGGGAACGAGCGTTTCGAGCCAGTGCCGGAACGAGGTGGTCTTTTATCCAAAGGCTCATCTCGATTTCAAATGCAAATGCGCGCCCGGCTAGAGAGGATAGGAGAGAAAGGGCGGAAAGGAAGGTGCATCGCGTGGCAAGTTGCCGCAGTCTGTTCAGTAACTTCGCACCCGATCTACGCTTCAATCCCCCTTTCATGCAGAGGAAAAAATGTTTCCCGTTGTCGACGCGACTCGCTCTTGCTCCTCGTCGTTTCGTATCGCATCCTGCGTTTGACGACTCGTCTTCCCTCTTTCGCCTTCCTCTGGTGCTTCCTTGAGGACCGCGTTAAATCTTTTCCGCGCAGGAGTGCCGTAACAAAGGTTCGATTCGCTTCGTGTAAAATTTCTCGTGAATTATGTGTCTTACAGAAATAATTGTTGTGATCAGTTACGAGAAGATGTAAAAGAAACAGGTTCAGACTTCGACTACGTAAATTGGACATTATTTATCACATGAATTAAATTATTACTCCTGTCGCCTTTTCTTCAAGGAATACACCGAGTCCTTTGCATACAAAAATAATCTAACCCTTTGCGCTCGGGGTCTTTTTCTCTTAGGCGAACTAGCAACTCGAAACGATTTTGGCTATATTAGAGAAGCGTTTTACAGGTACTTTAAAATGATTTTAAACTCAAGCAAACGTATACAAATAATAAAATTGTTAAATTGGAAGGTAATTTCCAACTAACAAGCTTCTAACAAGACCTTTAACGTTCTTAAAACGAACCCGAAATATTTCCGATCGTAAAACCAACAATCTCCATGCTTGAATTCTTGCTAGAAGCTTATATATTGAATAAGTTTTATTTACGAGCGAGACAAGCAATCTGTTAATAACCTCGTCAAAGTTGCAAAATGTATCAGCGCAAAGGCAGGAATGGAATTCCTGAAACCAAGAACGCAAACTAAGATTCAGAGGAGCTTGGTTCGTTTGATGTAAGGGGATAAAGCTCGTTAGACACGGCCTCCCGTCGTCTCCAATTCAGTCTTCCCAATTTTCAGCGGGAAACGCAGAGAACGAGGCAATTAAGCCCGTTATCTTAACGGTCGAAGCGTCAGAGCCAAGAAAGCCGAATATCTTCGGATTCGTTAAGAATAAATCATTTCGAACGTAAGCATCGCGTGAGATTTTATAGTTCCTGGGGTATTCGGTGTAACCTAGCCGCCATCCGACGCTTCCCAAACTTTTAACTGCCTCGACAAACTTCCCTCTACCCTTGGTAATCCCCGACGATAACATTCCGAAATCGTTAGTCGGAATCTTCTGCATTCGCGTGCTAATAACGTCTCAGACTGCGCAACTTCGACTTCTGGCAACAATAACGCGGGATCGACGGATCTGCTCGCGTTATCGCTAAACAATAGGATTGGGGATGTGTGGATTTTCGGAATCGGGAAGCTGTACGACGAATTCCTCGCAAAAATGCGCACTTTGTACGTAGTAGTAAATAGGGTAATTAATTTCGAATTGTAGATGGAACCGTGAATAGTAATTAACGTGTTTGGTCCACTAAGTTCGTAAAATAGGATTTTGAAACTTATTAAATAAATATATTGCTGAGAAAACTGTGATTTGTATAATAATACATGATTTTGGATTTAATAATACATATCTAAAGAAGCAGAAAACAAGTTTAACGTTAAGGAGGGATTTCAGTGTAACAGCTTTAAAAATAGGCGACCTTCATGATCTTTTGTTCGAAAATTATTAATAATGTTTAATTTTCGGAATCTATTTCAGAAAAATAAGGAACCCGTTCTGGTAAGTAGTAGTCTCGAAATATTTTCTTCATTTAGCACGCCTCACCAAATAAATAGAATTCAGCTAACGTGTCTGGCTATTACTCACTATTTCTACTTGAGTTACAGTATGTAGACATCGAAGGTGGTATGATAGCGTTATTCATTTTCTATGAAAGGTACTACCACGGAACTAACCAGAACCAATTAAAAAAAGTGTAATCATATCATTGACGTTGGCAGGTTCCAACGCAAGTAGAAACAATGAACAATGATCAGACACGACAGTCAAATCGCTTAAGGGGGGATTCCAATATAACAGCTTTAAAAATAGGCGACTTTCACGATTTTTTATTTGAAAATTATAAATAATTCCTAAATAATCTTTCTTAGGATATGAAGAGGTATTTATGAAACAGAAAAAAAAACGAATTTTTCTTGCCATTTTCTATATTATTTATTGAATATACATAATCGTGCCAAACACTTCCGGATTGTTCCAGGGGACAATAGAATTGACGAAACGTTAGCATTACAGCAAAGTCATAATCTCGATCACTGCTTGATCAAATATTGTTGACAATTAATGTAACTATTTTTAGAAATTAATTTGTAGTTATTCCAGCTAACAGATATAACAATATAGAAAAACTCCACACGATTACTGTGTTCGATGAATACATATTCTGAGCCGTGATTGTTATTAATATTTAATCGAAGACTGAATGTTACTATATGCATTGTAAATATTCAATTAATTCGTAGATGTACATATTTAATGCATTTCAAAGTTTCAGATTATTACACCAATGTTTTACGAGAAAGTAATATTTTCGAACATGAAAAGTTGAGGAAAAGTAATCGTGAGAAATTTTCCTATATTTTAATATCTATTGATTGGACCAACTAAATATTAATTTCTGACCCCATTTCCCATAAGTGCATAAAATCCACAGTCTAGCAATAATAATATAGTTTAGAATGAATTTCCCTGCTCAAAAATGCAACTAATCGTCGAACTGGTAAATACGAAACTAGATTTTTCGAAAAACCCAATATTTCACGCAACCGCCACAAAATGTCACCAGTAATCATCGATTCAGCCCTCCGTGACGTCGTGGTTGGGCGTCTCGTCGCATTTGTAGCACGCGAAACGCGTGGACTGGCGAAGAAGCGAAGTCGAATGTCACCGAGAGGCAGCCTGAGAACGACAGGCCAAAGAGAATAAAAATCCTGACGTCGAGAGACGTCTCGTTTCCTACTCCGTCGAAACGCGACCCGAAAGTCACTTATGGTAGCAATAAACATTCCTGTGTTTTTATTGCCGTCAGCCATTTCGCTGATGCGATGAGGGAACGCGATTGGTCGAACGATCGAGGCTTCTTTTCCGGTACGCGATTCCGCCAGACATCTTCGGGCAGTCGGTATATATGTATACAGAATGGCAAATGTGTGCCGTATGTAAATGTTATCCAGGCTAGGGTGATCTGAAATTTGCTGGCTCCGCTTCGAAGCCACGCCTGCTGGAGAAAGCCGAAATCTATGAGGGCCGATTGACGACTGCCTCTTCGACGTTTATTCTGATATTAATCCTCCAACGAACGGGCCGTTTCGAAGCACCCCATTCGTCTCCGAGCAAATTCAATTGGCCCTAATCTGAACCAGGTAACTGAAACTGTGGCGAAAAGAACGCAGTGAGAATAATATCATTCCAGTAATTGATGTTCAGATCAGTTTCAGAATTTGTTCGGGTGCAACGGTGACTATTATTTTTTTTTCTTTTTTCTTTTTTGTATTTCGAAATTAACTTCTGCAAATTTTTTTCTTTTAAAATAAAATATCTACGTCGACGCATTCAATTATACATAGAATTCGTTAATTTTACTGTATTGTTGTATTAAGTGTAATTAACTTAATTTCAACGAAAAACCTCAGACACAAAACTAAGAATGAACAAGAAAATATATGTATAAATAATAGACTCAAAATGTAAATAAGGATGCCTATGTCAACGATTGTGAACATGCTAGTGGATTATTCCCATTATCCGATTTCTGAATCAGAACTGATATACTAGACGAATTTCAGATCGTGTATCTCTCTCAGCAATAAACCCAGAATCACTGTCTATCTGGAAGAGAGAATCCTCAATTGCATTGGCCAAAATGATAGGCAGCACACTCGAATAATTCCAGGAATGGAGATCGTGGGACACGAGACTGTTTGGAGAGTCCTTCGTGATGAAGAGCTGTATCCATATCACATGCAAAGGTTACGAGCACTTGCTCACAGTCACCTAGTATGACTAACCTTCTGCTATTGGTTATTGCAAGTTTGACTTGTTACTCAGCCATTTTGAGTACTTTCACAGATTTCTTCGAATATATATAAATATAATATTTTACCTTTTGACCCAAATTTATTTTACCTTTCACCTAAATTCATCGCAAACCATATTTACCATAAATGTATCGACGCAAAAATTTTAATGCAATTTTAACGAATTTGAAATAATTCTGCCATAAAGAATAATAAATCATTTGGAGAAATCATTCCAACCGGAGGTAACAAAATTTGCAAGATTAATCGCAAATGAAAACTTTTCCAAATTATGCACCTAATTTTTCCCGATTTGGTCGCTCGATATACTCCACGTAAAATTTACAAGCAAGAACTTCAAAGCCGAATGCGAAGCATTTGCATCACTGTTACTGAAAGGAAAAAAGGGATACTTTATGATAAATGAAGTTACGTGAATTCTGATGAATATTCATTACAAGTAATATGCAAATGTAATACAGTAGAAACTTCAACATTCTACCATGCGAACGCTCTACCCGTAAGAAAGTTCTATCATGCGAAAAGAATACTTATAAAGTAACCGTATTCCTATTGAAAAATATTCCCATTGTGTTGGATTAAACTTTGCTTGCATATACATATATTGTTAAACTCAGCATCATTGTAAAACGATTCACAATTTCTTTTAAAGGAGGCTATTGTTACCAATTCTAACTATTGTCTTCACTATCACAGAGTAGAATGCAGCGAATTTGTGCTAGGATAATTTTTTGAAATTATTAGGTTAATGCAAATGCTGATTTTTTTTCATTATTTCGGACAAAAATGAGAGTAATGATAATCTTTACTATGTCGGTACCAATTTAGTAGACAAATATAAAATAAAGATTGGGTATCCACAACCAATCGTTTAAAATAAAACGCCGATACCAATACAACAGACTAACATAAAATAGAAATAGTATACGAATATAGCATCTTAATAAAAAAAAAATGTGCATTCTATATAAAAATATAATCAAAGTACATTTAATAATATTCTTAATTTTACTATATCGCCATCTTTTCTGTATTAACATAGGTATATTATAAACTGCACTTAGTCTAGATACTCTCGTTTTGCATAGCTGGTCTTAGAAGTTATATATTCATGAACCGCGCGAATCGGAAGGTACGTAGGGTAGGTAAAGTTACCAAATTGCTGTCTAATTAGTCGCTTTTGTGACATGGAGATATAAACGAAGAGTCGAAGTTCTGAAGTATGAGTAGGTACATAAGTTCACTTAATGAATGTACTGCGACGACGCACCTCTTGAACACTATTCTGCGTTTAAGAAGGTACAGTATGAGTCTCAATTTTGCACAAAGTTTTTAATTATAATTATTTTTATAACAAAAATATAAATTAGAATCTTTGAAGATACTAAATAATTTACAATCTTAGTAGCAGTATCGAGCTTTATTTATAAAAATACAAAATAAAATTTGTTTTGAATTAATCGAGACATCGTCGAAATACTCATATTAAACAGAAAATATGATGCAAAAGAATTATTAAATATTAAGGAACATAAAGTATTTCTTGAATTTGAATTAAATTTAATTTTAATTTCAAATTCGTATCCTGTTGATATATTATGTATAACGACAGTGCTCGCGATTAATATAATAATATAATTCCTAATAATCATGCAACTGCTATATACTGTCAAAACTCCAGACTTTTTTTTTAATTAATCTGTGTTCCATTATTTTGTTCAATTGATTGTATGAAAAGTCTCGTCAGAGGTGACTTAAGAATTCTAGAGAAAAAAATAGGTTTTCAATAAGAGAGGTCACATAACGAAGGTTAATATATATTTTATATAGATACAAGATTCACTAACATGGTTAACCTCTGTATCCCAGAACGGAGACCTACACCAATCTTGTGCTTCGACTATCTACGGTAGTCCCCAGTTATATGAAATTGAATCGGGTCCGATCGATTTCATATAACCGGAAAAGGTAGCGTTTCAATTCCGCAAATCGACTTTTTTTTATCTCGGTTTGAAGTCGAGCCTCGCACGTGCCATTCGACGAGGACGGTGAATGGGATTCAACGGGCGCAAGCGAGAGGAAGCAACAGTGAGTGACTATCGGATTAGTGAGGTCTGGCGGTTCGTAACCGAGGCCAATAAGACACACGAGCTGGATCATTTAGCCACTAATGAAAAACTCCTATTTTAATATTTTCCTGGATACAATAATGCATTCATCAAGCTAATACACAGTGAAAATAAAATATTAATACCAAGTTAGTAGACTGATACAAAATGAAAATAAAATATCAATAACAATCTAATAGACTAATTTGAAATGAAAATAGAGTATGAATACCAATTTTGGAGACTAATATATGAAGAATATAAATTATTGATACTTTAGAAGTCTAATTTAAAATGAAAATAAAATATGAATACCAATGCAGCATACTAATAAAAAAAAATAACATATCATTACTAATTTACTAGATTAATATAAAATAAAAATAGAACATCAATTCCAACGTAGCATACTAATAAAAAAAAAAGGAAATATCACTACCAAACAGACTAACGTGAAATTAAAATACCAAAACCAATTTAGCAGACTATTACAAGAAAATGCACAACACACCTGGATTACCGAGTTCTCAATGCAATAGCGAGAGTGTCGCCGATAAAAAAAAGTAAGAAAAGGTACAAAAGCCGAGTTTCCCTTCATAGTTATCCTCGCAAGTTGGCCCTGTATAGTCACAGACGTCTGGCCATTCGTTCGTTTCCACGAGTCCTATTCCGTTTCAACCATAATGTGCATCGTTGCGGGTCTGTAACGACGGAGATCCGGTGCCTGTTGGTTCGGAGCGGCAAATGTATGCCGTATGTAAATGTTATCCGAGGCGTAGGGTAATCTGGAATTTGCTTGTAGTGGTTCAGAGACAGGCGTAGCGAGGAAAGCTCAGGTTTATGGGACGATTGATGCTACATACTCCACGCATCGTTACGCGCAAGGGACTGCCGTCAATGGTGATAAATGTAGACAATCGAAACTAAAGCAGTATCGTTTAAGATAGCAACAATCCAAAGAAATCTTTAATCTCGGCTTTCAGTACAGAAAACGCGAGTTTCGTAACAAAGATGCAGAACCTGATCGAGATTTCTCCATTATTATTGAGCTTCAATTTATGGTATTAGGTACATGGATAAACTTTGTAGGTTTAGATGGTGTTAAGAAACGATATATCGACATTTTTGTTGATAGAAATGTCAAACTGCATTCGAATAAATGAATAATAGATCGTAGTTTTTAGTTTGCTTGAAATGTGTAAACATCATTTGGTTCGGAAAGTAATTGATACGAGTATATTCTATCGATTTGTTAGCCTGTACCAAAAGGATATCACCCCTGTGTTGACCTGATCAATCCCATCATCCTATTATAATTTAAATAATTTGTAACGATAGTATTAAAATTCAAAAACATCTTTTAAGATTCATGTCGCTGCATCAGATTCTCATTCCCAGGCTACTATAAGTAAATAAAAAATCCTTTGATTATTAAGGAAATCATTTTGGAACTATAGATAAATCGAACACATATAAATATTTCCACTTTGCAAGTAAATATTGTTCATACAAAATGAATGCACGAATGAAAATGAAATGAATGAAAAACGACATCTAAATTCCCATCGTGTTGGATCAGGTTTGAATTCCCCAACTTGCGCAGTAAATAAGAAACCCTGATTACTAAGAAAAGCATCCAGGAATATAAAACAAACCCAACACGTGTACGTGGACGTTTTCGCTTAACAAAATGGGATCCAGAATTCCACGCAGAACAAAGTAAAACAGTCTAGCTCTTTGGGCACTTCACGCTGAGCACGCGACGCTAGTGCTTTAAATTCCTCAAGGCATAAGAAACACTGAACCTCTTTCAGCGAATCGAAACATTTGCATTCCACCTAAAAGCAACGACAAATTGAAACTAATTTAGCAACGAGAGCGCAATTCAACGTCTGCGTAATTTAACGCCGGCACTCCCCGGTGTTTTCTTTCCCCCTGAAAGACGAGGACGGGAACAACGATCGGAATACTGACCCGTGAAAGTTTGGAATTGGCTAACAACACGTCGTTTCTTCTCAAATTGCGCGAAACGCGAAGAAAATTTCAGGATGGATGAAGCTACGAGATCTGCCTCTGGCACAGAAACGATAAAACGGTCGAGGATCGCAGAAACGTGGAATCGGAAAATTCGTGCTTAACGCGTAAATTTAGCTTTTAGGTTGGATTGAGAAACGTTTACGTTGTCACAACGAGCCACGTGGGATGCATGGTACGCGCGACAAGGTTTCAGTGTTTGTTCCGAGGCGTCATAAGTAGTTCGATGTTATTTTAGTGGTGTAATTGTTGCGAGCCGTGTCGAAAATTCGTTCATAAATTTGATCACGTGCCGGATCCACAGTGAAGTTAATTAAGCTTCTAATTACGTAGAAGGGGCTCCTAAAGCTCCTCACTTGTTTACTTTAATTTAATTACCATTGCAAAGCATGGAGGAATTAAACAGTAGTAGTTGAATAGTAGTTTCCATTTTTTTTACCATATTTACCTATACGATTTTACAGGATATTTTTATAATAATGTTTAATTTTCGGAATCTATTTCAGAAAAATAAGGAACCCGTTCTGGTAAGTAGTAGTCTCGAAATATTTTCTTCATTTAGCACGCCTCAGCAAATAAATAGAATTCAGCTAACGTGTCTGGCTATTACTCACCATTTCTACTTGAGTTACAGTATGTAGACATCGAAGATGGTATGATAGCGTTATTCATTTTCTATGAAAGGTACTACCACGGAACTAATCAGAACCAATTAAAAAAAGTGTAATCATATCATTGACGTTGGCAGGTTCCAACGCAAGTAGAAACAATGAGCAATGATCAGACACGACAGTCAAATCGCTTTCAATGGCACACGTATGTTAAGAGTCATTGTAATAAATTCGTTCTCAAATTAAAGTCTTATAAGAAAAAAGAATACATACGTTTTTCACGCGAAGAGAAAAAGACAATGTTCAGAATGTTTGTACTATAAAAATAATTACAAATTCGCCTCTAAAAAGTTCTATACCCTGAAATTAATTCAGACTCTTCTTCAGTTAAACCAAGAGGTGTTCGATTAAACTCAATAAATATTCTTACTTGAAATGTTCAATAAACTGGATCTAATATAGTAAAAAAAAAAGAAATATTTATTTAATAAATATACACATATACAGAATGTTTAGAAAAATCATTCAATGAATAAACACAATGAAAAGAACGCAAAAAATGAACTAACTTAATAAGAAATATTCTCTGCATCTGTATCCCTAATCCTTTTAAAAAAAAAGGGAAAGAATCTATTTATTCTCAAACATGCCTACATCATGGCGCAAGTTTCGCTAGCGTTATTTTCGATATCACGTTGGAAATCACGGTCCACATACGTTGCGTGCACGGGTGTGCGTTTCTCCATTGAAATCAACCCTTTTCAAGGGTCTCGGGTATGTTCTGCAACGGTGAGCCGCAACAGTGTAAACATACTCTCGTAGCAAGGAGAACAGACTGACGCGACTTTTCGGCTCTGACTTCCCGTACCAGTGATTGTCAGAAACTACTTGTTGAAGTCTGCTAAACCCGCATACGACACAAACTGGAAGAAACGTCTGCTACGATTTCGAGGGGAATGAAATTGAAAGGTTTATCGAATCTGAGAATACTATCAAAAAAAGAATGCAGATGGGAAAAGTAGAGAGGATCTGCTAAAATGTTTGATGAATTTCTTCTTTCTATTCTACTATTGTATATCATACGTAATTTGTTGTTCGTGTGAAAGTTAAATAAAATTATTATTATTATTATTGTTAATGGAATGTTTCGATTTTCGAAGCACTTCAAATCAGAGGAAATTAATAAATAAAGAGAAGATAAATTTTCTATCGTTACATATTGCTACATATTGCTTAGCTTTAAACTTTTAGTTTAAAACTTTCATTCGGTTGTCAAGTTGTTAACGTGTTCACTGTAAAAAATTTCTCTTCTTTGTGATTTGATATTAGTGCCTCGAAAATTGAAACTTTCCAATAATGAAATACTACAAACTAACTAAACTACAAACTAACTAAATGTTGAATATAAAGACAAAAATTTATACAAGCCAAAACGTATTGGTAAAGTTTCTATATAGTTCTGGTGTAAAAGCTGAATTGTATTTGTACTTTAAATTGTATGTTTCAAAGAGTTAAAATAAAATGTATTTATCAAAGAACGTAAAACGAAGCACTCGATATTACCATTTCGAATAACTTACTCGTTATTATATTTACACCATATAAAATGCTCCAACAGGATACTTTACCAAATTCATTATTAATTTCCTGGATCAATTACAAGCTTCAAAGTATTACATGTTATCATCATATGAATAATGAAACTAATACTTTATTTTGTGTAACACAATATTCCACTTCAACCCATACAATCTCCACCTTGGATCAGTTTTCAATGCAAACAATAGAAAACGAGTTACTCAGCCAGAATCGTACAAATCACTGTTAATATTAAAGTTCAGAATTTACAATAAAATTAAACTTCTACAAATGAATACTTCTTTCGAGAAAAATACACTCCATGCATCGTTTGGCGATGAATAAATTCAGTTGACAAATATACGAAAAAGTCCAAACTTTTTACGACATTGGCCTCATAAAAAGTAGGGAAAAAATTAAAATGATACGTGCCGCAGTAAAAACTATTTGCTATGGAACATTGTTCTCCGAGCATGCATGCTACGGCAAGTAAAATACAAGCTATGAATCTCCAACCTTATTTGAAGAGTGCATTTTCTACGTAACCAGAAATGCGAAACGCACACACAAGTGTACAGGTCTCGGTGTGCGCGTTTGTAACGCAGCTGATGTATGGCCGCGAGCAGTGTCGCGCTTTAAAGGATTCTGTAAAATTGCGGTCAGAAGGTAATAAAGTTGTAGAAATCTATGGAACGATGATATTGCAAAACCTGCGCGTTCTGAAACGAACATGATTCGAAAGTTTGTCTATCCATACTGCGTAACTACATATAATATTTACGTAACTGGTTTTATGTGGCAACTTTAAACGAATGTGATGACGTTAAGTAAAGATGGCTCAGTTATTGCATATGGATGTGGCACGGTGTTTTTTAATTTAATTAATATTTTAAGTGTTGGATTTCTGCGAAAAAAGACCGCTATATTATAATTTCAAAATTTGATATTGTCTGGTTCGTTACCTTCGTGTCAATAGTGACCGAAATAACCAAGTTTGGACCCAAGTTTTATGACCCAGTTAATTGGTATGTATGTTTGTATTACGTTCGTGGTTCCTATTACTGTATCTTTTCTTCTATTCTTTTATCAACCTTCTTTCGGAAAAAGTTAATTACACCGATAACGTACACAATAATTAATTTCCCCCCGTATTACTATTGCACAAACGTTTTCTATTCCAGCTATATATATTATTAGAAACAGTTAGCATGGTCCAACCGAGGAAATTCTCACTATTTAGTGAATAGTGAACGATTAATTATCCGTCAGGAAGGACATTCTTTTCATTTGCGATTAAGCTGTCGACGTTGATATAAACATCAATATTGAATCACATTAGTCACGTCCGCATTGCGTCAGCAAGCGCGACATGACAGTACCCCGCGCACCTGAACAACAAATTTAAAGCAAACGTACGCCATATGTATGCATGCAAGCTGATGTGTAACATTTGTTACTATGCCAGTGTACCTAAATCAGTTGTCAATCCTAACATTTCGTCATCCATTACGACTGAACTAGGGGATTTTCGGCCCCTAAAGTGTTCTGGTAACAATGTTTACTTTATCTTTTTACAACAATCGCTCTCTTTCAACCGACCGTATAGCAATCTAACATCGTTAATGTAACAATTCAGGAGCTGGCAGTGCTTTATATTTCTTGATTTTTCAGAACTTTTTGCATGTAACACGTTATGAAATATTCAATAATGCATATTTGAATATTTGATTGAAATAGGAAGAAATTAATAATGATCAGAAAATATGTGATATTTTTATAATTAAATATTTGACAATTTAACGAAATATGTTACAGGTAGCTGGAGAGATACATATGTGGAGAGTATTATCTACGATAACACTAAAACTACCAAGTCGGTCAATTTTAACCATATATGTATGATTCTTCAAAATTCTTTTTAGAATTACTCAATTATTAACAATGATTTGAGCCCAATTTTTGAAGGACAACTATTATAATAAAGAATTATTTTATTTCTCCTACCACTAATTACAAAAAAAAAAGAAACAGTTGTATGTGTAATACATATATGCGATGACCTCAGTAGTTTTAGTGTTAAGGAAATCTATTTTCAAAAATGTGAGCATAAAATGTTTATTTTATTTACATTGAGGAAATTAATGAAAATGAAAAACCTATCTCCATGCAAACAAAATCAAATTCTTCACTCTAAGTTCTAACTTCTTAAATGGGCTCAGAGAAATGTCTGTGTTCGTAAAATCAACTTTTAATAAATATCGGCTTACATGGGATGATGGGACGAAACTTTTATATATTTACAGTTTATTCATAAGATGCGTTGTTTCGAAAATAAAAAGCGAAAAGTCAGAAGTTCGTTGGAAAAATTGAATTTCAGGAAAAAGATCTTTAAAGTTCTTAATTTTCATTTTTGAAACTAAACGCCCTATGAATGAACTGTAAATATAAAAAAGGTCCGTCTTATCATTCCCTATAACTTCATATCTTTTTTAAATTCACGCCTCACCGCCTTTCAAAATTTCAAAGGGTTAACGAACAGTCGAAATGTTTGAATAAAAATTTGAGCAAGCATACATAACACAACCACAGCCAATCAGATATTTCTTAAGCCATCGTGCATTTATGAAAATTATTAAATGCTCCATACTTTGCGTTCATGAAATATCAAAGCGAAATGCCAATTGCACAAACCATTATTCGCTCGTGAAAAACTGGAAAAACATCAAATAAACTCCTTTCACATGAAAACACGCGAGTGCCAATACTCAATTGTATTATTTACGCGTGCACAATATCGACAAGTATTGTTCTACTCAAAATTACGTGGAGGAATTGCGAGCAAGTTGCGAGGGTAATACGTTGCACACGTTCAACATATTGCAAACCCAGGCCAGAGTTTGTTATTACTCTACGCGAGTGTAATTCTTGCAGCAACCATAAGCGCAAGGTTTCGACGCGAGCTATTAGCGGCGCGGCGCAACCCCCTAGCTTTAAATCTTTCGCCGCGAACTTCGGGATAGTTGATCATTACAACTTTTCCTGTAGATCCCGGGAAATTTAATAACAAAGCACATGCACGCATAACTTTCTAAATGCCTTTGCTAGGATGATCAATATTTCAAATTATGCATACATGAGTATATGTATATTTGAAATAAGAAATGAACGTCAAAAAATGGTTACGTGCATTATGGCTAAATATTTCACGATTCACCGAACAAAATTTTGTTGACGAGGTGTTTCATAAATATTTTGTATCTACTGTAGAGATTATAGACTACTATTGATAGAAAAAATCGATGATCAGGATAGCAAACGAATATTTTAGAATACCACGTACGTATAAACAATTCTTATGGTACGAAGATTTCTTTGTTTCGTGATATGGCCAATAATAGTATGCGATAAATATGCATGACATTTTATAGATTCATTTCTGTACATTATTTGTAGTTTTCATTTTTATATCAAAGCTTATGTTAAATTATATATATAAGTTTTGTTTAATGAAATATATATGATGTATTAAACAAAACTACAAATATATACCATTCATTTCATAATATACAACAACTAAACATAATGCACAAAAATGATGACGTATTATAGTGTATATTTTTAACTACATCGAATAATATGTTTCCAATGTACTATCTGAATATTTGAAATTTTCCCTCGGTTCGTTTGGCTTGGCTTGTTAATTTGCCAATTACTACTATTTAACTATTATTGAGCTATGAAATAGCGAACATGTCGAAACAAAAAACACACTTCTACATCTAAAATAATAAAATTCGTAAAATTCGGAAGTAAATTTTGACTTCAGTAAGTATAACGACATAAAATCAAAGTAGAGTTAGTATAGTCTATGGAGCACGTATTGTTTACGAGTAGAAAGCTTCAAAGTACCGCGGAAACGCCAAGGGAAAACTTAAATTTAATTATAACTGCTAAACTGACAAATAGAATTATGCTATGACGGAAGTCCGATGCTTCACGAACTATGCACAGTATAATTGTTGCGGCACGAATAGTGATCGTGTTTGGAACTCGCGTGATACCGCTGCTCGTTTGGTAAATTAATATCTCACAGTGGATAGCTGAAGGCAGAGACGAGCAAAATCCCCATTTAATTAAAAAGTGGCGAATGACGAAATTTCTGGCTCTTCACTTTACATAAGGACAATGAACGATTATAGTTGTATATAGTAACAAAATTTTTTCTGCGGTATTACGGTTTATGTGAAGACAAGTAATAATAGTGTATAACAATATGACTTTTAAATAAATTCGAGTATTTTAATCTGACCTTTAACTGTATATTTAAACCTGACCTTTAAGAGCCCTTCCTTGTTTGAACCCGACATTTAAATAATCTGTACTATTTGATTCTGAATTAACGTGAACTTCAAACGACTGATTATTTGAATTTTTGGACATATTGGTGTACAGACTTTTTAACCTCAATATCTAAGTGTGTTTCTTAATCCTAGAAAATCATTTGAGACCTCTATCGAATATAAATTTCATCAAGCATTAATTAAATGAATTTCAATTTAAAAAAAAAAGTCATGATATCTGTATAAATATTTACTAGCTTCCTAGTCTGATAAATAGAACAATAGAAACAATGGAAAATACACGAGTGGCTGTATAATAAACATAATCGACTATTTTACCTAACTAATAATCCACAAAGGTAATCCCAAAAGACGCGTGTCAGAAATAATCAAACTAATCCTAAATTCGCGTCCGTGTCATTTTCGATAATTATTGCAATAAATACTCTACATAGTGTAAATACTGTTGACCTACGAAGAATTCAAAGTCTGCATGGTCTGGTATTCGTGACGACCACATTATTAGACCATTTATTATCAACGTCATCTCGAATAGGCAAAAATATGCAAATTTTTTTAACTGCTGAGCTGGCGGGACTATTATACGGAGTTCCTTTCGACTCAGAAAAATCGGATGTGATATCAGCATGGGTGTCCAGCTCAGGACGCATTTATGGGTCTTAAAGTCTTAAATCAAAAGTTCCTTCAACGTTGGATCAGACATCGTGCAAACACTCTACGGTCTGCTTGCTCGATTGATCATATGCAATGGACTCTTCTCTATAGAACATACTATGAAAACAGCCATTTATAAAAATATCCACACATCACATAAATATTTCAACTAATGCTTCACTAATATTTTTAGTATTACGATACCTTTAAGAATTTTTGTTCAGGATTTAAATACATATTTCAATCCAAAATGAGGGAATCTTACAGTACAAGTATTGAATTTAACACATTCGCGAACGCTGACGTGAATTCACGTCACTTAAAATTCTATTCCTGGTTATAATTAAAACAGTTTCACTTAGCTATAGGGCGATTTGGAATAACCTATAAAAATAGAATGACCCCTGAGGAAATTTCGAAGCAGAAACGAAACAGAATTTTTATTAGAATTTTCATTTGAAATTCTTAAGAAACTCAAAAGTCAAGAAATCGTTCATATATCTACAGAAATGTGTATCCAATTGTCTACCAAAGAAAGCATCTCTTAACAGCTGAGTCAAAATAGATCTCACTGAGAGTACCTCGTTTAGAGATAAAGCAAAGGTAATGTCTACCACGAGAAGCAGTTGATACGAGAGTATCCGGGCAAAGAACGCACTAGAAGCGTATCTAACGCAAACCACGGCGATTCTTTCCGTACTAAATGTCGAAACCTAGCTTTAGAGACACTTGCGTTTTGATAAGAGAAACTTTTACGTCACTCGAACGCTATACGAGCCATTTAGTTGTCACTTGCAACGAAAGTTGCGTTTACTGCGAATCATCAAGAGCTCGTGAACCGTACGCAACGAGTCGTTAAGCTAGCCATCTGTTAAGATTGTAAAGTCTTTAGGTACTGTAAGCTTACGATACGACAGAGCTATTAAAACGAGGGAAACTAATTACCAAAGTAAAAGAAAAAAGAAGCTAGGCATTAACCCTCGATAAACTGAAACTGGGAATCCCAGGAATGTTTCATATAGCATCAGAGATGGTTTTAGACGGTAACGTGAGTAGGAAAAGCGACGAATGAAGTAGTTTTTACGTTAGCTGTAACTAACGTTTCTCTGGAAGTAATTGGGCAGCTGGAAGGATAAGGCTAAGGAAGAGTGAAGGACTAAAAGAAGCTGTAACTTCGGATAATTGGTCATGAGCCCAACACGGCCACGGCGGAGATGACGTCGACACGTTTACGGAAAAGCTTCTATTTACTTACACGTATTTCACATTTCAGAATAAAGACTGACATTTTTTGGTAGCCGGAGTCTCGTGTCAAGTTTATACGAACGAATTAACCCTTTGACTGGGAAGGGTGTATACATACGCCCTCGAGAAATGGGCTCAGAGAAATCTTTATATTCTTTAAATAAATTTTTTTTAAATATCAGCTTGTAGGAGATGATGAGACAAAACTTTCTTGTATTTACTGTTTATTTATAGGACGTTTAGTTTCGACAATAAAAATCGAAAAAATACAAGTTCGTTGCAAACATTGAATTTCAAGGAAAAAGATTTTCTAAGTTTTTAATTTTTATCTCTGAAACTAAACGTCCTATGAATAAAGTGTATATATAAAAAAGTTCCCTCTTATCATTCCCAACAAGCTGATATTTTTTTTAAATCATGCCTCTACGCGTTTTAGAATGTCCAGTAAAAATTGTCCCATAGTAAAAGGGTTAATAATATACGAAGATGAGACTTGAGAAAGCAAGAATAGAGTTAATTTACATGTACATCATATAGTCAAAATTAAAGAATATTTGAAATACTAATATTTACGAGAATTTTTGTGAACTTGAATCAAACATACAAAACATTAACTAAATTATGTGATAAATTATGTGATAAATTATTAAGTATGAAGTGCATTAGTGAAGCTTATAGACTGATCACTTTTTAAAATATTTGAACTTGAACTTAAACAATAATGTACTTCCAATGACTATCTGCGTTGCTGATTTGATTTATCAACTCAGTAAAGTATCGAATCAAGTGTCGAACTTTATTTTTAGATTTAAACAGTCGTTTTTTACATATACGGGAACTCGCTTTCATCTAAAGTTATGAAAAACCTATGCATAAAGAAATTAACTGTTCGAGTATGCAGCACTTTTGAACTTTGTTTGCGAAAAAAAACCACTTTGCAATTCTTTGAGTCCTCGTAAAAGTTTGGATAGCCTGAGGAGCACCCTGACAAAAGCAGTTTCAGAAACAATCATGGACACCCTACGTGCCGCGATAGCTGTTGCGCTGAGTCGACTTCAAACTCGCATCACCGCAAAAGGTGACCATTTCTAACTATACTATTATGTTTCTTTTATCTTTCTATTATCGACCATGAACGAAAATCCTGATTACTTAAAAATTATGTAATACTTGGAACAAAATTAATGGGATAACTATGTACTTTTTTAAATGTTGAAGAACTAATAGGATTACGTGAAACTTAACTACTGAAGTTTCTTTGTGTATAAGAATCATCTTTGTTGTTACTTCTTCTAGGATTATGTGGTATTGTCTCATCTTGCTACGAATTACAAGATGAGTCAAATTTCTTTTTAATTTTTATATGTCACTTTATAATACTTTGATTTAATTCTTAATGTGTTTAGACACTTTATAATATATAAATTGATTAGGAATTTATTTGAAGTATCGCTGAAGAAATATAAAATAAAGTACTGCTATGAAATCAAATCTTTTGCAAGGAAATGCTCAAATCATTTTGTCTTGCTTTGACCCTTCGACAGACTTGGGGATACCGTAGACAGTTACTGAAGTTCCAATATGATGCTTCAGTAAAGACAACAATGAAAACTTCTATAAAGTGTCAAGGAAGTCCTCTTTCTGTTCTTCACAGACTTTCAAAGAGTGACTCTGAAGATGATAAACCTTCCTCCCTATTGTTTATTAATTTTTATTTTGTACCTGTTATGGCCAAGAATTAGGATGATGATGCTCATACACCTTGTTTTGTATATATTCTGCATAAATCTTAACCCAGTAGTCAAACTTACAGGAGCCATCTTCACTGAAATTTTGTTCAACTTCATTTGATCAGTGTCTTCATTCTTGAATTTGTTATTTTATAGCACTGGTGTTAATTATTCTCTTCCGCTCTTTGGAATACCTGTAAGAAAGGGAGGAAAGAGATGGAATTGGCGTCACTGGTAGTAAATGAATTAGAATCTGTATTTCAAATCAAAGCAACTAACTTTATTTATGTTAATATTAAAATGACTTTGACTCTATAGGCCACCAGCAGTAAAAATCCCAGTCTAAAGTAGGGAAAAAGCCTGGTCCCTTATCAAATAAAAGCTAGAGACTCTGCCTTTAAAATTAAGGTAAAATAGCAATATCGTGATATAAACACGTTTAGCACTGTCGTAATTGATTGATCATTCAAAATTAAACTCTTACCACAGCCGCAGCTGTCACAGGAATCCCTTCAGAAACAAGCCCTGCTCACAGGGAACTGTCAAACCTCCTGCTCACAGGGAACTGTCAAACCTCCTGATCACAGGAACCTCCAAAAACACCTGATGACAGGTAATTTCCAAAACACTTGATCACAGATAACACTGCGGAGCTACGCACAAATGTAACACGCCTAACAACGAATCGCCACTTCAATAAAACAATTAAAACGCTTCTAGAACAAAAGACACTCTGCTCTCGGTCCTGACCTTTCCCTCCGCGCTGGTCGCGCCTGCGCACCGCAGCGCAGCATTTTCCTTATGCCCGTTCCCGCGCGGTGGCAAATTCGAATCAAGCCGCTCGAGCAGCACACCCGAACGCACGCGCACGCCCCGATGATAAATGAAACAATATATTTATATCACTATAACTTATATTTACAATCATAAATAAAACAATTACAGAACCGCGAACAAATGGTAAAAATGCACCAATGAAAACGTATTTTACACACAAGTATGACGTAATATGACATAATGCATCCCTTTCTGCATATATCCAATCTTCACCCTAGCATTCCATTTCATAAGAGTCATCTTCCTTGACATTTTTCTCAGTTTCATTTGATCGGTGTCTTTCATTCTTGAATTTTATTTTATAGCACTGATAAAAATGCTCTAGTGAAAGCCTATTTTACACACAAGTGTAACTTACTATGATATATTGTACCTCTTTCTGCATATATTTAATCTTCACACCAGTACTCCAATTCACAAGTCATCTTCATTGAAATATTTCTCAGGTTCATTTGGATCACTGTCTTTCATTCCTCAATTTTTTCTTTTATAGTACTGGTACAAATGCACCAGTAAAAACGTATTTTACACACAAGTGTAACTTACTATGATATATTGTACCTCTTTCTGCATATATTTAATCTTCACACCAACATTCCAATTCACAAGTCATCAGCATTAAAATTTTTCTCATGTTCATTTTGGTCAGTGTCTGTCCCTCCTCAATTTTTTATTTTATAGCACTGGTAAAGTGTGACATAATACGACACATGCATCCCTTTCTGCGTATGTCCAATCTTCACCCCAACACCTCAATTCCTAAGACTCATTGCAACCCCATTGCAATCTTCTCAAATTCACCCCATTTGTCAATTTTTAATTATATATCTGTTATTTATCGATGGTTAGGAATAAAGTGCCAGTATCTCGCCAGTGAAAGGCTACTCTGCTTTCAAAGGTGATAATCGCAATACGGCACAGAACATACCATACCTCCAACCGCTACTATATACCCCTACCACATCGAGGTAACGCGAAGATTCATGTGGGATTGTAGGTGCATTACACACGTTGGCTCGTTACCAGTCGGATGTATTTAACCTAGTTGTCAATTCGTATAGCTCGTTTCGCACTCATTCGGCGTATCCCGTCGCGCTGAAATACGACCGGAATACAAATAAAGTCCTCGAGGCCCGCGAGGCGCCGCCATTCGAAGTCAAACACGAGCAACCGGCTTTAATATTATTCCTCGAGGACGAGCCGCGCCGTTCCGCGGTGCGGATAAATAAATAAAACTTTTCAGAGCACCTTCCGAGAACTTCGAGCACGCGAAACCAGGCGGTCCCGGACCGCAATCTCGCGAAAATTTCCGTGCCACGTTAAAGAAGCACTCGTCGAATGGAAACTTTCCGTTTCATCGACGTTACGAGAACGTTTAAAAAAAAAAAAAAAAAGAAAGAAAGAAAGAAAAAATGGAGTATTCCTGGGGATGGATTGAATGCACGCGATGCTGGAAAGAATCTAAGCGCGCGGCTTCGCTTGAACTTCACCGAGGGAACCATACACCGACGCATGGCGTGCATCGTTATTGGTTACGACGATTTCTCTCGCGTTTTATTGTTCGCCGCGCTGATGCTTAACGATCCGCCGTCCTACATTCTTTAAGCGGTTTCGAGACTGCCACGGTTACGCGATTTGTATGTCCAAACGCTGCGCAGAGGTTTTTCCATTCGTTTCTCCGTGACGATTCTATTCGCAGCGAGACGAGGGATGAGAATTGAATTTCTAAGAGGGCGGAACGCTTAGAATCGTGTGGAAGAAATCTGTAGGCTTACTTGACTGTATAGCTAATTTACAGAATTCTTGTTTAAAGAAACGAGGAATAACGACTTTAATTAACGGGGAGATAATTCGACAATTTTATAGAGAGAATTTCTCTGGAAAATATCATGACAAATGTGTTGTATAAGTTTTATATTATTACATTTGGGGATCATTTCTCTGGAAACTAGTATGAAAACGGGATAAATAGATGTTCATAAAATTTGTGTCTCCTTCACATGCGATGTTACTATTGACTTCGATTGAGAAGGATATAAAGTAGAATGATCGAAAGCTTTGAGTTAAATAAAGACACTCTGTAATTGACTAACACTATGTCCAATTAAATGCAATATTTTATCATACAATGAATGTGCAATTATTTGAGACTAAAATTTGTTTCTTACCCTATTCACTGACAGGCAAATTTAAAGCGTTTTGCCTTGAACCCCAAGATTTAATACAGATGTGTAATCTATGTTATTATTTTGATAATAAAAGGTGATATTAAATTTGTTGTTTTAAAAAGAAAATTTACGTTCTCCTTTTGCAATAATTCGTGACTCAAGCGGCTATAAACTTATTCCTTGAGTAATTGCAATCAATTTGAACTAAGAAACATCTCGTAGTAGGCAGTGAGTAGGTTAAACACATCCTTCCTTAGGGAAAATATTAAAAATAATAATTATTCAGTACCGTTGATAATTTCAGATAAAAAAATTGAATTGGGACGTACGCCACGTTTTCACTTAAACTCGGACATATCACATACTTCAGTATCCAATATTTTTTAAATAAATTAAAAGGGAGCAAACCGATGACTTAAACTACCCCTACTTTTACATAAACTGCACTATATACCAATTTCAATCAAATCCCTCACACGGATCGCAAGACATTACCATAAAAATAAGTAGATCGAAAGGTAAAAGTAGAGAAGCTAGGAGGAAATACGTGGAGTCCTTCTAGCCATCATCCATCCGAGGTATCACTCGAGGAACGGACGAACGAACCAAAATTCTCCTTCTAAGTTTAGGAGCAATTATTTGCGGGAACTTTGGAAAAATTGTGCGTTTGCACTTTTTTAATTAAATTTCCCGTCCGATGTCGTTCCGTGACCGCGTCGCGACCATGCGGTGGACTTGAGAACTTTCAGGAATTTAATTGAAGTCCAGGCATCCTGGCGAACCGGCCGCGCTCTTTTGGCAGAGAAAAAGAGTGTTTCCTGGAAAATTTGCGGGAAATTTGCCGCAGCCCCGCGTACAACAAGGCGCGCCTTAGCGATACCAACCAAAAAGGGGTCTCCAGGCATCCGAAATTCCGACACGCGACCCGCGGTACGAAAAATTTTTAATGAGAAGATCCCTGGAAATTCTGACATCCAATTTAAAAGATGAACGAGCCGCTGAAGGCTGTCGTTCTTAGCAGAAATTACCAACATAAAAACTGCTTGTGCAGGCGAACGCTATTCAGAAAGACCCGCACTAATGGGTATCGAGAACTTGATGTGATATTTATGTTGAGAATAATGATGCTACTTTTTTGTTTAGTTTTGATGTAAGGATGTCGAAGTAATGTGATAGACTGCTGGTAATTGAAGGGAGACGTTTTGATGAGACCTCTTTTAGGGAGCACTGGCTTGAATCATTCGTTTCTTGAGATCCACGTTAGGGATTTGTATTGAAATAAGTACATGGTGTGAATCATGCAAAATTCGGGGTGGTTTAAGTCATCACTAAACTGCGGATCTTTATGCATTTATAGAAAATTTGTATGTGCAAGAACCTACAAAATGCAAACAATATGCAAGAATATAAATAAGATCGAAAGTATAGTTCATATTATAATACAATTTGCAGAGTAAAATAAATTCCTATTTAGGTTTAATTTTTGTAGGCACGTTCGCGAAGATTTTATTTTGCATTAAGATCCGGAGTCTAGCCATCACTTTGTTCTCTTTCAATTCAATTAAAAAATATTGGATGTTGAATTGTGTGATTTTTGTATATTAATGGGAGAACGTAATGTACATGTAAGGCATTCAATGCCAAATCGACCACATTTGAAACCGACCATTTTTTATTTGGCTGAAATTTGTATATGTTATAGTACCCTACTAAATACCTTTTCGTGATTTTTGTTAGACTTTTTTAGCCAACCAAGAAAAAGTTATGAATTTAAAAAGAAAACGGTGTCTTTTCTCAAACGGTTAACCCATTCGTTGCCTACTACGAGATGTTTCGTAGTTCAAATTGATTGCAATTACTCAAGGGATAAGTTTATAGCCGTTTCAGTCACGAATTGTTGCAAAAGAGGATCGTAAATTTTCTTTTTAAAACAACAAATTTAATATCACTTTTTATTATCAAAATAATAACATAGATTACACGTCTGTAAATTTGCCTGGCAGTGAATAGATTAACCAGAGTACCAATTTAACATAGGCAATATCCTTTATTCAATCAACGTTTCGACTCTCATTTTGACACCAAGAGCTAAATAAGTATTAGATTGTCCCAAAAGTTTCTTTCGTTTTATTAATAAGTAATACATACACAATATTTTATGTCTAATGTTACATTATCGAATTGTGTACGATTCATTTTGCTCCATTACTGTCACATTATCAACATGTAAGAAATTAGATAGTCTATTTATATAAAGACAACCTAATACAAATCATCACAAAAACTATAACATTAATTAACATGTTACTCAAAGAATTCTTAAAAAATGAAAATGGAAGTCGAAACGTTATTGAATAAAGTGTCTTGCAGGTATCAGCACTAACGAAGCATGCACATCATTTTACAAGCCTCGATACTTGATCTAATCTATGCACTGTCTTTTTCCCACCATATTCTGCTCGAACATCCCCGTTTGAAGACGTCCACAGGTCGTAACAGGTCGAAGACGACCAACAAATGGCTTGTCACAAGGTCAATGAGAACCGATATTTTTTCTCAAATTGCGAAAGGATGAAGATGGATGAATTGCCTCGAAACGCGGTGAAATGCACCAAGAACGCATTTCGACGAGGACGAACCGTGGGATGTGTTTGGGTCAGAAACGCTGAGGCGTCGGTTTTCCCAAAGAGAAACGAAAACGTGCGAGGAGGGAAAGAAGGTGAGTCAGACGATGCCCCGCCATAGAATAGCGATGAAAGTCGAGAGGTTAAGCGTCTTATGAGATCCAGCGAATTCAAGGTGCTTCGCGAGGAAAGTGCCCCTTATGCCGACGTGCTCTGGGTGCGAGCTGCGCGAAAATATGCCATTGATTTTTATCGCTGAAAAATAGGTTTCCGTGATCGGTTATGAAGAGTGGAAGAGAATACGGTAACCGGCAAGCAGGTGTACGCCGTGACGCAGAAATTGAGGAAATATCGGACCTAGCCGAAAAGCGAAACGCGCACGGTTTCCTTCTCGCGATAACGTACCAGGGAAAGCGTGGAAACGCCGGACGAATTTCGAGCGGCTTCGATTTTCGATGAAAGATGAATGTTTAATGTGACCCTGGCACTTTCGTCAGAAACATTGCGCAGCTTCCGCTAGTGGATCGCGGAGACAAAGGAATGCGTTTGAGTCTCTGTGCTATCTGAATTTAGCGAAACGATACCGACGTTTAAATGCTTTGGGATTCTTTCATTCAACGTATGAATTTTTTGTTCGAAAATATCTGTGGCTTACTTCTTACGAACCACTGGTTTTAGTTATTGACGCTTGGTTCATTGGAGGTTCGAAGTACCTTCGCTGCAATGTTGTTTTTTAAGGATTAATTTTTAAGAACATTTGGATCACGTTTACATCTATTACGGAAGTAATTTGGATGTATGCTTGTGTATTTATGTGGATAAAAGTCAGCACAAATGGTTGGCGAACAATGTGTGCAAATGCTGTTTGTAAGTTTCCTTGCGTAATTCGAGATGGACTGACTTAAAAATGACTGTGCTCCGTAAACTTCGATTTGTAAACGAAGATTTGTGTCAATGATACAATGATCATATTCAATGATACATAGAAAAATCCTCGAGTCGATAAAAGTTAAAGCTCGTGCTAATTCATAGAATCCTCCTATATGACAAAGTTCCGTATTTAAAATAACGGTAAGATGTATCTAAAAGTACAAACAATATATGTACATATTTGAAATGTCTTTAACCTACTATTATACCATCAATCTCTTACAAATTCCTCGGTTCTGTAAATCACAAGGAAAGTAGACTATTCAAGAATCGATATTTTATAGTTTATATTTTATATTTTATATTTTATATTTTATATCTTATATTTTATATTTTATATCTTATATTTTATATTTTATATTCCTAATGGTAAATACGTAGGTTACAAACCACTAAAAGAAAACTCATTAGAAATGATTTAAAGTATGACTTACAATCCACATGGGCGATGCGAAGTGGTTTACAATTAAATACATCCATGGACTCACCTGAAATAAAAATTAACATACATTAATTACAATAAAGCGATTATAGGAGAAGAAATTCTGCGTTGTAAAGGTCAAAACAAGTCTTAATTGTTTATGATATCTACACAGTGCAAATGTTTTCGCGGCAGGGGTGTAACGTTCATTGTCTAAAGCGGAAATGTACAAGCTTGCTTCAAACTTTGTCGGTGTAGAACGTACTTTGCACTCAATTTGCAAACCAAATGTAAACGATGGGAAACCTACCGATCGTGAATATTTAGGTTAGATTCGGGTAAACTCGAATTCTTCTCAATGCAAACTATACTCTACAGTGTGTAACTATACTCTACAGTGCCTTATAGTATTATGCATTTTGAATAAGACTGGTCATAATTAAGGCGACCTTATCACTTTCAGTGCCACACATGCCCATGAAAATATTTACGAAGCTCAAAGTTTGTTCTTATTCAATTGGAAATTATATAATCTAGTATCTGCGATAGTATTTATTTTTACAACACGATCAAAATTCACGAATCCTATCCACACTTGTTTCCTTTAATACTGTCTTTTCTCCATGGGGAGTATACTTGTCAATCACAGCTGACTAATTAAAGGAAGCATAGAGCACAGATAGAACACTTATACAAAATAATCCAGCTACTTAAAGATACACATATTTGGACCAACATCTAACAATAAGGATAACCACATAAAAGACAGTCGCTAATAAATAACCAAAGGTTGATGCGACGTTAAATATGCCAAGAAAAAGAAAACATCTTACAAATCCTTATTAGCGACGACTGTTAGGAGTGAAAAATCTGAAGTGGTTAAATCCCGTTATTTAGCGACAAGTATTTAACGACAGAGAATTATTCCTCGTAATATTCATAACTTCTAGATAATTGTCACGTCTGATTTCAGCCTGTTTTGTTCCTCAAACATCGCATTCAACATCGTCAAGCCTAAGTATCTCCAATATAGAATACATTACAGTACCTTCCTAGGTTCAGGATATCTCTATATTCCCGTGTGATTCTTCCTTCTAAAAAAGTTCTTCCTTTTTCATCGACGATTGAAAAACCTGACCGCATTCCAAACCCGGCCGGGTTCCGACAGTCGAGGTTGGCGCGAGTTCGCACGCGCGTAAAAGTTACACGGGCAAAAAGTTCGATTAAAAACCGAACACACGCGACTACGAAATCGAATTAACCCGTGGGGGGGGGGGCTTCCACGCACGAAACTCGCTGCTTTTTCTCCTCGGGCATTTTCGTTCCGTACCCTTTGTTTTTTCGCTGGCCACGGTCGGCTGCTATTCAGCGCGCGCGGGACAACGTGATCGGAATGCTCATTGGTAATTCATAGTGACCGTGCCCGACGTACGGGAAAGCCTCTAAGGCCGTCGAGGCGGGATGAAAATACCAAAAGTCGAACAGAAGCTAGCCATAGGAATCGCACGGAGATAGACGCCGGTGAAACGAAGCGAGATCAACAGCAGCTTCGGAAAAGGAATGGAAAATGAGAGGATCAATCGGCTGAACCAAGGGAAGATCCGAGAATGGATTGTGAGAAAGTGTCGAGGATTAGGAGAGCGGCGACTCCGATCGAACGTAACGACAATAGAGATAAAGGGAACAGAACGGTGGATCCGACGGGGAAATGTAAATGAGAGGGAATTCAAGGTACATGCATTTTTCACGAAGAAATTAAGAATAACGATTCATTCGGGGAAGCGGAAACAGAGATCAAAGCGGTATTAACGCGGTGATATTGGAACAAAGAGACGTTTTCAATTAAAGGGTTACACCCTCGATGGTACTTTGGTAAAATAGAATTTTCTTTCGTTAAGCGGAGGCGCTAAGAGGACTTTCCATCCAGTTCCACGAGGAAACACGAAGGAACGAGGTAGATGTGAATTTCTGGCGGAAATATGTCCGACTGTGAGCAATTCCGTTGGCTAGGAAATTTTGTCTGTATGTATGTATTGCAAAGAGTAAAATGAAAGAGATTACGTATTGTAATAAGTCATGGAAGAATGAACTCTGCTTCTTAATGCTCCACTCAGGAATACTAGTTTAAACGTACAGGTTCCAATTTACATTTCATTGATCGGGTTGATTCTCGTCGTCATGTTCAACAGATAAGTGTATTTGAGAAAAATGCAAAGTATTAGGTTGCATTAAAAGCCACTGTTTTTTCCCACTTTTCTGGCAAAAGTTGAATTCCGCGACGAAAGAACGGTTTATCTTTCGATCTTATCCATTCAGCAACCCAATTTTCAACTTCTTCGTTTTATTCTCATTTCATTTCATTTCAACTACTTGTTCTCAACAATCCCCCGACATGGACCGTAAGAAAACGATCGATTCGACACGGAGCTTCCTTCACCCTCGTAGAGAGTTACACACGTGTGGTCGAAACGTCTCAAAATATCTCGGTGATGGAGCAGAATCACGATACGCGTTTCCTCGCAATCGACAACGAGCGTCGAGTCAAGTGTGACGAATTTCTCGAGATATTTCTGCTCGTTCCATGCACGCACGAAAACGGGGAAACTGCAATCGGGGACGTAATGTCGGCGGAGGCGTTGGAGAACAACGGTCGTTGGGGGCGGAAAGGCGCGGGATATCGGGTTGACATGGGAGAAAGGATTTTAATATAAAATGCCAAGCGTTCCGAGTCCTCACTTCCAAAGCTTCGGTCGGGGCTTGACAGGCGAAAGCGCTTTCGCGTTCGTCGGATCAAGTTTCTTTTCCCAGTGTCGCGTGTCTTCGCCACCTCGCATACCCTTTATCGCGTCGACTCGAATTCGATCTCCGATGTAATTAACGGATTACTCGCGGCGCTCTCGCGTTTCAACGGGACGTGGAAATATTTGCGCCTGTTTTAACGACCCCTCTGGACTTTATGCTGGATGGCGTGGCGCGAATCTACGCATTCGTGTTGAAGTTTATTACGACGTCGCGAGCAATATTGGTGGTATACTTGGAGAGCAAGTGACGATTTTACTTACGCCATTATAAAATAAAGACGACCCTTTCTTTATGAAAGTATAATAGCTGACGATTACGAAAGCATCCCTTATATTTCACGCCAAAGGTCAGGCAATATTTTTTTGTTATACGCTAACGTGCAATTAATCACTGTACAAGAGATCAATCGTTTTAAAATAACGTAAGTAACTTTATACGAAATGCTTGTGTTATATAGAGGATTTTCCAAAAGGAGTCGTAAGATTTTTGTTTAAACGATAAAGTACGTCTGGTAGCGTAGTGGTGGTAGTTTGGATTTGTTTCGTTTTATGTGGAAATCACTAAATACCGAAATTAGTGAAATATGAAATCACGTGCAGTTGGAATTTTAATCTGGATTACATCGGTTTGATTTGCAGTATATTATTTGCCTGTCAGAGAAGATAAACGATATCATCCTTCAAAAAAAGTCGGAGATATTCCATATAATCCGTCCATATAATATCTGGCTACACAAAAATGTTGAAGCCCCTTTTAGGAAAGCCTTTAAAAAGTTCAGTGTTTTTGAAAGTTGCCAACCTTCTTTTCTCCCTATAAAGAAAGACCTTTGATGGATCCTCCACGGGATTTAATTAATTTTTCTTCGGCCTAAATATATTTTAAAACTGTTTTCTAGGTAGAATTATACTTGTGGAGTTAAAAGTCTAACTTAATTTAAGTAACGAATTTCTTTAGAAAATCTATATTACTTTCCCCTAAAAAACAACGTATAATTTTGTTTTTTAACGATCGTTTGCAACTATAGTATCGATTCATTTAAATTCCGAGAGTAGAGTTGATATAATAATAAATCGATGAACGCGCTTTTACCTCGACTTTTTATACAATAATTCCTTGGCTAATGAACGTGCGATCGTTGTTTATTCACTGGCGCGCGCAATTGTAGTTTATTCGTGCATAAAACATCCATTTCAAGTATGAAGATAATCGACAGTTATCTGTTTAATGCTCCCTTGAGTGCAGGTATTCGTATAAACTTTAACCATCGCGAATGTTTAAAAGCTCCGATACATACTTCTGGAACATTATGTACAATAAAACCGTGCAATAAATATGATACCGAAGCTTTTACGGTTAACATTTACGGCTAACATTTACGGCTTCAGTATCTAGGCCAGCGGGTCGTAAGCTCTAAGCAAAGCACACTCGTAGAAGTTCTAAGATCTAGGTTTCAAGGGGTCACATCACTATCGCCACTTATAAAAAAATCGATTTTAACCGACTTCGAAAAGGAGGAGGTTAATCAATTCGACATGTATATAATTTTCTCCTTTTAGGTATATTCGCCGATTACACCGAGATGGCTTGACTAATCCGATTGAAACCTCCTGGATCTTGTAGATTATTTCTCCTAGTTGGTCCCAACTTGTTCTTGCTCCTAATTTCAAACATCCTCATTCATCTTCACTCATACCTTTATTCCTTATTCAAAATTATTCAAACTGTATGAGAATAATATCAATCAGGTTAAATATTCATCAAGTGTACGCTAACTAATTCGTGTTTGATTAAACAACAAAATCCTAAAGTCTCTTCTGGTAAAGCTCGCATTCGTGAGGCAACAAACAATTTTCGAATTTAGAAATGTTGAAAAGTGCACTCTATCTCAGAAATATTTGTGTCCTAATATAGAAACACCAGCAACAAACTGATAAATGATTTATTAATTAAGAATATAGTTTGTTTATTCAATAAAAAGACACTTCGAGAAAAATTGCTAGTAATTACGACTTTTCTGGCAATTTATTCAACGGGTAAAGTTCAAAATAAAATTAATTTTACCGAGTTTTACTGCCCGTTTTATACACTTCTTCGCAAGTACTGTATCTTCTCGATTTTATTACTGTTTCCGCTGCTCTCGCGCGAGCGAACAACCGCGACTTGAAAGAATTACCGTTGTTTCCGGCTAACGACGAGAAGCATCGTAGAGGCGGACAATCTATCCGCCGTAATTTCAAAGTACCCGTGGATTAACCCATTACGCTACAGAGTTTTTCTCTTCTAAGTCGGTAATCTTCGCGAGGAATTTCGACCCTAAAATTAAAACAACCGCTTAATCACGGTAACGTCTTTAAACCGACAAGTTTTTCGCGACCATTTGGCATTCCACCAGTTCATCGCGTTGCGTGACCAGAAAAGTTTACGAACGGACGAGACATGGGGGAAACTCGAATGTTTCGATGTTTGCATTCTCGCGCGGGTTATGCGACGATTCCGTCGTATTTCATGTTTAACTCGAGGTTTTCACACGCGTACGTTTCTTTAAGTAGAGCGTAGACGAACCAGACGAGTGGTGATAGACAAAGGATGGGAGAATATTCGCTTCATGAAGAAGAAATTTCGCTTCATGTCATTGATAGCGACACCACTCGAAATAGTAGATTTTATAGAAGAACTATTTTGAAACTTAAAGAGTTTTCCAGAAGGAGTTATAAAAGTTTGTTTTTTAATAAAACACGAATGGTGTGGAATGTATTCGGTTTATATGATTTATATAATGTATTTATATATATATTTAGATTAACGTGTGTACTACAACTATGCTAATAAGCGTATTTTGTTATTAAAAAAACAATTGAAAAGCCCCTTTTGGGAAACACTTTATTTTCAACAGATTCATCACCACTAATATTATATATGGATGACAGGGTTTTCCAATAAACAAATTTATTCTAAAGGAGATGAGTTAATAAACATATGTCACCTATCTTAAAGACAGGAACGGACTCGTAATTCTTGTCGAGTAACGAATAAAAGGTAAATAAGATATCATCACTTGCTCTTTTAACAAAATATTAAAATGAATCAACAAAATAAAAATACATATATCTTGGCTGTGCATCTGCTCCAAACGAATAGAATCACTACATCGTTTCTTTTATCTATCATCTACAGGGTGTCCCCCAAAATGTTATCTCAGTTTCGATGATTATAACTTCAGTTTTAATTCATCTATAATTGATATCTAAATTGCAAACGAAAAAACAGTGTATATATTTTTTTTAGAACTCCCTGTATCATACCGTCGAAATTTTGCGCGTCTGTGCTTGAAGGGAGGTCAATGTAACCCAAAAATGGGACGGCCACTGTGAAACGAACCTCACAACGACTAAATTATTCTACAACACCCAGCCGTGTGTTGTAGAATAGTCGTGTATAGGACGACAGCAACATTTGGGATTTTTGAAAGTACAATGGCGGTGTTCTGGCAATCCAGTAATTACGGAAGTAAGATTCTCTGCACCAGTCCAGAAAAATCACCGACAGAAGTCCCACGCGTACACACATAACGTTGCCACTTCGGCGGTACTTCAACCACCCACGCTCTGAGAATAGATGCATCCTGCTAGCCAGGGATAGCCAGCAAAATTCTCATCCAGAGACAAAAAATCTCCAATAACGAATAATACATATTGTCTACGCGTACTATGTATTTATATTCATTAGAATTTTCGATAAAATGTTTCAGCCAAGCCAAACCATCATTATTACATAAAAAAACACAAGAATGCTTAAAAGAACGCTTTAAAAATGGTTGTAAGTGGTAAATAACAATGTAATGATAAATTTCCAACTTGCCTTTTTTTTTTAAATTAAATTATCCTTCGCGTTGAATGAATAAAAACTGTTCGATTAAATTATCCAATAAATCGCTTTACAGGTTCCATCTATGTATTATTACAAAATTCTGTCAAATTTTGCTAGCCAGTAACATTCTAATAAAACACAGAAAATAACAATTTCAATCATACAAACTGTAGTTAAAAATGGAACATTAAATACGTATGCTTTTACTGGCTGGCATTCATTTTTCGAAAGGTGAAAATTATCCTTTAAACTTGTGAATAAAATACAGGTTGAATATAATTGTTCAAAATTTCTAACAGAGTCTAGGAAAAAAATGTTGAATATGAAAAAGGTTTACTTTTTAATGGACCCTAGCGTTCGGGTAAAAATTGCATAAAATCATAAGTGGTGCCCACTCCGGTCAATCGAATTCCTTTTTCATAAATGTTTCTGATATAATATATTTTCACCGGCTGAAAGTTTAACAACTCATAAAATAGACCAATGAACCGACATTTTTATCCAATTTTTCGTTTAACTTGAAAGCAATGAAAAAAAAATGAAAAATGTATTCAGACAAATTATAAAAATGGCAATTTACGAAAAATTAATCTTTCGATTCTATACGTTTATCGTCTTTCGTGAGAAGACCTCCGTGGGAGTGGATGTTCCACATGAAAACAACTGGTCAATGTTGAAAACATGTCCCCTTTCATATTCTTCAAAATATAGCCTCTATCTCTGTCACAAAGTTTTCCGCTTCGCGGTTTATATTATTCAAATTTTGGCTTCAGTTGCGGGAGACAAACTTTGTTACATTTCGCGATGCACTGTTGTGCGCGCGTTTAAATTTCCAGAACCACCGACGCGGTACATGAAAATTCTACAAATTCACTCTCTGCCTTCTCCCCCTAGCTATAGCGCTCGACGTTGTACGTCGATATCATGAATCATCGTTTTCCGTCTTTCCGCTTCTACGAATTTGTGAAATGTGGCCTTTGATAAAGCTTCGAGTTTGTCTTTTCTGTGATTCTCCTTTGTCAGTTTGTCCTGCAAACCGATAAATGCGTGCACCTACGCGTTTTCAATTTTTTTGTCCTACTTCAAACACTCCCGTCGCGTATTTTTACTGATTCTCTAATAACCGACTGCGATTCTGTACCCGTTGCTTATAATGAAAATCTCCAGTGCTGCTGAATTCTCTCTAGCACCATTCCATCTTTATAGAGACGAAGCGTTTTGGTAAATATTAGGTGTAGAAATTAATTCTGTGTTTTCAAATTCATACATTTCTAACTCTAGTTTAAGTGGAAATATGTACCCGTTCTTTTAAAAATTTCTTCGGTAATGGAAAGCTACACTATCTCTGAGTAACATAGGCTATGTTTTATTTTGATAAAAATACGTTTTCAATTTGAAATCTCAATATTTGTAAATAAAGTTGAGGCATCGCGACACTCGTTATCAGAAATATCGATTGAAGCATCTGAGGAACGTAAAATAAAAAACAGTAACCTACTGATTCACGAAGACGCAGTTGAACAGTCAGTCGAACGCGAACGATGAAATATTGGGTTGTTCAGAAAGTTCGTGACAATTTTTAAGGAAAATTCGAAGGCACATTTGAATTTTGATATATATTTATTGAATTACATAGGTACCATTTTGTTCCACAACCTTTCCACCTTTTAAGGGATGTGTACATGTTATTTGTGTTCAACCATTTCGATATATTCAGAGTTGAACCACCTACTAAAAATCGACGTGGACTTTTCAGACAACCCAATATATAGTATTCCACGCGGGTGCAGCTAGTATTTCATAACCTCGTTTAAGTGTCCTTAAAAAAAAAAAGAAAATCCTAAATCCTCTTTCGAAAAACCTTCAGAACTGGATTACACAAGAATTAATTCCCCACCAACGATGTAATTTAAAGACAATTCTCAAAAAGTCGTATATCCCTGCGAACGTTATTTCCATTCAACTTGGCTACGTATTGATCTCCGTTCAGAGCGTCCATACGTAGCTCCTGATTAAAAACTTAATCAATTCGTACAGTTATGCTCGCAACGACGGCTCCAAATTAACCGATAATTTCTGTTGCGCGTGATTCATTGCGCCGCGCCGGAGCAGCACGACAATGGAAACAATGCGGTATCAGAAATCATGAGTGATTCGCAAATGGTGCACGAGATCGAGATATATAATCAACTGGGAAGGTTCGTTGTCGGACGAGCCGCGTGCCCCTCCGTTCGGAAAGTTCAAATCTGAACAGTAAAGCACTCGGTCGAGATGCTTACTGACACCATTCTTCGCAGAATGGAAACGACAGGGCTGACTCGAAAGCTCATGTTTGTCGTCCACTCGTGGCACTCTTCTGAAAATTGGCCTGACGACACTAGAGAATTTCAGAAACCCTTTCCACAGGGGACACTGGACGAAATTAAATCAAGCTGTATACGTTTCCTTTTGTCCAGTTCCAAGCCACGAAACAGCTATTACTGCATACTTTGCGCACAATGCTCGCATAGAAAACAGACGCTCTCCGTGCTTGTACCGTTTGGCGGTTATGCGAGTTCCACCAAATAAGCGTATTCACAGAATTTCAGTCGCCCGATGTCAGCCGCGCCGTTACGATATTACGGGGATACGTTGAGAGCATTCGCTATGAGGGAACTGTGTAATTGGTCGAGATTAACCCCTCGAGGGTGTGTTCCGGTTCAAACAGATCAAAAACTGTTGTTCTCTTTTAAATCGTATTTTTAGAATCTTTAGGATGCTTAAAATGGATTTCTTTGGAATTTGAAAAATGTATGGAGTTACGGAAGCTTCTGTTGAATATTTATAGAAAGAAAGTTCCAATGAAAAAATATATAAATAAGTGGTTCTAAGATTGCTTTATGGTACGCAACTGACCTTCTTTGAATATTCCTTTTCATTTCTACAAAAGAAATCTTTGAAAACCGACCTAAATCGGAACACCCCATAATGCTTTATTAAGCAATATTAATTATAGAAAATGTAAAAGTGTACAGTTTTATTCCACGAATCGCTACTTATAACAATGGAATACAGAATTAATTTCTACACCTGATACGTAATTCTATGAGTATTTCTAAATTGTTTATGAAGTCAAAAACTTTTTCCCTTAAAAATACCATTGCTACTAGTCTCCTTGTGCTACATATATTCAGAATTTCATGTAAAAGGAATTGTATGCCTACAATACATCAATCATCGATACAATTTATCGATTTATTATTATCAATATTATTTATTCCATTTGCAATTAGAATTGAAAAGTTCCAAATACGTTGGAAAAATTGACTTTCAGGAAAAAGGTCTTCTAAGTTTTTAATTTTTATCTCTGAAACTGAACGCCGTATGCATAAACAGTAAATATAAAAAAAGTTCCGTCTTATCATTCCCAATAAGCTGATATTTTTTTAAAATTCACACCTCTAAGCTTCTCAGAATACGTGACAACGAAACACTTGGCAGAAAATTTCTGCGGGGAACCTATATCTCTTTCTCTAACGTTACTGTATCAGCGTCACCAAACTATTCAATTCGATTATTTTCAGCGGGAACGTGTGACGAGAAGAGCAATGTTCAGGAACTTTAAATGGCTCTTGAAAGCATCTTCTGAAGTAAGTATCAGGAAATGGAACGTGAAAATGAATACTGGCTGCGTCTCCGCAGTACCACTTCTTTGCCCATATCTCACGCGAATATTTTACCCCGCGTAGGAATCGTCTCGAAACTTCAAGATGGACAAAACTGAAATATTTCCCACATCCAGGCAACTTTTCTTATTATGGAAAGAAACGAAACGCGTCCCGTTTAATACGTCCGGACATTTATAATGGCGACAAATTTTTACGAATTTATCGTCCGCGGAGGCTTTCATATTTAATTATATTGGTAACAATTGTTTCACCTTTTCAGTGGGAAATAAATCTGAGATGGAAAATGCCTCTGCTCTGAATTAATTTCATAATTTGTACTAAGAATGGTACTGATATACATAGGACGTGCAATTTATGAATTTCCCGAATCAATAAATCGTAGATTGGTATAATTTGAATTAACTAATAACAAATTAAGTTGAATATTCTATATTTGGAAGTACTCATGAAAAGGAAATTGTTATGAAGTGAAAAGTAAATAAACATTTAATAATTAGAGTAGATGCACAAATTAAATTGAAATGGTAAAAATCTTACTAAAATATCCAAAAATGTATATTTCCAATAATCTGAGAACCAATTATGAAATAATATTGCTACCCTCACTTCAGTATACTCCACGCAACAGTTCAAAAGTTTAACGGCCGTCATAAATTATACTAGAGATTGGATAAATTCTACGATAAATTTTAATACGAATTCAGAGGCAACGAAATAAAACTCGAATAAGAATTTTTTTAGTTTTTCGTGATAAAATCGATGAATAAAATAAAACTTCGTCTGCTTACTGCGTGATCACATATCGTGCGAATCCTGTCCTCTTTAACAATCTAGCCAGTTTGCGGAAACGAGGGAGCGAGTAGCGTAAGGTATGTATATCCGTTGGACAGATTCCAGTACGCGGGTGCAGCAGCTTTGGGGGTCGAAATACCGCGATGGTTGCAGGGTTGGTATTACTGACATTAGCGTCGCCAGTAACTCTTTCGAAATAGGCTTGGCACGTTCTAGACATCGACTACAACGGTTGATTTCCTACACCTTGCTTGAATCACGCTTCGAAATTCCGCATATCCGTACCTCAATCCATGTGAATTTTAACACTCTATCGTTATCCTAGTTATATAATCTTGATCAAATCGATTTTCTCGAAAACAAAGCCTCACGTGAACAATTTTCATTCTATATTTTCGACTTATTATTTCATGCAGAATCGCCCCTTTTTCGCTTGTACCACCAGTTATCGAACATCCTATATACAATTTATTCCAAACCGTCTTACACAGTTCATATAATTGAACCATTCGAGCGTGATTCGATTTCAATGTGATTCTGTGGCATTAAAATGTGGCTGAAAAATATATTTCCGAATTTAATATACACGAGCGTCGATCGACCCTACATTCGATCAACAACACGATGCTCGACACTATTAACGCTGAACAGAAACTAAATTCACCGAAAGATTTAATTTAGTGAATATTGGTAACGAACACCGCGTCACTAAAACATATTTAAAATTAATTTCGCCATGATACGTTTAATGAACCCACTCGTACCATCTTTCGAGGATATTTGAGTTTCTTTGATGATCGTTTTCCATCCAGAAATTTAAGATCGTTAGTTGAAAAGTGCTGTGCAAGCAGCATAATTATCCACGATGCGTGTTTAGCTATTCCCGTTTCTATTCAAAATCTACGCATTTAAGGTTCCACTTATGAAATGCAACTAATTAAGGTCACATTAACCCGGATTTAAAAAGAACTCTCCCCGTTAAAGGGGCGCTGACAAAATGAGAAACGGCGCAGCGGACGAGTTGCGCGCTCGATTTTCGACGAAATAGAATAAAATAAAAATGAAGAAAAAGAAATGTCAGCACCGCGACGTTTCGGATAAAATGGATTCCATGTGTCTCCGGAGACATGAATATTTCACGCATTCGATCTCAATGAAAATCGTCTTCGAGGTGCTCGAGTACACGACTAGCGCAAACTCGAAAAAATACTCGAAAAAATACTCGATAAATTTTATTCAAAAAATTGTTGTTTCAAAGTTCCGTTGAAACAGCTGCTCGCAATCTTCGTCAAACAGTGTTCTGCGTGTTTATAAAAATGGTGGATGACATGCGAGCCAGTTGGTTTTTTCGAATTTCGTCACGATTTTTACAAAATTTCTTAAACTTGGTTTCACAGTTTCATAACACTCTGCTTAACGTTTGCATCGATTTTTAAAAAAAATTCATAGTCGCGAATGATGGAAAAACCGAGGCAGTTATTGAATTCATCATTTCTAACTCGTATGATTACGTGTGGTTATTAATGTTGTTAATGTGGTTGGACAAAAGTCCACGTGGTTCTTATAATTTAGACTATAAAATCATTAAATTCAATAGTCACCATGATAAATTCAAGCTAGTGATTTTATTTTAAACTCACTAATTGAAACTGATGATTTTATTTATAAACTATGATTACCATGATACATAGTTTAAAAATTCAATATTTTTCATTACTGTATATCGAACAACATTTGTATTAGTTTTCTCCATTAATTATATCGAGGAGATGAATATCTTTTTCATTCACTAATATTTAATTATTATTAACTAATTGAAATAAACTAATTACTAATCCCTGATTAGTACAAGGAGCGAATGAGAATGTTTATGTGAAGAAAAGAAACCACTGTACAGGACAAAGTGTTGTTCAAGCTTGCCTTAGACCAAATGAATGTAACATTATATTAAGTAATTAGTAAATTGTTACTTTTTGTTTAATTTGTAAAAGTCTACAAGTTTAATGTAATTAATGAGTGACATCAATATTTTCCTGTGTGGCTTCCTGTTTGGTACAATGGACTTTAAAGACGTGTCTGACAAATATCGACTATTTCTACTTGCGTTGAGCTAGTAAACATTGGTAGCGATATGGTATTATCTGTTCTTCATTATAATTAATACTATTGAGTTAGTGCCAATTAAAATTTGTAATTCCTGGGCGCGATCAATATTCACAAACACAACCGCAAGTAGAAATAATGAATATTAGTCAGACACACCAGCTAAATCCTGCCCAACAGTACATATACTTTCGTTCTACAAATGAATAAAAGAAAACAATTATAAATGTAATTTCACACTGTTCTCTGAATAAAGATTGAAATCGAAAAGTAGATTTTTATTAACTCTAAAATTTAATTCTTCCACATGCTTGAAATTTTAGTTTTTATCACTTTAAATCTTCCTACTCAACAACTGTCAATACAGGTTGCATACTAATTTTGAATATCAATTTCTCCTGATAATGACTAACTATATCTTTACTTCTACTGAAGGACTTCACTTGTAGTAGTTCAGTAAATTTCATTCACGAATAAATATTCCACGCTTCTCATGCAAGTACAATTAAACAACAATTCACTCGATTCGCAAGCAATTAATATTCTCGAGTGTTTTGAACAATACATTCTAGCAGCACTATCCTTAATAAGGTACAATATTTTTTTCACAAAGCCTGATGTATGTCGAGAACGTTCAAGAATAAAGTGCTCGAATCGATCGAGCTGCTTTACAATTGTACATATTGTGTCAGAATTTCATTTTTCCGATGAGCCAATTGCCGAACAAAAACGAATCAGACTGGTCGGTCAAGTGACTATCGGTTGTTACTCTCGTGTACCAAGATTTTCAGTTCTCCAGATTAAGAGTTAATAGGGAGGCACTTCTTTTAATTATGATTCGTAAAATTCAGTAAATATTGTGTAAATATCTACATATTTAATCTATATAATCAATTTATGTATTCCATTTATGTATTCCATTTATGTATTCAATTATGTATATATTCATTTCATGTATTTACTTTACATATTCAATTTATATATTCAATTTTTCCACTATATTTACTAAATTTTACCATATACATATACTATATGTATAATTGTGTTGAAATATAAAATTAATGTATAATATTAATTTAAACATTTTCAAAATATAACAAAGGCTCGGTTCACTGAATGAATTAGCTTTTCAATATCACGTGTGCTGAGCACTTCTAATTCAGTGGATATAAGCAATATTTTTATTTAAATTTTGTTTATTCGCAATACTATCACAATATTATAACGGACTATTAGAAGTAACAGAATCTTAAACTGAATTTAGAAACAGATTAATGCATTGAGAAACAACATTTTTTAGTTCCCTTCCCATATATTTTTGTACACTTACAGAAGTAGCAGAAAGATAAGAAGAATTGTTAGTTTTGGTTATTGGACACTCAGTTTATAACCACTTGCATTCGTCCCTATCTTTGTAAACTTCCGAGAGCGACAAAAAGAAAACAACAATGGTTAATTTTAATTACTGTACATTTAACCAAAAATTAAGAATCAAAATATTCTAAATTCATCCTATCCAAGTTTAATATAAAACCATTGCCTCGACCAATTGGAATGCAACTGAATTGTTTCATTCCAAAAACAATATTTATTTCAAAAATTATATATAATATTTAAAATAAAGATACTGCTTGAACCAACTGGAATCCAACTGAAGTCTTTCATTCCACAAGCAATACTCATTTGAAACATTTTACATTATGTCTGACATAAGTATCGTCATATCAAATTCAAATTAAATGTTCAACGATCCACTTAATAGTGAAATGTCATCCTCAACACTCACCAAGAGTTGAACGCCGAGCATAGGCAGTGGAAGTCACCAGTCCTCGATGAATATCTCCGTCGATTTGCGCCTACTCCCAGACACAAGTTTTTCCGAAAGGTAACAGTGATTTTTCACGACGCAGCACAAGTATAGATCTCGTGGTAATCCAGTCACCGATGAACGAATTCGTCACTGATCGTCGGTGCTCCACAACCTCGGCGGTTTACACATCGTTACATAACACTGACACACTGGTTTATTAGGTGGGACATTTATTTAGATCGCATTATCCGCGGACTGGTCCAACGCGGAACGTTTATTCGGAAGCGCATTCATACGATCTAGAACGTCGTTAACCGCGAATAAATGTGGGTGGTCGACGATTATTCACGCGCACGGCGTATCATAACACGGTGTCACTCGAGGGGTGTCGTCGCGACGCGAGACTAACAAAAAGAAGATCCCATGAGTGTGTATCGTACTTGACCTTCCCACTTAGTTCCCATCCATATCCTATCATCAAAAAGAGGGTTGCGTGATGTAAGCATCTCGAGGGTGAATGGAAGTCTCACAATTAGGGTTACTTTGAAATCGTTGAAACAGTTTTTGTGCCTTTGTTTAATTATATTTTCGCTAAATTGTTCAGTAATTTATATGATTAGAATGTTCATTATCCAAACGATCCCATATGTATTTGTATCCTGTATGTCTATTCAAGAAATTTGTCGGAATTAAATGGTAGAGTTTATGTTTCCAAAGAAATTTTTCATTACAAATGTACATATGTGGAAAGTGTATGCGAAAATATCAAACGTATCGTTCAATTTAAATAAATTTCTTCGATAGACTTATGGAAGGTGCGTATATTTGTGGGACTGATTACAAATTTTATTATTATTTTTGTACCTCTATAATTGATCATTTATATGGACTGCTAAGGATCTATCAGGAATCTATCTATGTATTATAATCCTATAATATTGAAGAAAACATAGAATTTAAATAAAGCAATGGCACGACGATTAGTCTCGGGTAATTTTCTCCGAATCGCGATATAAAATTCCTAATTTTCAGAATCAATATCAAAGTATTGCATCTAAGATGCACAAAATTGAAACCTATGATCAATTTATCGTTTCTCAATTAGTACTTTCACGCGCATATTTTTCTCTTGTGCAATCATGTACGGAATCCTCAGTAAAGATACATTCACGAATAATTTTAATCATTTCCAATAACAATTACGATGGATCACGTAATCGGTCACGAAGTTGAAAAGCACCCGTAGCAAGGACCGAGAGACATAAACGATACACAGCCATATCAAATTATAAGAATTCATATTGAAAGAATTAATTATTTTCAAATAATTTTATAAAAAGGAACCCTAACCGTGTAAAAAAACGTAAGATTAGAATCGATAATTGTGCAAAGCAGTGATCACAATCCAATCACACGACGCAAAGCTAACATTTTAGACCTAAAATCAGGTAAATTTGAAAGAGCTTTATCGTTATCCCTTTCACGCTGTCACGGAACATCGACGCGCTGCGCGAGAACGTTGATTAGACGGTTTAATTGCAAATTATTGGCCCGCTGCGAGATTCAATCGCGCGGCTCCTATTCACGAACCGTGACTGCGAAACAGCCGCGTTCGAACGCCTTTTTCTCTCTATCGAGAAATATCTCGACGCTCTTCGATTCTTCTTTATCAAACCATCGAACCCTTGAACCTGTTCGTCGACTTCCTAAATTCCCAAGCAAGTGGAACGAAATTGCTAATTTATAATTTGCTATTATTGAATCCATATCGAAGCAAATTGGTCACTCAAATATCGGTTGGTAAATAAATTTTGAAGACAATTGGTAAGACAAAGTAAACGCAAAATTAATGTGCAGGAATCAGGATGACGACGTCGTAAGAAAACAGAATTTAACATTAAACCTACTAGAACCGGTCTAATGATCATTTTGAAACTTTTGTGTACAATTATTATACACAATTGTTTCATGTATTATTCCATTTAGTATCACGTGAAATTTTCTTTGCATTCGATTGAAGAAAGTGTCTTTAAGATCAATAGAAATAGGTATAAATGAGAAATATCGGTAGGTTTAGTATTGAATACCGAGATATGGTGACCAATGTGGATAATTGAATTTCACCGATGTAAAATCGCTAGTCTGACCAAAGCGGAGCCTATTTATACATTCTTAAGTAGTTGTGTCCACTTTCCAGAATTTATTAACATTTCAACTAACGCTATATTTACAAAAACTTTAACAACTTAAAAGAAGACATCCAAAATTAAAAATCATATTAATATTTCTATATGAGGAGTAATGATTAAACATATATTTTATTATATTGGAAATTATTTTTTATTTCTATGATAGGAAGAATAATTAAGACTAATTATTATTAAGCTAGGCTGACATTGACTTGTGTATATTATTGCTAGTGTCAAGAGAATCGCCTATTTTCTCAGATTGACCACTGTAAATAGACAAGCTAGACGCTAAAGTTTAAGAGTCTATTTACAATGCTCCATTTTTATTTACAGACAAAGCTTTCGATATATCTAGTAACAATATACAGAAATTGATATCAATCTAAATTAATATATGCTAATGTGGGAAATCCTCTCTTAAGGTGCAGACTCTTTCTAAATATATCGGCAATTGAGGTGTTAAAGAGTGGTTGAGTTCGTAATCTCTTTTTTTAATTTCGAAATTATCGCGCAAAATAATATAAAAAATTAAACACTTTCTATTTCACAGATATATGCGTTCGTATTTAAAATATTAAAAATATCGAAACACGAAAGAGAATACAAAATTCGTTAAAACCGAGGTTGCGAGTAAAACCAATATTGAAACGCAACATAGCGTGTCACGGGTCGTCACTTTATATTTCCATTTATTTTAAAAGAATTCATCCCTAACTCTTTGAGGCACACAGTTAGAAAAAAAAAATAAGTTCATTCATAGAATTGCCAACTGAATCAAAAACTTCAAATAAAATATTGAAGCTGAGAAAACAATGAGACAATGGACGAGACAATGTCCAACCCTCATAAACCCAAAGAGTTAAGTAAGTGAGTTTACTGTATTATAAAAGGAACAAAGTAATTAAAATAACTGAAAAGAAATAAATATCGATGTCCTGTTCATCCTAGAGATAAGTTAATAGCAAGAGCAAAGGATGAGGAACTGACTGTAATTAATTCCCGTGTCCACAGTTTCCAACATGCCTCCACAAATAAGCGTCGCGCGATGCGTTGAGTTCCATCACTGCAGAAATACTCGACCCGCTAACGCGCAACGTATCAACTTTAATTGCCACGATTCTTTTCCCCCCCTGCAAGGACGTCCATTCTCAGACCACTATAAAGCACAACTAGCATTGAAGTCTAACTCCCACGATTGATATGCATATGTATCCGGCACTCAACACGTGATCTTCAACGTACGTTGACCGCTCGCGGCAACCCTAACCTTCCGCGATCCTCGACGAAATCACCCCTTTCTTAACGACACGAAAAAAAGAGCAGAACCGTGACGACACCTCCTTCGCATTCAAATACGCTTCTCCACGTATCGTCATCCACTTTTTCATCAACGCGTTAAATTCTACACGAACCACAATAAGATTTCGATCGAATACACGTCGATCTTCGATAATTCCCTACCGAGACAAAGTTGTCACGATTTTCGCTGATGGAAGCGACGCGTCGAACTTCACACTTCACCGTTCGAATTGTTTCCCAGCGAAGGGGACGCACTTTTCTCGCGCACCAGTAACAGTTTATATTTTTTTATTTTTTCTTTATCACGCGAAACGATTAATCCCAACGACGATCAATCGAACACCGGCAAGGGGGAGATTATCACACGACACACGCCGAAACGGAAATCCGCGCACACCGGAAATCGCGGTAAACGTGCGCACCGGGCGCTGAACGACGAATGAACGAAAGCGCCACGGCCGAAACTTCGCGAGCCCCACCGCCCTTTCGGTGCTCGCGAAGTTACGCGCGATGTCGGCCGATCGCCACCGAACGCCGCCGAACGTGCACGAAGATCGATGGACGGGGTTCGCGGTGTTGCTACAAGATAATTAATTGGTGGAAATATAATGCTCGATCGTGGCTTTACGCCACTTCTGTTTTATTAAACGCGCTTGGCACGGACGTGCTTACAAAAGGAACCCATGGTATTACGTCGATCGTACGATTACCTTTCCCGCGATGCCGCAGTGCCGTTAATAAAAGTTTTTCCTTTCGCTGTGCCCCATTCACTTTCATTATTTTTCCTCGGACCGAGCACCCCGGGGTGCACTGGGATCGAAAGTATAACAGGGAAAGAAAGTAACACGATAACCCTCCAATACGCATTGATGCAGATACGCATCAACCGCATTTTTCTTTGATAATTTATTAGAAAACAGCTTAAACTACAATTTATGCACTGTTCGTAACTGAAATAAGATACCTACGTTATGAAAAGGTCACAGCACCATCGAAGATAATTATTTTTCTGCAAAATCTGACAGCTGCCATCAACATTGTTGCGGTGGAGTGTTATTCGTGTTTGCTCCGATTTGAAAAATTACGCACAATAGGATCAAACATTTTCAAAAGTAATCGTCCGAGAAAATATTTTAAACAGTTGTACATCTCTGTGAGATATGAAATTGTTGTCTAATATATTTTTTAGAAAAAGGAATATTTTATGAGGATGAATTTTGTTGAGTTTCTCTTTTTTCCTTTGAGAATTTTTTTCTCATAGATAATAAAAGTTACTACTACATCTTATTTAACGAAATATGCTTCATTTTGACCGAGGAAGTGAAAAATAATTTTTGTAGGCAACTTCAGATTTTGATTGATAATGAAAATCGACAGGCAACCGACCTTGCGAATTCTTGAAGAAATCTTTCTTTTATTTTTAAACAATTGAGTTTTCACTTTAGAGAAAAACTGTCTTTATGCTTTTTGTAATGTTCTATGAGACCTACCGCGAAAAAAAGGTCGAATCCCAAATGTTCATTCTTAACAGTGCTACGAATTTTCTAAGATTAAACAGCTTTTTACACATTTTTCTGTTAAAAAGAACTAAAAAATAGACTCTTTCGATAGTCTTATATTTAAAAAGAAATTCTTCACCTAACGACACCCAGTTTCGCGTTTTGATCATTGAAATACGTTTACCCAATAAAGAGTTATAATTCTTTCAAATTTTAGTCGAGAATTCTGATCAAAATTTCTAGCCATCGGACGAACCCACTACTTACACTGAGTCAAGTATTTTCAACTTCAGTTCTTTCGTTTGGAATAACTGCCTATAAAGAACTCCTAAATGTCAATGATACACTACTCGAAAATAATGCAAAGAAAACGTAAGTTTTCTAATCGAGAGAGTATTTGCACACTTTCGATCGGCATAATAACAGAATATTCCTGCTTATCGTGATATTACGTGTTAAATTCCAAGTCTCCGACAACGTAAACATTTTTTGGAATCGTCGACTAAACTGGCACCTCATGAATGGCCGAGCGATAATTCATGGAAGTTGAAAAACTGTAAGCATTGCCTTCCTAGATCGGTGTTTACAAGCTTTCCTTGTTCAGTACGAGACCTAATAAAATCGTAAAATTATATCAATAGGGTGTCTGAAACGACAGAATCAAGCAGCGCTGATAGAAAATTCATAATTAAATGACATAGCGAGGAGAACAGCTACGATAAAGTAGCACAGCCATTAGAAAGAAGGGAGTTTACTATTTGCCACACAGTAATAAAATTAAAAGCCACTCAAAAAAGCTCTAAATCACTATGAATGGCATTCTATGCATGATTAGGGCAGCTTTGCCTTGTCAAGCAGAATTTTCTGCGTTCGATATTATGCGCTAACGAAGATCAATTTATCAGAAACGGTGCATAGAATTTTCGCAATACCCATCAATGGGTCGGAGATAATCCGCGCGTCGTTACACCATCGGGGCATCAACATCAATTTAGCGTTAACGCGTGGCAGGATCGGTCTACGATCATTTAAGGCGCGTCATTTTTTATGACTGAAGGGTTCACTGGGGTAACATTGTGCCAACTTTTTAAGGGACGAGATAAGTGAATTATTGGAAGACGTCCTACTCGATACTTGGCGTCATACGTGGTTTATGCACGACGGGGCTACGGTTCGTTTCGGTCTATCCACGAGACAATTTTTCCGTGATCGATTTTCAAGTAAATGTACCGGACGTGAGAAACTTATCGGTCCGGCCCGCTGGTTCTTCACATTTTCAATTTCAAAGATGATTGCTCGTGCGTTGTAGATCCAATTTAAAACGATTACATAGGCTGGCACGAGTACGCGTTTAATGAACTTTATTAAATGCTTCGACCTCGACGTGTTCGAGGCCTCTCCGATGAAACGTTGGAGTAAACAACATCGATAAATGTACACGTTTATTTTTAGACGAAACTTGTGGTCCAAATAAGGCAACCATTCGCTTAATTTCGATCAAGTAGCTTAAGTTAAACTTGAGAGAAGCCCTTTTCTTTGTTTTATTGTGAATTAAATATGGAGTGATAGTTAGTAAAAGTGTTTGCGATTTTTTTTGTAAAAATTGTAGGAAATTTGAGGATTTCTTAGTCATTCAGATAAACTTGAATTAATGCAATACATAATATGTAACTTGATTGTACAACTGAGATTGTTATATTTATTCTATAGATAACGGAACGAAAATAGCTTATTATCATTTCGTTATTTAAAACTTTATGTTTAAATGAGAATTCTGTTCATCTCTGTCTTAAAAGTACAATAATATGAATATTTCAAATGAACAATACTGTATATTTCATTACCTACTCGTTTAATAAAAATTTCAGTTTCAATTGTACAACGGAACGAAATTATATCTCACGTTCCAACAAAACAAGAGCTCCTCTGGACAACTGTGCCCAGAAACTCTTTAAAAATAACTTCAATATCATACGATTACTTATTATTAAATGTTACTAAATGTACACCCGAAATAGAATTTAATGAAAAATTGTATAGTTACAATTCACGGTGTATTGCCTCTTACAGTGAAACATTTAATTGAAGAATGTCAGGGAATGCAACACGAGTTGCATACATAGTGTACGTACATAGTATCCAGACAAACCTTAATAACCGAAACGAATTTCTCAAATTAGTCAAGATATGAATGAAATGGAACATGTTAAATAAATTATTAATCATTGGCGTGGTCACTGATAACCTCGCACTTGATGTGACCCTAAATAAACTAATTAAAAAAAAAATTACGGTGTACGTCATTCAATTTCAATTATTCATTGAAAATAGTAAGTATCCACATATTTATGAACAAGGGTGAACCTACACTGTTCCTGTTCGTCATCTGGAGAATAATGACTCTGTGGAAAATGCGGAAGCGGATGGGTGGCTCTGGAAATTTCCCTGAGCGCGATGCCCTAAGGTGGTGGAGATTTGCAAATCGATAAAACAGAAAGACAATGAGTCACCCGTTTACCTGTCCGCCAGAGTCTGCGGGTAGTATCGGAAAGCCTGAATTCTCGTAGCAGAGAAGCACGGTAACCAATTTACGGGCACGCTGGCCGATGGCTGGAGGACGGTATTTTTCGCTTGGCGGAAAAAAGAGAATCGCAAAAGAGACGAAAGGCGGAGACGAAAAATAAAAAGGTGACTTTCTCCAATCGAATTCATTTTTATCCCGAATCAAGTAACGAATCTGGCAGTGCGGACGAGCGTTTCGCCATGCGTAAAATTCATTGTCGTTCGCTGTGCCGATGACCGTCGAGCTTAAGCATCATCGACGCTGGGAAGAGCGAAAAATTTCGGGAGGAAATTCAGCGAAACGACGATGACGGCGATATCTGTCGGTGGTTCGATATGAATTTCAAGTTAACTGTGTCCTCTCGGAGGCGAATAGAGCCCGAACCGTTGCACGGTGCTTCGATTACAGGCGCTAGATAGACGGACATTTTATGTATATTGAAACCGAATTTGGTCTAGAAAAATGAATGCGCGAATTCTTTCTACGTTTACTCGATATCTAGTGGCTGTGTTTTGTTCTCACGTGCGACATAATTTTTTGCTATGTTTTGAATATTTAAAAAACCGTCGCAGAATGCTTCGATTAAAGGTGCTAGATAAATGGATATTTTATTTTTATTGACACTAAATTTGGTCTGGAAAAATTGATACGCGTGTTCTTTCTACGTTTATTCGATATTTCGTGACTGTATTTTATTTAAACGTGCGCTGTGATTCATTGATATGTTTTGAATAATGAAATATTGTGTTTGAAAATTCATTAATTGATATGAGTATTATGGTTACGCTTGGACAATAGTTAATAGCAATAATGCTAAATATATAATGCTCTTTTTGAAGTAATTTCTATGAGAATAATGTGCTTCCAAACGACGTGATCTCTTTCAAAGTTTCATGATTGAATTACACCCTGAAATAAGTTACTGTATTGTTTAATGTACTTTTTTCATACTACGATACAATTATATTAGAAATAAAACTAAATAATTGTTCATACTCTCAAGACAGATGCGATAAGACAAATATATATGAGATATTTTGAAAATGCATCTTCCAAATGGATCGAACTATTTCTGGTTTAGTTGAGGATATAGAAAAGTGGTAGAGATAAATCCTAAACGAGCTCTACATGACCTAATTTCCTTCGTAAGTGCACCGATGCACCTGCGAACAGCAATTGCGTTTATTTCCTTAAATTGAACCGTATATTTTTCTTTGCATAAACCGATTATTTTCATCGGTCCGCGTATAAGAGCATTAAAGGGTACGTTTATCGAAATATTAATATTTCACGGGATATTTCACTTCTTATTCTCGAAAATTACTATACTACTGCGAGTATTCAAATAACCCACCCTCGAATCAAACATGAAATATCTTGTGAAATATTAATTTCGCCATAAATGTATTCCAATACTTTCAATAATACAGAGTAACATGGACGATTAATTTATGTATAAGAAACATATGGTTATGTTATTAAACAAAATTTAATTAAATCAAAAAAGCGAAGTATTCGACAAGTCCAATTGGAATTATTTAAATTCTTAATTCCTAAGTTTGAGGTACAATGTGAAGGATATCTAAAAGAAAAGTTCAGAACTTCAAATATAAACTAAAAACTAATAAACTAAAAAAGTATATAAATTAAACTAATAAACTAAAATTAAACTAAAACCTGGCGAACAGATTTACGAGAATAGAAATATGGTACATGGACGATGTCTTCGAAAGTGGACGTTCAATTTCTGTCCAGAAATTTCTTTTGAGAGGCGATCCTTTACCACGGATTTTTTCGAATAAATTCCATCTATAGACGAGGACGGCCAGACAGACTAACAAACGTATGGGTTATAATAAAAAGTTGCGTGGAGACAGAAATGAAGGAAGATAGGGAGAACACGTGAAAAACGAGCTGAACAGAGGTTTTGACGGAAGCTTCAATTGACAGTAGATGCGTTCTTCAGCGGTCGAATGATTAAATACCGACTGGCTACCCGTGGAGGCTTTGATCCCTCCAATCAGCGCTCTGTTTCACGTTCGAATAAGGTACGCGACCTTTGTACACTTCAAACTCCGTCGGTTGTGGACGCTCATAAAACGAATCGAAACGGACTCTGAATGATTAATATCCAGACACCTCAACGGGCAACCTGGTCGTTCAATTCAAGCGATGCACTCCTTTTTCGTCCACAGTTCCATCGACGCTTTCAGATCGATCATCTACTTGACAACGAACGCTATGGTTGCCACAGACAATAATGAAGAGCGCCACATGCTCGCGATTCGGTGACGACAAGCCTATGCTAATCGATTTCGACCCGAACATCGTTTAGTGGCTGGGCGAATCGTTCAGAAATGTTCATTGTTTTCAAATTTAATTTGGCACGGGATATTGGCGAAAGTAAGAGCAGTCGATCGATAGTGTCGATAATTTGTCGAATTTTCATTGCAATTAACTCTTGCTCTCCGATATTTTTATCGAATGAATAGTTACGTCTGGGCCCTTTACAAGTCCTTATTATTGTCAACTTTTAGTGTTTAATATCGCGACGTAATTAATTGTAAGTTTGTAATGGATTAACATTCGACAAGGTTAATAGTTACTCACAAGTAACACGTTCGCAACCGCTGACGTGAATTCACGTCACTTCAAATTCTATTTCTGGTTATGAACAAATTATGAGAATCTTTTTATTTTATACGCTACATATTTACAACTGGCAGAGGTATAACACAATGTATGTTGAAATGAGAATATTTAATGTGATATAAAATACATCTACGTTGATATTTCAGAACACATTTTGTAATTTCTATCGTCGCCCTAACGATACAAATTCCCGATGTCCAGGTTCAGAGTTTTATTAGTTTTGTGAGTATTCGGTATTAGAAACGTAAAATATCTACCGGTCGCGAATGTGATAACATTTCAAAACTTCTATTGTTATCGTCAACTATCAATGTTATTTCATTTGGTCTGACGATGGTATATGACTATCGTTATGTCTTTTTCAAACTGCAACATGCCAGTGTCATATGCAGTAAATTTGATTGGTGATTATAGAAGTAGCCTATATCGGTATTGTTTAATTTTGTTTCCGTGTTATCTGCCAACACAGTAAACTGAACATGTCCGAGCGACCAGACATACAAATTGACGATAGATTTTTCGTACAAACGCGTTCTCTATCCGTAGTCCAAACCTAGAGGATCAGGAAGTCCCTCTGTGCCAGCATCACCTAGAGTAAATATTTGACAAGCAACTCCGCTATCGTGGCACTACTGGTACTGATGAGGGCTGCTCAACCCCGCCTTCACTGTTTCGCCTTAACATCGTGAAACATTACTGTGTCACTTTGCAAAATCAAAGTTCACCCGATGCGGGAGAGCAGGCTCGCGACAGCTCGCGATGCAACAGTTCTTGTTGCGATCAGGATTAGCCTAATCGTTAAGGAAACCGTGAAATTGTATGATCGCGTCTAGGAAATTTCTACGTTTGGAAGAAATCGTGTATCTTTGGTGTCTCAACGTTTTCTTATCCACCTGAGTATTACTACTGAGAACTAATAAAACTTCCTATTAAAAATTCCATGATGACCATCGTATCTCGTAAATGTCGCAGTGTAACTTTTCCAGACCCCTTTTCTAGAATATTAATAATAAAATGACACTAAAGAAATTATTTTTACGTTCCAAGATACGCATTAACTCTTTGAAATTAGGTGGGTTAAAAACTGTCCCAACTTTTGCTTGGGTTTACTATTTTATTTAAAATTTTTCATTTGCGTTGCAATACTGTGTACTAACGCTAAAAGTACGATAAGTGAAATCAGAAATGTATACAAATCAAAACGCGTTAGCAAATTGTTAACACTGTTCTTCTATGCAGATTGAATTTTATTTTTCTTTTATATTCGAGTCTCTCAAAGAGTTAACCCTTTGCACTCGAGAGGTGACTCTCAGTCACCACTAGGTTTTCTTTAGGCTTAATTTCTCTGGAACTTGAAGTGTCAATAAAATGATTGTCGTTGAGGTAAAGGTGACCTGATTCTCAAATCTGAAATTAGAGATCTCATTTTCGATGTCAATGCTAAGAAATCATTTCCAGTTGCTAAGAGATACCAGAAAAAAAGGCCTCGAGTGCAAAAGGTTAACAAGTACTAAATCATTTATTATTATACAACTTATACATTCTTCTTGTTTTAATTCCCAAAGAAGTCTCTCCTTTTAGACGTTTACACTAGAATGTATCCTCAATCGATAGAAGATCATAAAACAAAACAAAGGGGCTAGTTCACGTACTGCACAACACGAAAAATTCCCTTAAGCACTGAAGGAGGCCAAGAACGAAGAAGACGAGCAAAGTAAACAGTTTTCAAAAGCACAAGGACAATACTTAAAGTCTGGGATTCGCTGGAGCTACGTGTGTGAGCGTTCGCTGCCGGTATATGTAAATTCTTCTCGGACCTGAAACTGCTAGAAGAAGGAAAATATACAGAAAGAAAACAGGCAGTTTGGTCACCGCAGACGGCTATACTATTTGTATATGCGGAACCAAAAATCGCATACCGCAAACTCGCATGCCGTCTGTGTGTACGTTTGTACACACATGTGTTGTTTTCTTCGCTGCCGGGATCTATAAAACATAAGCATTATACTTTCTAATGCATTAGAGGACACCACGCCCTTATGACGGTGTCCTAACTGAACGCAAATGACACAGGGAACAGAGCCAAACGATCGACGTTAACGATTGTCCATTCGGCGTTGCTATCGAACAGTTGAAAAAAAAAATTGTTCAACTTGTAAACTCCGTTAAGGAAGCGAGTCTTTCGCGACGAAAAGTTGTTGAATTAAACGCAGTGTTTATTTCTCACGATGTTAATCGACATTAACTGGTTCTTATCATAAGGGTGTATTCTTTTTTTCATGATTCTTTTTTCACCGAAAGTACATGGCATTAACTATTGAAATTTAGTATATTTATTTATACATTATATACAAGATTCTTTAAAATTTTCAAAAAAAATAGAGTTCCCTTTAAATTCCAACATTCCATATTTTGTTTTAATAGATGACTATGATTAAGATTCATTTTTCAATGTAAAATTTATTTGCTGCCTCGATTACTTACTTAATTAACTGTGATTGCATCAAGCATGATTAACATTCATTTTTCAATGTCAAATTTAATGCATGTTATCCTTGTTCTATATAATATGAAAATCTGATGTTAAATACTAAAATAGACAAATTTTATGTTAAATTATTCCAAATGGAAACTGAAGAAGTATGATTGCACTACGTTGCACAGCTTTTTTTTTTAATTTACAACCGGGAAAATTCGCAATTGTATATGATATTTGATATTCCTTACACTAATATTTTAACGACATAACGAGATTACCAGTACCCTTGATTGCTTACTTAATTAACGGTGATTGCATCGAGCATAACCATAGAAATCAAAATACAACGTGGATAAAACCCTAATTACAGGAATATCGAAACACGATCATTGCAGTCAGACAACAATAGGAAAAACACAATATCGGTCCAGCTCATATTTCCGCAAGCTTATTTCGATCATTTGTAATTTTAATAACTTACGCTAATAAAATTGAATACAATCAGCAAGCTGTAATGAATTGTTTCCCGATCTGATTGCTTGCACACCGGGTACAATCAGAGCCGTACTGTATACAGAAGAGTCGCATTGTCGACTACAATCCTGTAATTATACCGTAGATGTTCAATGAAATAATAAGTATTAACGAGTTGTGGCGGCAAAGATGCAAATCAAATTAAAGCGGAAATTAAACAAATTAACGATCTCTGCGAAATACTATTTACGCTCGTCGCTTGCTATCGTGTTCCCGCAACTCGTGAACTAATGATTTATTTTCACGTCGTTTAACTCTTCCAGGTTGATATTTTGTTCAGCGACAACCGTTTTTGAGTTTGTACATTTTATCCACTTACATTTAGTCGGTAATATTCATTTCCAAACAAACGGATATAATTGGTTCAATTAACTCGTGAATTTGCGGCGAATGCTAAAGTGTGAGGATCGTAGGTCACGTGTACACTTGCAGTGACAGTAAACTTGCGGAAATCCCAGCCGACTGCTAGGATAATAATTAATTGATATCGCCTTTCGACCAATGCATGAAAATGCGGTATCGGTAAAAGCTCATTACGGGCGCCCAGAGCGTAGACGGGATCACTACCAAGTAAAATTGCGAAACGATATTGGACGAGTTTCACGTTGAAAATTTTAACCGAACGAAAATTGATAATGTTTGCACGCTAATGACATGGCGGGAGCGTCACGTTGGCGTGGAATATTTAAATTGAAAAATAGAGAGCATGAAATTGTTTAATTTGTAGCGGAACAAGTTGGACTCGTAATCACCGGTTAAATCCATCTTCGCTCTAGAAACTTACCCAAGCATTCCTCCGTATACAAAGAAATAACTTCCAGCATTCCGTAATTTTCATGGACGCCGCGAGTGTACTCGCTGCAATAGGGACCACAAGTAACAAAAATAAACATAGAACTGTATCGACCATACAAGAAATATTGACAAACCCAATTTTTTCATTTCACTTGAATTTAATGCCTCGAGCTATCCAATTTAACATTAATTTCTTAAAACAACGCAATCAAAGTTGTCCACAAAAAAGTCCGAATGTCCACTAAATTCAGACGTAACGTTTCCGAAGTATTCGAGCTCGTCTGACGATGACCCTCGGTAACAGAAAACTTTCAATCTAATTGTCTGCGCAATTACTGTTGGAAACGCGCCCCAGTTAGGGGTGACTGATGTCGTGGCAAAAACGAATGAATTTAATAGAAAACGCTTGAGATTCGTGGGACACGCGCGTAGTTGCACACGGCCAGCTTTTAGAAGATGATGTTATATCCAAGAGAATGGTGAACGATGGCGGTAGTTGGGGGTCGTTAAGGGGCCGTGGTAGCACAGGGTTTCCCGGGGTGGTTCCCTGTGACAGAGAAGCAGACGACTCGTGGAGGGTTCGTGTGGCCCCAGGGGTTAATAGATGGCCGATGTCCCCACACCGAGGTCAGACACTGTGTCACCTTCCACGTTCGTCATTACGAATGCAGATTGGACCTCCCGCCATTACCCTGGCGCCTATCTAATCGTCGTCGAAGCAGGCCACGAAACTTCTCGTCTGCGCGGAAAATTGCCCATTGTCCGACTACAGCCTGCTCTTTTCATGCTTTCCACGCGAAACTGTCCTCGTAACCAGCGCGACGAGGAAAAGTCGGATTTCTGGCGCCTCGTGAATTGCCGATGCCCGCTGAAATACCACTTTTCGGTGTCTCCAGAAATCGATGAGAAACTGACCTTGCTCCCAGCCATACGCGGCGGGGAGTTGTCGACGTCGTGAATTAATAGTGCGGCGACAAGGTGAAAGCTTACCGAGGGGGATTCGTTAGCGCGGACAGGGGATCGTGATTTGTTTTGTGCTGCGCAAAGGCAACTGTTTCCATCATCCATCGAGAACGCGAAAATATTTCTACGGCTTGCCGCGCCGTTGGGACAATCTGAAACTATTTTATAATGTACACCCTCTGTCCCAAAACTAACCGGAATGGCTTTAAAAATAACGGAACTAATTAGAAAATCTTGACATAATCATTTTGTTTATTCAAAATATTCTTCCTCAGTCGAAATACAACGATTTGCACGTCCAAAAAATGTCATGAAACTTTCAGAGGTTAATCAGAATTGACAACAAATCATAAAACAATCGGCCATTATATGGCGCCATTACATTTATTAAACTAAAGCCATTCCGGTTAGTTTTGTGATAGAGGGCGTAGCTTCATTCTTGTTGAATATTGAGGCTGGCCAGCGTTGTAGAGAGAAACTACCCTCCAAAGTTTCATTCCTTAGTGCCTTCTTGGAAAGGAAGTAAATTCAGTGTCTATCGGTATGAGAAATTTGAGAAATGAAAGGAATATTTTCTAACCAATTTTTTAATTGTTATGCGAAAATTGGACAGCGTTGTTATATAGATATCGCACATAGTTATGTACAAAACATTAAGTTGTACAAAATCTTCCCACATTTCTTAAAAAATTAACAAGAATTGTTATATTAGGTCATCCCGTAAATTCGTGCTGCACGACTGTGTTATTATTTAATTAACAAACTGCAGGAATGTTCTAGTGACGTTATAATGACTACGTCAGAAAGGGAGGAAAATATTGTACAATAAGAGAGATTACCTTTTTTTTATAACACTTGAGAGTACGTTTTACGTATTAGTTTGAGTAGTAGAAGTATAAGAGGCATGAACTTGTGTGATGACTTAATATATACATTCTTGATAATTATGAACAATATAACAGAAAATACAGTTTGTAATCATTTATTTTTATTTTATACACTCGTTGCACATGCAGTTTTCGAATAAATATTTGCACACAGAACATCGAATCTTTTTGAATCCGTTTGAATTTCAAACTAGTACGATAGTTCAAACTACTACCTTACAAAGATATCTGTTTTGTCAAACTTTAATCAAACGTACGCCAAAATGCTATATTGGCGGCGAGATAAAAAATCATCATAGAAAAGAATATCATTTCGACTGAAAGGATTTATGAGTTCGAATCCGCTGGTAATTACGGCGTTGCTTTTCTAAAAAATTAAACCTGATGAACACGTGTCATCGACAAGGCTCAATATCCAGTGATTACATGTTATTCACCTGAATTTTTGATGTGACCAATATTCCATATAATTAACGATGAATGTTACAGCCGAAACCCTTCGATATTTCCGCATAGAATTTCCATTGAGACCATTTCAGGTGAGCCAATTAACTTTTATTAAACATCGATGTGACAGTTTCAGTGATGTTCCTAATTGATAGCAGCGAAATTCAATAGCCTTTCTTCAGGAGTAAATTTGCTTCTGAAGAGTCGTACATGCACTTCAGAAGTTCTAAGCAGTTCAGGTTACCTTCTTTGATAAAAAAAGAAAAGATTTCTTTGGGAATTACAAAAGAAAAAAATTCTAATTCGTACAATAACAAATGATTTGTATTTATCAATATATATTTTGAAAGGTTGACAGAATTCTATTAATAAACTATATTAACATAGTTAGTAATATAACTGTTACCAATTTTGTTGAAAAACTATAAGTCGTACAATAATAAAGGATTTTGTATTTTAACAACACACATTCTAAAAATGAAATAAAATTTTTGTTCGTGTCATCGTATTATTGTGCAACTTGCAGTTTTTCTTTTTTTAATTTCGAAAGAAGCCTCTCTTTTTAGACGTTTGTGCTAGACCGTATTTTTAGATAATGAAACAAGCGAACAAATTCAGAAGCTCGATGGTGAAATTCGACGTATTTCGTGAAAATGTCAGGAAAATATTTTCGTCGACAAGGGTTGTTGCGCAGAAACAACAAATCGTCAAAGGTGAAACGATACGAAGCCATTTACGCATGCAAAGGCGTGTAATGCATATTTTGTCTTGCATGTATCCCCGATGAAAATGCAAATCAAACCGATGTAACGTCACGGTAAATATTTTGGAAAAAATTGAAACGTTCGATACGAAACAAAGTTTTACAAAGTGCTATTATATTCCGCTTCGGTAATTCATGTAAATCCGCGGAATCCATCGTGACACGTATGACTCTCGTCGCAGCAAATGTAACACGAAATAGCGAGTAATCCCATTTTGAGTACATGCAACACCTATGCATACACACTACCATGTGAAACTTCGAATTCGGTTTCTCACGAGAACGACAAGAGGCAATCAATTGTTTCCTTTTTAAAAACGGAAACACGTTTTCTACTCATTCTCGTGTCTTATATAGACAATTTAATCATTTTTATTTTGTAGAGAAGTGTTTCTTGAAAGAAAATTTTATATGTCCGTGTAAATACCGTTTAATTAATCGATGAATTTCTACGTCCTTAAAATTTCAATTATTAAACTGTCCATATGAAGAAAAGCATGCACGCAACTTTATAATTGAAACGTGCTTTTACTCATAAAAATCGTCAAGTAACAAAGATTCTTCACCACTCTACTTATAGATGCTTTAAATTAAATTCCTTCTACCTATACGTTGTGAATAAAAATTTAAAACTGATGGTTCAGAAGAAGTTATTTACCAGTATTACAAAAGTTAAGTAACATTTAACACGATGTTATATATCGCTGAATACTGTTGGTGAAATTTCAAATTAAATTAATGCAAAACTTCTGCAAAGTGAGCGAATCGAGTCTGTCGTATTTCCGGTGAAGGTCTCGTACAGACCGACTCTGACATTTTCCTTTCCTTAAAGAGTATTCGCTGCCATACTGACAAATATGGTCTTATTCTATTCCCGTCATAATAAGAATGCTCTGACCCTCCAGCGACGAATGTGACCCTCGTTACTTTTTATTCTGTCGAAGTCCTTTCATAAATTGCTTTTTCAGACGATCTCGTTGGCGAAGCGTAACATCCAAAGCATCGAAAGTTATTTAGACAATTCTTATTGACTGTCCTTTCGATTTTTCCCTCGAGTAAACAAGCTCGAACTTAGTATTATCCGAAATAACGTCTTTAATAATTCTCTGGGAAGTATTAAAAGGAGGATTCTTTCCTCGACATTAGTCCTTTGTGAATTGCTTAATTAAGGAAAGTGAACTTACACTTTAATTCTTTTGAAAAATGTATGAAATTTGTTAATTTCTTCATACTAAATACATTTACGTCAATTTTGTCTGTATAAGTATTTATTAAATTATTAATACAGTTCTTATATTCTCTTTTTCACTTTGATTAAATCATTTGAATAGGCCTCAACAATTTTGAATATTTTAACACTCTTTGATATATATATGTATATGTATAGTATGATTTTTAAAAATTGTCTAGAATTTATTTTGATAGATAATTAGGAGGTGTGCGCATGTATATGTCAAGTAACTTATATGTGTATATCGTATACGAATAGCAACAATAAATGTTTGAAATATTTTGTGGAAAAATCTCTTTCATTCATAGTATCTACGACTGAAAGCCCCTTGATTTTAATATAATTTCACTTTCCCCTTAATTCTCATTTAAATCAATCAAACTACCCTTGTTGCGTGTCGCATTAATTAGTAATTAGAATAAATACCGTTGAAAGCATTTTCTTCGGGTTTTTTCTCCACTGGACAGACGAAGACATTCCGTTGCGTGAATCCAAGCATGATTCGGGGTTTAATGAACTTCGAAATCCAAAGTCATAAAGGACACGCGGTTCTGTAGAATGACCAAGACAATGGGGACGAAATCCTCCAAGTATTGCTCTCTTGACATTTACGAAGGATAAAGGGGTTAATTAAGCAACTGCAGTGGGCACAACCTGGACGTAATCATGTGAAATTACCGGCTCTCCTCGAACATTGTTTTTGTTTTATTTTAGTTCCAACCGGTCTGGTAGAAACCATAAGGGCGCCCCGCTTAAAGCCCACGGTCCAGTAAACGAGTTGAACAGCGATAACTTCGTTTCTTCGAAATTAGTTTGCGCCTAACTAGCCCACGGGATCACATCGAATTAGCTCACACTTCGTGACTTTTCGCTCCCGAGAGTTCTAATTAAAAGTCCGAATCCTCGAGCCTCTTAAAGCACCACCGTATTTCTTAACGAGTATAGTAGCATTCAACGTCCTGCCTCGAACGCAGCGATCTGGAACCAAAAGTGACCGGATCTCTTGATTAACTTCGATTGTTAAAGTTGCAATGTTGATCGAAAGCTTCGAAACGAACATCTACTCAAAATGAATACCAAGAAAAATTGATTATCATGGAAGGACTTGGACGGAGCAGGAGGAACAACATTCAAAATTGTTGGTTAGACAACAGAGTTCATTTAATAAAAATAAGTTACTTGGACTTTACAAGTGATATTGTCAGGAAATTACTAAATTACAATAGCACAATATCTGTGCTTACGTATTCCAACGCTATGTATGTATAAGATTTTTCTAAAAGACTGAATGGAGATTGAAGTGCTACTAATAATAAAAAGGAGTACGAAGATACTTACTATATCTGTGGTGACATAAATAAATGTCTACATAGCTTACGATGCAAAAATAATAATGGATATTCGAAAGAGTTCATGGCGCTCTGTAGCTCGATCAAGGCGACTTGTGAAAAAATTTGTGGTGTTTACGGGCAAAATGCTGTATCAAAATTTTGATGTCAAAGATGCATCACGGTGTTGGTCGACCAATCACAGAACGATGCGATGGATTCGTGCAAATGGTTGAGAAACGCCACGAGCTTTTTCGAATACCCAATATAATAGATGCAGAATTTCATTTCGTCGTAGAAAATATTCTTAATTCATTTCCTTTTATTAAAATATATCGGCGTTCCAAACATGCTCCAGTTTTAAAAATTGCTTACTGAGAATCTTCGACAATGTATATATATATATATATATAAAAAATGTCATTTGGAGTCATATGATGACAAAAAACACCTTGTGGTGCAAGATTGCCTCTTCAAAGCCGTGGTAACGAACACGTTAAGTAGCAGTCACTATGTTTCACCATACGCAGCCGACGACCATTCTTCATCCACTGGCGGAGCAAACGCAGCGTATGTACATCAAGCACGTGGGGTAAGGTGACGTTATTAAGGTGCGACGCCATGAGAGGGCTGAAGAACGAGCGCGTGCTCGTGGCATTGAAGGCCGTTTGCGCCCTAAATGCCATCTACATATTCATGCTTATAATCGTCCGTTACGCGCCGCCCTGCGATAACCCTCTTCTTGGCTTCCGCGTGGTCGCTTCATCTGTTTTCTCCTTCCTGTTTTTGTTACGCGGTTGTTTACAATGAAAACTCACGCGTACCATGCTCGTAAATTTACTTTGCCCTCCGAGTTGTTTTAATGGGTCTTAACGATCGCGTTCTTATTGAAACATACCACTTTTGAGTTTGCTTTGCTGCAAGTAAACTCGATAATTACGAAAACTACAAGCCGATGAAATTAAAAAGAGAAGAGTCGAAACATGTTCGTTTTGTCTAATATCCTCTATCTTCTGGTGTGTTTGTCGTCGAGAATTTTCATGCAAGTTTTATTCGAAGGATGATTTCAGTTCCTTTTGGAGGAGTATTACGGAATTTACTGTAGTCGTATTATTACTGCTCATCTCGAACATCTTCGTGGAAGTTTAGTGCAAAACTTCGTTACGGATGCAAAGTGGAGGAAAGTTCGTTCGCCGTAAAAATGCAGTGCCGAGAGGTGTGAATATGATTTCTGCGAGCTCTCATCGACTTTCTTTCCAATGTTCCGCGAATGTTCTCTCGCATTTTTTCTCCGCTATGGTAGTGATTCGTGTATTTTACAATGTTCAAATTCCTATTAGAACTGATAATACAGCAAAATTAATTCAACTGTTGTCAGAAATTAATTTTTAGTTACTCAAATCAATAGATATTAAAATATAGACTTTCTTACGATTATTGTCTTCAATGAATACTTATTCTGAACCATGATTGTTATTAATACTGAGTATTATTATATACATTATAAATGCTTAATTAATTCGAAAATACAATTTTAATTACAACTCGAAGTTTCAAATTGTCATTTCAATGGTTGTTCAAAAAGTGATATTCCCGAACATGGAAAGTATTAAATGTTGATTTAACGTACTCTTAGAACGTTTGTGTAAGTTTTATTACTCGCACTATTCTCGAGAAACAAATTTCATAAATTTAGTACTTTGTTTCATGAGTAATACATGAGGCCACAATTTAATGGATTTTCTTCCTTATAATGTAAAACATATCCTGATTTGAAAATTAATGAATCTACATATTTGAAAACAATTATAATTGTATCTAAAGTAGAAGATCGAAAAGATCAACGAAAGAATATATATTCGTTCATATTGGATGATTGCATAAGTTCGTGCCCGATTTAAAAATGAAGTTCAATGTATTAAATTTCAAAAAATACGATTTTATTAATCAATTATATAGTCGCCATTCTTTTCTACAATCTAATTTTGCACGTGATACTATAACGTATTCAGTGGGTAAACCAAACCAAACAAAAACAATGAAGTTGTCATAGCAACGTCTATGACAATCGGCCACGACCTCATGCAATCATCCAATACTCCACACCGACAGCTTTCTCTGAACGCATTTATGCATCTATAGCGTACAAGGATGGTCGATTTCGGGGTTCCGCCGACCTAAAATATACAAGATAGTGACTTGATCGAAAACTCTAAATAGAATCAGATCCCTATTTCTTACCACACTTTGCTTGGTCAATACCCTCCGCTATGAGAACGGTATCGTTATATAGAACGGCTGGACACCAAAGAACTACGAAAAGGGGAAAATAGCCAATGGCGAAGAAACAAAAACTGCGAAGAACGCATATCGATTCTCGCAAGTTTAACTGGTATTCAGTCCATTTTGCATACATTATTGCATTTGCATAATTTCACCAGTTTTTTTCATTACACTGAAATACCCCTTTCGTCGGGTGGGGGATCACCTCATCCCCCATCCTCTTCTACCCCTTGCAACCGTTCCCGCCATGGTACGGGCTCTTGCTCGCGCCATAAATGGATTTTTCTATGCAATTTCTATTAGCATAGTTTTTACATAATTGCACAGGGTACTGCTGCCCAGGCCGATGTTCACGGCTAGCCATTTTGCAGCAGAATAAATTCAGCCACTATGTATTCAGAGGAGAGGGATGGCCGAGAAGGAAAGCGTGTAGTGTTGCTTGAAACACAAAGGTAACCTTTCCTCTCCACGCGAACACTATACTTCCTACTGGTGATTGGACGAAGATCTGCCTTACAATATTCGAGATACTTATGTTCGGAGATGGCACATCGATGTTTTTTAAACTTAAGGAAGAGTTATCGTAGACAGGGAGAAAAACGAGTATCAAGAGGTACAAGTGGAATGTTGACTATATTACGTAGTATTTGTTTTGTATGAAGAGTGCAGTTCCATCGAGCAAGGACTTCTGTTTATTCATTTATTTCTATAAACAGAAAAAAACCGTTGAAGTTTTTATACTAAATACCTATATTTATATACTGTTTTCTTTAGACGTCTCTAAATTAAATAAAATTCTTTGGCAGATGTAGTTCACAAAATCTTTGAGAAAATGCGAAGGAACAGATTTTTGTATGTTGTAGATTACAGTACCCCTTTAATATACAGAAGAACTAAAATTACAAGGGTGTTATAATGTACCATTATATTGTTGCGAGCACCCTTTGGATGGATCCAAGGCCTGCTGGTGCTCGCGACCGGAACAAGAAGACAGCGAGAAGAAGGCGATTGAATTGATCGCCTGTCAAGCTGTCATATTCGAATAGACGCCAGTGAATGGTGATGTTCCGAAACTAAGAACACATTTAATTACCTTTGTTGACATTTGTATTGTACACACCCTGTTATATATTAATGTTACTCGTTAATCCTTAAAGTTCTCGTTATGTCAAACATAAAACATAACAATATATTTACACAATGATTATAATTCTTGGCTGCTAGTCGAGGTTCTTAACACGTTCTTACCAAGTATAGATTGAGAAGAGATTCTTTAAACAAGTCTATATTGTTCTAGCCTAAAACTATAACGTCAAAGTTTAATCAATGGAAAGTTTCTAACAATAAGGAATTCTTTTCTTCCTTTTTGATTATTTTATTAGGTAATAAATGTCAACATCCATAAATAATAAATGTAATCATAAAGAAAATTGTATAATAATAATTTCGATGTAGGTTTCCTATTAAGAAACAATTATGAAATGACAGTTAAGTGGAATTGATAGCAGTTGTGGATGAAGCTGTGTCGAGCATTTTAACTGGGAAAAGTTGCGAGTTCTGGAGCGTGAGTATCCTAGCAAGACGAGTATCGCTGGTTCTTATTGGGAATAGGAACTGGTAGCCAGGTTGGATTGTCCTTAGTCGATCTGCTTCTTAATCTCTCTGCAACAAGTTCTTATCGGAAATTTTTATAGTACGCGCGAGAGCTGAATACTTCTGTTGGTGGACGTGTTGATCAAGCTGGGAGAACTGCAGAGTACCGATCAGTTAATACATTCGCGACGCTCTAACGAGAATTCACAGCACTTCAAATTCTATTCCTGGTTATGAATAAATTATAAAAACCTTTCTATTTTATGCACTACATATTTACATATTGATATTTCAAGACGTGGTTTGTAATTTTTACAAATTTTCGATGTCAAAATTTTATTATTTTCGTCAGTACTCAATACTGGAAATGTAAAGTATCTACCGGTCGCGAATGTGTTAAAATGCGGAAAATAGTTCTCGAATCACGAATGAAATAAAATAAAGTAAAGCAAAGTACAACCATAGACTAATTTTAAACACATGCAGTATACACAAAGGAGCAATTGACTTTCTCATTGTAATTGCGAAAGATAAACTGACCAGGAACCAGCTGACAAAGAAGAATTATTTCAGAAGTAAGTAGCGCTTAGACCATGGCCAGAAATTAAAACGAGAACAAAAATTCAGTTGCTTCCCGGTTACTCGAACGCCCTGTTAGCATCGCAGATTTCGAATGATCTATTCAAATAACGCGAGCTGATAAATTATACTTCCTTTTAAACTTCTCAAATACTCCGCGATGGGAGTTACTTTCACGGTAATTTCACTCGACAATCTCCGATGGGGAAATCAACAATTTTGCACGAAGGCGTAATGAACAGACGAATGAGTAGATGAGGAACTAAACGCGCAGGAAGTGCAGCGGCGCAGACCAAACGAAAACAAATAATAGCCTCCGGCCTTTCATTCGTAAAATAATTAAGCTGCGTAATTAGAATTCCGTTGCGCGGCACCGCGATTAAATTGCGCAATTTATTATTTCACGGTGAATGTATCTGATATACGCATGCATCACGGGTCCCTTCATAATACTTACTGTCAGCTCGTTGTTCGCGTACAGTCATTTTACTAGGGAATAAATTCCGGCGCCGCGTGCACAACGAGCCGGAGGACTGACGAAGACGGAGCAAAACCGAGAGGGGAAGGAAAGCCGACAAGAACGGGAATGAACAATGACAACAGACGACGAGGAAACCATTACTGACTATGACAAATTGTACGAGATATACCCACGAAAAAACAAGAGCTTATTAGTTACGGAGAAAGTATAGTTCTTTTACGAAACGCTATCCAAGTGTCTGGGCAGTTTGCTTTTTTAATTATTTTATTTAAGGCCACATCAATTACGAGGTTTTAGTGCCCACGTGAATGAGTACAATGAGCAATGTAGCAATTGTATTGTAGCAATGAGTCGTGTGGCTAATTTTATATCATGATAGTGTCACTTGCCGTCTTCTACAACTTGGTAGGGTTGGAATTGTATCGCTGGTTGATTTTCGGATTTGGAGTAGATTCGTTGGCGACATGTTGAGCCATTCCTGGTTGTCTGGATAGTTTGTTGTTTTTTAAGTTTTACCGTTTTTACGAAGGGGGCACAAGCATGTAGCCATGGAAAAAGTACAGTACTTCTATGAAACACCCAACTATCTGGAATAGAGTTAATTCTTTTTTAAATAAAACATTTCGATGCATTGAACATTCTTTTTCGTCTTATCATCGCTTTTTTGGGATTTCTTAAGGGAGTATTCTTCTTTTTGACTAGTTTCGAATCAATTTTTATGATTTTTTCCAGGCTAAGTGCTTGGCATAAGCTTTCAAAATTTAGCACGTTTATTAGTACATATATATAATTTAATTATTTTCTTGTGCATCGAGCCCAACGATAAACGTTACGTTAGACAACAAGCTTCGCAATTATTTGCCTCTTTTAATGACACGACGTTGAACGAAAGTTGTCTCGTTTAGTGCGCCGAACCCAAGCATGTCAAGTCTAATTGTCTGAATTAATCGCAATGGGTAGTTAGCTGTGAGTAATTGTTGAGCTTATCTTGGTAATTTAATGAACACTAGCGCGACGGAGTAGTGGAAACAAATTGAAATTTTAATTTAAATCAGAATCACGTTCCCAGATCGCACCATCAAACTTCCCGGACTCTGTACAATAATTATAATTAGAACATTTTTTTATGCAAGCTTATCAAGTTTTTATTTACGCGAAGAAAAGGAAAGAAATATATTTGTAAAATATTGTATCGTGATTTCAATCATGTATAAACATATCTTCCTAACTGGAAATTAATATTACTAACAAGAGTTAATCCATTCACTGCCAAGAAAGCGTTGTTCCTTGGGCGCCACGATTTAATACAGATGTGCTATTTAGGTTATTATTTTGATAATAAAAAGTGATATTAAATTTGTTGTTTTAAAAAGAAAATTTACGATCCTGTTTTGCAACAATTCGTGACTCAAGAGGCTATAAATTTATCCCTTGAGAAATTGCAATCAATTTAAATTAAGAGACACCTCATAATTGGCAGCGAATGAGTTAATTCAAACTAAAATTAATTCTAAAAGTTGATGTACAACATTTTATTTCTATTGAAATGCACCTAGAATACAATTCGAGAATCAAAATGATAGTAAAATACATCACTTACTAATACTAACCTTGTTAACGAACAATGTAAATAAAAGGTCATTACAGCTTATTTATTTAGAAAGTCACAAATTATAGATTAACGAACGGTGCTTATTTCAGTTTCAGTTACAATATTATACTCGTAATAATAATTTAATGGATCAATCCAATTGAATGAGTACAACTCAATATTATACAGTGGCAAGCATTCCATCGAATGTTTAGTTTAAATTGGCTACTTAAAGGGAGATAGCACTGCATCACATCATGGGTCCCTAAATTAACAATATAACGAGATAAGTATACCATGATCCTCCAATTACCAGAATCCAATATATCAAACATAATGCTCGAATATTCCAGCCTCGGACAGATCCTATACAAAATGTTCTGAATTCCCTTTATATATTAGTGCAACCAATGTCTATTTTTATTCTCGAACAAACGGATCCATCGAATAAAAAGCTGAGCAATATAATGAACTTAAAATTAATCACGTTTGCCGTATTGTTAAATACATTTTTCAATTATATGTTTTACTGTAAGGGGCTCGTCACGAAAGTTGCAAAATAGTGGCTGTGATTTAGTTATTTTGTAGCAATGAGTTAAATTATACTCAATACTCAATAACGCCCATTGAAATTGAAAAATAGTTCATTTCCCTTAAGTTATTTTCGATGCTAATACGCTGTGCAAAAATTCACCTTAGAAAAAAATTCAATTTGAAAACAATTACTCGAATGGTGAATCGTTTCAAATTGAAACACTTAATAGGACAATACTGCCGCGCAAATTTATTATTCCGTGGGATCCTCTATTTTCTTTGACGCATCTGTCACAATTGTATATCAACAAAGCGTTTTTCACTGAACATACAACTTTCGTTAGTTTGACGGAATATAAACGAATATAAATTAACTTGTACTGTATTGTATGAGCACTTTCTTTGAACATATGTAATTCATTCAATCACGTAACATATATATTTACTGTAACATAGAACAACTCCTAAAAATATAATTTTTGAAATGTTAAATAAAATTTTTCGAACGACTTTAGCTACCTACAATTATTTTATCTAGATCAATTACCATTTTTCGGATACAACTCGTGCGGCTATTTGAAAAACATCATCTCTAGAAGAAAACTTCATTGTATAATATTTTGTTATCAGTTTATTTCATTTCAGTTCACGATTTTAAATACCATTTTGATCATGACATCTATGATAATATCTATGACGATGAAAATCACTATAGAGATCAGTATAAATTGAAATCACCGCAAGCTAAGCCGTCAGTTTGTTCCGTTAGATGCTACGAAAATTCTAGCAGGAACTGTCTGGATCACACTCGAGGACATCATAAAAATTGGTGTAAAAGCTGGACATAGAGCCCAGCACGTATCCAGGAATACCCATAAAGACAAGTGTGGTGAGAGTGGTGGAGAAAGAACCCCAACTTAGAGACTAGTTTTACGGGGCACTAACTATAAACTTTCCATTTTACCGTATCGTTTGTTACTCCGGACACGACAAAATTATTAATTCAACGTCGCGTTACTTCATCGCCGGTGATTCTCATCGAAGCGTTTCGTCGTTGTTGCCACCTGAACGAGCGAATCATTATGGATCGACTGGTCCGTTTTATTCACGATAGCTCCTTAGATTGTTCTTGAATTACTACTACCTTGAATGTGCCGCCAATTGTACCCCCCTTTAACGGTAATGAGATAGAAACTTCTGAAAATATTTTATCTCCCGTCGTCCTCTTCTGCATTCTTGGACGAACAGTACAGAAAAGATGGATTTATTACCCTTGGAATATCGATAGGGAAATACGGAGAGTAATTCACATTGGATTGCTTCTTGTGCGACGATATTAAGGAAATAAATATACTTATTGAGCTCGATGGAGCGATATATTGAATTAAACTGAGGATGTTTTCATTTTGTTGGATGGAGGAAAGTGACATATATTTTCTGTTCATGTGTATGTTGACGCTTCGAGTGATAATATACCAAAAGAAAACATACTTTTACGTACCGTCTGCTCATGTGGCTGTGACGTTCATTGGAATTATTGGAAAACAATGAAAATTGGAAAATTGGGACATTTTTAAAAAGATGTTGAAAAACGTGCTCTTCTTGTTAAAAAATTTAAAAAAAAAACATACTTTTATTTACTATCTACTCATGATGTCTACTGGAATTATGGAAAAACAGTAAAAATTGGATAATTGGCACATTTTTTAAATGTTGTAGAGAAACGTGCTTTTCTTATTAGAAAATGTTGAATATAACTGTTTTAACAGTCTTGTTAACGAGAATGACTTTATAATTTAACAATTTTTATTCAACTTAAAGAGTGCTAGATTCTAAACTCTTGAAGTATGCAAATTTTAAAAAGCTGAAGGTTTATCAATTGTTTACTGGTTTAATTTTCTATAATATTTAAGGGGGAAATAGGTTTAGGATTTCACTTCTTTAGTGATATGTTTGAATTTGTATAGTTAGGGCGAAGATATTTCTATCTTACACAACACGATTACGAAATATGTTTTGAAATATCGATGTTGTAAATATGTAGTGTATAAAATAAAAAAATTTTCATATTTTTTTCACAAATAGAAATAGAATTTGAAGGGACGTGAATTCGTGTCAGTGGTCGCTAATGTGTTAATAACTTGGATTAACTTGCACCTTGAAGGTTCAATTTTCATTCGAGTCATCTACGAGGTCCAGGAACCCTTTTGCTAGCCACTGTGAACCCACGACAGCTACGAACATTCTAATTACGGTTAATTCACTGGCATCGTAAACTTTGGGAGAGTTAAACGAACACTAGCAAATTACCACCTTTCAGCGAGCATTAAGTACGCACAAAGCTCTCGTGTCATCGGACTATCGAATACGGTGTACCGGGAATCGCCTGGCAAAACTTGATCGAACATGGTCCGAGGTTATCGAGACTGTCGATTATACTTCGTCACCGAAACAAGCTAGGAACGCCAGCATTGTCACGAGAGAAAAGGGATAACACAATATATCTATAGACGCGTGGCTTATTCCCGTAGGAAATGGAGAGAGCGAGAGAGAAAGAGAGAGGGTGACTTCGGTGGCACGATAATGGAGATAATAAATGGCCTCTAACCACCCTTTGTAATTCACCCATGGCGTCCACGTTGTGCCTGTTCGTCGAAAGACACGCATCCAGACAAGACTGCAATTTCCGTATTGGGTAAACTCGGTCCTTATTAATACGACGGATTATTACCATATTAGAACTGAATGACACCGCGACAGAACGTATATACCCACCATTTGTGGAGATTAAGGGATTGCGGTATGTTGGTCTGAAAATTATGCAGATTTTGGAAGTTCTTGTCGAAATGAGGTATACGATTTTATGAAAGACTTATCTACTACTTAGAATGCGTGAATGTAAATGCACAGTGGGTGTAGAATGTATTCGTACACCGATCAATTTCCCAAAAAACTTTTATGTGAAATTGTAGTTTCTTAACTTCCTTTTTTATAATCAATGATATTTTACATATTCTCGAAAGTCTCGGAAGATATATATAGTCCAAACAACATTTACTAGTTAATATAATTTGTGAAATTAACAAAAAAATGCGAAAAGTGGGTAACAGTGTAGAAGCATTAAGTATTTGTACGATTCTTATGACGAACCATTTACAGTAGAGTTTGTAACGTAAACACATTAATTTATTGCTCCGTACGAATTAGAAAACATCAAATTTCCAGTAAAGTACTTTTAATAATGGCTCTGATAGAGGAATTGAAGAAGATCCTACTTCGAATAACTAATAATTTAATTAATTTAACACTGAGAAGAGTTGCAATAACTATAAAATCAAAAGGAAATCCCACGAAGGAAGTATTATATACTTGTAAATTAATGTAAATTTCTTTTTTTTTTAATGAAGTCTAAAAAATTAAACAGTTGTACGAATACTTATTGCTTCGATATTTCTATCGATTAATTGTTTTTTCCTTGTTAATTTCGCAACTTTCATCAATAGCTATTTTTTTTGTAATCTATTTATTCTAGAGATTTCCGAGAATATTTAGAATGTCATTGTTTATAAAAAATAAGTTAATAAATAACAATTTTACATAGTTTTTTTGGAAATTGATCGGTGTACGAATACTTTCTACACCCACTGTATAAATGTAGGAAACTCTAATAAATGATTTTTAATTAGCTCAAATAACAGCATCAAGTTTTCTAAAATGTTCACTGCAGAAAGTGGAAGCTTAAAAATAACGTAGCTCTTGAGAATTCTGATCAAAAAGGGGTGTACAATTTTATCAAAGGTATATCTATTACTTATAATGTGCGTATGCCGATCTATAAATCTACTAAACTCTAATAAATGATTTTAATATCTGTAAAAGTTATTTCTGATGAATATTAAGAGATTATCTAATCGTCGAGAAGGTAATTCTGCAACCTGCATCAATAGCATTATGGTTGTATACGGATCTTTAAAAATGTAAATTAAATCTTGTACATACTTCACAAGACAGACTTAATACACCTCCAGGTATACCATTAAAATTAAATCTGTTGATCGAGCTGTATTTTTCTTTTACTTCTGAGCTTGTTCCATTTCTTGAAGCCCCTAATTAAAAATCTTGAGTAGACGGCAATCAATAGAAAAAGGATTTACTAATTACTAGAGACCGTTAGATGATTATTTGAATATATAACACATCCCCAAAATTGAATTTTGTGTGTCCAGATTAGTGTGATTGCAACCTTATATATAGGATAACTGTTTATTCCGTAGCGAAAGTGAAAATCTATTTCTATATATAACTATATATAACTATATATAAAAGTATTTGACGAATTTTATTGGTGCATTAAATTGCGATATTTATCGCATTTCTAAATAGGCGGCTTGTTAACCGACGATGAAATCCTGGATCGAGGAATATCGCGGGCGAGAACGATATCCTGCTAAAAACCTGTAATTAATCACTTGTAACGTGTCGAGCTTTCCATCGTGAGCATAAATTAGCGGCCGACAGCCCGTGATTTAAAATGGCTTAGTTGGTTAGTACACGGTAAAAAGGTATCACTCTCGCCACCCTTTGATCTGTTCCGTGAAATTTCAGCCCGATAAACAAGAATCGACCATGTGCTCGTTAGTGCCGTTGTAATTGTTCACTCATTAACGCTGTTAACACATTTTGGTCGTATTAATTTATGCCAGCCGGTAATCGATTTGTTGCAAATTGTCTTTCTCTACACTTTGCGTTAAGCGACTATTTGGTGATACGAAATTCCCTCTCTTTCCTCAAACTTTGTACTTCGAAAAATAACGAAGTTATACTATAAGTTGTAGTATAAATTCTCGAAATCGTTGATTAGACATTTCATTGTACATATAATGAACTTGTTGATACATTTTAATATTAAATTATAAGGTATACTATTCATAGTACAGTATCACACTACTCCTAATCCAAAAGTGGATCCTTTTCCTTAAAATAGGTATTCTTTTCTTATTTATTATGATTTTACTAGATTCATCTTTCCTTTAAAATGTTTTATACTAAAAGGAACTCGGACAAATGAAATAAAGTCATTAATACATTCAAATGTTTCTTTTCCTATTGTTCCCCGTGAAGAATATATTTTTATCAAACAAATAAATTACCAAAAAAAAAAAAATGATCTTACCTAATACAATATGAAATACGAAATATTTATGCTCTGACATCATGACTTTGGCTAGTTTTCTCGAGTTTCCTTTCACGGTCGTATAAGATTCAGAAATTAAATTCTAATTAACGACACATACTCGCTCCCCGCATTACGACTGAATGCCTGCAGTGTTGAAGCACATTCCGCTACTACCATTGAAACGTGCTTCGACGTATGCACGGCAATTAATAAGCATTGCTTCGAGTTATTCGAGCTCGAGTTAATGACGTGTTAACGCGGAGAATGCACATTTTCCTCAGAGCGGAAATCTTCAAGAGGAAATGGTATGCCTTTCAGTGAATATTCTGATATACGATTCGATCTCATCTTCATTTGGCCTTACTTATTACATCGAGAATCGTGGGTAATTTATGATATTAACGTTTCTGAAATGAATTAAAACGTGGCAACAGGGAAAGGAATTTCCAACAGGGACTTTATAAGTTTGTCTGTTCTGTGATAGACATTTAAATTCGACATCGTCTTCCACGTTTAATTGTCATAATCTATTCTTTAATTAAAATAAACGTTGGATGTGTGCTCCATACCATCTGTGTTTTATTAAAAATAAAAATCCTAGAGCACCTTTTTGGACAACTATTCTCCATTTATAATAGCGTGATTGTAGGAATATATTTAATAATAATAAGTAAATTTAATTACAATTATAGATGTATAGTTTAATTTAAAATATAAAATCAGACGTATTCTATATCTCTTGTGTTTTATTAGGAAACGAATATATGATATTAACGTTTCTGAAATGAATTAGAACGGGGCAACAGGTGTAAAGGAATTTCCAATAGAGTCTTTATCATTTTGTTTGTTCTGCGATGGATGTTCAAAATCGGCATCGTCTTCCACATTTAATTATCATAATTTATTCTTTAATTAAAATAAACGTTGGATGTGTTCCATACCATGTGGGTTTTATTAAAAATGAAAATCATAAAGCACATTCTGGAAAATTCTTTACAAACATTTACTGATAAATTGATAATACATGACAATTTAAAAAGCTAAAAATTCGTTAACGTAGAATTACTCAATTTATATATCAATCAAATTATCGAAACGCTCGTTATGAGATGAAATTATTTCTTTTAATCAAAGTAACTTTAAGCAGATTAAATAATTATTTGCATATTCATTATAAATGCCATAGTAGTACCGTTTATTTAATATAATGACTGTAGTGGTGGATTGGAACCAGTGTGTACATTGTACACGCCAATACAAATAAAATGAAGAAAGGAGAAGGGGTAACAGCTCATAATTCAGTTTTACGAGCAACTTTGCACATTCGTCTCTCTGTGTTATTTATATAAAAGCGCCTGGGATGCTGGCGGCACCGCGTACGAAATCCATCGCTCTATTTATTGCTGTTGCGCTCGCTGTTGCCACGCTCACGTCGAATTTCTTATTTTCTCTGTTTCCCCCACCCCCTACACTTTTTATTCCGAGTAAGACCCCACGATCGTTTCTTCAGCCCCCCTATTTTCGCCTCGTCTCCGGCCGAGTCGCGGACACCTTAGTAAAGAATTATTTATCGGCCAAGTTTCTACGCGGGTAACTTATGTTACCACAATCGAGCTGCGTTCGCGAAACGGCCAACGGAGGTAGCATAAATTCTCGAACAGGGAGGGACCGAAGTTGAATGCTTACAAAGGGCGCCGAAATGCTCGTAATAACGAACGATGGTCAGGGAACAGGTCCTTCTTTATTTACGATATCGCAAGTTTGTTTCCTTCAGCTATTTTACGTAAACATACTAACAAGAAAAGCTTTTCAGGTGTCTGTTTCCGATTGTTTCGATTATTGGATGTGTTTTAAAGGACCGAGAAATAAGATATACATATTTTTTTATTGGGTTGTCGAGAAAGTCATGACGTATTTTTTCTTGATTTTTCAAATGTTATTTATTTATATAAAGGATAAAGATCAATCAATGATATATAGCCCGTTTTGTTCGATAACCTTTCGTCACCGTTCAGTGAGTCTCATAATTCCTCGTTTATAGAAGGACCTTTCTTTATCGGCGAAAAACTGACTAAGGTGCTGATTAACAGCCTCATCGGAATCGAACGTTATATCACGCAAAGAAGCTTGAAGAGCGCGAAACAAATGGAAGTCCGATGGCGCAAGATCTGGCGAATATGGTGGGTGTGGTAACACATCCCATCCAAGCTCCAATAATTTTTTAATTATTGCTTTGATATTGTCATCATCAACCGCGATGAGTCTCCCTGACCGAGGAGCATCGCTGAGATTAAAATCACCAGCACGGAATTTCCTGAACCATTTTTGGCACTGACGTTCTTGTAAAGCATTGTCACGCAAGCTTGACTTGCGTTCTTCCCTTTATGGAAGTAAAGCAATAAAATATGACGAAAATGCACAATTTGATCTTCCATTTTCAAGTTATCGTAAAATTTTCCAAACTCAACCAAATCGATCAGTCTTTTGTTTAGTACGAAGCTAGAGTTCTTAGTTGTCAAATGACAACAATCACGTGGTTGCAACTGACTCTAGTACTGCAAAAAGTAAACTAGTGTCACCTGTTGCAGAAATGCGTCACGACTTTTCCGACAACCCAATATATCAGCCCGTTTTCATATTTAGGGCCCGAAACGACCCCATAAAATTTCAGCTGCAATAGGCTATCTCCGAAACTATCATAGATAGAAGAAAACTTTTTAAGAAAAAGTTTCATGGTTTTCTACCTCATGTATAGGTAGAACTAATGGTTTCAGAAATAATGTATAGTTAACAGGATTATGCTCTATTTGGTTGGAATACTAAGTATTATACAATAATTTGCTTTACTATACTGTGTATCGATGTCGAGGAATACATAGTATCTTGCTGCATTATTGTGTGAGGCTTTGTGTAACGTTGTATAAAGTAGAAGTATTCTGTTTCTTTCACTATTTTTGACCTGCATATAAAATCTGGCCCTACATTTTGTAAAAGATAATTTGGTTATAATAATAGCTTATTCCACAGTTTATTCTTCATATCCCTCGTTTTGATCTTGCTACACTTCTTTTCGGGCTCTTCGAGACTAAACCTATTTCCCTCCTTAATTCACAACCCGTAAATTACATCGTAATTGAATGATCATGTATCCGAATTACTTTGTAACAATAATTCATGAAGTAATTCAATGTGTCTCACCCTCGATGGGACATGCATTTCCATCATCCAATGATCCCTACCCGATTCCTGGAGAACGCAGCCGTTGTATGCACAAGCCATAAGTTTGAGCGAAACACATCGACGATGTATACCTTCTTTGAAGGCTTTTGTTCTTAGACATTGTCGCCGAAATAGAGGATCCATTATTCAACGGCAACTTCGCAGGAGTTTTCTCCTGCAGGCTTTCAAATATTTCGGTAAGAGAATTTCGCTATGCAGACGGTGATGTAAGGAAAAGGAAAAGAGTATTCCGTTGGATCGCGGAGGAGGCTCGCATCAACTGACACCGGCCGTGTAATAGATTCCTTTTCCATCCTGTGCCCGTTATGTTATCACAATGTCTTCGTTTCCTCCCTCTTCTTCTGTTTTCCCGTCGTGAGATGAGCTGTAGTGTACGCCGTTAAAGTACTAGAATCGCTGCCGTAAAAACTGCTCGTTCTCTTCAATGCGCATTTGTCAGGTAGAAATGCACGTTGCGTTGTTGTGCTTACAATGCCCCATTGTTTTCGTACTCTCGTTTCGGAATGCAATGTTTTACGGGTAGGTATGATAGAACTGAACGTTTCATCTCTGATATTGAGGTAATTTCGTTAGATCGGAGAATGTTTGGCGAAAACAGATTTGTTTAAGGTAAACGTGATGATCGTTTACCGACCGACTGTTTGTTAACGATAAAGTTGACCGAAACGTCGTATTAGCAACGAGCATCCCCATAGACTGCAATTTTGATGCCGCTTGAAGATACAGCACCGAAACGTTACGGGAATACTGGAGAAATATTTCTGTCAGGGATTCGAAATATTTGATGGAATATCTCTGAGACGTCGCTGCGACTTTGTCGAGCTACATGACTGCATACGTCTCTATGCAACTTGTAGCAATGTTACTGTAACACTTTGGATATGGTATGGCTTAGATATTACAGAAACGTTGCAGGAAGATTTTCAAAGTGTACCAGAAATTCTAGGACATTCTCAACGTTACTGGTCGTATTGTGCAGTGTGAAGAAAAGTAAATTCAATACTTCGTTTGGCTTTAATGACTATTCTTCGTACAAAAAAGATTTATTTGTACCGAAGTTTGTTCGTACATAGAGTCCATATTAGCTAGATATTATTATTATATTAATAGAATATGATGGGAAATAAGAATTAATATTTTGTTAAGCCTGATTGACTATTTTTTATACAATAAAATTTTATTCATAAATGAGTTTGTTCGTATATACATATCTAAAATCTGTCTTAGTTGGGTTATATTATAACCAATGCGAAACATGGAAGATGTATTTTCTATAATTTATGTTCTTTATTTATTAATTATAATTTTAATCAATTATATGTGTATATAAATACTTATTCATTTTTTGAATACAACTTTAATCTTGATTCTATTATAAAGAATGGAAAGGTTTCATACTTACGTGAGGGCTCAAATTAAAAACCAAACAGCCACGAAAGTGTGTGAATAAAAGATTAGAAGTCTTTCACGTCTGAAAAGTGATTGAGAAGAGCTGACTTGAGGATTCGCGATTACTGGGTGCTTATCGGCGATTAGGCGACCAATCGTTTTTTTTTTTTGCAGGTAATCGATAATCCAGAAAGTGAAATATCATAGATTATATCCGAGCGTGGATATGAAATATTACAGATTATGTCCGATAGAATCACTGATCGCCAATTTCGAACTGTAAGATTCCAAGTTTCTCCAAGAACGGAAATAATCTTCCGTCTGGCCTGGAGGATATCGAAACGAAGTCCTCGGCTAAGATAACGATTTCTGCTAAATTGAAATCTCATCGAGCGTCGGTGATCGGCCAGGATCGATGAACTATGCCCAGAAACTTTGTTACGGCGATTTATTATCCAATCTCGCGTTTAAGTCGTCCATCGATCTGTCTTTACTTTAAAAAATCATTATTGCATCTAATTCAGGTTTAAAAAGATGAAGGCAGTAAGAATTTAGACCATGTTTACGATGTAAATAATAGACATAAAAGATTGTTTCTAAAATTAATCTACATAATCGAAAATAACACAGCTATTACATTGCTGTGTTTAATTTTATATGGTAAATTTCGTCACGCGAGTGAAAGATTGCTAAATTTAATTTTACAAAGTACTCGAATTGACATGTACTTTTGCTTTATAGTTGTATCTTACATAGTTCGCTCGGCAAAGAAATGTTTAGTGTAAAATTTAACCAAGGAAACATTCGGAAAAATTTTCTGTCAAAATAGCTTATGTTCGACTAAAATATTTATACCGATGCATTTCCATTTACTGCAAGGAGAGGGAAATATTAAATTACACGAGTATACAAATTTTCTTTGACTCAATTCTCCCTTCGGTGAAAGAAAATATTCTCGTATTTTTTCTTTTCTTGCAGAGTTGATTCTAAAGCATTTTTCTCAAGAAATAACAAAAACATTCTTTGACGATTCTTACGTTTCCAACGAGCGCTAGTTTAATTGCGGGAAAAAAACAGCGGTATTTACACTGTTTTGACGAATGTTAGTTCCTATCGCGTAGCTGATACAAATGAGAATAAAAGCGAGGGAACAGCAGCACGTCGGATTAAGCCTTTGAATTAGAGAGAACGACGTGCCAAGTTCGCAAGGAATTATCTAAACCTCTTTCTGCGCTTCGACGAACTTGCCAGCGAAATCGCTTCTAGCGTTCATCAGCCTCGGTACGACAAACATTTCGAGGTAAGGACGTACAGGAAAGCGAGGAAACTTCGAAACAGAGGATTTCCATTTAGACAGATTTACACAAAAGCTTTGAAGCTTACATCAGGCTGTAAGTACTGGTGCGAAATAATATTCCTAGGACGCAGTTCTTTAAGGAAATCGAAAATCACGTACGCGACGAATTCCACAAACGCACGGAAAAATTGTTGCTTTTCAATAAATTGCTTAGCAACTATTTATTTGCACACGAATACTCTTCCGTTCCACTCTAATATCAAATAATTTATACGAGTAGTATTCTGCAGAATTTGCTCATTTTGGTCTTTATTTTAATAGATGAATCACGAATTGTACGAGTTTAACCATTTCTTTAATTGAGTAGTGTGCACAATCCTTCATATCCATTTGTTCACGTTTTGTAAAGTAATAATAAAGTAGTGGATATTAGTGTCTCGTTATAGTGATAACTACAGGATAAGCACGAACGACAACCTCGACTACACGCATGAAATATAAATGTTGCAACCGGTGAAGTCTACGAATAATCTAAAATGCTACTACGCATTGAATAAATGAAGACATTTTATTATTAATCCTACAACCAACGTAATTTCTATTTGGATATTTTAAGCCAAAGTTTCAGAGTTGCGAGCTAACATTTATTACGATGCAGTGCTCGTAATATTTCAGATCTCCTTTTAGTCTTTCAAGATGGTACATTAAACGATACGGTGTACGAAGAGATAAAAAGTAGATGGCCCTCCAGAAAATCTTCGAACATTCCAAGGAGAGTCTGGATTATATTGGAAGATTTGAGGACGTTTTAAAAAAGTTCTGTGGACTATAGCGACTTTAAGGGACTTTTGTTGTTTGGGAAGTCTTTGGTTATCTGCTTGAGGAACTTCAGGTATATTGATATTTCACTGCAGGATTAAAATTAAAATTAATTTTGCTTGTGATAGTGGTGTTTCTTTGACTCATGCTTCAGAATAATACAAAAGATCGCACTGCATACCTAATTATTTTTTATATCACATAGGTTACATTATTGAACCACTTAAACTGTAATATTTCGAGCATACAAATACAAATGCAACTTAGGAGTGTGTAATATAATATGAGGTTAATTGTCTGAGTGTATCCGTGTATGCAATGGTTGCGTGGGAACGCGGTGTGATTTATTATTTATAATAATTCGGAGTTCAGTTCGGTCGAGACAGTTGTAAAAGTCAGACAATAAATAATCCGTTGTCAAACTGTAATACGTTTTAAAAGTCATTAGATTCCTACGAATGTATACATGTCCTCTGATTACTCAATTTCGAATCAGTAAAACGTCGAAATCAAGGAGTTACAGTTTCTATAGTATGATGACAGCATTTAAATTTAAATTGTGGATACCATTCGTTAAATGTCCGTGAAATTGGGTAAGTTAAGATTGTTCGTTAGTGAAGTTTATTGGCCACGTCATGAGAAACTAAGTACCCGATTTTCCAAGCTAAGTGATTTATTTTTTGTTGGAGTACAGCTAGTAAAGCTCGACGGTATGATCGCCCGGATTAATTTGCATGATAACTAGCGAAACACCCGCGAAAGCTACAGGACAAGGCAAGAACTGGTGAACCCTATTGTGAAACTATTAATATTATACCATCGTGTAAATTACTTCGCTAATCTACTGGCAATTGTCGAGAACTTTTGGTTAACGTATTTATGGCAGTTCGTACGTCTGAATGACTTTCCTGGAGCGTTTAATCATTCGTGAATAAAACGAGTCAATTTGTGTTTCCTTTTGCTCAAGAGTGCTTTTAAAACACCGCAAAATACTCTTATTTTGCTAATTAGTAGTGTCATTATATTCAATATATCCGAATATATAAAGAAACAACTCTGTATAAGTAGTCAATCGTAAATTATTTCTGATGATTTAAAATATAGAAGATATAGAAAAATATAGAAAAAGAAATATATATACATATATATCTTAGTAAACTGAAAGAAGATTTGAAATATTACGAGCACTGCATGGCAAATGCAATAAATGTTAGTTCGCTGTTCTGTAACTCTGTGTTGATAAGTCTAAACAGAAATTACGTTGTTTGCAGGAATGGTAATAAAATACATGGGAGTATTTACGATTAGAAGATTGTTATTGTTATTATTATTATTATGTGAAAGATTTTTAGAGATATATTCATTCATTTAAATATAATACTTAAGAAATAAATGTGTATATTTGAATATGAAACATGATGAATCCAGTGATTTATTTCCTATTCTTTTTAAATAAATTCGTGTTATGATTTATTCAAAGAAATAATCCCTTCTCCTTATGTCGTCTCATAAATGATTAATACAAATATATTTAATTTATTTCTCAAAGATATGAGAACGATCTGCAATGTCAAAAGTGGGCAAAAGACAACCTTATTCAGTACTGCATGTCAGTGCAGTAAATTTCAAAAGAAAATAGAAGAAATCCATGTTACGTTCTCTAGATTCAGTTCTCCAGGGAAACATATTACTAGCCGTTGTGTTCATTTCAGTAAGTAACCAGTGAAAAAGCTTTACGATCCACGTATTAAGAAATTCCGCGAACACTGCGGATCGCCGACAATGGTTATTCGAGAAACCGCAGGGGTGAGTGAAGACACGATACACGACAATTTCGAGGATAGTCGAAGGCAAGCCACACATTATATCCGGAAACGAGGTTATGGTCGTTCGGTACGGGAACTCAGACGAAACACTTTGGATTCCAATTGGTTCTACCTAACACATTTACCGCCTGCGATACAAGCTATGTATGTATACAGGTTGCTTGGGTACTATTGAACCAAATTATGCCAGCATATTTACGTAACACGCATAATATAAATAAATAAAATAAATAAAATAAAAATATTTACATTTCAATGAACTTATTATGCATTTTATCGCTAATAAAATACATTAGAATGTTCGAAGATGTTGAACCTCGATCATATATTACTGTTAGTATTTGGTATTTTATACTCAACATTAAAACCATTGAGATCAACAGATTTCTATCATACAACTGTATCTCTCTAATTAGAGAGATGTGGAACAAACTAGCTTGTTAATAAAATTGATACTCTGTTACAATAGGTATCCATGAAAATTGCAGTAAAACTATTGTTAATAATCGAGTGATTTTAAAAGGAAGCTTAAAGTACATGAGTAAAATTGGCCAGTTCGATAGTTTTAATGTTAAACAAAAATTACATATGTATAATCACAGAGTAAACGATTTTTACTACAATATAACAACTTCGAACTCAGTGATCCATTATTCATTCTTTTCAATTAAGTTTCTTTCATAATTTATTCACAGAAGTATTCCGTCTTCCCTACAAATTCTAATAAGCACGAAACGGTTCAAATATTCTTAATATGCTTCTCAAAAATATGATATACATTTAATTACATTATAATGTATACATAAATTAAAATGTATATGTATCTATTGCTAAATTACGTAGCAATACAATGATATTGCAGTGCTGCAGTGATGTAGATATTTCTACACGCAGTCAGATATATAGTACACATATGTATAAAATATCTAAAAAAGTAAATATATATAATTATAAAATATTTGTATCGTTCTGTACTTATTAGGAGATACAAGGAAAGCATAAATATTGCTCCGAAACAATATCTCCAAACAAAAAAAATATAAAACCTCTCAAGATCGATTACTCGTGTGCATAGGAATCAAAAAGTCCTTTATCGTTTTGCAATCCGATCATTGGTTACGGAGATAGAAGCAATTAAAGTTTGCAGTTGGGACTCTCGACGCGGCCCCGCTCGTGGCCGGAGTTTGTTTACATCTCGGTTACGCGCGCGTGCTCCGCACGTGACAAATGCGTGCGCGCGCACGCGGTCACGAGGCTAAGCGCTCGCGAGCACGCAGTCACGAGACTTACAGGGTTCAACGCTCGCGCCACGCAGACAGGGTTCAGCGCTCGCGCTCTCCGTGTGATCTGTGCGTTCGAGCTCGTAGAAACTTTAACTCCCGATATCTCCGTAACGAAGAGTCGGATTGAAAAGTGGAAGAGGACTTTTCGATTCGTATTGGCACTAGGTATTCACCATGCATTGTTACTAACAGCTGATGTATCTCCATAACGAAGCCTTGGATTGAAAAATGAAAAAGGACTTTTACTATATGTCATATGTATTTAGTAATATCTTCATATTATTCCATGAATACAGAGAATCTATAATTTTTCTTATTTATATAAAATCTATCGTGCGTGAGTAAAATCCGTCGTCGCTGATAAACCAAAGGACCCATTGAGATCGTATTTGCGCTATATGTTATTAAAGTGGCGAGTAAATGGCCCTGGAATGTAGGTGTAGTTTCTATATCAAGGAAGCGATTTGTTCATATTTGCAGAAAATATTTGTTGGTCGAAAAGGAATTATTTTAGTGCAATTCGCATTCGATAACTAGCCCTACAGTCACACTACTCGTGTAAATCCCATTAATTGACGTTGAATATTATTGTATTGTGGTATGCAGTTCCCAACAATATTATTTTCTTTCTTAAATAAAATGGTTCGAAGGCCAACGAAAATCATTTAACAGCAATACAAGACAACGTTCGCGAGATTAGCTATAGTATATTTAAAAATCGACATTATTTCTCTACCAATGTAATATATCGTCGGTCAGACGTTGTTGTATCTATTTGCCAGACTACCCCGAAGAAGAAAAATCTGATAATTGGGAAGCACGTTCGGGGAAAGACTTGGGAGTAATCGAGAGATCGTCGAACACGACACTGCTGCCGAGAGTAGCATTATCAGCGACGGCTGTGGCGGCCCACAAACTGAGGAGACGATAAGCAGTTAATCCATTACCGGTTGAAGTGAATGTAAAGTATCTCCTAGTCCGCCTCATCGTGGAATCCGCAAAGGTGCAGGCACGGGAAGCAGGAGTTAATTTATAAAACAAAGAGTAACTATAATTATTATCGCAGCGCCGGACGAGGAGAAGGGTCGAGGGTGAAACTGGGGCCACGGGGGAAGGTAAAATGGTTGCAGGTCGTGGCGCTGTCTGCCAATTAAAACTTACGAACTCGAAACAGTTTCTAGCTATCTCCCTTCCTTTCGACCCCTCACCCCCCCCCCCCGCTCCCCCACCATTAGTTCCTGTCTCCCCTCATTCTCGTTTTCTAATCGTTTTTGGGTCTCGATCTAGCGCCTGGCCTATCGATGTCTCGTTATAGTAGTTTAACTTTAATTGCGCCCATCCTCGCCACTGTGGTGGCTTATAGCCGGATGTCGCTCCAAATGTACGCTTCCGTCGTTTGGAAACGGTTTTAAAGGGAGTAACGCCGAGGGCTAAGCCGATCGGATTTGCGACGTAAAAATAAAAACACCGAGATCCGTTGGAATTAAAGGGTCCCCGCAAAGGGTCGATTTTTCTGAATGTTTGGTAAGTTTCAAACCCACGAAAAACATTTTTGAATATTCGATGATATGTGAGAAGTAGACAGAGTTGCTAGACTTTAACGAGACGTATCCGGTGGTTGAAGATTTTTAAGAACTTTGTTTAAACAATAATAGCCAACGATCGTTGTGATTCTCAAATAAAATATAGTCATTGTAGCGAAATCAAGCGTATCCTAGCACTAGAAGCACCGATGAAGATTGTCGTATCAATTTATTTGTATAATTATTTGTCTACTTCAATAATTGTCAACAAAAATTATGATCATAATTAAGCAATTTTAAAAAGAAATTCTACAGTCGTATGAAAATATTAGCATGTCTAGCAAATTTTGTTAGTGATTATATAGAATAAACTTACGCTAGAGCAATTTTTGAAAAATGCATGTTTCCTTAAAGTATTCTTATTGAAATATCACGAGAAAGCAAACTGAAATATGGTGTGTATAATGAACGAATATCAATTCCAATGCGTATTTAATAAAAGTAATATAAAAAGAATTACAATCTGAGGACTTATTTATTAGACCTCATTTTCTAACACAACATATATTTAAACCAATAATACCATATCAAATCCACTCTACTTTTCTGTTAAACGAAGAATCTTTAAACGAGATATCATGGCCATAAACCCTGAGAAGGTTAATAAAAATGTCTACATTGTAAATGTCTAAATTGCTACCCCTTAAATCACCAGACGCGATTGTTCTAATTGTAAAACGGTGCGCAGACAGGGTCCTGCAGTATAAATCACAGTTTCTCTAGAATCTAGGGTCTAGATCATACCGCACTGTTTAAGAGTCTCCTTGTTCGTATCGAGAATCGAAAATTGAATGGTTCGAGTTATGACCTACCTCGGCACGGGAATGCTTTTTCTCGATCTTTTCTTCCCTCGGCGGGAACTCTTATACTTGACCTCATTGCCTTCGACTCTTTTTTTTCCCTCCATTCTGTTTCCGGCGGAGACGAAAGCGTGAAATCGCGCGAAAGAAAAAACGTCCGAGGGAGGAACGAGAAGAATGGAACAGGAAGAAGAGAGCTCGTAGGAAACGATGGGAAACGGAGCTTCCGATGGAAACCAAAAATAAAAGAAATCGCGCAAGTATTTATGTGGAAAAATGGTTCGCCTTGTTTCGATACTGCGTTGTTGGTGGAAAGTCGATAACGATGAAGCCAAGCAATTTAAGATAATGCCCAGGAACTTTTATTCCGATTACACCGTTTCCGTATCCCATTGAAAAATTCCAGACTATTTTAGGTACATTTTGAAATTTCACTGTCGTAGTCAGCAATTGTTTGCACTTGATAAAATGTCTATAGCTTGATAATATATACATGAACATTTTGAAATTGATATATTTATTCGTTTCCTTAATAAAGAGTATCTCCATTACCACCCAATCTTTAGGACTTCAGATTGGCCCAACCCTTTAGCTTAATAGGAAACAGGTATTCGAGGAGGTGAACCACGGTCGTCCATGATCCTAGAAACATTTTGGTAGTGCGGATACGGGAATTGGATTCCTGAGGGTGCTCACAGTTTCAGGTGTGGAAGTGAGTAAGCCGATCTTCAGTCAGAGGTCATTACATTCCCATCTTTCCGGTAATTTGATTTTGGTATCTGGAAGCGTCCTCGCATAACCAAAGCAACACGCTTTCATATCGCGCCCACACTTAACCCCTGTGTGTTCCACGTAAACGTTGATGTTATCAAATGTAAGCTAAATATAATTAGACATAGCATTCTCATGTATTTTTCGTATTCTCCTGTTTGACAGATCTAAAAATATTTGATGTGATTAAATAATAAAATTTGTCGTTGGATTTTAGAAAATTTTTCACTATTAATTTGATATATCGACTCTACGTTTAAAGTCTGAAAGATTAAACAATAATAAACGTTGTAGAAAAATGTATCATCGATTAATATACGTTACTTTCTATTAGAGTCAAAACATACAAATAAAAGTTAGAAATTTTATTTCTGTACATGTGTGGCATATTGATCAATTGATAAACAAACATCATGATTCTATATTCTAACTTATACACAAAGAATTACAATATTAGTTGCAAGGTTTGCGCTAGGTGTGCCTGAGAAGTTAAACCGCATCATAATATTTGTGTTGTAAATTAGTTAAATAAAATTACTCATCCTTTTCTTACCATTGCAATATAAACACACAGTATTTACTCTTCATTTAACGAGCGTACACACTCAGAATTGGCGTTTACCATACACGATATAAATTGTGCTTAAAGTTTATATTACGTGTTCGAGCTTAGTTTATTCTGTGTTTCTGGGAGAACAATGTTAGAACGTATGTACACTCTCAAGTGCAAGCCTGGTTGGTTTTATAAGCTACTTTAATCCACCATACGAGCTCGTGCCATCGTACTGCTTGCATTGGATATTTCTGACTCTCTCTTGCTCATCATCTCAACGTCATAATCCTCTTCAGCAGCTCATGAAGCAGCTGCTAGAAGCGTCGTTCCACCACCAGACACACCCTTATAGTCTCTCACATGTACCTTTCGAGTGCGACTAATGTAACACAAATATCCTATATTTGAGCGTTCTTGGGAAATCTTTCACCACGTCTCTCTAATGAAAAATACGTTGTAACATCAAAATTAGAAATATTTTGTCATCTAAAATATATTTTCTTCGTAGGACACTTCTAAGATAATTTTTATCACTTTGCAACGATAACTGATGCCTGAGGAATTTAATAACAACTTAAGATGGATCATTTACAATAATCATGCTAAATCTATTTCTCTTTCATATATTTTCTTCTTCTTTTTAAGACACCGTTTCCCAAAACGTTTAAATGCATCTTATGAGGATTCATCGATGAATTATAAGATAATGTGGATCTGGATAAGGATATGAAAGATCGAAAATTCCTGTCATCTCCAGACTTCTTATTCACCACAAATTGATAAAATTTTGCTGATGATTATTTTTAACACATTCGCGACCGACAGATATTTTACGTTTCTAGTACCAAGTACTGACATAAAATAATAAAATTCCGAAGCTGAACATCACAAATTAGTATCGTTAGGGCGAAAACAAAAATTACAGAACATGTAAATATGTCGTGAATAAAATAAAAAGATTTTTCATTTGTAATAATTTGTTCATAACCATAAATAGAATTTCTGGTTATGAACAACCTGGTTCATCCGTCGAGATCGAAGTCTAATCGAAAATTACAAACTTCGATACCGTTCACAAGCCTTCACAAGGTGCAATCGTTAAATATAGAGCGAGATCTCGCATATCGCCCGAATAAGGAGAGAAAAAAATCAGGATACATTACGTCGAGGACAAAAAGGAAGGTAAAGGGAGATGCTTACGATCATTCAAGAACACTAGGTTCTTCTTCTCGCGTCGAACGTGTACTTATCCTGCGAAATATTTAAATCCCAGTAGTATTCTGAATTTCCATGGGCGTTCCCGCGACCTTCTTTCTCGAATCCCGTTTCTCGGGTCAGGATTAGCTAGCGATATTATTCTTCAATTTGGATTAAGTTCGTTCTTCGCGAGGAATGACTTTCCCAGCCCTTGGCGGATCAGCGTGGAGCGAATCGAAGAATGGCAAGGGCCAACCAGATTGATCCCCGTACGTTGACGGATCGATATCGAGAAACTTTAGGTGTTGTGAGTGAAAATTGTTGATCTTGGTGGCGGACATCGATTATTAGGATCGATCGACGTTTGTGATAAATATTAGGTGTAAAAAATAATTCTGTCTTTCTTTCTAGGGTAAACTTATCATTTGTTTATGAAGAAAGGTTTTGTCCACCGAGTCTTTGGAGGCATCGATACCCTTCTAGAGGCTTTCATTGTATTAAAAGAGTCCTATATTGTGTAATAAATAATAATATATCGTTATTTGTGCCCTGGGTAGTTGAATCCAGTAGTAAGCAGATCATTCTTTACACGTGACACTATTGTGTGTAGAAAATAATTCTGTGCCTTTCTAAGGTAAATTTACTATTTATTTATAAAGAAAAACTAGACAATTCTAAACTAGGTAATTCAACCTCTTGAGGGACGAATTTTAAATGGATCTTTGTTTACTCTAATTAAATACACACAAACCAATTTTCATCTGTAAATCGATTCCTAGGTACAAATATGCTGCCTCACCACTTTAATATGGTATATTTTTTAATTCTAAAATTTGGATACAAAAGCAAACGTATGCATGTGTCAATATCCCTCAAGAGATTAATATAACAATATGGTAAATATTTTTGTTTAAATTAGAGTTATAAAGAATTCAATGTGTAGGTAGGGAATTTTCTTTAGATAACCAACACATTTTCTACAAATTTTTGTACACCACTAAATTAGGATCAAGAAATAATGCTGACTGGGAATACTAAAGGAAACGAAAATATTTATGTAAGTTAACGCTAACGGTAAATTGCTAGCACATGGATAAAGTCACGCATGAATTTATGGTTGAACAAACATATGGATTCCTTGTAAATAAAGTGTAGGGACTGCGGCATACGATTGTGTCAAAATATTTGCTCAGATTTATTTACTGTTCGCCATTGAACGAACCACTTTATCTACGTGTCCATCCAATGAAATGAAGCTAGATTGTCTCATCCAGGACTCCATATTTTCGTACGAGAAAGGCGCCTTTTAAAAGTATTCTAACAACGTTCCTTGTCGTTTTAATATAGTAATAAATAGTAATAAAATCGAAATAGTAATAGTTCTATTATAATTTTAATAAATATCACATATTTCGACTCGAACTGTTATATAATTTTAGTAACTGATTTGAGACAGTATACATTTGATTAAAAAATATATAACCATGCCTTTTATCAGTGTTTTGTTATTTAATTTGATGTACAGCCATAAGATTGATTTTATAAAAGTATTAATTGGATTTGAGTTGCAAATTGCAGAAAGTGCACTCAAGGAATCGCTAAACATTATTGATTCTAATCCTTCTAGGATTATTACACTGTAAAAATTATCACTGTATCGTATCGAGAATCACCTTACGGTTAAATTACACAGCATGCGATGCGATTATACCGGTATTATTATTCTTCCCTTGACCACTCACGGTGCTCTGTGTCCAACTATAAGTACAGGTGACTGCTAAACAAGTTAGAGGACCCTGTTCGAGAGTCCACCGCAAATTACGAACTCGATCCCAAATGTCTAGCCCCGCACAGTTGACTTCTACCTGTTGTTCGCGGGTATAACGACGTTTTCCTTGGATGGTAATTTAAATTTCGATGAAATTCCTCGAGCTACCCCGGTCGATATTACCCGATCGGAATTTCCCATGCATTTTTCCTTTCTTATTACTTTCTATATTTACGCAGCACGCGATATAGAGAAGAATTTATTACTCCCGAATCCACGAAAATTGAATAGATATTTTATTTCGGCGACGGTTATCGTACGGAGCTTCAACCTTTTATCGTTAAAGATCTTCAAAGTGATTCATGGTTTACATTCAAAAGCTCGGTGAAATCTGTTAAACTCTTTTATTGGATGTTTTAGGCTCGAGTATTTTGAGGCAATAAAGGTCTTCGACGAATTTATTATTAATATAGATTATTCGTATTATGTGCTGGCGGTAGATTAATTATCTAATCCCCATAAGAAAACTTCAAAAAGGTAAAAAAATTACGCCAAGTACATGAAAAAGTGGAGGATTCAAGGAGTTATCATAGAAAAATAAAAGATCCCCATAAAAAAACTACAAGAAAGTAAAAAAAGATGTGAATTATGTACTGGAGGTTGATTAATTATCTAATACCTCTATTTAGTATAAGTAACTTATAAGTAACTATAAGTAACGTTACTTGAAATAATATTTTCGCAAATATTTGCGATAGTTTTCAAATATTTTGATTACTGTATCGTGGATTTTATGCATTCATTTTCATGGGTAAGGAATCGCGTGTATTTGCTGGGCGGTAAAAGCGCATGATCTGGGATGGCGCACCGTTAATAATCGGAATTATATTGGCAAATACCATGACAATAGTGTGGATCTACGCTCTTCAACCTCTGGGTACGGAACAATGAGGCGGCCGGGTCAAGCGTGCGATAGCCAGCGAGAGTTATCGATTTCCGAAAAGCTCCCTGGAGTCGGTTCGAAGCAATGAAAACGCTCGGTAGCACCCGCGCAAAAAAAAAAAGACAATTTGATGGCCCCTAAATCATATCGGTTACTTTTCTCTTCCAATTGTCCCGATACTCGAATAAATTTGGTGGGGCGATGCGTTCGTTCGCTTTACGGCCGGTTAACCGAGATCCCGCGTTTCAGAACTTGAATTACGCGTCTCGACGAGTCGGTTCATCAACAGGAACGCTGATGGTTCGAAATGCAATGAGAGAGAACGAAAAGATAATAGTTATAAGCATGCATTACGGATTTAAAAATTAAAAAGCACATTTGCATTTTTTTAATTAATTTCTTGTAGTTGGAGTGAATTAAGAAAATGGTTGTACACTCAGTTTTTTTGAAGATGCCTGTGTAGAAGTATGACATTGGGATAGTGTGTGTGTTTTAGTGCTGTATCGTTCACAAAAGCAACATGTTGACTTAGATGGGTTAATAATAAATTGCGATTGGATAATAGTACAAGGAAAGGGGAACAAAAATCTTGTAGTCGAGAAAGTATATGCACATTGAGTGATACTGCTTTGTATATAATTTGATCGCTGTTACTGAAACAATTTTTTGAACATTATTTTATTAAAAAAAATGATCTATATTAATGTACATAATGTACATAAATTTATATCGATTATTAGGAAGAATAATGTACTTAATATACATCAATTGATGATGATGATTATAGTGTACATTATTATGTATTGTATTTATTATTATACGCTATGTATTGTATGCATTATGTATATGTATAATGTGTATATTAATGTACACAATGTACATTAATGTTTATCAATTATTACAAAAAATAATGTATAATCAAGTATTTTTGACCAATGCAAATAGAAAATCGCACCCAAACAAAATTAATTCCTATTAATTCCTATCTAGTACTTCTCAATATTATCTTTAGTTTCGAATACAATTAGTATAGACACGCTTATTGCTTATATTAGTAAGCGCAAAATGTAATGTATTTAGGAGGACCAAAAAATAATCAAAATGTCCTCGACTTGGAAAAGTTTTTCAATGAAAAGTCGAAGGACGTTTTTAAAAAGGGAATCGAACAACTGCTTTTACGCTGGCAAAAATTGTTAGAAAATGATGACTATCATTTTGTTGATTAGTATTTAAGATTTCTTTAATAAATAAATGTTGATAGACTTTTCATTACTTTTCGGTTCCCCTAATATTAAATCCATAACTATTTATATCGAGTTCCATGATGAAGATACAGAATCGTACATTCTCCTATCATTCGTCGGACTATTGTTGCATTCCCTTAACGACATATTGTAATAATTCGGGTGTATTCGTCGTTTCGCTTCGCTTCCGTACAAAACATATTTTCGCGCCGTCTGGCCGTGAAGTATCTTGGAAGTAAGAAAAGCTGGCGATAATTTGTCGTAGAGATCCCCCAGCCGGGGGGCCATTCCTCTTTTCTTGCAATTTTAAATGGTCTGCGACGTATTTCTCCAGTGGATGTTGCTGCTTAGCGTAATAAAAGCACGAAACGTCAACTTAAGCCATTTTCATCCACGCAAGGTGAAAAAGGGCGATGGGTAGACGTAAGGGAAAGGAAACCGCCGGCGGACAGAGGAAACGGAAAACAAATATTGAGGAAACGCGGGGGCTTTGTGTTAACGCGTTAAGAGGGAACGTTGCGTTTCGTTTTATTTCGTTACGGTCGTTCCCTTGCGAGGCTTAGCGCCGGCCGTAACGTCGTTTTCATAAATCGTTTGACACTATGGAAATTCGGAGCGACGAACGACAAAACGTGACGACGGAACGTGACGTGTCCTCGACGAGTTTACCTTGTAACCAACGTAAACGGATCTTGGTAGTGGTTTGCGCGCGTTCCCCCGATGACGTTACCGGCACGCAGAAAAAATTATTACTTGGACTGCAACTCGGCGGAAAAATCTTTTCTCGCTTGTTTTTGTTAATACTAAACGTGCCGCTTGACTCGCTCAGCCACAAGATTTAATGATACATTCTAGGGTGAACGTTTAAAGAAAAGGCTTCCTTGGGAATTAAAAAGAGAAAACTGTGAATTATGCTAGTATAATGCATGATTTCGGATTTAATAATACATAGCTAAAGAACCAGAAAACTTTATTAGCAAAATTCTGAGAAAATCACTGGGGAAAGTAACGCTAGGGAAATTGCATGTTTAGAGAATTTATATTTTCAAAGATACAAAACAAAAATTTAATGTTGGAAGAATGTGTATTATCTTCGAAGCGGTAAAACATGTATATTACTGTTGCGCACGTGAGAATGTTAACCAATATGTTTTATTCTAATATACACGATAGCAGTACAACATATGAACACAGCGCTGTTTGAATTTTTAACATCGATCCATTGGCTTATTTCAATCACGATTTTTTCATGGGAACATAATTTAGGACTCGCTGTCCCGGAAGATTGAAAAGAATAGTTAAATTATCACGTTGACTGCCAGACTAACACTCTTAAAAATTTCTACTGTGATTAAATTTTGTTTACAGACTATTGGAAACTACATAATCAAACATATATTGTGATATTTATTTTTGTACTTTCATCGAAATTCAAGCATTTTACTAAAATTCATTTTGTTTGACACTTAACTTTCAAAATCAATTCATTTATTTCTTTAGTGAAATGCAATGTCACTGTAGCACGTCACGTATGAATGAAGTGGCGATCAAGGTGTTAATATAAACTTTGACTTACAATTGTTCTCCAGTGGAAGAAGAGACAGTGTCGCGTACTCCATTAACAAGTCCCAGGAACGGTAACGCTAATATCGCTCATTAACCCCGCGAGGAATACCTAGATTAAAATTTTAACAAGCTTGACATGCACGTGGACGTGGGGCTAAATTAATTGCAAAGTTCATCGAGAGGAAATTCTGTTAATATTCGTTGGTCGCTGGTCATGCAGCTGTTTTCAAAAAAAAAGAAGCGATTAATAATACACGTGAATAAACGGTTCGAACAAAGCTTGCGAACGTTTGCCACATATGCTTCTGCGATTATATTTCTACCTGATTTCACAGTGACCGCAAACAACTACGTAATCCTTTCGTTATAAAATTAATCATAGAATTATTCGTTTAAACAGTGCGTGCGATATAGATAGGATGTTTAAACAATTTCGTAGGTAGTATTGGCAAAAGTTGTTCAATACGATGTCCTTGATAACATATTTGAAGGTGATTAAAATCGGAGAGGGGAGAGGGGTGGTGTCGGCAATTTCACCTCTTATGTTTATATCGAAATGAATTATATACGTGATTATGTGTGTGGGGTGTGCAAAATGCTTTTAGAGGTAACAATGTTTTTTTTCATCCTTTACTAGGTAGGGTCGCAAATAACAACTCAAGTAGAATGAAAGAGTAATGGACAAATACGTTTGCCAAGTTCTACTTGGCAAATTTTCAAAATCGATCTTCACTAACACTGGGATACGCGTTAAAAAATGCACGAATACATGAATGCTTCAGACATTTTATTGTAAATTCACAAATTGATGTGTCTGGTTATTTATTCATAAACGATATATATATATATATGAATGTTATATGAATCTAGTATTTCTATAAATATCATTTGGTGTTTCGTTAATTTCTGTTATTGCAATTCAATGTATTCTAGTAGACTCTTTAAATTTTGATAAATAATGTAATTAGTAAACATATATTCAAACTTCATATAAAGGAATGAGGTTCATATGATTCATGTTTAATCAAATGATATACAATATTTGAATACGAGGAAACATGTAATTGTTAACAAACTCAGAATAGATCATACCAAATTAACACGTTCCCACATCATTTCCAAATGAGACCAACATGCAATTCCAGTAAGGCCGTAATAACAGTGAAACATATTCTCTTGGACTGTCCTAAATACCTGGCATTCCGTATTAAAGCCCAAATTAAACCTACCTTACGCGAAAACTGCAACTTCTCATTCGTGAAATACTTATCATTACATGACGAGATTTAACTATTTTACACTTTCCACTCCCAACAGTCGTCGCTATTAACAATGTTGAAGCTGTTGATGCGACGTTAAGGCTGTATAAAAAAGAAACAATCGTGCGAAATTTTGTTACAATTATGGAGAGTAAAGGTAAAGATGTCAAACCTCATATGGAGTTTAAAACTGAAAAGCGTCCGCTTATGAATATATTGGGTTGTTCGGAAAATAATTTCGTTTCTTCGTTTAGGCAAAGAAAATATTTTTTTTAATATAAAAATATTTTATTGAATTATATATAGATGATTTGTGTCCAATACCTTTGGTCATCTTTCTGGTGGTAGGATAATTCCATGTTCATAAAAGCTCTGATCTTTATTCAACTAAAACTGATCTAAATGATTCTCGACATCATCATGTAAAGTGAACGCTTTTTTATAATAAAAAACTTGTACAGACTAGACCAAACAACGATGAAACGCGTAAGATAATTACACTGAATCAACTAAAATTGTCAAAATATTCCCAGCGCTAACTGAAATGTTCGACAGCCGAAAGATACTTTCCGGAGTTCGTCCACCTTATTCTCTACCCTTCATAGTTGAAATCCTTCATTAAATAAATCCACGGAACAGCAACCCTAAACGAAAACCCTCGCAATCCTTCACCGAGTCCAAACCAACCGTTCCTCGACGCTGGCCTTTACCTTTCAACGAACCATCGCGTCGCCGCAGACTGCATTTTTGTCTTCCGCGTGAACGCAAACGTGTCTATTCCGGGTACGGTTTGGTCGCGTTTATTCTCCCTTCGCAAGGGGCCCGCGGGACGTGAAACTCGTGCGCGCGAATCCACGGGAATTATCGTAGCGACGATAAATGGCGGCGCGTCTTGCTTTTCCTCGAGCGGCGAGGTGCAAGTGTATCTCGTAAGTGATTTACATCGTTCCCCAATTTCGGGTCTTTGCAGTAAGTACACTTAGGGGCGTTATTCTATCTCTCCCTCTCCGCTGAGCCGCTTCACGCTGCCGGCGGAGGCCCTGCATTCTGCAGGTTGGTGTTTCGCAAGGACGCCAGGCGTCGGAAAGGTGGAAGGTGGAAGGCGGAAGGCGGGCGTGATAACGCCGCCGTGGAGGACGTGGAATGGGCGCTGTGCAAGGGGGTTGCTTGGAGGGTTGTTGGGTGGTAGATTGCGCCCACCGCCGTTGGGTTTCTTGTAAGCTGGTAATCTTCGGTAAGTAACAAAACACGCGGCTGAGCTTAGGACACCCCGACACTCGAGAAATTCGCCTGGCAACTCTATGCATGGTACATCGGTCTGTCGTAGTGCGGCATTCGACATCATTTTAGCGACGCGATTTCCGCGTGTCGTTGCAATATACAACACCCTTGGTCATAAGTAGACAGCGGATTTTATGCGTTAGAAATAACGTGGGAAACATGCATAATATATACATCATATACATTTAATCATTTACAATTAATGTAATAATATTGTTATTTCGGTTTGCATAAGTGCAATTGCACGTACCTCGTGGTTATATTTAGCATGTGTTTATTGTATTACTTTGTATCGTGAATGCAAATTTGCAGTAATATGGAAAACATTCAAAAAGTATACATCATGTATGATGAATGTATTTTACAATCAATATAATAGTATTGTTATGCGTAAAATCTGCAGTCTGGTGACTAGACTCTAGTTATAAATATGAGGACACAATTGGAATAAGTATGTGAGAAAAGTTACAAATTTAATAGTGAATATCAGCTCTGTTTCTGTATTCAGTTTGTTTCACGTTAGAAAATATATTTTATTCACAGTTTATCTAATGTTTCACCATTAATAATGAGTGTACTCCTTTACGGACTTCGGAACAATTACTCAAAAAATGGGAATTTTAATTTAGATTTTATTGTATTTAAATCTCTTAGGATAGCAATAGTTTATAGAATGACAGAAGATGACTACCCCCCATATCCGTGTTTGTACAGTCAATCAAAGATACCCTTATCAGGACAGCGTGCGTCACGTATATCATTCTAAAAGTTTTGTACTCGTTTCAAGTGATAGTAATTTTTTACCCAAGTGTCATATCAAATTATTTGTTATAAAGATTATTTCTAAAGTTACGTGTATGTGTACATAGTTCATTTCATTCATTCTTAACCAATGTATATTAAAAATCGATAGATTCGATTATTTTAAAGTCATCAGTTTCGAAAATCATATAAAATGTTATGATCCCAGAAAATCCTAGGAAGTTTGTATGTCTAGTGTGTATAGTAGCGAGTTAGGCCACTTTAGTGGTTCAAATGCGCGAGATAAAAATACTCTAATTTGAAAGAGGAACTATGATAAATAGTTCAATTTAAATGTTACTTCTTTGTGAGACATAAATTCATAAAAATAATGGTATTGTATAATTTTATTCTAGAATTTATTAAATATAATTTATTAAATATATCCAACAAATTTGAATTTAGAACTCCTAACACACAAAAGATTGCCAAGAATGCTCGACATGAATTTATTAAATGTAAATATGTAATCATTTTATATATTTTATCACTTTATGAACATAAATGGTTATAAAACAACCATTCAATGTTTGTTTGTATACCAAATAAAATACAAACGTTTGATACAAACGGCACTGAAATTCACTGACAGTATTACAATTAATGGATTGTAAAACGTGCATTAGTCAGACACAAGATGTCCACGGTACAAATGAAACGTAGCTCGGGGGATATCCTTGTTCGCGATACGTCCAAGCCAGATACCCGTTCACAACACGTTTTACATAGTTAAAAACGAACACAGAGATAAGGTAGAAGCCAACAGAGCACCGAAAGCAGAGGAGTAATCCTTGACTGTCGGTATTAAAACCGAATGTATTTATAACTTTCAAACCCCGTTGCTGCCTAAAGGAATCCTTCGCGCGGCTTCCAACTTCCTGCGCACTTCTCGATTCGATGCATGCAACTGAAATGCATTCATGATTATTTGAAACGAAAAATATACCTTGCAATCCTCCGTGCACTTCGTTCCTGTTTAGTTTCCCTGCACCTTATTCTGTTTGTCAGAAAAATTAACGATGTTCGAGAGGTATGGGGCTTCTTTATACAGACTAGGGTTTTTTTTATGCAGTTGATATGGTGTTCATTGTTTATGTGGAAAACAAGAGTCAAGAAACAGAGTAACGCATTTATCTATTTATTTTTACATTACTGTATGAGCCGTTCGCTGCACAAATCGATTAACTCTACCAGGCACATAAAAATTGTAACATTACTGACGATTATTTTTTGGCTATTCTTTCTTATTAATTAACCGACTTCGAAAAGGAGGAGGTTACTCAATTCGACATGTATATAAATATATATTTTTTTCTTTTAATGTCTGTTCACCGATTACGCCGAGATGGCTTGACCAATCGGAATGAATCGTGTTGCATCTTGTAGAGCATACCCCCTTCCCCCCGGTGGTCCCATTATCACGACTTTTTGCGATTTGTCATTTTTTACCCGTCTTTTTACCAAAAAAACCGTGATTTTTAGGTATGCTTGCCGATTACGTCGAGATGGCTTGATGAATCGGAGTGAAACCTCTTACATCTTGTCGAATATTTCTTCCAGTTGGTCGCGTAAAAGAAACATTTTGTGATTTGCATTTTTTACCCGTTTTTTTTTTTAAACAGAAACATTTTGTCTTGCTTCTTACTCCGAGACAGATGGACCAATCAGATTGAAACTTCTTGCATCTGAAAGAGCATTTGCCATTTGGTTCCATAACAAAACATTTGTCCTTGTCTTATTTTTTACCACCTTATATCACTTTTTATCGCAAAAAGCGTACTATTTCACGTATGTTTGGCCTGAAACCGATGGAATCGATGAAACCCCTTACATTTTGCTGCCGGAGAGGTTTTCGCAATGATCACAGATGCAAAAATTTATGAATTTCTTTATTGTTTATAACTATTGTTATCGCAAAATTCCTATTATATGATGTAACTCGGTGAGGAAATTACCGAGCGCGATGGAATCTTCCGCATTTCATAATAGATGAATTCGTGATGTTCCCATGTGCAAAAATTTATGAACACTTTTATTGTTTAAAATCATTGTTGGTGCAAAATTGTTATGCTCTGGTGTAGCTCGACAAGGAATTTACCGAAAGCAATCAATCCTTTCACATGTATTTGCACATGTATTCCTGATAATCCCATTTGCAATTATACAGGGTATCCAAAAAATGTTGGATGTCCTTGAATTGGGTGTTTCGGGGGGGGGGGGGGGTGATTTGAAACAATTTTTTCATAACGAAAATGTTGTTCGAGGCTTCGTTAAGGAGATATTGACAGAAGCCCCCGACCAGTCAAAGCGCGAGTATGCCGGAGGAGCGCCTGCGGGGCCTATGTTACCGCAGGCGCTCCTCCAGCATACTTGCGCTCTGATTGGTCGGGTGTTTCTGTTTCTGGAATATCTCTTTAACAAAGACTCGAGCAACATTTTCGCTAAGGAAAAATTGTTTCAACCCCCCTTCCCCGCGGAACAAGCCTTTTCAAGGACCTCCAACGTTTTTGGGTCATCCTGTATATTCCTCATAACTGTTGTTGTTGCATGAAACATATTGGTTATAGATTGCCACAAAAAAGAGTGAATTAAATAAATTTAAAAAAAAAAAAATTTAACCGACTTCAAAAAAGGTACAATGAAAAGTATGAAATAATTTCTAGTTAATTTATATGAATACGCACTAGCTCTAGATATAATTGTTTAAAAGTATGGGAAAATGCAATGAAAAGCATGAAATAATTTCTAGTTAATGTATATGAATCTGCATTATCGACCGAGAACTCTATATTATCGACAGAGTAATCTGCATTATCGACCGAGCACTCTATATTACCGGCAGAGTAATCTGCATTATCAGCCGAGCACTCTACATTACCGACAGATTGATCTGCATTATCGACCGCGTACTCTCCATTACCGACAGAGTGATCTGCATTATCGGCCGAGCACTTTAAATTACCGACAGAGTAATCTG